>NC_064645.1:340519948-341144948 GCF_023864345.2 Schistocerca serialis cubense
GACCTCCAAGCAATATAAACGTAACTGCAGTGGGTCAATAACAGTGATCAGACAACTTAATTGCCACATGCGACGCAGTTACTTACTTGTCGCAGACTACGTAGGCAATACTCATAACTGTCGCGGGCATAGTGCCTACCAGACGAAACAAAAACATTTGAGCTATTCCGTATTGTCATTGCAGTTAAAACATGTAACTCAACCAAATTACTTTCACTGGCAGCTGGTATTGGTTTCGCCGTGAATGATGTATGATGCTCAGATTTCACGACCAGGTGCTGGATACGTGGACTACGGATCAGTATCCCTCGCGTGTTCCTCCGTTATTCTGATTGATAAATCTTTTTGTCTGGCGAAGCTGGGAGTTTGGTTGTTGGTGGTAATTGTGTCTCTAGGTGGGGTGATGCAACGCTCTTGAATTTTTTGCCGAAACTCTTCACTGGAATAAAGGACCGTGGCTAATGGCTAGAGGTGATCTGCTTCGAAAGAGAAAAGTTGAAAATGTCTGAGAACTAATACTGAATTCAGGTTCCAATGTAATGAGTCCTTGTTGAACTTTACTATAAACAAATGAAGACTGCGGAGGCAGGTTTTATGATGCTTCTGGGATGGGAATGCATGACCTCGACAACTGATTTGGCTCCTTCAATGTCATAGGGCACGATCGTACAAGAGCGCCCTAAAGCCCGCGCAGTTGCTGAAGTACTGACTCTTACATCATAATTCGTATATGCGTTAGTGAAGTAGTTCGTAAGTGAATAACTGTGTAATTAATAATGTTTTCGAAACCGGAATCATCGGAGAATCGACTGTTGCGGATTCAAAATAACGGAAAGATAAAAAAATAAAGCAGTGCAGTAGAGGGACGTAAAGGGAACACATGCATGCGAATTTCGTTTGACAGCCAACTAATCACGAAATTCGAGAGCGACACTAAAAAACCTCTTTTTCTCAGTACTAATTGCGATACGAGGCTAAAGTTCATTAACCTGAGTACTGCGAAAACAAGCACAAGTTCATCCTCGCGTGTCTCAGTACGAACTGTAGCAAAATAGCTTCAGTTCTCAACTGGCAAGTCCCCCAAAGTTCGTATGTGCCACCGTCAAATACGCTAAAGCCAGGAGAAATATTTAAAGCGTAAGCCTGCACTCGATCGGTGTTTTTTTACTGGCGCGTCTGCTCCGTCGCCCAGACTATTTAGACTGCCGCAAAGCACCCTCCCCTCCATCCAATAACGCTCTTAAGGTGAGCCATTCTGGACAGAGGACTGAAGACCAAGCACCAAAATGCTAGTCGTGTGCGTGCTGCTTCCTCGTCCCAATCAATGACGAAGCGTCGCAAGGTGCCTTGTGCACGTCCGTGGCCGGAATACACCCGCTCACAACGACATGCCAAATGTCATTACAAGCTACACCACTTTCTGGAAAAAGTAAGCTTTCGGTGTCGGGCTGTGTCCCGATTAATGAGATCTCGACACGGCACAGATAACTAAAAAGGGGATAATCCAAAACTAAAAAATTTTCCTGAAACTGTTATTTAACATTTGGAAGTTTTTCGGTTATTCATGCAGCCTTGGGTCCTTATTTGCTTGGAGACTGTTTTACTATTGCTATTGTTATGACATTGTTTTTATCACATAGTTGCTTCGCCAATTTTTTCACTACTTACATGACTAATGCGTTACTTCCCGGAAGCTGACCACTTATTCGCAGAATTATCCTTTAACCATCTTGTATTTCGTATCATTTGTTTGCAGTTTTCTGTACAGATTAACAGTTAATTTTTTTTAATTTTCATTCACTTTTTTCTGTGGAAGCTTCTCGTTTTCCTCGGTTAGCCTAACGAATTTAGTCCTACCTAATTAATAAGATAGACACATTTCGGTGCCTAGGTGTACGTGATAAAATATATAAAATGAGTCACATATATTATAGTGCATTGTAAAAGAAAATACTCGTAGTAATAACAAAGGCTTCGGGTTTCATTTTGTATGTTTCCAAAATTCGCCGAAATTTGGATATACATAACCTGGAAACCGAATAATATACACCTGAATAATAGGGGGTTTGCTGTATATCATAGCATAAAATACAGAAATTTAAACATTTGCCGCATACGTTAAGTGGACGGTGCTGACTCGCGTCTAAACCACGGCAGAAACTGATGAGAGGTGTCTACGGCAAGCAAACAGCACGGTGTTATCTCCTATCAAGCGAGATACCAACGGTTTAAATTGTATTGGCACGATTACACTGTTCCTAAGAGGTCTAATCCGTTATTAAATAATGAACGGGGAACGTCGGCATGCGTCTCATTCGTGTGATGTATGCCTCTTAAGGCTTATCTGCAGATGAAAATACATTTGAGCACCAACAGATAAAAAACAGATCAGTATTTCACAGTGCAGCTGAATTGACGGGAGATGCTTCACATGTGTGTGTCCGTGCCAAAGTTAGAAATCGTAGGCGTCGAAATGACAATCCTTGTTTTATTCTAGACTCGTTACTCGTTACAGCTTAGTGTGTCAAACGGCAATCTGGTAGAGCTTACAGGTTGTTTTGTATTTAACACATTTCCTTAGGCCTATATAAAGTTACGCTAATTTTTGCATACATTTGGCAGTTTCTAAAGACATTGTCGTTACTTTGTCAACATGAACCTTCGACGACGTTTCGTCATATCTCTGGAAGCAACACTAGCTTCACAGCTGCCTTCGGTAAACGCCTGATGGAAGCCGAGTGATCGGGCCGATCATGGGGTCAGTTTAGTTGGCCTCCCGTCGCATTCCGCAACCAGTTGTATCATCAGCTGCCAACATGTTGGCCCACTGTGTGCGCCTTCGCGTACCGTATACGGAATCTTATACTGTGTTCTTTGGGAACACATTTTCATATACACACATCTATCAATTTCAGGAATAGATGAGATGAAATGCGCGATGTAACAGGGTCTACCGTCCTCGTTCTTCAGAGCAAGCTTGCTTTTTCTAGGGAAATAGCGGTAGCATCAGAGAAATTATAAAAAGTAGAATGTCTACCATGTGACACTAAAAAGAACGCATCAGATTCTGTACTTTCTACGCAACCTCACAGTGTGGTGGTGGTGGTGGTGGTGGTGGTATACTTTTATCATCTCCCTCCCACCCCCACCCACTCCGTATTCCAGCCCCGAACAGTACGCCGGAGAAAATCTGTTCTACGGCTCATTGATGGCTCCAACATATTTTTCCCGTCAGTCCGTATCGCCACGTATTTGTGGAAGTAACATTTGAAAGGAACATCTGGACCTACCTTCAAGGAGAATGGAGGAGGAGGAGGAAGAGCGAAGAAATGTACCACTTACTGCAACTATCCTACAGAAGATAAAAAGGGAAAGAAATCTGGTTTTAGCGCTTGTAGCGCTTGTAGCCCGTATGCCAGAAGAAATCACTTCAAGCAAACACTGGGGACTACATAGGACGACGAACGCAGCGCTGGATGCACGACCTGGCGAAGGAACTGGAAGCTCTGGTGATCGAGCACGCATGGTGGAGCCGAGCACAAAACAGAAACGAATGGAGGTCCGTTTGTGGAAGAAGCGTATAGTCTCCAAGGCCTGCAGTTACTGGCTATGTACGTAATACGTTGTCTGACGCTTACGAATTTTTATTAGCTGTGAAAATACTCATACAGAAGTGCCGACCCATTCTTGAGTACTGCTGAGTCTTTGGGATCCCCACCAGTTCGGCTTAAAGGAAGACATCAAAGGAATTCAAAAGTGCGCTGCGAGATTTGTTACCGGTAGGTTAAATCAACACGCGACTGTTAACGGAGATACTTTGTGAACTCATGTGGGTATTCCTGGAGGAAAGACAACGTTCGTTACGTGAAACACTATTGAGAAATTGAGAGAACCGACATTTGAAAGGACTGGAGAACGATTCTCCTGCTGCCGACTTCAGATTTGCGTAAGGACAACGAAGATAACGGAAATTAAGGCTCGTATGGAGATAAAGACAGTCGTTTGTCCCTGCTCTTTTTGCATGTTGGCAGGAAGTAAAATGACTAGTAATGCTAGATGGTACCCCTCACCATGTATCATGCAGTTGTTCGCGGAGCGTATGTGTTGATGTGCACTTCTTATTCACATTCTGGCTTCTTATCAAAATTCCGAATAACCACATGCAGGAACAATCTATGCGGTTCTGCAAGGTACTGACAGGGATTGAAGAGACATGGCATGAAGAACTCAATCCACGCGACGTAAGCCACTAATCTTCCTTCGTAAACTCTCATTTTGTTCTCTAAACGGCAGCGCGGGTCTCTATGGCATACAATCGAGGAGGAACGCATTATCAACTATATCATGTATTGCTCCCTGGATCTCATGCACGAATAGAATGAACCAAGTTTTAAAGATTCGTGTGTGGAAAATCTTGATTCCTACAGGGCAAACTATCTTTCTCCAAGAAAATTCTAATACACAACCATAAGCTGTATTCCATAATCCGACTCGCGTCACTGTGTAGGCATTTAAAGTGCATCTGGCCGACCGCCTGTCTTTAAACACGTTCGAAAATTAGAATTCTGATGAATCCGTTATCCTTGATCATTCAGAATATTGTTTGAATCCAGACTAACCACCATTCATCTATTACACGTAGATTACCATTTGCCCCAGTAACAGGCATTCATATCGGTTTGGCTCCTTCCGCTAATTGCACTCCTTGGCTAGGTTCTGTCGCTTGGTAGATACGTACAGTTACAGCGTGCCTACGTGATTAATAGCGCGGTGGTCCACCTTTGCAACGCAGTACGGCAGCGATTCTGCGTGATATCGATTCGAGAAGTCGTTCGTAGGTTTCCGGAGGTATGTGGCACCTGATGTCCAATGCACAGGTCACGCAAATCCCGTGAACTACTAGCGGGTGATTTGTGGGCAAGGAACTGGCCCCAGATGATCCATCCAGGGTGATTGTAATTTAACCCGACCTAAAAAACTTCAAAATTTAATAAGCATGCATAATGTTACACAGCGTTACACAAACTAAAGAGCTAACATTTTTATCGAAAACAACTGTTCACTCTAAAAAGAATTTGATTACTATTGTTTTCAATTTTTCTTACAGTGTAAGGAACACAGTTGAATAGTGTTTCCACTTAAACTTTATGTAGAATCGCAATGACTGTGAAGTACAATTTAGATTAAATTCAGAAATTAAGATCTTCACTAATTTCTCGGTTTCCCTGTCTCCTAAATTATTTCTTACTTTTGACCAAACAAGCCTGTATGTGGAAGAGATACTGTCAGTGGATGCAGTGATGGCATTGCTAGAAATCAGGCACTAAGTAGTTCCAATGATGGGTTAATATTTTGAATGAATTAATCATAGGGACTTTAAAGTATTTAATCAAGTCGGTAAAACACGAAAAATACAACCTATAAAAAACCCAATTTTATCCTCTGGAATTTTTAATGCCTGGAGTTTTCTTAACTCTTGTTCCATCAGGTTCAGATCGAGCGAATTTGAAGGCCATGACAACATGAATTTATTATCATGCTTCAGAAACTACTGTACCATGCTCCTGCTTTGTGACACGGTCAGTTAGCTGGTGCAAAATGTCATCTCCTTTTGGGAGAACATTAAGCATAAGGCAGGCAAGTCGTCTGCAGCGACGTTCATGTAGCGCACCTTAGATTCCTTCCACAGGCTCCATGGAAGCCCAGGAAAGTCTCCCATAACATAGTAATGCCCCCACCAGTCTATGTCCGTGGCGCAGAGCGTGTTTGGAGCAACGTTTTGCCAAGATGACAGCGTATCCTCTGTAGCAAGAAATGTAACTCATCCTACCAGGTGACATGTTCCCACTCATGCACAGACCAGTTCGATCCCGTCCCCACTGCAATCACAATTTACTGCGTATTTGGTTCGACATGGGATCAGCGTAGCCCAATGTCCAACAATGTGCGCTGATCAGGGTGGTCGGAAACATTTTCACCTGCACCAGCATTGCACACTTGTCGTCCGACGTGCCACAGACGCTGCTTAATAGAGCGGGCAAGCCTCTAGCATCCACGACCCCTTCTTGAGACATGGACGCAGAGTGCCATGTCACTTACTCGTGGGTTCACCGTCCTCCATCCACTTTCTTTAAATACGCACAACGATAGTGCGCCAGCTCACGACTAGCTTCGGAATTTCCGAGATGTTCGTTTCCAGGAGCCGGGCCACAATAATCTGCCCTTTATCAAAATCACAACTGGCCGCTGTGGACGATCGGTTGTAGGCGCTTCAGTCTGGAACCGCGCTACCGCTACGGTCGCAGGTTCGAATCCTGCCTCAGGCATGGATATGTGTGATGTCATTAGGTTAGTTAGGTTTAAGTAGTTCTAAGTCCTAGGAGACTGATGACCACAGATGTTAAGTCCGATATTGCTCAGAGCCATTTGAACCATTTTTTTGATCAAAATCACATATATCAGTGGATTTGCCCATCTGCGACCCCTGTCATCGATGGAATGATTCCCGATTACCAAACCAGTCACCTAAATATTTCAACTGAGTAACTCCCGATTTAGCTGTATTTAGATTTTCAGATATTTAGATGCCAGATTTTTAGACGTTTGTTTCCTTAATTGGTATATGGTAACATGCTTCTTGCCCTTTAACTATTGCTATTTGCTGTACTGTTGGCCCTGATATAGAATCGCCAGGTTGTCTGTAATAGCTAAGCCGATTTTATGTCACCTTACCTCACATGAACAGTATTTTATAACAATGACGTTGCACACCGTTCGGTAGATTGGACCCATTGTCTCCTGTTTCAGGTAAAAGTGATCCAACAGAATTGAAGCCAATAATATTCTGAGCACTTTACTCGAAGACAAAATCATGGCACACAAGTGAAAGCCTGCAGACGTACGATGGCTCGTGCGTTGGGTCAAGGCAGCCGCTCGGTTTTTACTGTGGGCCACCTCTCGATGTCTTTTCGTACTTTTTTCCCGCGCCTGGCACCTTCTACAGCAGCAGTGAATTAACGGCGAAAATGCTGACTCATTTGGGACGCGAATGCTCGGAAGGCCGAGTGTTTGTTCCCCTGTGAGAATCTGTCTTTGGAGCCGTTAGTCACAGTCACCATTCAGTCCAGCCTTGAGTAACATCCTGTTGGAGTCCACGGTTGTGGCACGAGGCGGTCATCGCTCGAGGTCTTTTTGCTCTGTTTCACGGACTCAATTTGTTGCCGTGCCGACGAGTATTTTTGCAACCTGAGAAGACTCGTTGGCGTACACATGCTTAGATGTGCTATTAGTTACTTTTTAAAACTTTTTTGCCTTATTGTGATGCTTCATTTCAACGCACTGCATCCTTGGTATATGAGACGCATAATAGCGAACAGCAGAAAACGATTACGTCTTTTGTTAAGTTTTCCGCTTTACCGCTAAGAAATTATAGAACGATGATGTTGCAAGTAGTTATTCGGGTATGGTCCCGTTGTCCAGTTTCTTACAGTCTACACTGCCCATATCGAGATAGTTCGAGACTCAACCCGTGAGGGTAACGTCTTAGACCTCCTGACAACAAATAGACCTGACCTTATCGAAGCAGGTAACGTAGAGAAAGGCTGTGATAGCATCTGTTTCAACGGGTCTGCCAAAGAATGTTAAGAAAGGTAGGTAGATACTTTTGCTTAGCAAGAGCCACAGGATACCAATTTCAGAGTATATGAGCGACCAGCATCAAATATTAGGTGATGAGGACGAAGACGTGGAAAACAAATGGAAAAAAATTCAAAGGAATCGCGCAACATGCCCTAGACAAATATGTTCCGGGTAAGATTTTAAGGGATTGGAAAGACCCACCATGCTATAATAGCTGTTAGAAAACTGATACGTTAACAAAGAGAACTTCGTCATATTCAAGGAAAGTAAAAAACTAGGTGACAAACAAAACTTGAACGAAGCGAAAATGAGCGTAAGGACAGCAGAACTTTGTCAACCTATCAGAGTAAAAACCCGAAGAGGTCAAAATCATCTATTTATTCACTCAGTGACCTTACTGGCACCAAAACGAAGATAGATAGATAGATAGATACATAGAGAGAGAGAGAGAGAGAGAGAGAGAGAGAGAGAGAGAGAGAGAGAGAGAGAGAGAGGAGAGGGGGGCCGAAATACCGAATTCGATCCTCCACAACTGTTTCACCGCGGAAGATCGTAACACGGTTCCTCCTTTCAATCGCCGTACGAACATCAGAATGGCAGATTCCGAGATAACCGATCACTGAATAGAAAACTACAATCGCTTCGTAGTGGAAAGGCGTCAGGACCCCAATTACACGTCAGAACCTCTTTAAAAAGTATGTTATTAATATAATTCTGCTGCAGTTAACCAATTTTTAAGGTGGGCACAAACCTGTCGTCTGCTTAAATTAGTTCAAGAAATACCGAGCTAGGTAGCGTAGTGGATACTACATTTAACTCGACTTCAGGAGACACGGGGTTCAAAACCTCTTTAAACTATTAGTTGTGGCTTTCTGTCGTAACAGTAACCCCGCGGACCAGTCGAATCAGCGGAGCTATTTTAGAAAGATGTAGGAACTTCCGTGGCCAGGATTACTGTAGACCGTGTTGATCTAATTAAAAGCTGAAAATAATAAATAGCTTCCTGAAGGAAGGAAGGAAGGATCTCGTAGGAAATAATAAAACGCTTAACTTCTTATTTGGCAGGATGTCTGCCCCCTTTCCTTTTTGTCTTCTCTCTTGTTTCCTTTCTTGTAGACACCAAGTAGTTCTCTGGAACAGTTTTCTGTAAAGCTAAAGAAAAGGGGGTTGTCAGCTGATTGGCTTCCATTTTGCAAGACAGGTAGTAAGACAATGAAGTAACAAAACGAAAGCACGTGCATGACAGTCTTGCAACAAAAACACCAGCATTTCAAAAAAGGGAATCGTTTCATCTTGTCAGTGAGCGGTAAAAATGGAAATTGTAACTCAGAAGTTCGATCGTGTGTATCGGAGGGTCCAGTAAGGGAGTCTTCAGTGATTCTTCAGACTGACGTAATGTGCGTGCGCAAACTTTCACTTATCAATCGCCACGGTGTAATCGCTGCAACTTGAACTACAGCTAGATTAACACAGTGGTGTTTACTGGATCTCAGGACGGCTTATCAGAGAGATACTGGGACTTTCGATTAGTTATTATGTCGACAGATGTGCTAAATTTGCACCTCGGGACGGTGGATAAGTTTATACAGAAAAACATACAGCAAGAGAGAATTTGATGAACTGGAATGTTCCACTTTACGCTGGCATTTTTAATGTTGTATCGATATTAATGTATTTTCTAAGACCGAATACGTATGGAGTTCACCGTTTAAAAAAATACCTTCGTAGTTCAGACAAGAAATGCGTTATATGTAGGCTACGATCACAAATTTAACCAGTGCTACTAGTTCACTGTCATCCGTTTTCACTCGGCTTAGTGTTGTTTTTGTTTGTTGTGGTCTTCAGTCCTGAGACTTGTTTGATGCAGCTCTCCATGCTACTCTATCCTGTGCAAGCTTCATCATCTCCCAGTACCTACTGCAACCTACATCCTTCTGAATCTGCTTAGTGTATTCATCTCTTTGTCTCCCTCTAAGATTTTTACCCTCCATGCTGCCCTCCAATACTAAATTGGTGATCCCTTGATGCCTCAGAACATGTCCTACCAACCGATCCCTTCTTCTGGTCAAGTTGTGCCACAAACTTCTCTTCTCCCTAATCCTATTCAATACTTCATTAGTTATGTGATCTACCCATCTAAGCTTCACCATTCTTCTGTAGCAGCACATTTCGAAAGCTTCTATTCTGTTCTTGTCCAAACTATTTATCGTCCATGTTTCACTTCCATACATGGCTACACTCCATACAAATACTTTCAGAAATGACTTCCTGACACTTAAATCTATACTCGATGTTAACAAATTTCTCTTCTTCAGACACGCTTTCCTTGCCATTGCCAGTCTATATTTTATATCCTCTCTACTTCGACGATCATCAGTTATTTTGCTCCCCAAATAGCACAACTCCTTTACTACTTTAAGTGTCTCATTTCCTAATCTAATTCCCTCAGCATCACCCGACTTAATTCGACTACATTCCATTATCCTCGTTTTGCTTTTGTTGATATTCATCTTATATCCTCCTTTCAAGACACTGTCCATTCCGTTCAACTGCTCTTCTAAGTCCTTTGCTGTCTCTGACAGAATTACAATGTCATCGGCGAACCTCAAAGCTTTTATTCCTTCTCCATGGATTTTAATACCTACTCCGAATTTTTCTTTTGTTTCCTTTACTGCTTGCTCAATATACAGATCGAACAACATCGGGGAGAGGCTACAACCCTGTCTCACTCCCTTCCCAGCCACTGCTTCCCTTTCATGCCCCTCGGCTCTTATAACTGCCATCTGGTTTCTGTACAAATTGTAAATAGCCTTTTGCTCCCAGTATTTTACCCCTGCCACCTTTAGAATTTGAAAGAGAGTATCCCAGTCAACACTGTCAAAAGCTTTCTCTAAGTCTACAAATGCTAGAAATGTAGGTTTGCCTTTCCTTAATCTTCCTTCTAAGATAAGTTGTAAGGTGTAAAGAATTCGTGTTAGTATTTTGCAGCTGTGACTTACTAAACTGATAGTTCGGTAATTTTCACATCTGTCAACACCTGCTTTCTTTGGGATTGGAACTATTATATTCTTCTTGAAGTCTAAGGGTTTTTCGCCTGTCTCATACATCTTGCTCACCAGATGGTAGAGTTTTGTCAGGACTGGCTCTCCCAAGGCCGTCAGTAGTTCCAGTGGAATGTTGTCTACTCCCGGGGCCTTGTTTCGACTCAGGTCTTTTAGTGCTCCGTCAAACTCTTCACGCAGTATCGTATCTCCCATTCCATCTTCATCTACATCCTCTTCCATTTCCATAATATTGTCCTCAAGTACATCGCCCTTGTATAGACCCTCTGTATACTCCTTCCACCTTTCTGCTTTCCCTTCTTTGCTTAGAACTGATATTCATACAAGTCGTTCTCTTTTCTCCAAAGGTCACTTCAATTTTCCTGTAGGCAGTATCTATCTTACCCCTAGTGAGATAAGCCTCTACATCCTTACATTTGTCCTCTATCCATCCCTCCTTAGCCATTTTGCAATTCCTGTCGATCTCATTTTTGAAACGTTTGTATTCCTTTTTGCCTGCTTCATTTACTGCATTTTTATATTTTCTCCTTTCATCAATTAAATTCAATATTTCTTCTGTTACCCAAGGATTTCTACTAGCCCTCGTCTTTTTACCTACTTGATCCTCTGCGGCCTTCACTACTTCATCCCTCAAAGCTACCCATTCTTCTTCTTCTTCTTCTACTGTATTTCTTTCCCCCATTCCTGTCAATTGTTCCCTTATGCTCTCCCTGAAACTCTGTACAACCTCTGGTTCTTTCAGCTTATCCAGGTCCCATCTCCTTAAATTCCCACCTTTTTGCAGTTTCTTCAGTTTTAATCTACAGATCATAACCAATAGATTGTGGTCAGAGTCCACATCTGCCCCTAGAAATGTCTTACAATTTAAAACCTGGTTCCTAAATCTCTGTCTTACCATTTTATAATCTATCTGATACCTTTTAGTATCTCCAGGGTTCTTCCATGTATACAACTTTCTTTCATGATTCTTGAACCAAGTGTTAGCTATGATTAAGTTGTGCTCTGTGCAAAATTCTACCAGGCGGCTTCCTCTTTCATTTCTTAGCCCCAGTCCATATTCACCTACTACGTTTCCTTCTCTCCCTTTTCCTACTACCGAATCCCAGTCACCCATGACTATTAAATTTTCGTCTCCCTTCACTATCCGAATAATTTCTTTTATTTCATCATACATTTCTTCTATTTCTTCACCATCTGCAGAGCTAGTTGGCATATAAACTTGTACTACTGTAGTAGGTGTGGGCTTCGTATCTATCTTGGCCACAATAATGCGTTCACTATGCTGTTTGTAGTAGCTTACCCGCATTCCTATTTTCCTATTCATTATTAAACCTACTCCTGCATTACCCCTATTTGATTTTGTGTTTATAACCCTGTAGTCACCTGACCAGAAGTCTTGTTCCTCCTGCCACCGAACTTCACTAATTCCCACCATATCTAACTTTAACCTATCCATTTCCCTTTTTAAATTTTCTAACCTACATGCCCGATTAAGGGATCTGACATTCCACGCTCCGATCCGTAGAACACCAGTTTTCTTTCTCCTGATAAGTGTACCCCCATTATAATACAGACGCTGAACTCCCAAAAGACATTCTAAAAACTGTAATATACTATCATTGTGTTATAAATTAAAAAACTTTCGTTAATTACCACTTAAACATGTTTAAAAACTGGCACTACGAATCGTAATACTTCGTGTGATAGTATCATAGTCTAGCAGTACAGCAACTACACATACGTAGAATGTGTTCTAGGTTACACGTGTGAAGAAATAATAAACGTATTTCGGAGTAAGGACGTTCCTGCCACTTGAGGGGTAAATTTCACCGCTTATTTGTTTTAAAGCATTACCTCAGTTGACATTTAGATGTTCAATTTATTCTGAACGTTTTATGATAGAAAAACCCAACACTTTGAATTGAATCAAGGACATCTTAACTAACAACGCAGATCCCTAGATAGCTGACAGCAACAAAAGCTCATGAAAAAATCCTCCACAACGGTAAAATACTTATGTTAACCGAAGTCCTACTGGAAAGTCGTTCACCAGGTATATCTGAAATGTTAATCCTTATTTTTAAATTTCTTAATTGATTAATGGAGTAGATTACAATGTTGTTTTCCTTTAGATATCAGGACTTGTCAGTAAAAGCATTTTAACTGTGGCGAATTTTTTTTACCATGAACATGTTGCAGAAGAGATATCCCACAAAGAAAAATTCATAGTAACAAAAGTGTCACGTATGGCGAAGTGCTTCTCGGCTCTGCATTTGCTGAACAGCTCGAATGAAAATCCACCTGGAGACTGAGCAATAAAAGCATGGCTCAAGTTCCTGACACATCGACGAAAACGATGATTGACTGGGTCTACATTTCGGGAGCATTCCTGAAAATACGGTTAATTTCGACACTGAAAACTCTAAAACTACTGCCTGCAGCTACAGCTCTTAAAATTTCTCACTTAAGTTTTAGGGGAGAATTAGGAAAGTCATTTTGAGTACAGCCAAAAGGTACAGAGTTACGGCGGTGTGACTAGCACATTGGACCTGTCTCCCCTTAAATTCAAATTTGAGCGAAATGTTATCGGTTTTCAGCCACGTAACTAAAATGATAAAATCTAGAGCTTTCACCATTATGCAGAGTCATCGCCCTTGAGAGTTAAAACCTCTCACAGGTAGAGGGCGCAACTCACCATTCTGTGAATGCGTTACATCGATCCACCACTGGAACGTCCTGGACCCAAGTCCCTGCTTATCTGGGCGGCCAGAAGGTTTGACGATGACAGCGAAAGCTCGGAAGTATCTAATAAATTGATGCGGCTTGAAAACAGAACATTTTATCCAGTTGGGTTGCTGTGAAAGTTTCAGGGGGAAATTGTTCTGGAGCATATTGGCAATTCCATACGAATTATCCACTCAATGTTGGTTGATTACTTCATGTGCATTCTGTGGCTTCAACTGTAGTCATCAACAAAATAATTTATCTGGTGCATAGAGATTTCATATGTACTCGTTTTTCCAATCAGAGCACGAATCTAAGAGTGGGCTTGAAATGGGTAACTGTCTGGTGGTGGTACTAGCATTGCAAGGTTGCTCTAGCCCATCTCTCTCTCCTTTTATATCCTTCCCCATTTCCACTAATTTTGTGTCGGAACATGACTATATTCACGTTAAATAGTTGATTTTACGATGTCACATATTCAAATACTACATGCTCGATTTTTGCAACGATTGCAGTAATGTTTTTTCTTCAGTGTGACAGTAACTCTTCCACCTTTGCAACATGCTGGAAGGACTCCAGCCTCAAGGTACTTCATATAAATGAATCGTTGCACGTTTTGCATAAGGTACACGAAGGGAAGGTAATGGACAAAATTGAGATAGAAATTTGGGGGGGGGGGGGGGGGCGCTCTGTATATACACGATCCGGGGAAATGATCACCGTGTACGTTAGCTGTCAACGTACAATAACCACTCGGACTGCAGGTGGCAGCACTAGTGGTGGATGGTACATAAGGCGTGTTGGGAGTACGCGGAACAGTGCAATCGAGTGGTAATGCGGAAAAGGAGCCATTCATCTGACATACAGGGCATCATTATTGTCTTTGAGGGAAAGGGTGGAAGCATTTGCGGAACGGCTAAGTTTGTAAGCTGTTCGCGTGCCGCCGTGATTAAAGCATACCGTGGATGGCAAAATGGTGCTATGCAAAACCGGTGTCGAGGCAATTGTGGTGCACCACAGGCCACAGATCAAAGGGGTGAACTGCGGCAGCGAAGACGTCCCCCCTGCGGGTCCGGGGATTAGAATAGGCCCGCGGTATTCCTGCCTGTCGTAAGAGGCGACTAAAAGGAGTCCATCCCCCTCACGGGGGTAGTTAGCGCCTGCGTCCGGAGACGGACGGTTCCACGACCTATCATCGTGGTCTTTTTGGTTTTTCACTTCTCGTTTCTTCCTTCCTTTTGTTGGTTCCTTTCTTTGCTCTTCTCCACCTCACTGTCTTCCTTACTCTTTCCCTTGACTTCTCCTTGCCTTCTCATTGCCTTTTTCTCCTTGCCTTCTCATTGCCTTTTTCTCATTGCCTTCTCATTGCCTTCTCATTGCCTTTTTCTCCTTGCCTTCTCATTGCCTTTTTCTCCTTGCCTTCTCATTGCCTTTTTCTCCTTGCCTTCTCATTGCCTTTTTCTCCTTGCCTTCTCATTGCCTTTTTCTCCTTGCCTTCTCATTGCCTTTTTCTCCTTGCCTTCTCATTGCCTTTTTCTCCTTGCCTTCTCATTGCCTTTTTCTCCTTGCCTTCTCATTGCCTTTTTCTCCTTGCCTTCTCATTGCCTTTTTCTCCTTGCCTTCTCATTGCCTTTTTCTCATTGCCTTCTCATTGCCTTTTTCTCATTGCCTTCTCATTGCCTTTTTCTCATTGCCTTCTCATTGCCTTTTTCTCATTGCCTTCTCATTGCCTTTTTCTCCATTGCCTTTTTCTCATTGCCTTCTCATTGCCTTTGCTTTCTCATTGCCTTCTCATTGCCTTTGCTTTCTCATTGCCTTCTCATTGCCTTTGCTTTCTCATTGCCTTCTCATTGCCTTTGCTTTCTCATTGCCTTCTCATTGCCTTTGCTTTCTCATTGCCTTCTCATTGCCTTTGCTTTCTCATTGCCTTCTCATTGCCTTTGCTTTCTCTTTGCCTTCTCATTGCCTTTGCTTTCTCATTGCCTTTGCTTTCTCATTGCCTTTGCTTTCTCATTGCCTTTGCTTTCTCATTGCCTTTGCTTTCTCATTGCCTTTGCTTTCTCATTGCCTTTGCTTTCTCATTGCCTTCTTCTCCTTGCCTTCTCTGGTCTCCGCCTCGGCGTTTGAGACAGTCTGTCCTCTTTCTCCCTCTCTCTTCTTTTTCCTCCTCTTCCTTCCTCCCTGTGCGTGCCTGAAGGCCGACCCACGCGTTCGCACGCGTAGCCGGTGACGGGGTAACGCGTAAGTCCCCGCCCTGGGTAGACATGTAAGGCACGCGCGTACCCCCTGGTAAAGGCCAGGCCTGGGGAGGGGTGATTGCCTGAGCTGATACCTTCTGACCATGGCGATTGGTCCCTCCGTCTGTTTCTCGGGAGGTGTGACCTGAGGTGTAAACATTCACCTAAGGCGGGAGTGCCCTCTGAGAGGGTCCCCACAAGGAAGGAGCGCGCCATCGGAGACGCTGGCAATCATGGGGGATTCCTCCGCAATGGATTCTACTCCATCTCTTTCGACTTCGACCCAAAAACGGAAACGTGACCAGCCAACAGTGACAAAAGTACTACCGCCTGCCCCACAGTTCCTCGTAGTTTCTCGATCTGAGCACGGAAAGGATTTTTCCTCTGTCAACCCTTTCGTTATTCAGAAGGGCGTAGATGCCATAGCCGGATCTGTCAAATCTTGTACCAGGTTGCGTAACTGCACCTTATTACTAGAAACTGAGAGTGCCTTTCAGGCACAAAAACTGCTTCAGGCCACCCTCCTGTACACGTTCCCTGTCCGGGTGGAGGCCCACCGAACTTTGAATTCGTCTCGTGGTGTAGTCTATACTAGCTCCCTCGACGGATTGACTGACGAGGAGCTTCAGTCATTCCTCGCTGAGCAGGGCGTGACGGCTGTCCATAGGGTCATGAAAAAGGTCAACAATGACCTTGTACCGACCCGGACAATTTTCTTGACCTTCGATAGTGTTAAGCTGCCATCGCGCATCAAGGCGGGCTACGAGGTTATTTCTGTTCGCCCCTATGTCCCGACACCTACGCGCTGCTACCAGTGTCAGCGTTTCAATCACACTCGACAGTCTTGTTCCAATGCGGCTAAATGTGTCACTTGTGGCAGGGATGCCCATGAGGGTGACTGTCAACCTCCGTCTCCTCGTTGTGTGAACTGTCAGGGTGACCATGCCGCATCCTCCCGCGACTGTCCTGTCTATAAGGAAGAACGCTGTATCCAAGAAATTCGGGTCAAAGAGAAAGTGTCCACCTCGGCTGCTCGCAAGCTATTGGCTAGTAGGACGCCCACGCTGCTCCCAGCGGGGAAATACAGTACTGTCCTCGCCTCTCCTCGGACTACCCGGGAGGTAGCAACCCAGACATGCGATCTGACCTTCAGCACCACGGTCGTCCGTTCGGCCAGTGCTAAGATCGCGCGGTCGACGTCTCCTCTTCCTCCCATCACCCCACAGACACGAGCACCTTCCTCAGCTTCTGCTAAGACGAAGACATCGAAGTCAGATGCACGGGCCTTCAAGAAGGAACCATCCCGTGCAGACTTCCTCCGTACCTCGACCTCCCAGCCTTCGACCGGTACTTCCACTACACGTCCTTCCAAAAAGGCGCATAGGAAGCACAGTTCTCCTTCTCCGCCACGGCGCTTTTCTTCTCCTGCGCCACCCAGCGGTTGCCGCCCCAGGCCGTCATCCGTTTCGCCTGGCCGCACCGCTGGTAGCCGTACATCTGGCCGTTCACTGGCGGAGGAAGCTCCCCCTCTCGGCCATCCTCCCGAGATGGCCGATGACCCTATAGACCCAATGGACGATGACTGTCCGCCTACTGATAGCGGCGGCAGTGCTCGCTCGAAGCCAGGCCCTAAGCGGCCTTCGAGGTGACCACTTCTCTCATCTTCCTTTTCTTACGATGGCACTTATTCACTGGAATATTCGCAGCATTCGCTCCACCCGAGAGGACTTGAAGTTGCTGCTCCGCTTGCACCGTCCGCTCGTCGTAGCCCTCCAGGAAACGAAGCTACGCCCATGCGATCAAATTGCCTTGGCACACTACACCTCTGTGCGTTTTGACCTACCCCCTGTGGTAGGTATCCCAGCTCATGGAGGGGTTATGTTGCTGGTCCGGGATGATATTTACTACGATCCCATCACGTTGCACACCGGCCTGCAGGCAGTTGCCATCCGCATTACTCTCCCCACTTTTACGTTTTCCTTTTGTACCGTTTACACTCCATCGTCATCTGCCGTTACCAGGGCAGACGTGATGCAACTTATTGCTCAGCTACCTGCACCATTTTTGTTAACTGGAGACTTCAATGCCCACCATCCCCTTTGGGGCTCTCCAGCATCCTGCCCGAGGGGCTCCTTGTTAGCAGACCTTTTCAACCAGCTCGATCTTGTCTGCCTCAATACTGGCGCCCCTACTTTTCTTTCGGACACATCTCACACCTATTCCCATTTAGACCTCTCTATATGTACTCCCCAACTTGCACGCCGGTTTGAGTGGTATGCTCTTTCTGATACATATTCGAGCGACCACTTCCCGTGTGTTATCCATCTCCTGCAGCATACCCCCTCTCCGTGCTTCTCTAATTGGACCATCTCCAAGGCAGACTGGGGGCTCTTCTCTTCCAGGGCGACCTTTCAGGATCAAACCTTTACAAGCTGCGATCGTCAGGTCGCACACCTCACGGAAGTCATTCTCGCTGCTGCTGAATATTCCATCCCTCACCCTCCTTCTCCACGTCGCGTACCGGTCCCCTGGTGGACCGCAGCATGTAGAGACGCTTTACGTGCTCGTCGACGTGCTTTACGCACATTTAAACGCCACCCTACAGTGGCGAATTGTATCAATTATAAACGATTACGTGCTCAGTGTCGTCGTATTATCAAAGAAAGCAAGAAAGCCAGCTGGGCTGCTTTCACAAGCACCTTCAACAGTTTTACTCCTTCTTCTGTTGTCTGGGGTAGCCTGCGCCGGCTATCTGGCACTAAGGTCCACTCACCAGTTTCTGACTTGAAGGTCGCGAATGACGTCCTTGTGGCCCCTGAGGCTGTCTCCAATGCCTCCAGCCGCTTTTTCGCAGAGGTTTCGAGCTCTGCTCATTACCACCCTGCCTTCCTCCCCCGCAAACAGGCAGAGGAGGCTAGGCCACCTAACTTCCGCTCCTCGAATTGTGAAAGTTATAATGCCCCATTCACCATGCGGGAACTCGAAAACGCACTTAGCCGATCACGGTCCTCTGCTCCAGGGCCAGATTCTATTCATATTCAGATGCTGAAGAACCTTTCTCCTGCGGGTAAAGGTTTTCTTCTTCGTACATACAATCGCATCTGGATTGAGGGACATGTTCCCGCATGCTGGCGCGAGTCTATTGTTGTCCCGATTCCTAAGCCGGGGAAGGACAAGCACTTGCCTTCCAGTTATCGACCTATCTCGCTTACCAGCTGTGTCTGTAAAGTGATGGAGCGAATGGTTAACTCTCGATTGGTTTGGCTGCTCGAGTCTCGACGCCTACTTACCAATGTACAATGTGGATTTCGTAGGCGCCGCTCTGCTGTTGACCATCTGGTTACCTTGTCGACCTTCATTATGAATAACTTCTTGCGGAAGCGCCCGACCGCGGCTGTGTTCTTTGATTTGGAGAAGGCTTACGACACCTGTTGGAAGGCGGGCATTCTCCGCACCATACATACATGGGGCCTTCGCGGTCGCCTCCCTCTTTTTATTCGTTCCTTTTTAATGGATCGACAGTTCAGGGTACGTGTGGGTTATGTCCTGTCCGACACCTTTCGCCAGGAGAATGGGGTGCCACAGGGCTCAGTTTTGAGCGTCGCTCTCTTCGCCATCGCGATCAATCCAATAATGGATTGCCTCCCAGCTGATGTATCAGGCTCCCTTTTCGTGGACGATTTTACCATCTATTGCAGCGCGCAGTGTACACGTGTCCTGGAGCGCTGTCTTCAGCGTTCTCTTGACCGTCTTTACTCCTGGAGTGTCGCCAATGGCTTCAGTTTTTCTGCCGAGAAGACGGTCTGTATTAGCTTCTGGCGCTACAAAGAGTTTCTCCCACCGTCCTTACGACTCGGTCCCGTTGCTCTCCCAATCGTGGAGACAACCAAATTTTTAGGCCTTACATTTGACAGGAAACTTAGCTGGTCTCCACATGTCATATTTGGCCGCCCGTTGTACCCGTTCTTTAAATGTCCTCCGTGTTCTCAGTGGTCTGTCGTGGGGAGCGGATCGAACCGTCCTACTTCGTCTATATCGGTCGATCGTCCGCTCCAAGCTGGATTATGGGAGCTTCGTATACTCCTCTGCACGGCCATCCATCTTACGCCGCCTCAACTCCATACAACATCGGGGTTTACGACTTGCCATCGGAGCATTTTATACCAGTCCCGTAGAGAGTCTTCATGCTGACGCTGGCGAATTGCCACTCACCTACCGGCGCGATATACTGCTTTGTCGGTATGCCTGTCGGCTACTGTCAATGCCCGACCATCCGTCTTATCGTTCCTTTTTTGACGACACTCTTGACCGTCAATACGGGTTGTATGTCTCTGCCCTGCTACCCCCTGGAGTTCGCTTTCGTCGCCTCCTTCAACACCTTAATTTTTCACTCCCTGCAACCTTTCGAGTGGGCGAGAGCCGCACGCCACCTTGGCTCCAGGCTCAGGTCCGCGTTCACCTTGACCTCAGCTCGCTCCCAAAAGAGGTCACCCCCGGTTCGGTCTACCACTCCCGTTTTTTGGAACTTCGTTCGAAGTTCATCGACATGACTTTCATTTATACAGATGGCTCTAAGACCAATGACTGGGTCGGGTGTTCCTTTATTGTCGGGGCACAAAGTTTCAAATACCGGCTCCATGGCCATTGTTCGGTCTTCACAGCTGAGCGCTTTGCCCTCTACCAGGCTGTTCTTTACATCTGCCGCCACCGACATTCTGCTTATGTCATCTGCTCAGATTCCCTGAGCGCCATCCAGAGCCTCAGTGATCCGTACCCGGTTCACCCTTTCGTACACCGGATCCAACGCTCTCTTCAGCAGCTGGTGGACGTCGGTTCTCCAGTTAGCTTTATGTGGGTTCCTGGCCATGTCGGTATCCCTGGGAACGAAGCTGCAGATGCCGCGGCCAAGGCTGCGGTCCTCCAGCCTCGGACAGCTTCTTGTTGCGTCCCTTCGTCCGATTTTAGCAGGGTGATTTGTCGGCGCATCTTATCTCTGTGGCATGCCGATTGGGCTGCACTTACCGACAACAAGCTTCGGGCCTTAAAACCTCTTCCCGTGGCCTGGACGTCCTCACGCCCTTCTCGGCGGGAGGAGGTCGTTTTAGCCCGGTTAAGAATTGGACACTGCCGGTTCAGCCATCGCCATCTGCTGACGGCTGCGCCGGCGCCGTTCTGCCCATGTGGGCACTTGCTGACGGTTAGACACATTTTAATGTCCTGTCCAGATCTTAACACACTGCGCCTCGATCTTAACCTGCCAAATACTTTCGATGCCATTTTAGCGGATGACCCACGAGCAGCTGCTCGTGTTCTTCGTTTTATCAATTTGACAAACCTCGCTAAGGACATTTGATGATGCTGTTTTTTAACCCTATGCCTGTCAGTCTGTCTTTTATCGTGTTTTCCCTTTTAGTTGTTGTGGTCAACTTGTGCCTCGCGGTGCATTCTTAGAGTAGTCAGGGCGCTAATGACCATTAAAGTTGTGCGCCCTAAAACCACAAAAAAAAAAAAAAGCGAAGACGTGTACGGACGAACAGCTGACCGCTCACGTGAATCAAGGGACTGCCTGTACGTGTAGTCTCCTCACTGCCTGTTCAGCGAACTTTGCTGCGTATGTATCTCCGCAGCAGGCGCCTGGTTTATGCTCCCATGATGACTGCTTCTTCATCGGAAGCGAAGTCTGGAATTTGCACAACATACAGCAAGTGGACGCCCACTAAGTGGCGACAGGTGGCCTTTTTAGAGAAATAACGTTTTAGGTCCAGTCTGACCGACGGCCATTGGCGAATACCTTGCAACATTCGTCGGAATGGAGAAGGAACCGTAATGGTTTGGGGAATGTTTTCGTGACATTACCTCGGTGATGGTCATTCTGGAAGGTTCAGTGGATCGGCTTAAGTATGCTTCTTTTCATCTGCCCTTGGGGGCAATGTCGACCCCACTACATGCGGTTTGTTTTTCTTCGACGCGATGGTATCTGTTAGAACGACAACGCGCTATATCGCACACCTCGCAGTGAACGTGCGTGGCTGGAAGGGCACCAGGATGAGTTAGCCACCAAACTCCCCGGATTTAAGCCCAGTGGAGAATCTGTGGGACACCGTGATCGGGCTGTCCGCTTCATGGATCCTCAACCGCGCAACTTGGCGCAGCCAGCCACGGCTCTGCAGTCGACATGGCTCCATATAGCCGTCAGTATCTTCCAGAACCTCACTGACGCACTTCCTACACCTCTCGCAGCGGTTCGCGATGCAAAACGTGGTTATTCAGGCTTCTGACGGGTGGTCGCACTAAGGGGATTGGACAGGGTAGCTGAAAGTGTAACTGCTTATTGTAATGTATTTTATTTTACTCGACTGGTAAATTATACACCTTAGCTAATTTGTTTAATCTCCATTTAACTCGACATAAAGTTGATAGACGTGCACTATTCGTGACACTTGCTTGCATCATCTCTGTCCTTAGCTTAGCATAAGCTCTTTGTGACAGCATTTTCCATACTGCCATGCCCACATAATTTTTCTGTCATAACCTGTGATTAGAGTAAGGTGGTACGTGGAAATACATGTAATTTTGTTACGTGAGGGAGTATTAGCGGTGTTAGTAACACGTGTTTTATGACAACTATCATATATAACATACGCAAAGGAGTATTAGCGGTGTTAGTAACACGTGTTTTATGACAACTATCATATATAACATACGCAAAGACTAGTGTGACGTAGTACCATAACTGAACTTTTGCACATTGTTTGTGCTAATCCTGGTAGCTTTTCGATATGTTATTGAAGCAGTGAATTACTATTGATTCCGTTTAGCAGGATGCTTGAAAATGGTCTGAGACCGAAATTGTACAACAGTAAAAGTGATGAAAAAGAAATAAGTTGCAGGGGGTAACAGATTATTTAAATAATGTGTTAAATATTTCTCTATACTAAACATATTACGGGTTACATTTTGACCTGTTTTACTTTGTATTGATATGTAGTACGTGAAGATAAAGCCATAAAAGACATTGAAATCGACTGCAATTAACTCACTGAGTGCTCCAAAAAGGGGAAAAAATACAGCTGAAGCTCCCATTATCCATCGCCATCGAAGCAACAAGACTTTCTAATTTAGTTTTCCGCGCTTTTCCGTAAATCGCGTAAGTTAAATGCCGTTATGGGTTACTTCAAATGATCTGTTTCCTACTCCTTGAGTCTGGGATTATACTTCGTCTCTGAATACCTCAACGTCAGTGGGATGTTAGTTTTCACTTCCCGAAAGAAGTGAGTGGACGGACACAGATCTCGTGGCCGAGCAATCTAACTGATAACGGCCGGGGATAAGCTGTGCAAACAGCCTAACCGCGTCATGCAGAGAGCTGTCTTGTTATCCCGTCGTGTGGAAGCGCTTGAACTGCGTCCGCTAAGGGGCGACGGGACAGCTGCAAGGCCTGTTGGAGCGGCTGTCCTTTGCGACTTTCTCATAGCACGCTTCCAATTCGTTGCAGTTTTCCTGACCTCTCCGAGGCAGAACAGCGAGTAGACTCGACGGGAAAGTTAGTTTCTAAACTTCAGGATGAAACTGCTTTGCTGTCTACTGTCGTCAAAGTTAACTGCCTCGCGAGTTTATATCCACACTACATTACATCGACTTCTGAGAAGTTTCTAATACTTACTGTTTTGTAAACTAAACGCTTTTTTCTTGCTGCAAAAAAAGCTGTGAGGAATAGATACAGCATTTATTGAAAAAACGGGTCCGAATACCAAATACTCAGCGACATTTGGTCCCATTTAGTGTCAAACTACTTTCACGCGTTGATGTATTAGATGAGTCGCAGATCCACCACTTCATCGCTGAAGCTAAACGACAAAATGATTTTGGGAGCTGTTGGCCCTGAACCAAAGCTGCGATATAGGTTTCATCTGCTGGAGAGCGGGTGTGCTCAGCTTTTTCTGTGATGTATCGAGTAACACAGCTAGCGAATGTGAATCAAACCTTCTGAACGAATTACACGAAACAAAAATAACTGCAGAATCAGAAAAAAGCTGGGACAAGAGACATTCCTAAAAGGATTCTTTGACACCGGAAGTACATATTGTTGCAACATCCAACGTATTAACAAGATTTTCGCGGTAGGTGACGACCACCTGTTCAGAGATACTTCTGGCTGAAAGCCATTCAGAGTTTGAAGAGTTGTGTTGTGGAGACGTACACTGCATCGATAGTACCTATGTATTTTTAAAAAATTGCTCTCCTGGTCCAAAAGGACTCAGTCAAAAAATAAATGCATTTTATGTTTATAAGTAGCAATTCCAGAACTGTGATTTGCTAACGCCGTACAAATCTGTCGGAACATCACAGAAACTTTCTATACTTACCTCCATTGAACAGTTGCCAAAACAGCGATGCATACATTTGCCTGCATTCCTTTCTGTTTAGTGCTCGGTTCTTCCAGGTATCGTTAGTCCCCAGGGTTGCCAGGCTCTTCGCCAGGCCGTTTGTTTGGTTTCCCCTTCAGAGCTTTCTTCGCCTGTCTTTCTTTTGGAATGCAGGCTTCATGTCCACCCACTGGATTGTTCTGCTCTTCAGCTTCTGTAAGATTGTTAGTTGTTGCATCAACTAGATTTCCTGACTCTCTCTTCTCCATTCTCCTTTTAAGATCGCTGCTTATTTCTTTCTCATTACTCGTCCTTCAGATATTAAAGGTTTTCGTTTTCCCGTTTAGTCATGATCCAGATTTCTGAACCGTGCATGACTGCTGGGCATATCGTAGTGGTGTGTATTGTCACTAACTTACCGTCTCCCTAAGAGAAAACGTGCAATTCATTCCCTCTGGTATTCTTTCCTTGGTTTCGATTTCTATGCTGTTACTGCTGGTAAACCAAGGTTCCAAGTAGGGAAGTGGTGAACTCTCTTGAACCTCATGCCATTTATCACAACTCCTTGCGGCCCCTGTCTTCTTCCGAATTGTGTGTGAACTCCATTTTATCTTGATGAATCATCTTCAGCGTAACGTCTCACTTTCCTGTTACATCTCTTTCGTCATGATTTGATTCACTTAGTAGTACTATATCATCTGAATGTGAGAGACAGTTGAAATCACCATCCATCTGTATTCCAACCCGCGCCTGTTTATCTACATTCCCGTACTACTTTCTCTAAGACGGCACTGAACAGAACACATGAGGGAACATCCTCCTGTCTGAGACACCTCAATCTAAACTTTTCTGTGTAACCCCTCGAAATGCACTGCTGCTCTTGACCCCTCCGTGTAAGTTAACGCCATTCTCACTAGATTTTCAGGGATTCTAAAGTCACGCAGTTCATTGTATAGACTATTCCTGTGAATGTCATATGCACGT
The DNA here is from genome assembly GCF_023864345.2 of Schistocerca serialis cubense. Taxonomy (NCBI): domain Eukaryota; kingdom Metazoa; phylum Arthropoda; class Insecta; order Orthoptera; family Acrididae; genus Schistocerca; species Schistocerca serialis. The sequence continues at coordinate 340,544,960 of NC_064645.1, forward strand.
TGAAAATCGGCGAAAAGATTGTAGTTACCTTAACCCTATCCAAGGATTTCTTAACATTGCCTTACACTGAAAATGTGATGTGTTGTCGATCGGTTTGGTGGAAAGCTAGCTTGGTATTCCTGTATACTACCTTGATATCTATGAATGGCCGTAAATTTTTGACGATAATTATAAATAACTTGTACGATACATTCAGCAACGCTATCAGTATATTGTTTTCAATTTTCTGCGATAATTTGTGCTGAAACTATTAAGTCACTTCAGGCCAGTGGTTTCTGCTGTGGTCTTATCCCGAGCACTAGTCAAACAGTTTCGTAAGGTGGGGAAAAAATCTGCCAGTATTCAGTGACTGTACAGCGTTAACATGATATTACTTTAATGCACGTGATAAGATAACCTATCTCCTCTGTAACTGCGTCACTTTCGATCGCGGAAGGCTTGTAGATACCACGGAGGCTGCAGTCCATTTGGTGATGCCGTCACTGTGCTAGGCAACGTGATTCCTTGCAGATGGATGCAGCTACACTCTATCAGGTATCGGAGTCTGTTATACTTTAGGTGCACAACTTAAGTGCTGAAATGAGAACAGAAGGGACAAGAAATTCTAGGGTAGAAATGAAACACTTGCCTCACTGAAACGGAAGTACGGAGAAAAAGGAGAAAATTGTCTGTGTGCTGTTCTACTACTCTTTCCGAAAGTAAGCAACGTAAAAAGCCGTAAATTTTTATCGCTATGGCGGGACGAGAAACTAATTTCATTAGAAGCGCTAGTGCTAAACACCGTGATTTTACTCCAACCAAAAACTTTTTTTGCAGACACGTAAAAATTTTATCAGCGTCTTTCCGGTTGCTTATGACGCCGCCACTTGAGGTCAAGGGTTGTCATGATAAAAGACGTTATTATTTGAGATAATTTCATGTTAACTTACTTGAAGTTCACTGTCTACCAGTCTGTGATGTTAGATATGGTTTCATTTATTTCTGTTGTAAATTGATAATATATTAATTACAATAACATATAATTCTATACTATATATTATAATATTATTAATAAATATATTAGTAAAATATAATACAGTGTAGACTGGGTTGCCCAGTCCTTGATTACGCATACGATGAGCCACGCGACAACTGGACGGAAATGAATATTCATTTCTTTATTAACATAAACAAGGTGGTGCAACAATTAACGTTCGAAGTAACTGTTATTGCGCACATAACATAGCACGTAACTTTTTGGAGGGGTGGGGAGGGGATGGGACAAAGGTGGTAGTTGGGGGCTCATTGTGAATGGGCAGCGCATATTATGAGAGGTCCAGTTCGACAGCTGAAACCTATGCAATAACGTATACAGCGTTTCAGCGCAGATCTCTCTGGAACATCTGCAGATACTGGAAAGCTACTTTCACGGGTACGAGTGTAAGGCAGGGGCTCGTAAAAGTAAATGCTATGAGATATTCTGAAATCTGAGCAAATATAAGTTTCAACACAACGTACGTAGTTTTAAGTGGACACCCCGTGTAGTTATTTCGTACGTAATCAATAACAAAAATAACAAAGAATTGCGTCGTTTACATCACAATATGTCAGTTGCGTCCTGAGAAAGTGCAAAACGAAGTTGACGATTAAAACAAACGAAACACGCCGCTATTGCACGGCGCTTACCTCTTGGCATGTGCAGTAGCGGCGCTTTTCAATGCTTTGCAGTTTCTCAGCATGTAATTGACATATTGCGGCGCAACCAACGCCATTCTTTTTGTGATTTTTCATGTTGATTGCATACGAAATAACTGAAACTAATATTTGCTTACGTTTGAGTGTTTCATAGTATCTGTTTTCATGAGCCCATGTCTTACATTCATTCTACTGAAAGTCGTTTCTCTCTCTCTCTCTCTCTCTCTCTCTCTCTCTCTCTCTCTCTCTTTTGCCGGCCGGAGTGGCCGAGCGGTTAAAGGCGCTTCAGTCTGGAACCGCACGACCGCTACGGTCGCAGGTTCGAATCCTGCCTCGGGCATGGATGTGTGTGATGTCCTTAGGTTAGTTAGGTTTAAGTAGTTCTAAGTTCTAGGGGACTTATGACCACAGCAGTTGAGTCCCATAGTGCTCATAGCCATTTTTTTCTCTCTCTTTTTTTTCCAGATGTATTTGCTCTGAGACGTTTAAGTGGGCCACCCTGTATATCGCGTAACTCATAAACTGCAGGTACCTATTCTGCAAACGATAGTATTAATAGCTTGTGAGTAGAAAGAAAAATCGACGAATATTGACGTTGAAGTCAACACTATCACAGCAGACTACGGTAACACACATTCGCACAAGGATGAACCAAACGGAGGAGGGAAAAAGAAAACACATGCCGTAAGTAGGAAATGCGATAAAACAAAAGCGGTTTTAAGTTCAGTGTATCGCGCACTATGTTCATTGACATTACTGACAAAGTGAAATGAACAGGTGTCAAGTGGAAATGCCAGTCCTCTGCTTGTTCGACAATATACTAAAAATAAAATTTCCTTCGAAGTCTTGCCGAAGTAGTGGAGCTTTGGAAAGCGATTGGAATAGCTGGTGGTTCCTGGAACTCTCTAAAGCAGTTTTTAACCCATTTTTGCTTCCTCGTTCGCCTCTTCCGACGTAAATTAACAGCACTGCAGGTAATCACATGTGCCTGATTATGAAGAACTGTTCCTGATCATATGTGCACGAGGACTGCGGTGCCGTGCTATGTAATGAGATAGATACAGTGCCGCACGAAAAACCGGCAGAGAGCACTAGACCGCTCATTGTCGGCCGCCAGTTGGCATCTGTTTTAAAGCTATTGCGACTATGTTTTGTATTGTCAGTACGAAAGTCGTTGCGACTCGGTTAACACACGTGAAGTAAATAACTCAGCGAGATATACCACCTTCAAGAAAGAATCGCAATAGTGGAGGCGTACGTGTTTACTGGTTCGTTTAAGGAAACGCGAGACATTTCTGCAGAGAAGTTTGTTGGCGTTCCCATACCAGTGAAGGGCAGTATGCAGGGTTTGGCGACAAAATGGCGTATTACAGGATCAGTTGGCAAACACAAAAAAGGAGTGCCGCGGATATTCGAGCACAATGATCCGGAGTCCAAAGCAGTCGACACGCAATTTGTCGCAACAAGTGAACGTTTCACGTAGGCCTTGTCAACGTATTTTACGCCATACAGAGGTGAAGTAAAAAATGACATGGCACCAAGAACAGGACGACGAAGATTACACAAAGCATGTGAATTACTGCACATGGCTTTGTCAAACAATTCAGAGTGAAATGTTGAATGCGCTGCTGTATTTCATGAGTGATGAGGTCTGTTCCATCTGATTGGACATACGAAGTCGCAGAACACCACATACTAGTGAACAAACAACCCCTATAAGATTAGTAACGATCTTCAAGGTGAAAAAAATGTGTGTGGTGTGCCGTGTCAGCAAGTCGGATTGTGGGTCTCATTTTTCTAAAGAAACAGTGAACACAGCTGTGTATAAACGAATATTGGAGAATTTTACGCACATTTCACCCCCGTATGAACGTACGTATGCTGCTTTGTAACACGATGGGCCGATCCGTTACACTTCACGCGAGTCAGTCTCACGAATTCATGAAAGATTCGCAGAAGAAAGAGCTGCCAGCAAAGGATTGTGGCCACCGCGTCCGCCGGACGCATATAATTTAATAATTTTAGAAGACTTGAAGGAGAAAATTTGTACAAAGATTTCGAGAATTGAAGCAGCACAGTTGCGGAAAGTTTATATTAACATGTTATGGCGTGCTCAAAAGTGTATTGAAGCACTAGCTGATTTTTAGCACTTCTGTAGTGTAAATATTAGAGATCTTTGCATTGGTTTATATGTTACTTCTTTATATGTTACTTCTTTATTATCTAATTATTACAGGTTTAGCTATTTGTTATTGTGGCGGACGTAATTGGCGAACAGTCTGGTTTCTCGTTCACCACCCTCTAGCTACAAGAGTGCTAAAGAGCGTAGGTGGGCATGCGACAGTCTACCAACGTGGCCGCCCCTTCATAACAAGGGAATGGTGGAGTCTGTTTCAGCGCCGGTGCGATTTTGCGTGAGCCGTGATGATCGCCAATTTCAATGCGTTCATTACTATGGTGCACAAAATTTTGTCATTGCGTCACAAACGTACATACTGGCACGGGTAGCCAGGGCTCCAGCAAGCACTTCCTCTTCAGTTCGACAGGAACTTCATACGAGCGCATTATATAAGCCGATAGGAAGAGAATCCCCGCGAAGACATGTTTGCTCGTGTTTTTTTTATGTAGTGCAACCGATGGAGAAACAAAAGCAGTTCAGAAACCCGTGTCTCTCAAGCGTTCTGTATTCAGGTCTAAAGACACGGAAAAAACATACACTCGTGAATTGATACTTTCACTCCGACCAGTAGACCACTTTTTAGTACGTGTCGTATCGAATGATGCGTTGCATTATTATTTATCCAGGTTTTTGGCTGCGCGACTCAGTTGTAACATTTTCAACAGCTGAATTTCCTACCAGCAACAGGCCACCTAGCGACGTGCTGGCAGGGGCGACTGAGTGTACGAAAAAAGAATGCGAAGTGTCGCCAGCAATGTCAACAGTTGGTTCACTTGGAACCCCTTGCTTTCACAATTCGACTTCATTGTTCGTGTCTGTATTCTTCTGTAAAACAGTTCAAATGCAAGAATTACTGAATCAGGGACAGAATGGCGCCTTCCATAAGTGGAAAATTTGCAGTAAATTAAGACTCCATAACAATTGAGATGCAAAATCCGTTTCAAAAATTTGAAGTCTTCAGCTGTCTTTTTTCTGACAAGCTGCTAGCGCGCGCACAGAATAAACAACAGGTTTGCACACAGTTGACACGCCCTTACTGGGCAAGATGTACTGACACTAAGAAAAATAACATTGTTATTAACACCAACTGTGCTAAGAAGCTAACACGGCTTTTATCCTTCTAACAGAATCACAATCGCACACCCGTTCGACACTATACGAAATGAAACAACCTGAATGTTGTTATAGGGAAGGCTAAAACTATACGTAATTTGTCGCTTCTATTTAAATTCACAACTTACAACGCTATTACGTCTCATTTTACAACAACTTGTGTGTGCTGTTTGATACAGTATAGTCAATTATCTAGGCATAACGCTGCAAAAAGACAAGAAATGAAACGAATACGATCGGTAGTAGGGAAAGCGAATGGTTTGAGATCGGTTTATTGGGTGAATTCAAGGAAAGTTCAGCTCACCTGTGAAAGAGGCAACTTCCAGAAAACTTCTGGGACCTGTTCTTGGAAACTGTTAGTGTGTTAAGTGTCCCCATAAATTGAGATTAAAGAAAGAAATGTAAGCAATTCAGAGGCTGCTAGGTTTTTACGGGTAGGTTCTGTCAGCACCATTGTGTTCCGAAAATCCTATGTGATTGAATGTGAATACGTGAAGGTAAGACACCGTTGTTTTCGCGGAACACTATGGAGAATATAGAGATAAATGTTCTTTGTGACAGACTGCAGAACGATTCCACTGCTACCAGCATGCATTTTGCTTTAAGAGCCTCGGAGACAAGACGAAAATTCCAGAATCATACGAAGCATTAGACACAATCGTGTTCTGTTCTCTCAATTTGCGAATGGAATAAAAATTGAATGTCTGACAATGGTAAAAGGAAGTTACCGCTGTGCACCGTATTGTGCTTTGCGGAGTATATATGTATGTAGAGTAAGTGTAGGTGTCTGTGTAGCATCCAAATCAGGTTGGACTGACTGAACAAACTGAAAGTTTGCGGAGATATGCGATTAGGTAAGAATTATTGTTGATATGGCACTTGTTGAAAAATTTCGTAAATTAAATGTGCAACGACATTGTGGTTCGGAATGCTGGATGGTAAAGATGCTGCTGTTGTGATAATTACTCTGCTTTGTTGCAAGCGGAAAGAAAAGGGGAATAAAAATTAGTTCAAGGAGCGTCAAAGATCCCTCGCCAAAACGTGGTACAATTTGAGAACCTCGTATCCTGCAGCTTGTATCAGCCAGCGTGTATTTCTGGGTCGCCTGTAATTGGGGTCAATTTTTCGTGCTCTCTACTGGGCTTTGTGTACACTAGTTGTGTAACTTGTTTTCTTTCTTTTATAAGACCTCGTGCTCCTCAGTGCCTGGTGTTAAGGTCGTGTTTCTTCTGCGATTTCGTAACGTTCAGTGCTAGAAAGTTGCTTCCGCCCTATTACGGTTGATCCGTTACCCTCTGCGTAGTTAGCACTACACAAGATACTTGGGTGGTGCAGAGGAATCAGCATGTGTTAGGTGACTCGACGCGGGAAGAGCACAGAAATTGTGTGTGCCATGGCTGTCAAGTCTCCAGTTGTGGAAAGCGGAATCTACAGGAGGAGCATCTTTCTGCATCTATTCGTGCGGCAAGTAAGTCGCCTGACAATCTACTGTATCTGACCTTGTCTCATTCAGACCTTTCCCCGCAATTTCGATGTTTCCAAAATTATATAACACATCTTATAGAAATTGATACAATCACGGTCGAAGTCAATATTATTCATGACAGAAAACTCCGCGCCCCCCTTCAAAAAATCGAACAGTGGCAGATGGCAATGTGCTTACAATCCTCACATTTTATTTTTGTTAGTGGAAAGACAGCCCCACAAAGCATATTAGCCCCACAAAGCTATTTCACATCCCACAAAACGGATAAGAGTAATTAGTATGCCTACGAATTTCACATACACAACACCGCCCAGTGGCCTTACCAGCAGTCTGAGCACAGACTGTGAGTTTTAAGCGAAGATAAAATTACAAAAAGATTTTTAAAAAATTCACCACTGTTACATAAAAGACCAAAAGTATTCGTGTTCCTGAATAATGAAAAGAATTTGGGAACACTGTATGGCTCTGCTCTCGCAAAGCTGCTTAGAGGTTGCATTAGTATATGCAGATAGGGGCTAGCCCAGAAAAATACATTTTGTTCAACGAATATAAAGTTTATTTCGAAATCAACCCGTTTAGTGCTGAAACCATCGCAGTTAGTCAGCGTGTAGTTTCTTCTATTTCCGAGTCAATACGCACCCAGTTGATAGGTTAACTGAGGAGTAGAGATGGGAAGAAATACCCACAGGGCTTGGAGGCTCTCGAACCGCATCACTATTGATAGTTTCAAGACATAAGTCCACAGCAACGTACCTGCAATGTACTCACTGAAAGCGGCAAACTGAGGAAAAGTTTAGACAAATCTAAGTCAAAAAATGAAACATTCAACGAACAGAGGAATGGCATCCTACATTATTCTTTCATCATGAATGATAAAAGAACACGTAACAAATGCAAAAATGTCGAAGCCGCAGGCTTAGACAGCATCTGTATTGAACAACTCAAGATTTCGTCTCATCGGCAGTGACTTGGACGTGCCAGACGGATGTAAAATTGCAAACCTATTGAGTTATTGCAGTCTTGAACCTGGTAAAGACTTTATCGGCCCCAAGAGCTACAGACCTGTATCCCTGTCAAGTCCTCTTTACATACTTATGATATGAGACTCTGCTCAAAATAATAGAACCAGAGCTTATACCGGAAAAAGGTGGTTACCGACCAGGGAAAAGCTGCACCTTCGAAGTATAACACCTAACGCATGTTATTGAAGATTGTTCTGAAAACAAATTATCGGGTGTAGTTCTCATCGATCCGACGGCACCATATGATACAGTCAACCACCGCCAACTGCTAAAGCAGCTCTATGAAATATTAGAATGACAGCTACAGAGCGGAAGATTTTTTTGTTGAATTCCAAGGCCATGGAAGCAGCTGGAAGAACCAGAAAAATGGCCTCCCACAAGAAAGCTTTCTAGCTTCCATCCTCAACGTCTGCACCAAAGGCCAATCCTGTCCACAAGGAACAAACAGTTTTATTTATGGAAACAGCCGTGCAGTAGCATATGACCTAAAGTAAATATTCTGAATTTTCGCCGTTCACAATCTAAGCGGAACGCTTCGGAAAATCCGGCTGTATAGTCTGAAGGTGCCCGCACTGCGGAAGTGTCGCTGCTGAAGCCTTGTCCAGGGATCTCCTGCTTCAGTTTTGCGACTGTGCTGCGGCTGTCTGGAGACGTGTGTGGGGGGCGGCGCCTTGCGTAACGGGCTCCGGTGAGTGGGTGGTAATCCGTCAGCACACTCGCTCGGTGTTGTGCAAGTTCCTGTTGTGCAACGCTGCGTTTCCTTCGCCGCTGCCTAATGAACGTGTCTACCTGTGCCACAGGGGAGAGCCTTCCACTGGACACACTCACCTGAGAAAACACCACTGCGGGGGTGTGGCGGTCACAACGTTGCAAACCATAGTCCACAGAACGAAGGGGTCCTGATATTCAAAGCAGTAAACTTCAGCGGCGCCAGTGATGATTTCCTCAAAGCTTTCCGCTACCGCAGTGCTAAAAACGGGCGTTGTAAAAAAAATATCGAGACAGAAAATTTTACTCAGAGGCTGGAAAGGTATTCTGCTGGATAACAGGGCATGCTGCGATGGACGTTGAATAAAGAATGAAACCTTTTTTTTTTCTGAAGGCAGGTTTCTTTTATTCAGGATTGCAGTATACCACATTATTCCCGACTCTTTTGGCTACAAAATCCTGTTTCTCAACACAATGTCTGTCTAGTGCGACGGTCTCGCGCCACCTTACTGAGAGGGTCTGTACGCTCGCGAGGCACCACTACTGGAAACGTCGAGCCAACGTGTTGCAGCTTCAGTAACCTCCCCGTGATCCATGTACTGCTTCCCGCGGAGTGCACCATTCTTTGGGCCAAACAGAATCAAATCGGAAGGCGCGAGACTCATCTGTACGGTGGAAAAGGAAGAACAGGCTAATGAAGTCTGTAGCTCCTCTGGAGCGCAGACTACATGAGGTACATTAGGCCGTGCGTTGTCAGGAAGAATCAAAGTTCGTTTGCGGTTTTGGTGGCGATGAACATCCTGAAGTCATTTCTTCGATTTCATGAGTATAGCACATTAAATTTCATAGTTGATCGTTGCACGAACACGAAACGGAATGAACCCTTAGGAGTCGCAGAGGACCATCGCCATGGCTTCATTCGCTGAGGGTGCAGCTTCGGAGGAGAGGTGAGGAGGCGCCACTTCGTAGATTGCTGTTTGAAACTTCCCGGCAGATTAAAACTGTGTGCCAGACCGAGACTCGAACTAAGGACATTTGCCTTTCATGGGCAAGTGCTCTACCAACTGAGTTACCCAAGCACGACACACGACCCGTCCTCACAATTTTACTTCCGCCAGTACCCCGTCTCCTACCTTACAAACTTCTCAGAAGTTCTCCTGCGAAACTTGCAGGACTAGCACTACTGGAAGAGAGGATATGGCGGAGACATGGCTTAGCCACAGCCCTGGGGACATCCTTTCTTCCAGTAGTGCTAGTCCTGCAAGTTTCGCAGGAGAACTTCTGTGACGTTTAGAAGGTAGGAGACGAAGTACTGGCGGAAGTAAAATTGTGAGGACAGGTCGTGAGGCGTGCTTGGGTAGCTCCGTTGGTAGAGCACTTGCCCGCGAAAGGCAATGGTCCCGAGTTCGAGTCTCGGTCCGGCACACAGTTTTAATCTGCCATGAAGTTTCAAAAAAAGCGTACACTCCGCTGCAGAGTGAAAATTTAATTCTAGATTGCTGTCTTGTTTCGAAAGTGATGAGCCTATGTTCAAAAGAATTGTCGCAATAAGCGTTGTAATAAGCAAGCAATTCCGCACAGATGGTCCTTCGTTGCTCCATATGGTCTGTTTGGCGGCGAGGAACCCAGCGGGCACCAACCTCTGAGTGCCCCAGCTGGTGGCCCAGTGTGCCAGCACTGCCAACAGAGACCTCCAGTTGAGGAACAACGTGTTAGATCGTCGATCACCTCAGTGGGTGTGTCCGCACGTTCCAACACTGCAGCAGTCGCAGCAGTGTGCGACCGACCAGGATGCGGGAGATCTGACAGGTTTGCGCGACCCTGTTGCGCTGATCAGGCACCTCTCCCATCGAATCACCGTGCTTTTTCTCGCTGTCAGATCTCCATAGACTCTCTGCAGGTACCTGTGAATATCTGCGATCGACTGGTTTCCACCAAACGAAACTCACTGACAGCTATTTGCTTGAAACGTACCTGCGATGCAGAGACCATTTTGAAGGTTACATAAAGCGCTGCCATCCATCGGATCTTCATGAAGCTAAAGGGGCTGAAGCGGGAGTATTCCATTATGTCACCAACAAATTTAGCACTTTTTCGACCGAAATTGGCCGAGAAAACAAATGCGTTGCATTACTTACTAAACACCTCTCGTAGAATTTGTCCTAACAGAAGACACCTGGAAAAGTGACCTCAGGTATCATCACGCTAATGTCCTTATCACCGGCTCTAGCTTTGATAACAGCCTCGAGTCGGCCGAGGGAGTGTGTCCTCTGATTTATTCAGCTGTTCTATGTCCAACTGAAGACATTCGCTCATGTTTCTATCCTCTAGAGCTACCAAATTGCTGGGATGTTGTTTGCTACGTTTCAGCAGCTGTTCGAAAGTCTCAGACAGGGATCATAATCGGGTGATCTACATAGCCTGTGAAGATTCGATTGTGTGCCTCGTGTTCATCAAACCAGAAACGTTTTCGTGCAGTCCCATGAGCATAGGTAACATCTTTCTGTGAAAAGGAAGCGCCCGCAGTATACTCAGCAAGAAGATACAGAAGGTAGAGCAAGACTTCGTCCCTAGAATGTTACATATATTACAAATGCGTGCGTGTGCTTGTCGATCATACTACTGCAAAACAAGAGGAAGCCTCACTTCATTTAAAACTTATTTCCTCAGAATAATTTTTGCTTTGAGTCAACAGCTACGTATTGCTGTCTTGGTTGATTCCACAGATATGAGAAAAGGTGCGGCGGTTCTTTACTCGGTGGGGCAGAGGAACTGTCGCGGTGAACAGCTTTGGTGATTCAAACTGCGAACTGCTACCTTTGCAGTTTCATTGAGCTCACGCAGATACGTGCGTTTAAATCTAGAGAAAATGACGGGCACTTCCATTCGTCAACGCTGATTGCTACTTAAAAGTATGAGGAATATTGCAACTGAAGCAGCTATATCAGTGTTTCTTACTAACAAGCGGAAAATTAATTTTATCCTGCGATTGCGTGGACAACTGCGTTTGTAATTCAGTTTCCTCGTTTACACAGTTACTGATGTATTCACCTTGAACGGTTCCGGTTTGCATTACATGATGGTGACTAGAACATTGCGTAACCACGAAGACTTGTTTTCCAGTATATCCGAGACACCTGCGTAAGATAATTTCACGAAGAACGTACTGAATAGTCCACACACAACTTGATTGGGGCACAGCCCTTTTCATTCGTATTTCGTATAGGAATAATTATTAGCTGCCTAGTAAAGCACCGCGTTTCTCAGACCGACATTACATGTTTTTAGGATAAATGTAATCGATCTTCGGTTGAGGTTAGCCTATCAAACCATCGTGTGTAGGGTGCTTCGTAAGATTTAAAGCTTTCGTTCCCTATTCCATTTTTGTGGGGAGCCGGAACGTTATGCAGAATTATTTAGCTGTGTTCCGGGAAACAGACAACGCGAGTTGGGTGGACCTTTGGAGCCACCCTATCTGAACAGAAGAGCCGTCCATCCGCCCTACCCTGTGGAGAATGGGATTCACGCCAGGCGTTTGCTTTGCAGACTACAATAGGGTGGCTGACGTAAGCACGTCGGAAAGTAAACACGGTTTGTTGGTTCTCGGCTTTTCCCAGACAACGGGAAGGCCGACCTTCCTGAAGGCGTGTCTTAATAGTTAAGTGGGCAAGTTCCCAGTCACTGCGTTGTGTGATTAATGTCTCAGGCATAATGTCATGCTTATTGTGCAAAAACTTTTTACGTGAAAAATACGTGGGCCAGTTGGATTGTCGGGTATCAGATCTGTTCGTTATAGAGAAACCGGTCGTAAAGCTGAAAATACCGTTCGGTAATCTACACTGAAACGCTAAAGAAACTGTTACAAGCATACGTACTCAAATACAGATACATGTAAACAGGCAGAATACGACGCTGCGGTCGGCAACACCCATATGAGACAACGAGTGTCTGACGAAGTTGTTAGATCGGGTACTGCTGCTACATTGGCAGGTTATCATGATTTAAGTGAGTTTGAACGGGGTGTTACAGTTCGCGCACGAGCGATGGGACACAGCATCTCCGAGGTAGCAATGAAGTGGGGGCATTTCCCCGTACGACCATTCCACGAGTGTACTGTGACTCTCAGACATAGTTGCGGCCGTAGAAAGATCCTGCAAGAATGAGACCAATGACGACTGACGAGAACCTTCCACAAATTGCTGCAGATTTCAATGCTGGACCATCAACAAGTGTCAGCGTGCGAACCATTCAACGAAACATCATCGGTATGGGCTTTCGGAGCCGAAGGTCCATTCGTGTACCCTTGGTGACTGCACGACACAAAGCTTTACGCCTCATCTCGGGCTGTCAACACCGACATTGGACTGTTGATGATTGGAAACATGTTGCCTGGTCGGACGAGTCTCGTTCCGAATTGTATCGAGCGGATGGACGCGTACAGATATGCAGACCACCTCATGAATCCATGGACCCTGCATGTCGGCAGGGGACTGTTCAAGCAGGTGGAGGCTCTGTAATGGTGTGGGGTGTGTGCAGCTGGAGTGATATGGGACACCTGATACGTCTAGATACGACTGTGACAGGTGACATGTACGTACGCACCCTGTCTCATCACCTGTATTGTTTCATATCCATTGTGCATCCAGGCGGGCTTGGACAATTCGAGCAAAACAGTGCTACACCCCATACATCCAGAATTGCTACAGAGTGACTCCAGGAATACTCCTCTGAGTTTAAGCACTTCCGCTAGCCACCAAACTCCCCAGACATCATCATTACTGAGCATATCTCGATGCCTTACGCGCTGTTCAGAAGCGATCTCCACCCCCTCGTACTCCTACGGATTTATGGTAAGCCCTGAAGGATTCGTGGTGTCAGTTCCCTCCACCACTACGTAAGACATTACTAGTGGGAAAATAGACCTCGCATCCCCCCGAACTCTAACCTATTTGTTTCGAATGATTTGCAACTACGTTTATCGATGCCTTTCTTCTGAGTGAACTGTTAGTTTGAAATCAATAGCCAAACAAATTTTTCTCCTAACCCTTTCCTCTTGCTCCGCCCCTCTCCCTCCCCCGACTACTGCTAGTCTAATGTAAGTTTCATACAAGTTTGTGTCATCTCTGTTCTGCTAGAGTAGCGTATTATTTCGTCATCGAATATTTAGAACAGTGGATACAAGTAGGTACTACGTCAGTCTGATCACAATTCTGTCTGGTTAGTAGTAGTTTATCCTGTAGTGAAGTAGAAGTGGATAGTTCCTGTGAATTATTATGGGTGGAGGTTACACTAAACAACCGAACTAGGTTAATAATTGGCTCCTTTTACCGACCTCCCGACTCAGCAGCATTAGTGGCAGAACAACTGAGAGAAAATTTGGAATACATTTCACATAAATTTTCTCAGCATGTTATAGTCTTAAGTGGAGATTTCAATTTACCAGATATAGACCGGGACACTCAGATGTTTAGGACGGGTGGTAGGGACAGAGCATCGAGTGACTTTATACTGAGTGCACTATCCGAAAATTACCTCTAGCAATTAAACAGAGAACCGACTCGTGGAGATAACATCTTGGACCTACTGATAACAAACAGACCCGAACTTTTCGACTCTGTATGTACAGAACAGGGAATCAGTGATCATAAGGCCGTTGCAGCATCCCTGAATATGGAAGTTAATAGGAATATAAAAAAAAGGGAGGAAGGTTTATCTGTTTAGAAAGAGTAATAGAAGGCAGATTTCAGACTACCTAACAGATCAAAACGAAAATTTCTGTTCCTACATTGACAATGTTGAGTGTTTATGGAAAAAGTTCAAGGCAATCGTAAAATGCGTTTTAGACAGGTACGTGCCGAGTAAAACTGTGAGGGACGGGAAAAACCCACCGTGGTACAACAACAAAGTTAGGAAACTACTGCGAAAGCAAAGAGAGCTCCACTCCAAGTTTAAACGCAGCCAAAACCTCTCAGACAAACAGAAGCTAAACGATGTCAAAGTTAGCGTAAGGAGGGCTATGCGTGAAGCGTTCATTGAATTCGAAAGTAAAATTCTATGTACCGACTTGACAGAAAATCCTAGGAAGTTCTGGTCTTACGTTAAATCAGTAAGTGGCTCGAAACAGCATATCCAGACACTACGGGATGATGATGGCATTGAAACAGAGGATGACACGCGTAAAGCTGAAATACTAAACACCTTTTTCCAAAGCTGTTTCACAGAGGAAGACCGCACTGCAGTTCCTTCTCTAAATCCTCGCACAAACGAAAAAATGGCTGACATCGAAATAAGTGTCCAAGGAATAGAAAAGCAACTGGAATCACTCAATAGAGGAAAGTCCACTGGACCTGACGGGATACCAATTCGATTCTACACAGAGTACGCGAAAGAACTTGCCCCCCTTCTAACAGCCGTGTACCGCAAGTCTCTGGAGGAACGGAGGGTTCCAAATGATTGGAAAAGAGCACAGGTAGTCCCAGTCTTCAAGAAGGGTCGTCGAGCAGATGCGCAAAACTATAGACCTATATCTCTGACGTCAATCTGTTGTAGAATTTTAGAACATGTTTTTTGCTCGCGTATCATGTCATTTCTGGAAATCCAGAATCTACTATGTAGGAATCAACATGGATTCCGGAAACAGCGATCGTGTGAGACCCAACTCGCTTTATTTGTTCATGAGACCCAGAAAATATTAGATACAGGCTCCCAGGTAGATGCTATTTTCCTTGACTTCCGGAAGGCGTTCGATACAGTTCCGCACTGTCGCCTGATAAAGTAAGAGCCTACGGAATATCAGACCAGCTGTGTGGCTGGATTGAAGAGTTTTTAGCAAACAGAACACAGCATGTTGTTATCAATGGAGAGACGTCTACAGTCGCTAAAGTAACCTCTGGCGTGCCACAGGGGAGTGTTATGGGACCATTGCTTTTCACAATATATATAAATGACCTAGTAGATAGTGTCTGAAGTCCCATGCGGCTTTTCGCGGATGATGCTGTAGTATACAGAGAAGTTGCAGCATTAGAAAATTGTAGCGAAATGCAGGAAGATCTGCAGCGGATAGGCACTTGGTGCAGGGAGTGGCAACTGACCCTTAACATAGACAAATGTAATGTATTGCAAATACATAGAAAGAAGGATTCTTTATTGTATGATTATATGATAGCGGAACAAACACTGGTAGCAGTTACTTCTGTAAAATATCTGGGAGTATGCATACGGAACGATTTGAAGTGGAATGATCATATAAAATTAAGGCGGGTGCCAGGTTGAGATTCCTAGGGAGAGTCCTTAAAAAATGTAGTCCATCAACAAAGGAGGTGGCTTACAAAACACACGTGCGACCTGTACTTCAGTATTGCTCATCAGTGTGGGATCAGTACCAGATCAGGTTGACGGAGGAGATAGAGAAGATCCAAAGAAGAGCGGCGCGTTTCGTCACAGGGTTATTTGGTAACCGTGATAGCGTTACGGAGAAGTTTAGGAAACTCAAGTGGCAGACTCTGCAAGAGAGGCGCTCTGCATCGCGGTGTAGCTTGCTCGCCAGGTTTCGAGAGGGTGCGTTTCTGGATGAGGTATTGCTTCCCCCTACTTATACCTCCCGAGGAGATCACGAATGTAAAATTAGAGAGATTAGAGCGCGCACGGAGACTTTCAGACAGTCGTTCTTCCCGCGAACCATACGCGACTGGAACAGGAAAGGGAGGTAATGACAGTGGCACGTAAAGTGCCCTCCGCCACACACCGTTGGGTGGCTTGCGGAGTATCAATGTAGATGTAGACTCTAACCAGGACGCTCCACTTCCCTACAACGGTTGTCTTGTCCGCCTTGGCCAGCCGCACCTGCTTTCTGTACGACCAAAATTCTTAACTTATCGCAAGCTGCAAAGCAGCGTCCGACATCCTTAACCCCATACTACCAAATTATTGATTCCTGTTGGGGTTTGGACGATATTAGTTCCTCCAGACTCTGTATGCGACCAGTGGCTGAACGGACGAGGGATGCTGCAAGCGTGTCCGGATGGCCGAGGCGTGTGAGGCAGCCGTTGTAGATAAGCACGAGTCTCGATCCGGCACAAATTTTCAACTTTCGCCACTGCATGGCCACAATGATCTGTGCGGCTGAAGTCGTGAGTTTCCCCAATCTTCCTTTCCCTTTTCCTTCCCCTTGCTCTATTTCATATAAATGTATGCACCAGCTGCGTCATCGTGATTCGTGACTTCTGTCATACATGTCCGACGGAACTAATACTACTTAGATATATACAGTGTTATACTATACTATCTGGTGAGCAAGATGTATGAGACAGGCGAAATACCCACAGACTTCAAGAAGAATATAATAATTGCAATCCCAAAGAAAGCAGGTGTTGACAGATGTGAAAATTACCGAACTATCAGTTTCATAAGTCACGGCTGCAAAATACTAACGCGAATTCTTTACAGACGAATGGAAAAACAGGTAGAAGCGGACCTCGGGGAAGATCAGTTTGGATTCCGTACAAATGTTGGAACACGTGAGGCAATACTAACCTTACGACTTACCTTAGAAGAAATATTAAGAAAAGGCAAACCTACGTTTCTAGCATTTGTAGACTTAGAGAAAGCTTTTGACAATGTTGACTGGAATACTCTCTTTCAAATTATAAAGGTGGCAGGGGTAAAATACAGGCAGCGAAAAGCTATTTACAATTTGTACAGAAACCAGATGGCAGTTGTAAGAGTCGAGGGACATGAAAGGGAAGCAGTGGTTGGGAAGGGAGTGAGACAGGGTTGTAGCCTCTCCCCGATGTTATTCAATCTGTATATTGAGCAAGCAGTAAAGGAAACAAAAGAAAAATTCGGAGTAGGTATTAAAATTCATGGAGAAGAAGTAAAAACTTTGAGGTTCGCCGATGACATTGTAATTCTGTCAGAGACAGCAAAGGACTTGGAAGAGCAGTTGAACGGAATGGATAGTGTCTTGAAAGGAGGATATAAGATGAACATCAATCAAAAGCAAAACGAGGATAATGGAATTTAGTCAAATTAAATCGGGTGATGCTGAGGGGATTGGATTAGGAAATGAGACACTTAAAGTAGTAAAGGAGTTTTGCTATTTAGGGAGTAAAATAACTGATGATGGTTGAAGTAGAGAGGATGTAAAAGGTAGACTGGCAATGGCAAGGAAAGCGTTTCTGAAGAAGAGAAATTTGTTAACATTGAGTATAGGTTTAAGTGTCGGGAAGTCGTTTCTGAAAGTATTTGTATGGAGTGTAGCCATGTATGGAAGTGAAACATGGACGATAACCAGTTTCGACAAGAAGAGAATAGAAGCTTTCGAAATGTGGTGCTACAGAAGAATGCTGAAGATAAGGTGGGTAGATCACGTAACTGATGAGGAGGTATTGAATAGGATTGGGGAGAAGAGAAGTTTGTGGCACAACTTGACTAGAAGAAGGGATCGGTTGGTAGGACATGTTTTGAGGCATCAAGGGATCACAAATTTAGTATTGGAGAGCAGCGTGGATGGTAAAAATCGTAGAGGGAGACCAAGAGATCAATACACTAAGCAAATTCAGAAGGATGTAGGTTGCAGTAGGTACTGGAAGATGAAGAAGCTTGCACAGGATAGAGTAGCATGGAGAGCTGCATCAGACCAGTCTCAGGACTGAAGACGACAACAACAACAACAACAACAACAACGACTCTGAAGAGCCGAAGAAACTGGTACACCTGCCTAATATCGTGTAGGGCCCCCGCGAGCACGCAGAAAGGACTGTCGGTCTGCCTCAGCGAAACTGCGAGCAGATAACTCGCGAACTCACAGTTTTCATAAATATTTGTATTACTTAAATTTCGTTCCATGATATTTTATTTAATTGCGAATTTATGTGGCGGCCCATCGGCACCAACCGACTGCCATGTCATCCTCTGCCAGTGGTGTCACTGGATGCGTTATGGAGGGGCGTGGGGTCAGCAAGCCGCTCTCGCGGCCTGAAGCCGCTAGTACTCGGCCAAGTAGCTCCTCAATTGGAATCAGAAGGTATAGTGCACCCAGTTACAGTTATTCCGCCAAGGAAAAATACCTGGCAGTACCGGGAATCTGATCCGGGTTATCCGACTGTCAGTCAGCCGCGCCTGCCACTCCGCTGCGGATTTATATTCAATATTTACTGTAATTGTGCCTCACAACGATTTTATTTGATGTAAACAAATTGTTATTGTTAAAGGGAAGATGTTTCGGTTGCTTACGATGAATCGGTGCCGTTATGTTCGATGTTCCATGCTGCAAGATGATGAGCAACCTGCACTGCAACATAATGGCGCGGATTCTTCATAGTAAGTAACTGAAACATCTTCCCTTTAACAATAATTTGTTTAAATCACTTAAAATCGGCGAGAGGCACAATTACAGTTAAAGACGTTGGCTCAAATCTTCTTTTGTTGTAGGGCACCACCACCACCTCAAGAAAATTACTTCAGGTGGGGAAACAAATGGCGAAATCAAATGTAAAATGTGAACTAGCCGTCTGAAAATGAACCTGTCGCTAAGAAACCCGTAACGGCGCTGTTTAAATAAATAAATAGCATTGTAAAAAGTGGCTGGTTGCTGTAATCTTATGTGCAAGAATCAACCTATATTTTGTACACAACCACGGACTTAAAATGTCAGTTTTTGACAAAATAGCAGCAACTTGCAGGTAGCGGTGCACATGATTCCAAGGATACATACTTGCGTTGATGCATTGAGCCTTCCAGAATGACAGTGTCACCCAGGGATTACCACGAAAACATTTCCCAGAACAAAACGCTGCCGCCTCCGGACCTGTCAGACGATTGTTGAAGGGTGTTAGCTGTCAGTCCGATGCAGCGTGAAACATGATTCAGCTGAAGAGGCCACCATTCGCCACTCAGTGGATGTCTAGTAGGGGTAATGGCGTGGCAAATTCCAGCCTTCGTCGCTAATGAACAGCAGTCAGCACGGGTGCACGAAACAGGTGTCTGTTGCGGAGGCCCGTACTAGCAGCGTTCGCTGAACAGTCGTTGAGCAGACACTGTTGGTTAGTCCATGGTTCATGTCAGTTGATAGTCTACGCGCCCGTACTCACTTTCGCAGCTGTCGTTCACCCTTGACCTCTATGGCCCTTTGTGCAGGATAGTTTCCTCGGCACCGGTTTTGGAGAGCGCCATTTTTCCGTGCACAGTATACTTTAACCACGGCGACACGCGAGCAGTTTACAAACATAGCATTTCGGTATTGCCTCCACCTTTGGCCAGAAAGCCAATGATTGTGTCCTTTCGGACGTCAGATCAACCTTTCCATTTCCGCAATACGGTAACTACAGCACCATTTTCCGTTTCCCCCGACACGCCTTGTATGGCCTATATTTCTAGGGCTGCCACCTGCTGTCTGAGAGTGGTCATTGCACTTTGACCTCGAACGTAGGCAGTGGTGACATTGTGACTGGACAGTGTATCACTTTTATAATAGATATTACGCAGAACGTTCCCAGTAGTCGTCACGTAAAAATGGTGTTGGATCATCACGTTTCACACTGTACTTGTAATCTTCACTGTAGAACGATCACTGAAAGCTGTCACACACATAATGTACGTAAGTAAACGTAAGGAGCGACTTCAAGCGGAACGACCACAAACTGCACATAAGGCAGATGCCTAACTGAGGTTCATTCAAAGAATGCTCAGAATTTAATCCATCCACAGAGGAGTCAGTTTAGAAATCTCTCCTTCGACCAGTAATTGAACATTGCTCGTCAATCTGAGATCTGTACAAGGTTAGGTAGAGTAAATAATCGGTACCGCGGAAGATAGACGAAATAGAGAAGACCCAAGAGGAGAAGCGCGTTTCCTTTCAGGTTCATTTAGTAAGCGCGAAAGTGTCATGGAGCTAACTCCATTGGCAGTTGCTGTAAGAGAGGCATTCCGCATCACGGCGTGGTCTTCTGTCAAAATGCAGAACGTGTACACCTAGAAGAGTCAACCAATATATTGTTTCCTCTTGCGTATATCTCACGAAAGACAATGAACTTAAAATTAGAGGTTCGAGCTCAGCCGGCAGTGGTGGCCGAGCGGTTCTAGGCTCTTCAGTCTGGAAGCGCGCGACCGCTACGGTCGCAGGTTCGAATCCTGCCTCGGGCATGTATGTATGTGATGTCCTTAGGTTTGTGAGGTTTAAGTAGTTCTAAGTTCTAGGGGACGGATGACCTCAGATGTCAAGTCCCATAGTGCTCAGAGCCATTTGAACCGTTTTTTGATTAGAGCTTACATGGAAGCTTACCGGCAGTCATACTTCTCTTGAGCCATTCACGACTGGAACAGGGGAAGGGAAGTGACAGTGGTCAACACAGTACCCTCCGCCATAACCATTGAGGTGACTTAGGGAGACTCCAGAGGTTAGGCCTGAAGACTGTACCTGTCCGTTCCGACAAATATGGAACGACAGGTCACAGTACGCAAGAATTGGTTTAGACGGCTCTCTGAATGGGTCCGTCAGAGACCGGCCATGCGGGCTCGTGAATACAAAGGTAACGTAGCGTGGCACTGTAGCCTTCGTGTTGGAGCCGGCAGTAAATGCCGCGAAAGCAAGCAGATAGTCTCAAACTAATTTGCACCCGTCAGCCAGGTGCGCCTCGCGAAGGCGGGCGCTCTGTGGCAGTGTTACATTGCTACACGCGTCGCACCTACTTCAGTGACGCATCAGTAAAAATCTTCTGATGATCCAGATAATTGTAAAGCTGTTACTGTGTTTGAACGATACTGGTAAGCCTATTTGCAAGTGCAGGCAGACGGTGTACCAGCTAATAAAGAATCGTTCGATGGCAGATTTCCTCTCTGGTTGATTGTGACTCGTGAGGCTCAAGATCGTTTCAGCTTCAACGAGCTATGGAACATACATTGTTCATCTACTTTGGCATATTTTTAGATAGCCACCCTAACTTAACTAGTATAGTTCTTCATAGTGTGTACACAAGGTACATAAAAATGTAAGATGGCAAGCAAGGAAATACTCTGCTGCTCAATGTCTTTATGTCGTAGTGCTTCAGACGGTCAGAGGGGCGGTGAAGCAGAGGTGAGATCATTATTTACCTACTCTGGTTCTTCGACGGCCTTTCACACCAATCGGCAGATGTGCCCAAGTAGACATAATAATGCAGGTCCTCCTGGGTGCTAATGCTTCGTTGAAACGTCTTGCGTCAGTGGATGAAGCCTACGAGGTAACAAAATACAACAGGTTCAACCTTTCTGCCATTGATTTAGACAAATGGACACAAGTGTTTCGGGTAGGGCAAAATGTTTTAATATATTTCAATCTCCTGAAGGTGCAGAAACAACCAAAACCGGGTTGTACAGAAACTAGTTAAGAAAATAAATTTCCCATTGCTTTAGAAAACACGACGAACTTGGAATTTTTACTTCGGTGTGTTCTTGCCTCCTCCTCTTCCCTCCTTCCTTTCCTCCCTCCTCCTTTCTTTTCCTTTCCTTTCCTCCCACCCCTTTTCCCTTTTCTTTGCTCCTACTCCCCCCTGATTTTCATTTTCCCTTCCCCCTCCCGCCCAAGTAGTTAGTGAAATACAGCGACATCAGGTCGCATTATGGGTGCTGCCAGCGGAGGTAAGTATGTCTAGTGTAGCGCTAGACGGACTTCTGTGGGACTAAAAAAAAGATACAGCTTCCCGTGGGTCGGCTTTTCTTGCATTAGCGTTTTCGGTCGACCGCTTTCGGCTGCATCTGTCACATTTCCTGTCTGCCTTAACTTGTCGTACTGCTGCTTAATGATGACCTTGGAGACAGAAAATTTGTGGAAGATAAAAACTGGACTCTAACGTGGGATCGTTGCCTTTCGCGGACAAGTTCTCTATCGCCTGAGCTATCCAAGCACGACCTGCTTCCATAGCCTTGCTTCCGTCGGTACCTCACTCCTACCTTCCAACCTGCACAGAAGTTCTGCATATCTTGCGGGACTAGCACTCCTGGAAGAAAGGATGTTACGGGTACATGGCTTGGTCACAGTCTAGGGGGATGAGTCCTGCTTGGATAACTTGGTCGGTAGAGCACTCCTCCCTGAATGGCAAAGGTCCAGGTCCAGGTTCGGGTTCTGGGCCGGCAGACAATTTTAACCTGTCAAGAAGTTGAATAATCATCTCGTTCGACGGGTTTTCGCACTACTTCCTTTTGAAGGCGTCCTTACTATAAACATAGTTACATCTGATGTAAAAGAGGACAATACTACTTGCTGTAATGTTTAAACAGTTGCTTTCTAAATTAACTCTTTCAGTACCATTAGTTTGTGCTTGAAACCGCCATTTTATCAGTTTTTTTGGAAATCAGTGACTTTAGCATGATACTGCAATACGGACGGCTAGTCGTACACTGGGGTACATCCAGCATGTGATGCATTATAGCAGTCACAGCGTTCAAAGCAAGTCAGCGCGAAGATTGTGCGACATAATAGGAAATTGACTTCTTTTTATGGCGATCGTAGTGATATCATTGACAGTGGAGTATTGATAAAGTTGTGAGGTAAATTTTGAGTTTGTACTGCTGCTATTGTGACGGTTTTGAAACGAAGTCAATGGAGAAATATGTACTTCTGATACAAATACATTAAATTTTAGACCCATTTTTGCTTGTGACTTACCACTATAATTTTAGCATTACAAGTTCATGGAAGTTTAGAGATGGCGATGGTGCCTATGAAAAATTCAAAACTGCTTTCAAATATTTATATATATCGTGAAGTGATTTTTGGTTGAAAACTTTATCCCAATGGTTCCAAAGTGAAACCACTGTTTTAAAACAATTGATAGTTTATTTATTGCCAATTTCTTCTTGTATTCGGTGTTTACTAAGATTATAAAGTTCAGTCTGAAAAATTTTAAAATTACATTTTTTGTTGTTGGACACCGATGGTTAAGCAGTGATACGACCTTCCAGATAAAAGTAATTCTCGAGTGTGTTTGCGTCTCATTTTAATCGTGCTGTGTTCTTGACAAAACTTGCAGCTGCTTCTCGGGGACGACGCACATTTCGTTCCGCAGTTCGGGACGGAAGCAGTCTTACATACATGACACTGAATGTCGCAGAGGACGTTTCTCGGTCGGAGATAACACGCACTCACCTCGCCGTCGACTGGTTTAGCAGCTGCCGCTGGCGGGCACAAAATGTATTATGATAAGAAGCGCCCATAGCACATGCGCAAAATTCATGAGGTCGGTCGCGAGCAGAGGTCGTTAAAGGGCACACACGGTCCCTGGCGCATGGTGCTGGGATGACCTCTGCACCTGTCACGCGGCCAGATAACAATGTGCACTCGTCTCTGTAAGCCCATCTTTATACTGATGGTTGCCGAAAATGTCGAATCAAAAAACGTTCAGCTTATTTTATTTGATCAACCAGTTTCAGCGCCATATAAGACCATCTTCAGGTCCCCTGACCGACGTGTTGAGGAATCTTACCTCTGGTCCATTCAGAATAGGAGCCAGCATTCAGCGACTGGTATCCGTGGGTTTCTTCTTAACACAATGAGCCCTTCGATCACCACCTGCCAACAAGTGATAACTGTATCAAAAATCTGCATATGCCAGTCACTGAACGCCCCTATGTTGACTGGACCAGGTATAGGATCCTACCTACACGTCGGTCAGGAGGCGAGATATGGCTTAAAGTTGTACTGTCACTGGTTGCTCAAATAAAAAACTGGAAATTTAGACGGTTGAATTTGTTCTGATTAGACACTTTCCAGTGTGTACTAGGGTGGCTGTTAGAATTTTGATTCTCCTACAGACCACTTTTGTTCAACAGACAATTAACGAACTAGTGAAAATTTCATCTCAGTCCAACAAATTCGAGGCGAGCCTCAAATGCTTTGAATTTGGATCATAACATTTCCGTTAAAACAAATTGTATTCTTTCTTATCTCCTCTGTACACTTGTCTTTCATGAGGGTGCGCTGTTTGATACAGTCAAGCAAACCTAGCAAGTGTTTAAAACCAAGTTTATATTACTGAAAAGTTCATTCGAGGAATTCGAAAAAAGTACCAATTTAAGAAACATCAAATTTATTTTCGACAAGGCACACATTGCAATTTGAGAAGCTTTTATTTACAAGAATCATTTTACAAAATTCATTTCTGTAGACTCAAAAGATAATTTGACTGAATGGACACTGAACATAATTTATTTTGAAGAGAAGATTTTGTAGCAGTGGGAATCTTCTACGATATCCGGTAACAATCTGTAAAACAACTTGTATTAAATCATATTTATTATTATTTCGTGAATGTCTGTACCATAATGTAATAAAATCCTAATATCCACCAGTATTTAAGGTATTTCAAACAACAACCGTTCTTAATCCCACCATCATAATTGATCCAACCATCATAAAAAAACCAACAGCTTGATTTTGTTGAACGACTCTAAAACCGCGGCTTCTAGCGAAAATGTTTTGCAGTACAAAATTAAACTATATTAACCATACTACAAAAATGTATTTTTTTTTTCTCTAGAACTAATAGTTTCTTCGTTGAAGGAATGGAGAAATGCATTTAGTAAAAATATTGTTTCATCGGTGTAAAATTAATGTTAATTTTTACATGAAGCCTATTAACAGCAAATATTACAGGTATGTACCACGTTTAAGTGCAGTAGAGTCGTATTAGAGGATAAACTGTTCCGGGGATGTTTCAGGGTGAGGGAATGGTGGGTGGATGTAGAACTGCGAGGGTAGGTAGTTATCTCGTTTTTGTTTATACTCTTCCCTCCTTCATAGGTCTCCAAATTGAAGACGGAGCGGGTAATTCGGCACGCATCTACTCCAATGCGTCAGAAACAGCAACTGAGTGAGCAGTGATGTTACTGACCTTCCTCGGCGCACCATGTCAATCACTGGCGACCTAGCCCATAGACATCCCCAGGGGAAGTATTTTCCACAAAATGCGTTAATATATGGAATACATGTGAGTTACAAATAACACTAACACAAGAAACACACACAGACACAATCCACACAAATCTCTGCAGTGTTCGGTCTACGCTGACAGGGCAAATTGGTTCTTACTCATTCTGTTTCCTGTCCAGTTCTCTTATGCGAATGGACAAAATAACTGCACACAACTCGTGTTTATATAGTGGAGTTATTTTCAGTTTCTTAAATGAGCATTTTCTGGGGATGTTAAGTGAGCTATTACATGAAATATATTCCTGCAACAATGACTGAGAAATGTTTAATTTGGGTGGTATCGTCAGTGACCTATGTGGTGGTGGTGGTGGTGGTGGTGGTGGTGGTGGTGGTGGTGAAGGGGAAGGGATTGGATTGATGACTGTAACACCTTGCTGCTATCTATTGTGACAGCGTGTTTTAAAGTCAAGTAATTGTGTCGTAGACAGTTTGCGGTGACTTAAAGAATGACCAGAAAGTTACTGCTCTTCTCTCGCCATTGTTACTAATAGATTGCTTCAATCTTTCGCATTCAGAAATTTTTTTCCACTTACCATAATCCAGTGTATCTTTCAAGGTGAGTGTGAATATATATGATAAATGGGCTGACCATGTAGACGTCTAGAACAGTAATCTGCTCTGCTGTGCTGTGCTGTGCTGTGCTGTGCTGTGCTGTGTTGCTTATCTTCAAATATTTTATTTTCTGTAGCACTTAGGAAACGTACTTGCGTTGTAGAACGGCTGGTGTGATGCATTGGATACCCTTATGCTGCGACAGGTATTCCAGACAGTGAAAGTGAAGACAGTTTAAATCGACATTGTCCAATACATATTCGCAGGATGTTACACTTGGGGCAGGCTCTTCATTGTTGTAGACAGTTGTTTCCAGCTGTGAAGCTGTGTTACATAACAACTCACTAAACTGAATATAACTCCGCGATATAAACACGTGCTGAGTGGAGTTATTTTGTCGACTGCCATAAGATAACTGGACAGGAAATGGGAGGTATAGTCTGTGAACTGAAAACGGAGCGGCACTCTTGATGCTGGAAGTTGTCTATCGTGGAAGAACACTACAGCTGCCATATAGAGTGACTAAGAACAGATTTCCCGTCTAGCAATATAGAGGTGCAGAGGTTTATGTAGATTCTGTCCATATGCGTTTCTTGTGTTAGTGTTAATGGTAACTCATATCTGTATTACATACATTGTTAACGAGTTTTGTGGAAAATAAACACACCTCTCTTGGCATTACTGTGCCCTGGTTCGCCAGTGATTTATAAGCCACGCTGTGAAGCGTCGGCATAACTTCGTGAGAATCCCAGCTGTTGCTTCTTGTGACGTAGTGGGGTAAATAGTGGGAAACAACCTGCTCGACATTGTTTGCAGACCTTTGAAGGAGAGAGAGCTGTATGAACTCAATCCGGCGACACTACTTCCTTCGCACTTTTATACCACACGTCCCATGTAACTCCTCCCCCCCCCCCCCCCCCCCCCCACCTTCACCCTGTAGAACTCCTCCTTCACCCTGTAGAACTCCTCCTTCACCCTGTAGAACTCCTCCTTCACCCTGTAGAACTCCTCCTTCACCCTGTAGAACTCCTCCTTCACCCTGTAGAACTCCTCCTTCACCCTGTAGAACTCCTCCTTCACCCTGTAGAACTCCTCCTTCACCCTGTAGAACTCCTCCTTCACCCTGTAGAACTCCTCCTTCACCCTGTAGAACTCCTCCTTCACCCTGTAGAACTCCTCCTTCACCCTGTAGAACTCCTCCTTCACCCTGTAGAACTCCTCCTTCACCCTGTAGAACTCCTCCTTCACCCTGTAGAACTCCTCCTTCACCCTGTAGAACTCCTCCTTCACCCTGTAGAACTCCTCCTTCACCCTGTAGAACTCCTCCTTCACCCTGTAGAACTCCTCCTTCACCCTGTAGAACTCCTCCTTCACCCTGTAGAACTCCTCCTTCACCCTGTAGAACTCCTCCTTCACCCTGTAGAACTCCCCCTTCACCCTGTAGAACTCCCCCTTCACCCTGTAGAACTCCCCCTTCACCCTGTAGAACTCCCCCTTCACCCTGTAGAACTCCCCCTTCACCCTGTAGAACTCCCCCTTCACCCTGTAGAACTCCCCCTTCACCCTGTAGAACTCCCCCTTCACCCTGTAGAACTCCCCCTTCACCCTGTAGAACTCCCCCTTCACCCTGTAGAACTCCCCCTTCACCCTGTAGAACTCCCCCTTCACCCTGTAGAACTCCCCCTTCACCCTGTAGAACTCCCCCTTCACCCTGTAGAACTCCCCCTTCACCCTGTAGAACTCCCCCTTCACCCTGTAGAACTCCCCCTTCACCCTGTAGAACTCCCCCTTCACCCTGTAGAACTCCCCCTTCACCCTGTAGAACTCCCCCTTCACCCTGTAGAACTCCCCCTTCACCCTGTAGAACTCCCCCTTCACCCTGTAGAACTCCCCCTTCACCCTGTAGAACTCCCCCTTCACCCTGTAGAACTCCCCCTTCACCCTGTAGAACTCCCCCTTCACCCTGTAGAACTCCCCCTTCACCCTGTAGAACTCCCCCTTCACCCTGTAGAACTCCCCCTTCACCCTGTAGAACTCCCCCTTCACCCTGTAGAACTCCCCCTTCACCCTGTAGAACTCCCCCTTCACCCTGTAGAACTCCCCCTTCACCCTGTAGAACTCCCCCTTCACCCTGTAGAACTCCCCCTTCACCCTGTAGAACTCCCCCTTCACCCTGTAGAACTCCCCCTTCACCCTGTAGAACTCCCCCTTCACCCTGTAGAACTCCCCCTTCACCCTGTAGAACTCCCCCTTCACCCTGTAGAACTCCCCCTTCACCCTGTAGAACTCCTGCTTCACTTCATTTAAAGATGAAACATTAATTTTATATCGTTAAAACAGTACTTTTACCAGTATATTTTTCCATTCCCTTCAACACACACTCAGTTCCAGAGAGGAATAAACAGGGTTTTTTTGGTGTAGGAAATTAATGTATTTCAGATGTTGTGCTGGGAAACATTTTCGCTAGAAGCCGCAGTTTGATGATTCAAGGAAAAACAGTGACATTCAAACCCCACCCCTCCCCAGCGCTCACAACCGGAAAGTCAGGAGTTTTAGTACGTTGTTCAGTACGCTCCATTCTAGAACTGGGCAAAAGTTTGCCATATCACGAGTTTTTCTCCGAATAGACCTGTTTTGGCCTTAGTTGACTGGGTTGTAACGCCGCTGCTCGACGGCGCTGCTCTCCTATAGTATTCAGCAGACATGTAGAATTTTGAAGCCAGGTTTCTGGTAAACCCTTGGGCTGCGCATCGTACTGGTCCATCATTTTTACCGTCTCACTATGTACTGTGCAATAGCCAAGCAAAACCGGTAACCCTTTGTGTATGTTTTTCTCTGGTAATCCTGCTGTCTTAACGATAAAGCAGCGACTGTTGAATGGGTGTTAGATGGTTAGAGCAGTGCGTCGCGCGCCTTCCGCCCCGCTGCGGCCAAGTAAAAAGCATCGCCGCCCAACAGGAGCGCGGGTGTCGCACAGTAACTACGTTAACGAGATAAAGTGGGGCCTTGCGCCGGAGGCAGCAATTACGTAGGCTTTTATACAGTCCCGCGGCCATTTGTCACAATGCTGCTCACGGTGGAGACGGGTCGTAAAATTTAACCAACCGTTATCGTTACCAGTTGAGTATGGAATGCCAACAGTAGCGCCACAGCCTGTTCGCTAAATACTTCAAAGAAACTAATAACGTGGTCTCTTTGTTAAGGGGAGAAGGTACCTTCAATCTTTGCATTGTTATTGACGGTTTTCAGTGTACGTTTTCTTACAATGTATTAACAGTAAAACACTCAAATATTTTGCAGCTGACAATTTGTGAATGCTATTCAAACTGATTTTTGAAAAATGTTTTAACAATAACTTCTTTGAGCAAATTCTTACAAGAAGTCGTATAATCCTAATAACATAGCTAGAAAGGTAAAAAAGACGTCTCTTTATTCGCGTGTGCTAAGCAATAGATTGTTAGAATTTCACTGCTCTGGAGTAAATGGTTTCAGAGGGCAGAAAAAACAAAAGGTGCTGGAAATGGAGTCGAGTTGTATTGCACTTGCAGTGTCTCCTACAGTACATTCCTGCTGTGCACTCATCACTCATATTCACAGATTTTTTCACTGCATTTGTCTTAAATTCCTCTGCCACTGATTTGGAAGGAGCTTGCAATAAAGAATAACATTTCCAAAATTTTGTAAGAGTGTTGGTAAATTCATGTTAGCACATAAAGTAATGCTTGCTGTTAAACCGCCGAACTTTGGAAATCGATTTCGGCATTCCTTTGCTCAAAAACAGTGTTACGTTATTATTTGAAGAAACAACTGAATAAATGGAAAACAACACTATAAACAAGTATCTGAATGCTCAAAGCAACGGAAAAAGTAGCCCTAGGCTTATGAATTCATAGACAAGTTTCAGAGCAACAATTGGCGTGCCTCTGAAAGCTGCCATTTAAACTGATATTTGGGGCCTTTGAATAATGATTTGGTTTAACCTACTTTCGTTTTCTCACAAAGCATACTTCCAACCATCACCAACAAAAAAAATCATATATTGTTTTCGAGATACCTTCTCACCTGAAGTATGTGCTGACAACCAAGTAACCAACTGTTCACATAATATATTTTAAAAAAAAAGGTTAAGTGCATACAAGACATCTAATCTTGGTATGATTAATAATTTATCATTTCCTTTTCAGTATCGAGGAGCATCGCAGTCCGTGTAACGCGCCAGGACCGATACGCCGCCGCCAGATTTAGGTGAGATAAATCATCAAAATGTAAACAATTAAGGCGTTCTGTCGATCTTCACTACAATAAGAAATGAGTACTGAATTACGGAAAACATCTGCTGCTCGTGGGCGGTGACTCTTGTCGACGTTATCAACAAAATCTGAAGCTCGGCTCTCGACCCTAGAGAGATCAGAAGCAGTAGGCAGCTGCTCTGCTGAGGCATTCGCCAGGCTCTAAACATCCTATGTTACGACTCTCCCTGGTGCTAGACATTCTTCCCTCTGTAACTGTCGTCGCCCGTAATCGGATTAACGGGGAACTGGGTGCGGGTGGAACTATCTCGTCCTTGTCTGTACTGACCCACGTACCGGCCAACCCCATATATTTTTACTTCTCCTTAAAACTATTCCTCGGCTCTGGCAGTGCCTCGTTTTTAGTTCCCCCTCCCCGCCCCCCTACACACACATTTTCACTATCGGACTGACTCCAGATCAACTACATTCTCACTGAGGGAGTGACCACCTCATGGTTTCCCCCTCATCCCCAAAACTTACCGAGAGCATTCGATGCTGTTACCTGTTCTCTCTTCTTAAACATGGCATTTATTTACGGGATATCCGTTCAGAGTCCTGGTTGGATAGAACCCTTTTTAGGACACCAATGTCATTCTGGATCACAGAACACAGTCTGTGAAATGTTACTGGATGTCCAGCAAGAAAAATTTGGCAAGACCATCTTCCACAAACATGGGATAGATCTTCTGCAAACCAATTGGCAACAGGATCTTTTGAAGGTGCTTAGTTATCAGTAACGGAACGAAACTATTAGAGGATGTGTTCATTCTGTTCCTTTGACGACAATGTAAAAAGTCACCAAACGAAAATATTCACATGCAAATTAGAACATCGTTTCTTAAACCGATTGCGATAAACAAACTACCCGGCCTATGTCTGCACCGCCGTTATTTCAATAACGAAAGATAAATTTTACTCATACCAGTAACACCATCTTGTGATCATTTGTACAAAACAGTGCAAGAGTAGTCCTGTTACTGGGCTCCTTCGGTAAGAGAAGTGCTTCGGAAAGAAAGGAGTCCGGGCTCGCGTCCCAGTAAGGCATATAGTTGCGGTCAGGAATTTCTAGACCAGCGTACACACACTCAGCTGCAGATAAAAAGATTCATTCTAGTTTGTGCTGCCTCCCAGGAATACTTATTATTTTTCCTCTCATATTCAGAATTAAAAGTTACGTGGAATAATCTACATCAGAAGTCGATTTGTGTTACGGCGTACCTTACGCACGGCCTCTACATCGTGCCTCTGCGTTCAGGAAACTCATTGGTCAGAGTATGGCGTCCGGCTGAGCTGGCGTAAACGGATACCAAGCGAGCAGCTACCGGAGCCTTCTTTGATAGCGGAAGCCGGCGGAAGTCTGACTCAGGGATGCGCCGCCCAACCAGTGCTTTTACTAGTGTAAGCGCATTTTCAGCGACAAGCGTGCGAAGCGTTGCCCAATGTAAGCAAGGGTGCTGTGGACGCTAAACTGCCGAGTCGTGTTTGTTTTGTAACTTCCTTTGACGTCTTAAAGAAAGCGCAGTAACTGTTGCTTTGTTCCGCTTCTACCAGTACCAACTGCCACTCCCCCCCCCCCCCCCCCCACCATCACCTTAGGTTCTTTGAAGAATCGAACTCTCATTTATAACACACCTTCAAACGTGTGATTGCAATACTTTACAGTATGTTAAACACATGACGTTAACTGTGTAAAACCTTTATGGTTTAAGACGCAGAACTCCAATTACGATACTTTTGTTAGTTTAAGATTATTCTGCGATAGTTTAATTATAAAATCAAAACAAGAAATATGACGTCATATCCACTGAACCATGTGATACAGTGATTTAATTGTGCGGCTGCATTCAGTAATATAGGTGGATACTGTCTGCAAAACGTGTTGCGAATAAAATTGGTAGTAAAAAGATGATACCTGGTCCTGAAGTTTGACTATATCAACCGTGGAAGTGTGGCAAGTGATTAGCATTCATCTCTCCATGTTGTGGGTGGTGCCAGCGAGAAAAAGTTTCGTGAAGGTTTGAAATTGTTTTTAAAGTATTTTGGAAGTCGCCAAGCGCTCTACCTTAGATACTGTAAGAATATGGCCTGGATAATTTGCGTGCCACGAGTTTCGCTGCCACAAACGTAGTTTCTAACTGTAATACTTGTCTTACGGTTTTAAAAACGTAATATTAAGTTATGCCTGTCAACGAATAGATTGACAGC
This sequence comes from Schistocerca serialis cubense, assembly GCF_023864345.2. NCBI lineage: Eukaryota > Metazoa > Arthropoda > Insecta > Orthoptera > Acrididae > Schistocerca > Schistocerca serialis. Next base: position 340,577,154 of record NC_064645.1, read on the forward strand.
ATATAAAATTTTTAAATTCCGTCAGTAATTACATTAAGAAAAATTCAAAATCAAATTCTTGGTGTTCCTGGAAACAGGTGACCGTTTTAGCCAGTGTATTGATAGTCCTTCACCGCCATTCTGTGCTGAAGCGATAAAGATCATCCTAAGCAAGCAAGATATTTACACATTGCCTTCTTTACATCTCACGAAATAGTTGCGCATTTGTACATCACTTACAGCACATGTGTAATCCACAACCCACCGTACGTTGTGCCTCCGAGAGTACTTGTACTACTATCCCCCCTCCTCTCCCCCCCCCCCCCCCCAGAATCTTCCTTTCCCATTCGCAAATGGACAAATGGTACACGTGAAGGCACGTGGAGTAAATCACATTCTGTCGGAGTTACTCAAACCCTGGGAGGATATAGCATCCCAAAATTATTCGCCCTGGTACGCAAGATGAGACGAATCGAAAGTCTGAGTTAAAAATGTTAAAATACAAATTCCAAAGAAGGCAGGTGATAAAAGGTACAAATATTAACGAGCCACCGGTTGAACAGTTAATGCAGCATGGTGTTGTGAATTACTTACAGGAGGATTGGTAAACAGGAATAAGTGGAGGAAGCTGAGTTCGGGTTCTGCAGAAATTTCGGTACACGCGAGGTAATACATGCACTAAGAGTTAACCTAGACGCAGAGAAGGAGACCGGCATTAATAGCATTTGTTGATTTATAGACGACTTCTGACAACGGGGGCTGAAATACACTGTTCGACATTCTGAAGATAGCCGGGATAAAATGCAGGGAAAGAAGTAAAACTTTCAAAGAAACGAAATTGACCTGGAGGTGATACGGAAGCAGTGGTTGAGAAGGGAGTGAGACATGATTGTAGCCTATCCCCAATGTTATTCGATCTGTACATTGAGGAAACAGTAAAAGACCTCAAAGAAAAATTTGGAGTGGGAATTAGTTCGGGACAAAAAAATGAAAACTTCGAGATTTGCAGATAACATATTAAAATCGGAGGTAGCAAAGGGGTTCGGGAGATCAGCTCAACTTAATGGCCATTGTGTCGAAAAGAGCTTACAAAAAAGCATTTATGAAAAAAAGTTTATTAAAATAGAATGTAAATTCGAGTGTTCGGAATACTTTTCTTAAGATAAGTCTGGAATGTACCCTTCTTTGGAAGTGAAACGTGGACGATAAACGGTTGGGACAAGGCGAGAACAGGTGATTTTGAAATGGTGCTACAAGCGGAAGTTGTTGAGATACGAGGCGCACTGCTGGTAACCTTCTATACGCTCCATAAAGCGTGCATCAAAGCGTGGGCTGAAGTAAACGGGAGAAGTTACGTGGTTAAAAGGCGTCACAAGCGCGCGTCAGCATTTGCACGCACAGAGAAATAGGTCTCGTAGCGTCGAGAGCTAAAATGAAATCAGAGATTCTTGCTTTCGCTGCATTATAAGTAGTGGCAGTTAAAACGGAAAGAAGAAAACGGTCATTATGGATGAAAAGATGAATGAGCATTTTGGAGAAGGGCGAAGCTTGATATTTCTTAAAAAATGACACGTTTTCCAAACTATATCATTGGACGTAATATGAAATACCGAATTTCATTGTGTGTAAATAGATATTTTTCCTGTAATTAAAGTGGCGTGTTATTTAAGAAATCTATTTTAGCTGTGGACTAGCGACCCGCCCCGACTTCGCACTGGTCGCATTTGAGTACGATGGGACGTCAAAAAGTAAGTTATGGCGTCCCAGCTAAGATGAGTACACAAGAAGTGGCACATTGGCAGAAGAGAATACATGTTCTTGGTTTCCTCTAGTTCCGTTTTCTGCTGCGGTACGGATAGCACCTGCACCACACTGTGGAAGCCAAACGGCACAGCAGCTGGAAACTTACTTCAAAGTTGAAGCACGCGCGACATTGTGGTTCTTGTGGGCAAAACGTCTAAATTGTACATAGATTTACTGTCGAATTCTGGCGGTGTGTGGACCAACTGCAATGTCGCTCCTAGCCGTAGTGAGAAAAGACATCGATATCAACCACAGACGACAATGTCCAGTCAGTCGGCAAAACCATCATCTGTCGGTGAAGAAATGTTCTAACTGTTCAACGTTGTTACCAAAAAATCAAGAAAGGTGCTTGACCGATTTACCTCAAAACCTTATGCGGTACTCTAGCATACATGTGGACGGGCACGTGCCATTTATGTTTAAGACAATATATCGGTTTTCTTTTAAAACTGATGGCTAGAAAGAACGTGCTATGCAGTGAAAATGTGCCATTTAGTATTTTTTTTTTCTCGCATTTTGCTTTAGGAACGATAACAGTGCATTTATACCACTACTCTAATTTTATCTCCCTTGCATATTTACTTTCTCCTTATTAATAATCTTAAACTAAAATGATGTACAGAACTATATATTACTATGTTTTCCCCTCGTAGTCGGTTTAAACAGAAATCGGGAAAGTCATATTTATGCATTACCGGCTTATGATTAGAGCACTACTACGGAAGCAGACTACGCCTATGCGAAAACTGTCGTTCAAACCACTACCCTGACAGATCAAATAGCAGGACAGAGAGAGGGATAATATGCAATCCCATACATGTATAAAAGTGGCGCAGCATAACCGCGTTCGCTAGTAAATATGCACAAACATTCCTTCTTCCATCTGTCAAGCGCGTAGTTTGAAAACGAAGTCTGTCGAAAACCACACTTCTTCTACGTAAGCATGCTCACTGCCAGCACCACTTCCCTTAGAGGCCTTAATGGAAAGTCATTATTTGCTGTTCGTTTGATGCAGAGTATTTTAATTTTTAATTTCCTCCACTGATGTTGCGCCTCTACTTTGACGTCAACGAATTTCGTTAGTGTATCATGTGTGTAACTGATGTCAGTTTGTACTTCTGATGTCGAAAAGAGACATCTTCAATAGATACTGTTCAGTGAGAACACTGGAGCGGGTTGCCACAGTCTGCCTTCTTTTTCCTCTAAACTGCGTTGTTGGCACGCCGTGAAAGCCGTGAACTGAACAACTACAGACATCGTCTCCCTTCGAAAGCGCACACGTGAATTAAGCGCTTCGGATTCAACCTGCAGCGTTCGTGTATCATTGTAAACTCCTTTTTACGCATGCCTCCAGACTTGCGTTCGGTTCCGTGCATCATGTAGCAGCAGAGAAGGGGTAGCGAGTTCAAACTTTCTGCGCAACTCCAGGCAGAAGGAACGTGTAAATGGACAAATATATCAAGATTAACGGAGGCGACCTGGTGTTACGCGACTGAAGCTGTTATCCCTTATCACGTGTTAGCCACATCGGTGTGTACTTGCCTACAGGGGCGTCATTGCTAAAATCGATGTACGGTGTGTCTGCGGGTAGTTGCTATTGACTAGGGCACAGGATGTTTAGCACCTGGCGTTCTTGCTTCGATCCGTGACGTCTGAGCGGCGTCACTGACTGACAGTTGTGGTCGGCTGTTCCTCTCCTGTTGTTGCTCAGAGAGAGAAAGAGAGAGAGAGAGAGAGAGAGAGAGAGAGTGAGAGTGAAATATTTCAAAGGCATTTCGCAGCAAGCTCATCATCGCCTCCTCCTAAACCGAGAGTCTCTCTTGCGTGACTCAACAGCTCGCATTGGGTGCGCTTTACGTGCTAGCTAGTAAATCAACCGCCAATCATGCGGTGACGTCAGTGACTGATTATGGTGTCGGTGCAGTTCCAGTAGAAAGAGTATGCGAACGACAGTACATTCGCAGAAACTGTACAGCAAACGATGTGTTGCTGCTGTCGTTTCAATTATAGCGTTTCAGCGCGGAGTCTTAATAGGTATGCTTCGATAAATTTCTCCAGGTAAAATATAATTAAAATAGATTTTTAATGCTTTGCATATTATATGGTTATTTTGTAGAAGTGGAATGAAGAAAGCAAACAATAGTGGCTATGATAGCTTATCTGGAAGAAAATCTGGTAGCATTGGTTGTTGCAGTATTCAGTCTGAAGCCTAGTTTGAGCAGCTCTGCTTCCTGTGAAGTCTGTCCGAATAACTAGGGCAAACTACATCCATTTGAACCTCCTAACTAAATTCATCTCATAGTCTCTCTAAAATTTTTGCCTCCACACTTCCCTGCAGTATTATTCGTTGGTACCTCAGGATGTGCCCTGTCAACCGATCCTGTCTTTTGGGTAAGTTTTGTGATTATTTTTCCCCAAATGAATTCAGTAGCACCTCATTAATTACTGGATCCAATCTGACATTTTTCTATGACAGCATGTCTCAATCTTCTCTTCTTGTCGGAACTGTTTATCGTCCCTGTTTCAGTTCTGTACAAGGTTACACTCCAGACAAATACTTTCAGAAATGACTTCCTAACGCACATTTACATGACTGTTCGCTTATTTGTCTTTCAAGAAAATCTTGACATGCTCTTGCTATTCTACATCTTACATACTCCTTGTTTCTGCCATTCTCTATTACATTGCGCCCCAAATACCAAAAACTGTCGGAAATTTTCTAAGTTTTATTTAGTAACCCTAACTGCCTCAGTCACCTGTTTTGATTGGATTACGTTCCATACAGAGTTAGACGATTACATTCCTTTACCTTTGTTTCACTTTCGCTGATTTTTCGTTCTTAAAACCTCTAGAGATTCCGTTCAGTTGATCTTCGAATTGCTTTCCGTTTCTGATGGTATTAGTATCAGCGGCGAACTAATTACTTTTATTTGCAGAGCTTCAACTCCCTTCCTTAATATTCCTTACGTTAAGAATATACGTAGACAGATACATTTGCAGGGGTTTGAGTTGCAGAGGTTTCAGTGGGAGTGAGCAAAATTTTGAGGGTAGCAATCATAACTGCGGGTCAGGAAACCAAATGGCACGAATAGTGCATGTTGGTAAGTAAGGGAAGAATGTGCTGTACGTTTCTTTAAAGTCGGCACTGCCATTCTCATGTTACATGCCCCAAAACATTAGGGGTCTACTGTTTGTGATTTTCTTTTTAATTTCTGTCGTGTACACGCAACAGTTGTTGCAAACAGCAAATGTTGCAATGCTTTCGTAAATAATAGTGTTATGTAGGCATTTTAAGACTTCTTTCTGGTCTTACATGCATATTTGATCCACAATACGACGCAATTGCTTTCGATAATGTAACTTCCTTCTTAATGTACATTCCGAATAACCCAAAGACGAGTATATGATGTGAAAAGGCTGCTTTTGTAACCAAACATATTTTCTTGCTACAAACATTTTCTTCACATAACATGCACGAAAAAAAGCTTTTGTAGTTGGTTTGACAGGAAATCTAATGTCAGATTACGAAAATAACTCCTGCAGTAAAAGTAAACAGTGCAACAAAAATCATGTTAAAAAAAAATCGCTGGAACGAGTCCACTTACGAATGAAATTATTACTTCTGTTGAAACTATAATTAGAGCGATTAATGCTCATGTAAATGACGCTACCCACATCTTCTGATAAAAATGCTTCCACCAGAAGGTAATGTTTGGGTCAACTGACATGGCGGACGTTGGCCTCAAGTTGGTGACTTCATGAGAACTGCTCCTGTTACACAGACTACAGAGTAATCCAAAAGGGACGGACATCGGTAGATGTGATGTACATGTACAGACGGACGAAAGATCACAATTTCAGAAGCGCCAACATTCTGAATTAGTTGGAGGGACCTGCCAGTGATAGTCCAAACATTTTGTTACGGAGACGTCTGGTGACCTTGCTCTCCAGGCATGTACTCGACCACGAATATCAGTGACCGGGCAGAAATGTCTTCAGTGGTGAGTCCCGCTTCAAACTGAGCCCCGATGATCAGCGAAGATGTGTCTGGAGACGCCCCAGACAGCGCAGTGATACAAACCGAACCGTCGTTCGTAGACAGCCCGACTACCAGGAGAGATGGTTTGCGGTGACAACTTTTCGTCGTAGGACCCCTTTGGCTGTGATCCGCGGCACACTCATAGCACAGCTGTACGTTTCCGATTATCCACGGCACGTTTTGTTGCGTTTCGTGGGAAGCTTACATTTCAGCAAGATAATGCCGGCTCGTTTCTACTGCTTGTCTTCGTGCTTGCCAAACCCGATGTTGGCCAGAAAGGTCGCCGCATCTGTCCGCAATTAAGAATGCTTGGAGCATACGGACACAGCTCTCCATCATCTCAGGATTTTGACAATGTAATGCGTCAGCTGCATAGAATGTGCGAAGATATTCCACATGAAGACATCCACCAAGCCTATCAATCAGTGCCAAGCCGAATAACTACTTGCATAAGGGCCAGAGGTGACTTAATAAATTTGTGAAGAGCTTTATCTCGAATAAATCATACAATTTTTTCTGAAATTGTAATTATATGTTTTTCTTTAAATCACGTCTACAGATTTCCGTCCCATTCGTTATTTCCTTTCCACTTAGTGTACATGCATGGAAAGAAAGGGTCCTCTGCAGTTTGAGTGGCTCACCCGAAAGCAAAGTTTTTCCCCCGCTTGTTGTGACAAACTTTCGGTTTTATGTCCCACGACGCCAAGTCATTAACCATTTAGTGTTGTGTCCTCCAACGGTGTGCTATGGTACTGTGGCGCAGGGATTTCAGTCTCTACGTTACTACTGACACGTACCTGCAAATAAACAGAGTACAGTATTATCAAGCAACTTCATTTTTTTCGAGGTGGTAATTATAACTACCACTACACCTCGTATGCCATCATTGAGTCCTGCTAGCAGCGAATATGCAGTTTACGGACATTTGCGTTGGTATCTGTTCCACTTTGCACTTTATCTTTTCTTTGACGTCAGTGCAGGAGTAAGGCGTCAGAGGCGCTGTATTAGCATAATGCGACACAAATAATACATATGTCAACAGAAAGCTAGGGCGGATGCGAGGTTGCACCGTCCCACGGAGTGGGCGTCCGCGTGGGACCACGTACTGTGTGTACTGTGTAACGGACCAGCCGCCCACGATGCCGCCAGCGAGGCAGTTCTCGCCGAAGCAGATACGACGGCTTGTGTGACGTGCTGCGTACCAGAGCCTTGGGATGTTGTATTGTCCTTCGGCCTATAACAACTTAGGTTCTCGTTACTATCGAAAGTATAGTCGGAAGTCATATCAGACTAAATTTGTGACTATTAATTACTTGATATAGATGCGGCAGAATATCATGTTGGATGGAGAGTGATAGACAGATGCAAAAGGAACTTCGGGTGTGCCCCACCACCAGGGAAGTGTGTTGGAGCCCCTGTTGTTCGTGTTGCATATTAATGGCCTTTCACTAAATGAGTAACCTGATGCAGTGTCATCCGATCTCAGCTGCAGGTTGCCTATCTGTTTCCAGTCTGTTGTGCATTACAGAGAGGTTTGCTATTGCAATTTCATTGAGCACCTTCCGGGAAGAGTCGGACAGCTTCCCCCTGCATGCATCTAACAAAATGACCACGACGAGAAAATAAATTTAGAGCTGATATAAGGATTCCGACAACCATTCTTCCTAAGCACCATTCGTAGTGGAACAGGGAAGTACCAGGAGTACCCTCCGGCAAACACCATTAGGTGGCTTTCGCATTATGATGTAGATCGTATAGCTACAATATCAGTGAGTCGCAATTGGATCGGTAAATTCATACAAATACCTGGGTATTACACTTCATTAGGATATGAAATGGAACGATTACATACTCAGACGTAAGGAAAGCATGTGGCAGACTGCGATTCATTGATAGAATACTAGGGAAATGCGGTCTGTCTACGAAGGACATTGCTTACGAAACATTCGTGCGACACAGCGTAGAATATCGCCCAAGTGTATAGACACCCGTAACAAATAGGAATAACGGACAATCGTGTACATAGAAACGCAGGACGAATGCTCACAAGTTTTTTTGACATACGGAAGAGCGTTTCGGCGTAAATTAGCAGGGGCTTGTAGAAAAATCATGTGAAAATTGTTTGTTTCAAGAAGCAACTGCTAAAAATAAAGGAGTGTAGAACTAGATATTGGTGCTGTAGAACTAGATATTGGTGCTGTAGAACTAGATATTGGTGCTGTAGAACTAGATATTGGTGCTGTAGAACTAGATATTGGTGCTGTAGAACTAGATATTGGTGCTGTAGAACTAGATATTGGTGCTGTAGAACTAGATATTGGTGCTGTAGTGGTCGCGAAGGCAAAATCAGACTAATTTCAGCGTGGGGGTACGTCCATTATGTGAGCTCAAAATGAAGGAAGGGTCCGGCAATACCTCACAAATTTAAATGTGAGGGCTCATGGGAGCTATAAACGTCTTTTTAATTCAGATAACATACTTTATTATGACAACGTTCTGTTTTATGTAATTAACCCGAGCATAGTCATTATTAATGTGCCCACCAGTCTTTATGGCCTGTCTGAACTGAGCTGAATGCTTCACATGTGTGCAAGCTTGGGATTGCCCGATTTGAAACAGGTGCCGCACAAGCTTTGGATTTCATTTGGGTAGTTCCCTGCCGCGCCTGTCGAAATCACTGGGTGCCACTCTGTGAGCCAGGCGTGAAATTCCTCAATGCATGTAAAGCTGATGTCACTGTATTCTACTTGAATTTGTATCAAAACTTTTAAAATAGGTACGTTGAGTGGTTTGCTGACAAGTTGAAACACTCGTGCGAGTAAGAATTATCGATTATTGAAGGAAGCTAAACTGAAATTCCCAAATACGAATTCTCTTAGTTATTATATAAATCAAGAGATTGAAAGGCTGCGTAATCATACTGTTCATAAGAAGATACAAAGCTTTCATGCGCAAAGTAAATGTAGGTTCAGTGGCATTTAAGGAATACAATAACAAAATTTTTAGGGATCAATCAAAACAGATAAGACTATTTTCACCCAGGCTTTTTTGTCTGTCTGTCTGTCTGTCTGTCTGTCTGTCCGTCCGTCCGTCCATCCAAATACTACTTAGACTTGGCACGTCTAAAATAGAGGGTTCTTAATCACGTGTTAAAACACTGTAGATTACGAATTGAGCATGGATTTTCTGTCGTGTTTTAATCAGTTTTTAAAAGGAATAAAAAAATTTCATTTGTTTGGATTTTTACCCTACTGCTGTGCAAACCTCAACGTCAGGAGAAAGAGGTATTGGTCCCACCATATTTCACCAAAGGGAGAGGGGGTACCAATTTCAAAGGAAACCTCTCACGCAATTAACGTACTTACTGTAACTGACGTCCCCTAAGACTAGAAGCCCTGTAGTAACTGGTACTCTCGGAAGTTTCATTCGCCATGCACTTCAATGTTTTGCAGACACTGTATGGACTTCTTATGATAGGTTCGATCAACACGCCAGTATTACGGAAATGATCTGTGAACTCAAATGGGACTCCCAGAGGAAAGACTACTTTCTTTTTGCGAAATAGTATTGAGAAACTTCAGAGAACAGTGAATTGTGGCTGACTGCAGAACGATTATAGTAACGTCAACACACTTTTCGTGAAGGAGCATGAAGGAAAGGTGGGGCTCACACAGAGGCAGAGTGTAGATTTTCCCTGGTTCCGTTTGGTAGGGGAACAGGAAAGGGAATGACCAGTAACGGTACAAGGTACCCGCCGCTCTGCAACGTGTGGTGGCTTGAGGAGTGTGTACACTACCTGAGCAGAAATATCCGGATACCATATTGGAGGATATTACTATGTCTCCGCACTTCGCCTTCATGACGGCTTTAACTCTGTTGGGGACACTTTCAGTGAGGTGTCTGAAAGGGTGCGGAGGCACAGTAGGCAGGTGTTCCTCAAGAGCCGAAACCAGAAGAGATTCTGACGTCAGACGTTCGCTTCGGGAACAAAGTCGACGTTGTACCTGCTACCGAAAGTGCTTCGTTGGGTTCAGGTCGAGAATGTTACTTTCGGCAAACCAATGCCTCACAGTGCTATTTTGACTGGGTGCGTCATGCTGACATAGTGATCGTCTCTGTGCTGTTCATATATTTTAGACAGTACACAGTGCTATAAAAGACTCGATTTTCTTCCACATGCATTCTCTTAAGCACAGTAAGGACAACCGTACGCTGACCAGCAGCAACACCCCCTATATCGTACCATCACGTCCTCCGTACTTAACTTTTGGCGTTATACATGAACTGAAATCCTTTCATGGGATTTCCACAAGGTATGGCGTGGTTCATGACTCTAAATCACTCGTTCCAGTCATCCACTGTCGAGCGAAATTCTTTACACCATCTCACGCGTCGCGTAGCGTTGACAGCAGAAGTTTGTGGCTTATTACTAGCTACTCAACCAGTGGCCCCTTCGAACGCACAGTCATGGACGGCCAGTAGCACTTTGGAACTCACGAGTGATTCCTTCTGTCGATTTCAACCGATGTTTTACAACCACCTTCGGCAATGATCGACGGTCCCCGTCCGTCGCATGTACGGTAGGCCAAGCCTTGATTTAAATGAGGTAGTTCCTTCGCGTTTCCGCTTCACAATCCATCACCAATACTCGAATTGCGATGCTTTAAAAGGGATGAAATGGTTCCTATGTATTTGTTGCTCAGGTGGCAGCCAATGACCACTTCACATTCCAAGTTTCTGAGCTCTCCAGATCGACCTATTCTTCTACACTGATAGCAGAATAGTCTCGCTTCTCCTGACTTCTAGTGGTAATTTCCGAATTAACAGCGGTGACAGGATACTTTTGATCAGATAGTGTGTGAAGGTGCTGAAATAGCCTACTGCGCGAAAGTGAATATGATATGCGAGAGAGAGAGAGAGAGAGAGAGAGAGAGAGAGAGAGAGAGAGCAACCTGAAAATGAGGGCTGTTATCTGCTCTTGAAGCTAATTAAAATTAACTGATACACGGCAAGAACAGAGCTGATAATTGTTGCCATATGCTGACGGAAACGCTGTAGCTGCCGTGAAGGGTTAGCTCAGTGGAGTGTAGATAACCCTGTTATCGCTTCTCTCTCGTATTTTTAAAGCGTGGATTACGCTCAACGTGAAGGCGACGCTTCGAGTGAGCTGTGCAGTCTTAGGAACAGCTGCCGGAGCAGAGATAACGAGAAACGCATCTGCCTGCGCTCTTGCAGAAATATCCAAAACATGAACTGCCACACGCACTATTAGCTCTTAAAACTTTCATTTATATCTGTCGAGAAGATAGCCAGGTAAAGGGAACGTACGAAGAGTAATTGGCAGTAAATGCAAGAGATTCTGAAGCATCCGTTTCTAATTATCTCGCTATCAGCTGGGCGCGAAATCAAAATGTTCTTTACCAGCTTCTTCATGTATAACTTAATGTGAACTTAAGTAAAAACTCTGCGGTCATCTCTCCTGGTTGGAGAAAGCAGAATGTCTCTAAGTTTATTCCGTTTATAGTGAGTAATCTTTCCTAAATCGTTCCCAAACGTTGCCTTACGAAGTGTTTTTTCACCATCAGCAACTTCAAAATTAACAGGAGATACCGAAACGGGAAGTCATCGGAAACCTACATGACTACACCGCTAATTACAGCAAGAAAGGTTGGAAACACTTGCATACGTATAGTAGAAGTAAGGTATATCTTCGTCCAAAAATACCGTGCAAGTCCTGGCCAGTCCTCACTTTTTTTTTTTTTTTACAGTATGTTTGCTGACAGCCGCCCAAAGCTGTGAGACGTAACTAAAATCGATCACGTGGCTGTCGCCTGTCTGGGTACCGTTTCTGATGCAGTGTGTTGGTTGCATAAAACGAATCATTAGGGACAGCTGAATCACCTTGCATGATCGAAGTTAGTCACATTTTTCATACAGTTGGGACTATAAAAATAAATGTTACTAATGAAATAGATCTTTCTTGGCGGAAACAAGAGTAACATGAGGTTGCATGTCAGTAAATGAAAATTTGCTCTACACAATGAATTATGTTACTGGCTTCTGTCCCCTTGAAAACAAACTTCTCTTAAATAATAAATATCGAGACCTAATCGTTTTCGAAGATGAGAAATCGTATGTTTATGGTAACACAGGTTTGCTGTCAGTCTTCGCGAAAAGGTGTGCGCTGGTTGATCCTGACAGGCGGTCACTGTTGAACTTCCAAAGTATTTCCGCATGATGCACTCTCGCGAAAGAGGGTGTGTCGGCGGTGTCGGAGTTTGACGCTGTCATATCGCTTCGTTACCGCTTACTTACCACAGATTGACAGTGAGGGCGCCATCACATGAGATGTGCAAACTGATACGGACTACCAAAGTGTTAATGGTGTTACATCATAGGAAAATAGTCAGGGAACATGGGGGTAATGAGGAACGTTAAAGCAAGACATGCCTTTTCCCTAATAGCATCTCATATGTTGTTGACTCATTTTTGTTACAGTCCTCTCTGTGTAGAGTAGCATGTTGTTTTTTTAATTTAGTTTGTAAAGTAAAATTCAGAATGCAAACGTAGTATCATAATCAGTGACATTTTATTGATCTATTTGTAAATGAAGCACAGGTCTCGTGCATGAAAGTAAACATTTTAAAACATTAGTGCGGAACTTAGAAATAAATTCTGTACACCACGAGACGCTAAATATGTAACATTTTTGGTACAGTTGCTAAACACGTGCACGGGTTTGTAGTTACGCATAATCATTTCGAATAGTCTTCGTCCACTAAGCAACTAACTGCAGTTACAATTGAAACATTTCTAGTACTTTAAAGTGTCTTTCCTGGATACAATGCAGCACAGCTAAACCCGAGAAACAGTTAACAATAAAGGAGCAAAACCTTCAGAATGTCTCGTAATTGGAGAATTAAAATTTAGCGACTGGTTGCGTTGATTTCATTCATAGTTTATTTCTATAAGATTCTTGGAGAAATCATTTTTTGATTGTTTTCACACCACTGATAGTGTTAGGCCTAGAGCTGTGCTTACATAACCTGATTTTGAGATACACAGAGTTGTTCCAGTGTTGGACAAATTTTCAGTTGTCAAGACTTATTGATTCAGTACCTTAAATATTTTGTGACAAATGAAAGTGCGAGGCAAAAATAATGAAACTCTTTCATGTTTCACTATCCGGTTAGGAGAACTTAGCTATCTCAAACTTTTATTGCAAATGAAGCTTTATACAAAAAGCCGAAAATCACTTGTCAGTTCGGCCTGAAATGAAGACGGCCTGAAATGAAGAACAGAGCCTCAATGCAATACATGTTTCAGTAAATGATTATTGCATTCATTTCTGCAGCTTGACTTCGGATGGCATATTCTCATTAACGCATTACACTGAGGCGACAAAGACAGGTTTAAGGTGCTACAGTCATGGACTGTGCGGCTGGCCCCGGCGGAGGTGCGAGTCCTCCCTCGGGCGTGTGTGTGTGTGTGTGTGTGTGTGTGTGTGTGTGTGTGTGTGTGTGTGTGTGTGTGTGTGTGTGTGTTTGTTTGTCCTTAGGATAATTTAGGTTAAGTAGTGTGTAAGCGTAAGGCTGATGACCTTAGCAGTTTAGTCCCGCGACAAAAGTAATTGGATAGCGATATGCATATATAGATATGCTGGTAGTTTTGTGGACACAAGCTATATAAAGGGATTGCTTTGCGGAGCGGTCATGTATACTTACGTGATTCATGTGAAAAGGTTTCTGACATGATCATGACTGCATGACCAGAATTAAGACTTTGAACGCGGAATGATAGTTGGAGCTAGAAACATCGGACGTTTCATTTCGTAAATCGTTAGAGAATTGACTGTTCAGAGATCTATAGTGTCAAGAGTGTGCCGAGAATACTATGTTTCTGGCATTATCTCCCGCCACGGACAACGCAGTGGCCAGCGGCTTTCACTTAACGACCGAGAGCAGCAGCGTTTACGTAGAGTTGTTTGTGCAAACAGACAAGCAAGACAGATTGAAATACCCGCAGAAATTCAGCGTTAATGGGCTATGGCAGCAGACAAACGACGCGAGTTCCTTTGCTAACAGCACGTCGTCTGCAACGCCTATCCTGGGATCGTGCCCATATCAGTTAGACCCTAGACGACTTTAAAACCGCGGCTCGCTCGCATGAGGCCCCACGAAGTCGTGGACCCGTTTCCAACAAAGCACCATACAAGCCGGTAGTGGCTTCATAACGGTGTGGGCTGTGTTTACATGGAACGGACTGGATACACGGTTATGTCGGCTACTTGAAAAAAAATTGTAACCATTCATTGACTTCTTATTTCCAAACAACGATGAAATTTCTGTGGATGATAATGCACCATGTCACTGGGCCATAATTATTCGCGTTTGGTTTGAAGAACATTCCCGACAATTCGAGAGAATGATTTGGCCACGCCGATCGCCCGATTTGAATCCCACCGAACGTTTATGGGACATAATCGAAAGGCCAGGCCAGTTCATGCAGAAAATCGTTCAACGAGAACATTTCCGCAATTATGGATGACTATAGAGGCGGGGGACTACCTACGACTCGTTGGTTCCACGCCGAGTCCAGTTGCCGCACTACGCCGTGCAAAAGGAGGTCCGGCACGATATCAGGAGGCATCCCACGACTGTTGTCACCTCAGTGTATGTTACGGTTTACAGAATTTCTCCCTTCGAAAAGAAAGAAAAAATAATTCCTGGATGCCATGTTAAGGTTAGAGCGCTCTGTTTGAAAATGAATTCGTCTCATTTCAATGAACCGTGATTAGATGCTGTCTATCTTGTAGATAAGAGTAGAGATTGCCCGTATTTTGCAATTGAATTTTATTGTTGACCTTAGCCAACGTAGTGTTGCAGATTGTTTCAGGCATGGTCGGTGTTTTTACCTCCTTCTTGCACGCGGATTCTGTTAGCACTGTAGACACACTCACCGTATACAGTTATTAAAACGATTAGGCCATGCTACAGAAAAATAAAAAAGATTTAAAAAAAGAGTGATCCTTAATTCCTGTTAACAAAAAAGTGTATATATTTCTTTTTCCTAACTTGAGAAACCCATCTCACTCTTTTACTCCATGAGACCCACAGCGCTGTCGACATCGACGCTCACGTTGATGCCGCGTTTCTCGACTTCAGGAAGACATTTGACACTGTCTTATACTGCCGTTAGTGGAAAACAGAAAAGAGCTTACCCTGTATCAGACCAGATATGCTAGTGGTTTCAAAACTAACTTGCAGATAGAACTCAACATGTCGCCTTAACGGAGCCAAATCGACACTCTCTCAACGTAAATAAATTTAACACACTGTGGGAAGATAGCAAAACAATCCACTACTGTACAACTACATTATTGATGACAAATAATAAGAAATAAGATTTTAACCGCACTCTTTCAGAAATGGAAATATTTAGTTCCTGCACTCGAAAGTATTTCAACGTTATCTTGATTGAAAAAGTGTCAAGACTGAATTACGTAACTGTTGAAATATGTATTGCTTGTTAAATTAACCGCTGTTCACAAAGCAAATGTTTTTGTATTTTGTTTTTACATAAATATAGATATGCGACGTTTGTGCACAATACTTGTGAACGTATCATCGCAAATTATCAAAGAGCATTTCTCCTGAGCGACATTATGTTGGAAAAACAGATACCAGACAGAGATCCATAGGAAGAATATTAAGGAAATGTAACTCATCCCTAGGGAAGAGGATTACAAGCCGCTTGGTCGACCGGTTCTTGAGTACTGTTGATCAGTTGAGGACACGTACCAGCTAGGACTAATGAAAGAAATCGAGAAGATCCAACGAAGGACGACATGTTTCGTCACAGGATCGTTTAGTCGGCGCAGGAGTGTTACAGAGATGGTAGACAAATTCCAGTGACACACATTAAAAGAGGTGCCTTGTGCATCACGGAGCAGTTCGCTATGGAAATTTGTAGAGAGCACTTTCCGGGTAGAGTCAGACAACGTATTACTTCCTCCCACACACGTTTCGCGGAACGACCACATCGAGAAAATTCGATAAACCATAGCTGATAGGCTTACAATCATGCTTCCCACGCGCTATTCGCAAATGGACCGGAGAAGGGGATTGTACCGGACGTACCTTACGCCACACACTATCGGGTGGCTTGCAGAGTCCTGATGTACAATGTGTTCCACTCTTTTACACATGGTAGAAGTTGCGTAGTAGATAGTTTTACATGGGAACCCATGTCCGGAAATGAGCTAAGGGTCCCTGGACCGGAAACGAACTAGTCGAAAGTTATAAGCGGAAACTGTTCTGGTACAGTGGAATACTTGTACCGGTAGTGTTGTTTCTAAGATTGTAGGGTATGCTACTTTCAGAGGTGGCAGTAAGGACTAAAACAAGGAAAAACGTAAACATCGGCTCTAAAACTTGTTCGATACAGATGATGTTTCACATTAAAGAAGATGAAAGTGCTTATAGCTCGTCAGGTATGCATTTTAGAGTCCATGTTTACTAGAAATTTTTTTCTTGTCTTGGCTCATGCTACCACCTTTGAAAGTTCCGTACCCTACATTCTTAGCAACAGCTGTTCTGGTACATGTATTCCACTGTCAGACGTGTCATAATGATTTTTGATTGTCGCTCTTCGACTCTTTTGTTTCCGAACCAGGGACCGTTACATGAAATTCATCATCCTTTAAAGTTTGTAGCGTCATGACGGAATCACCCTGTATGTATATACATTTACATACCCCGGCGCCTATAACTTTGGCGCTCTGTAGCGTCGTCGGATGACGTTTTCGGACGTGGATTGCTTTGTAAAACTTGATCTACAAAGTCCCCTACAGATGTAGACCTTAATCCTCTCTCTTAACGGTGCGTCTTCTGAGTTGCTGTGCTTAAGACTCCTGCCAGAGTTTGCTTGTAGATACGCTGTGTCGCCTGAATATTGAGCATTTCGCTTTTTTTCCTTCCCCCCACCCACCCGTCTCCCTTGTCCCTTCCGTCATTCGTGTACGTACATGCACCTTTGTGGATTTTGCTGAAACAGTGGCTCTGTGAACGTTAACTTCTTCAGTAACGTTGGTCCTACCAATCGAAACTGGGTAGGTACCTCAATCACTATTAAATAAAGGCTACATTTTTCCATTTTAGATTGTAAGTGATTGTTTAGCCGGAACATATTACCCTATGTATTAAAGTGGTAGCTTTTTCACGTGACGTGCAATTATTCTCTTCTCTTCATTGCATTGCGCCAAGTGTAGGGATTTTAAGCAGTTGCAGATGAAAGCAGCCGTACACGGCTCTTCTCCCTTTGATAGATTCGACATAACGTGCAGGCCGATTCTCCTGTACTCTGCTGTTTAGGAAACGTCGAATAGACAAGCAACTGAGGGAAAACAATGACTGTGTCGGTTTCTTTGTTTTGTGTTATCTATTCTTGGCGTGCGCGTTTGCTGACGTAGCTTGGATGTCTATGGTCGATGAAATCCGGGTGGAGTGTGCAGCCGGGTCACCATATGCAGAGCTTTTAGCGGCGCAACATACCCGCACCTCCACTTACGACAGAGCCGTAGTTTTTTTTTTTTTAGCAAAACAGGCGACACGGATGGAGCACGAGGAGCGCCAGAACCTATATGGGCTGACGTTTTGCCCCTACCACTCAAGTCACTGAAACGTGCAAGTTATTTTAACTATCGACCACGGAACGTATGAGAGGACCTCATAAAGCTACCATCTCAAGGAAAAGACAAAGCTCCGACTATGAAACTTAGTGACGGTGTCAGTTCTCTCTAATAAATTCGCTATTGAAAGCAACACATTTCTTCCAGCGGTGGGTGACGCGGTAGACCTAGGTCCTATAAGACTACATTTTGGCTGTTAAGCAATGTTCCACCGCGAACACCAGCTCGTATTCGTTTCGAAAATTCCTGCCACGCATTGGCTCATTCAGCTGGGGAAAGAGGAAGTTATTTGATGCCACGTCAGGAGAATAAACATTTGCATAAAGATTAGCGTTATCAACAGCGATCCGAGAGCCAAAACGGAAATACGTTAGCATCTCATTGGTTCCGGGCAAGTGTATTCTATTAAAATGTATCTTTTCTGCCAGACGTGACTGTCAGAACACACAACTCGTGGTACCGCGGCCGTAGAGAAAAAATATTACAAGAAACAGAATTTCAGCCGCCTACGGGCATTGAAGTAAATCAATGTAAAGACTGAAAATTTGTGGCGGATCAGGACTCGAAGCCGGATGTTCCAGATCTCTAGAGCGATTGCCTTAACCGACTCTGCCATCCGGACACACTTCACGGCCGACTTACATTCTCAACGTGTTACGCGCGAGAAGCGCCCCCTTCCATTAGCCCCACAGATCGTAACGTTCTCCAAGTCCCGCGGAGTTTCGGAAGGCGGTGCATCCGCACTGAAAAACATACAGCTAGGTTGTAGTAGAGCAAAAACGATAGAAGCAAAATCTCCAATGTGCCACCAAGCAGCGGCAACTTTAACCAGGCGCCATCTCTACAGCCCATATTTCCATTTTAGCAAAGATGAACCAAGCGCCATTTGTTTTGCTGCTAAATCATTCAGACGACGTCACTGACCGTAACACAACATTGTTTCATTTTTTCCTAGTGCTGTAAAATCTCAAACAATATCACATGCCCCTGACAAGGAATGCAGGTGAAGAGGAAGGGAGAAATGAACCAGAAGTTGCTAAGATTTGCAAAGGGCAGAATAGGTTGAAAGATTAAAACGATCACGTTTGATCTTGAGAAGACAGCCGTTGCCGAGAATCCCAAACATTTCATTCTATAAAAGACAGTTGCGGGTGTATAACCATATAGTTCATTCCGTACGACCGGGAAAAGGTTTTGCTGCGTTAGGGCCGAAGTCACCGCAGGTCGGGGCCCCAAGAAGTAGATTCTCGTCTCATGAAGTATTTTCAGAACAATTTGGGGGAAAAAACCATGCTAATTTTGTGGAAGGATTGATGCAGTGGCCAAAACCGAAACAACAAATTAACCTTTATGTCGAAGGCTGTTACCGAAAATATCCATTTCTTGTTTCAGTTGCTCTAAGGTCCTGATTCCAGGGGACAAATTTCTGCAAAAATACCAGATTGTGATGTTGAACGAACTTCGAAAATTTACCTGCACCTGTACGTACCAAGTGACAACTTGTAGAAAAGAAATTCTCTTGTTGTTACTTAACGGACACCAGTGATTTTGCTGGATGTTCTAAAATGGAAAACCGCATCATGAACCGTAATATTTGACACCCCAGGAAATTTATTGCACACGGATACACAGAGTAATGTTGAAAAAGAAAGATTGATTCAATGTACATAAAAACAGATAATAAAGATGGAGTGTATGTCATTGTGGACCTACAGAAGAAACAGTGGGGAAAATCAACGAACTCAAACTTGTACAGATCCTTCGAACCACTACGGTGTCAATGGAAAGTCAGATGTAGACCTAAACTTGTAGATCTGACATCCATGTTGCACAGCGACGCCAAGCAGTTTCCGCTGTCCTATTGAAGATATCGGTGGCCGATGGCATCGAATGTCTTGATGGTGTAGTCGATTTTAAAGAAAATTCATAAGGATGCAAAAAGGTTGCGTAATGTGCAATGTTGCGTAATGTGCAATGTTGTGTAATGTGCAATGTTGTGTAATGTGCAATGTTGTGTAATGTGCAATGTTGTGTAATGTGCAATGTTGTGTAATGTGCAATGTTGCGTAATGTGCAATGTTGCGTAATGTGCAATGTTGCGTAATGTGCAATGTTGCGTAATGTGCAATGTTGCGTAATGTGCAATGTTGCGTAATGTGCAATGTTGCGTAATGTGCAATGTTGCGTAATGTGCAATGTTGCGTAATGTGCAATGTTGCGTAATGTGCAATGTTGCGTAATGTGCAATGTTGCGTAATGTGCAATGTTGCGTAATGTGCAATGTTGCGTAATGTGCAATGTTGCGTAATGTGCAATGTTGCGTAATGTGCAATGTTGCGTAATGTGCAATGTTGCGTAATGTGCAATGTTGCGTAATGTGCAATGTTGCGTAATGTGCAATGTTGCGTAATGTGCAATGTTGCGTAATGTGCAATGTTGCGTAATGTGCAATGTTGCGTAATGTGTTGAATATATGACTCATATTACGTCTCTCCATATTATACATAGTCCAGTCACATACATATGATACCCGCCTTTGTTGGACATCAACGTGCAACAATCACTCAGAGAAGGCGAGTGGCAGCACTGGCAGTGGTGAGTATATAAAGTGTGTCGGGGGGACACAGTAAATATTAAAGTCGTTACCGTAATGAGGGAATGAAGCACTCATCTGACGTCCATAATGGCATGATCATTGTCTTTCGGACCAAGGGTGTGGAAGCATTTCTGAAACGGCTAAGTCTAAACTATTTGCGTGCTGCCGTGGTTAATGTCTACCGTGCATGGTAAACAGCGCTGTCCAAAACAAGCGCCGAGGCAACCTGACTTCAGGACATGGTGAATGACGGCTGCGGAGATCTGTACGAAGGAACAGAGGAGCAACTGTTGAGCAGCTGACCGCCCAAATGGATCAAGGGCAGTCTCTCCTCAAGGACCTTTCAGCGAAGGTTGCTGCATATGGGCCTCTGCAGCAGCCACATGGCTCGTGGACCCATTCTGGCTGCTGTTCATGGCGACAGAAGCTGAAATTTGCGCGCGAATACCGCAACTGGATGTTCATGGAGTGGGTACTAAAAGCCAGCCCCCTGGAACAATCGTCGGAAAGGTCCAGGCCGGAGAAGGAAGTGTTACAACCTGGGGAATATTTTCCTTTTATTCCGTGGGTGATCTCGTCATTTGGAATGTCACTGTGGATCAACGGAAGTATGCGTCTATCTTTGCGGACTTTGTCTACTTCGACATGTTTTTTTCCCTCGGTACGATGGCTTCTACCAGCAAGACAGTGCAACGTGTCACACAACTCGCAGCGTACGTGCGTGGTTCGAACAGCACAGCGACAAGTTTACCGTATTCCACTGGTCACGAGTTTCCCGGATTTAAACACACCTCGATTGCACTGTTCGTGCCATGGATCCTCACTCGAGAAATCTCGCGCACTTGCTGTTGCTCCACATCCCTGCCGGTACCTTCCAGAACGGCGTTGTCCTTTTTTTCCCTGCATGTCTTGCAGACGTCCGCGCTGCAAAAGGTGGTTGTTCTGGCTTTCGGCAGGTGGTCACATTGTCACGCGACATCTTGATACCTCCCAAAAGCTCGTCCATCGTGATTCTGCAGTTAGCAGGCTGTACTGCAACATTTCCGCCATTTCCTAGGTTCGACGGGCTCTTTACATAGCAGTCACGGAAACAGGGGATCACTGCCGTAGTTGTGTTTAAGATGTCGTGCAAGACGTTAAAAACTGATCCATTACTGATTTTCATACCGTGTCGACTGTTACAGGCCGAACTTAGAGCATCAGGGCATTCACTTCTTTGGTTTGCCTGTTCAGTGAGATCGTCTACTATTTCGTTCTTAGTGACGGTGTTCTTAGGCGACCGTCCATTTCCGTACCCAAGTTCATAGCAACATTTTCCCTCCAGTTCGTTCCTGCAGTACGTCGGTTTTATTAATGTTCACGTCGTAGAACGTTGCTTTTGGAATCCACTGATTTCTTCGCTTTCGTTATGCATTTGTACTGTTCAGGAAAGTTTTCCTGTTAAAAAGTTTAGCTGCTGCCGAAGCATTACCAAGCGAAATTGCCTCGTCTGCGTAGTGTGGCATTCGCGACTTCGTGTTTACGAGTCGGCCGGCCGATAAGGTTTATCGCATGCAGCTCTTAAAACGCCCATTGTCTGCCATTCATAGCCTCGCCACCACTAGCGCGTAGCAACAGCTGAAGCTGTTTGCCAGCTGAGCGAGGGACTAAATCTACTAACTTAAGACACCAGTCTTTCTGCAGGTCCAGTATCCAGAATGTCTTTATAGATTTTTCAAAACTATTTTTTTCTGCCTATTTGCTGCACTAAGTATCTTCCAAAATGTTTTTAACCCTTTCTCGATTAAATTTTACACACCATTGAAAAATAAAAGATCAAACACTGTAATCGATTATGATCAATAACATCCTTCAATTTCAAATAAGTTTTGTTTGCTGATTTTCAGAATCGGTGGTAAACATCCTCACGAACCTATCTAGGTCAATATTTTTCTGTGAATGTAGGATATTGAACTTAAATTTTTGATTGTAAAGTGATTTTCGGGATAGCAAATACGGAAAAGTATAACAAATAAATACTAAAACACCTTTATTCTCGTGACATAGACATGATATACCACACACAAATTATCGACATAAACTTCCAATATGGCTTTGACAAATCACATACCAACGTTATCTACATTCTGTGAAGCTGCCAGGGGAATGTTGGTCACACTAAAAAAACAGTTTTTGCACAAACCAGCAGAATTACTATAGAGGGTAGTAATGTTTGAAAATAATGCCTGTTATCAATAAGAAAATGCTGTTAAGTCAGCTATTCTTAGAATTGAGAAATATTTTCGTTTGATTCTTTTCGAGATACAGACGCACTGTCCCAGCTATACACACTCGCCTCCGCATTTGATCACTCGCTCATGTCCACCCCATGGTCGATAGTATTCCGTAAGCTTCTCGCTAGGACGTAACATTAGGGAGACGGGGTATATAGACGAACCAACGTTCAAATCTGCGTACTACTTTAGCGGGTCGCGCGTGTTCCGTCAGCCGCGAAAGGGTTAACGCATAAATGTTTTGCAGCTACAATTTTTCCCCCTTTCCTACTTCCGCTGTCGCTGTGTTTGAGCACATGCCGCGCTGACACGCTCCTTTGTTTCCGTTTTAGTGTTTCCTCTTTGCGCACTTAGTTTGTTCACGTAATGTAATGGCGTTTTGTCATAGCAAGTTTAAAGTGCTAGCTCGTTTAAAGTGTGTAGAACTTAATAGTTTTTATCGCTATTCATTCCTTACGTTGTTTTACAAAATGAGTCAAGTCCACTTCTTTTGACCCTTTTGTCTCACACCTGTCTTCGTGTAAGGATGTGTCTCCATGTTCTGTAATTTTAGTTATAATAACCTAAGTTCATTTATGTTTCTCTTTAGAGGCAGTTGGTCCATATCCCTTTACTAATGATGTATACAGAGTTTGTCTTCCAGCTATTTAACTACGTTGAGAAGCGATTTGTTTGGTGATGTGTTTATTGCACGCCACCATTAGATCTTTGCGTTTTATAACCTTGCAGTGTAAAGTTTTTACTACGAAATTCGATTAATGTTTTTGTGTAATGCAAATCAATTGTTTCATTTTGCTTCATATTAGCACGGTCCGCCCTCATCTAGCTTTTCCGCTCCCCAGTGACGACTCCGCACTTGACTCTAAAAGAAATAAAAAGTAGCAGGTAACGGAGCCGTCTTCAGCCAACTAGGAATTTCAATACGCGTTAACATTAAAATATGCATCTACATGACTAATGTGCAATTCACACTTAAGTGCCAGGCAAAGAGTTCTTCGAACCAATTTTGACTACTTTTCTACCGGTCCAGTCTTAGTAGCGAATGGGAAAAATGAACACTTAAAAGATTCTGTACTAGCTCTGATTTATTTTGCTATGATGATCATTTTTACAGTATGTAGGGTGGCTACAATAACGTATTTTCGTATTCAGAGAAGAAAGTTTGTGACTGAAAGTTCGCGCCGCAACAAAAAAAAAAACCTTATTTTAATGATTGCCATCCAAACTCGCTTGTCACATCCGTGATACTGTCTCCCCTATTTAGCAATAATATAAAACGAGCTGACCTCTTTTGAACTCCTTAGTTATCCTCCGTCAGTCCTATTTGGTAAGGCTCCCACACAGCATAGCAGTACTCTAGCAGAGGACCAAGAAGGGACGTGTAGGCAGTCTCTTTAGATCATGACTAGCTTAGCGACCACAGAGTAAAATACCAATTGTCATAAATTTAGCTTTAAATTTTTTTAATGTAACGAATTATTTTCAACATTTTTATCCCCTATCGCACACCCTTAGGCCTGAATTTTCAGGAGCACCGAAATACTTATTTTTTTTTTTTAATTTCTAACAGAAACCAAATTTAAATTTTCATACCTTCTGCTTTGAAAAGTTATCACAATAAAATCTTTTCACTCTCATAGGGTTAAATTTCCAAAAATGTTGAATCACGTATTTTATTATTTCTGACCGAGAAACCGGATACCAGTTTTCGTAGGTCTAGCTTCAAAACTGCCTTAACAGCATTTGTCAAAAAACCCTTGATCCTCTATTTAACCCCGTTAGGTTTGGAATTTTGAAAAATCCCTTCTTAAACGATGCTTACAGTTTAAGATCCACACCACCTTCAAATTTCAAGTGTCTGTCCTTAGCGGTTTGGGCTGTGCAATGATGTTGTCTGTCGGCCGGTCAGTCACGACATTGTCTTATATGTAGAGAGATTATATCATGTTTTTTAATGTTGTTCTGCTCTGATCATTGTGATGTACCCCTCTACCAAACATTAAGCTTTCAGATGGTTAAAGCTCAACCATTTTATTACACATTCCTTCTTTTGAGAGATACATTACAACTCGTAAAGTTATTGTCCTTCATTCAATCGCTGGAATGTTTAATATTGTTTGATTTCAATTCTTTAAGAAGAAACTTTTCGACTGCGTGTACCTGATGAGTCCCTGGCTTTAATTATCTTCCTTTCTAGAAACTACTAATCTTTACTGTCCTTTACAACATTCGGTTTTAGTATTTGCTAATTATCGTCTACTGCTTCTCTGTCTGCTATCTTTAATTAATACTAATTCTGAAGTAGTGCACTGACCATTTCTGCCAAGCCTCTTCTACTTTTAGCCTGAAGGTTTGTTTCCTGTACAAACCTTGGTATTAGTGTCTCTTTCTCAACTACTTCCACCCTAAGATTTTCTTTCCCTTCCTTCACTGATTATTGTCAATGCATTTGGTACAAGAATAGGAATAACCTGAAAATCTGTCTTGACCAGGTTGTTTAAAGTCGTGTCTCTTGGCTTGCTTCTTATAGATTGCTAAAATTAAAAGAAGAAAATGTGTGACGTAAAATAGTTCTCATTCGTTCTCTACTATTTTTATTTCCACTAGCCTGTCAGTTTCAATTTTTTCCGTCATTTGTTCTGCCTATTTATTTGTCCTGGAAGCCCTCAAAATTGTGCATCACGTTACCAAGCGTAATTTTCTTTCGTATCCTGTCTTCTGGTTTATCTGTAACGTCCTTCGTAATCTGTTGGCACCACTTCTTGCCCTCAGTCTAGCAAACAATTTTGGAAATTTGTTCGTTTGACCATGTAGGAAAGTTCGACAACAGCAAAGAACTTAACACACAACTTCCTTTCAGTTCGAACACAATCACTTATTTTGACTTTCTAGGGGCTTCATTTACATTGCCAGCAAACTAGGGCTTCTCGTCCTACTGACCACTACATGTTTAAAAGGTTTCTTTGCAATTTTTACTGATATCTTTGAAAACATTGCCCCGGACCAGTACTCCCTAGTGGAACAATATTCTTATGGTTCCGGTATTTTGGTGGAGATAAATTATTTGAGCTACAGATTCCTCCTCTTAACTGGTATGATGCTTTGTTCTTGGCTTCTTAGTCTAAACCACTCTTTGGCCACTTTGGAATTTTTTCCAGGATATTTTAGTGTCTAGACTTAATCCGCACAGCCAGTCACCATCCGTTTTATACAAGCATAGCACTGCGTGTAGGGTTACTTGAGACACACGTAACTCATTACTGTAGAAAGCTCAAAGCTGCGTAATTAAAATTTTTCGCTCTTCTTTCTTCCTAACCGTTGTCTTACCTAGATTAACATGCATAATTTTCTTTGTTACAAATTACTAGAAAGTTAAATCATAAAATTTAATAACAGATTAATTACGAAGTTGGAACCTTGTTTTGTTCAGTGTAAGCAAACGGACAACTGCTGGGATTCTGGCGTAGGGGCGCATTATAATGCATCACATTTAATTCAGATTATATCGTGTTAAAAGATTTCTGAGTTTCTGTTTTGAGCAGATGAATATAATATGTCTTCAGATTTCGTTCGCATAATGTGTTAAAGTGACTTTAATAACAAAATTTTCCACATGTCAAATTCGGTAACGTCGTCGTCAGAAAATGCGTATATTTGCTGCAGCAAATAAAACACGAGCAGAAACATCGCGCAGGTCGCCCAGAAGACACTGACCGCAGTTTCATAGACCCACGCGTTCTCGAGTTGAATGAAATCTAGGGTACACACGTGTCCTGTGAAGGACGCGGCAACCTTGCCTGGCGGCTCCACGTGTTCCTGCCACTGCGCTACGTTATCTGCGTATCGTTCGCTGGCGGCTGAAGATAGTGAGTACTTGAAGCCCTTGAGCAGTGAGCATGCGCACGAACTCGATTTGTGTAGCGCGCAGGCGCAAACTGGCTGGCTGGCATTCAGGCCGGGCGCACTCGTGAGATTGTGGTGCTACTGTTGAGTAGGCCCGACGACGATACAAATCTTTCTTACAAGGGAGTGGGGCATGACGTTGTGATCACGGATTTAATTCAGACTTCGTACACGTTTAGTAGGCCATTAAAACAACATAATGCGCAAGTAGTTAGGCGCACGACCCTGGCGTTTACGTGGAAATCGCAAGACAAATTTTACGGGTCTGTTATGTAACTGATGTATTTGTGCGTGGGTGCCGGACGGTATTTCATGGTGGCCAAGTGTTATCGCTCGAGCGTCATAAGACGAACGCGTATGAGGCGACGGTTCGATTCCCATTCAAACCTTTACTTCGGTCGTAAATTCTGTGATATTCAGAAAATTTGCACTGAAACTATTAGTTCTTGCTATGTTAGCAACATCTCACCGCTACTCGGGTTAACTGACAAATGGGGCGTGCCTCTGCGTTTGCAGCTCGAAGCGTCGTACTGCAAAGTATTTCCGGGCATATTACTTGATTGAATGTATAAGGGATTTCGCAAAACACGACAGGCATAAATTTTCAGGAAAACTGTGTGTTTTTTCATTTACTTGTCATAGTTATAAATACGTTTGTTTTAATAATTAAATTTAATTGAAAAAAGTAAGTAGTTAAATAACTTGAAATTCACTAAAACTTCATGCAAATATACGTGGTTTCTTAATTACATTATCCCTCAAATGTCAGATACCTTAAATAATATGACCAGTGATGAAAATATATCTAGATTAAAAATGAAGTTTGTGCGGAGTCGAACAGTCGCTTCATACACATTCCTCTTGCGTGGGTCGAGCTTTAATCATTAGACCTCCATGAACTTTGTCAGGCACCTACCCGCAAACACATCAGTTACATAATAAGCGATTAAAACTTGCCTTTTTCTCAGAATTTCCAGAGTAGTACACCTTACTACCTGGAGATTGTTTTAATGGTCTTCGAAAAGTGTTCAAAGTTTGAAGTAAATCTCTAATCCCAACATCATGGCCTCCCCTTGTCAGACTGATATGTATGCACTAAAATAAACTAACAGGTTTTGTTTATCATTTCGTTCACTGCGAGCCGAACTGGTCAAAATTTATTCAGTTGAGGGTTTGGTTTGTTTTGTTTTGATGTGCTATCTACCAGTGGATTTTGATTTGTGTCAGACCAGTGACACCGTAAACGTAAAGTTTCGTTCCGTTGGCACAATTTCCAACACCCGTAAATCAAATGAGACACACCCGTCCTCTTGAGTTTCTTCTCTCTGTGAAGTCACCGAATGATTCCGCTAAAGAACATCAGAGTACGTTTAAAATGTTAAAGAATTTCCACTTCCCTCGAAGGCGAGAAATCAGTAACACTGGACTGAACAACAATCTCATGGTGACGAGATGAATCTCCTGCGTCGAACTATCTTTGATGTCACCGGAGAGTTGGCTTCTAGCTGATTCCTTTGTTTCACGAGTTACCGGGTGATTATAAATAAAGTCCAGCTACTCGCGTGGGCTGTAGTTATATTATGGCAGCGAAACTAAATGGACATGCTAATGCGTCAATGTGGAACTGATTTACGTTGGAAAAAAAAATTAGTTCTAATTTTGGCCAACGGGTGCCAATCTGGGGCTGTACGGCAGCTTGACGACGTCTCCAGTGCTGATTGTGTAAACGACAGTTAATAATAAAATCAGCATAATGCCTTTCTTACTTGTTTGACATTTCTTGCCCAAGTCCTGTTCCTAATCCAGTACGTTTGGGAATATTCCTTGCATTCACAGCGCCAGATTTGCACCTGATGGCGAAAATTGGAACTGATTTTTTCCAGCATAATTCGGTTAGGCATTAACGCATTAGAATATCTACAAAGTTTCGCCGCCATATGAAAATTCCATTCTACACTGGGCGTCGGGGAGTCGGTGCAGTTTAATTATAACCACATGGTACTTTGGTTATCGTATCCTCCTTCGTTCTTTATTTTCTTCACCATAATTTGTTTTTTCGTTCGAAAAATCTTATTTTTAACAGGTTTCCGTAAACTCATGTTGACATACCGCAAACACGCAAGTTAAGTGATAGCCGACGAACTATTTAGTACTCGCTGTAGACACGAGCTAGATCTCTCAGCGTGCCAAAACCAAGAGCGGAGGAAGCAAGTTCGCGCATGCGCAGTGCTCGCTGGTGTAGCCGCTAGTCGAATCACTCTGGCACTCGCAGTAGCGCAGTCCCCGTCAAGGCCGCGTATGTGCCTGAGCGCCACCTGCGAGGAGCGTCCACCACGCGTGGGTGGAGCCGCCGCCAGCGGAAGGGGCCGCACTTGGCCAGCCAACCGTGCGCCACCGCTACCTGCCCACGCCCGGCCCGCTCCCCGAGGCACTCCGGCACTGATCTGGACCGTGCCCAGTCACTCTGGTACAATCGAAAGATCGTACTACACCAGTGCTTCCTTGACTGTTCCGCGGCACCCTGGTGTTCGCGTGAAGCGAACTAGTGCTCAGAACCAAACTATTAGCAACATCGCTTTTGGCGACGTTTTGACGATATTAATTTTTAAAAATTCATGATTTCTGTATGTTATTAGTCAAGATTTAAAACTGAAGTTACAACTGAATAAAACTAGGTGTTCCATCAAAACGCCAGGATTTTCAAATGTTCCGTCAGAGGAAAAATTTGGGAAAGCCTGTGCTAGACGGTGGCAATATCAGATATCTAGTGTGGCGCCCCCGCACTCCAACCGCTTGCTGATATTGTCGACGCCGTAGACTCTCGCAGAGGAGTTGAGACACGATGCGCGATGACGTAGGTCCCCGTTGGTGAACGGGAGACAGAAATGCGAACTCGTACGATGGATGCTTCTTCTGATTTAAGATTGAATGATTCATTGCCCGGATATGCAGTAGTTGTTAAATCTTCTCTCATTCGCATCGTACACACCACCAATTGCGGGGTGACACTGTAATTATCAGTCTTCTCGTACGTTGTTGGCTCGTTGCTATGGAGTTGTTGAACCTGTATGAAGCGAGATCCACAGATACTCCTCGATCACGTGTGAGTGAACCTACGCCGTAATGTTAAAAAAAAGTTCAAAAGTTCTCTTTTCAATTAATGAAGTAGATATTTTGATATTCAGATTAAATTGTCCCTGCTGAACAGTCGTTGGTTAACTATCATTGATTAAATGACTTAATAATGTAGTCCACGCTTGATTTCTCACTTGGAACGAACAGTTTATTGATTCTTGGCCACTAAATACTTTATAACTTTCGCACCACACGCACACGCAGTTGATTGGTGAAGTCAGTTCTATTAAAATTAAGTTTCTTGACAGTTATGACAACTTGACTCTTCAGCGAAATTGTATTATCTTCGTGAAGTCGTGTAATTGTGTCCTCCTCGAGACTAATTGAGTGTAGTCTTTTGATATACGATCCACTCTTCTTTTAGTTCCAACTATTTGAAAGTCAAGTCCAGTATTCACTAGTTTCGTCATTAAAGTTCAATTAACCCGTTATGCACGGTAAACGCGTCTATCAGTTCCTGTCTCTGCTTAGAAAATCAGTTTCCGAAGTTCGTGAATCACGTCACGCAAGAAACACTTCTGAACGCAAAACAATCTCTTCGCATTCCGTACCCTCAATAACTAAGACCAGAATAGTTCTCGCACGTCTTTACAAGACGACAGCCAGCAAGCGACTTCTGTGAAAGAGTATTGTAGGCGTATTGAATTTCTTCGTTGCGCTTAAAACTCTCTTCCACATAAAAGTTATCTCTGACTAACATCACCTTGGACTTAGCTTTCAAGATATTAATTGCAATTACCACTTGGATATTTGTCCATTAATTAAATCTGAGGTTTCTTCCTCCTCCTTTCATAACACAAATTCTCAGTGATGTATAATGTTGTTGTTATGAAAGCTTCTAGGTGTTAGCTTATCGGCAAAGATGTCGTATTTGCCAAGATATCATATTATGATATTCTGTCTAAATTGACTCTTGGGGGGGGGGCGTTGGGGTGTTATACTAGCTTTGTTACAAAAAGTACGTGTCACTTTCTAACGAGTGTTTTACTAACATCGGAAACATACGTAACTTATTGACCATCATATGTAATGTCTACCGCCAAATGACTATGGCAAATCGTGCTGGCTACTAGATAAAAGCAACGATATACGAACTTAATAACACAGCTCCCGTTGTCTCACAAATTGAAGCATAATAAAAAGTGATTCTGCTGTCGTCGTATACAGCCCTAAATTTTATATCTGTCTTTAAAAAAAAAACACACACCAGAAATTTTCATACGCTCTCGCTCTCCACGTGCAATCTGTTATTCCTAAGTGCTACAGAAAAAAATGAAAAGAACCTTTTTGTGAGAAATTTGATGTAGTTAAATTTTGTAATAGTGTAAGATTCCGCTGGAGGCCACGGTTTTCGAATGATTTAATGAAAAACTGACAAAAAGACCTTCAAACGCACCTCCACCGACACTCATCCCTCAGGATTTTTAGCATGTTGTTCGTGGGGCTCCCTTCTACCACTTTACAAAAATTTCCGACTACACGACCTTTTAGATATTACACATTTTTTGCTCTCTAGTGATTGTACTGTTAAAATTGTGATTGTTTCCTTAACATTAATTTAAACGTGCCCGTGAGGGTAGTGTACGAAAAATACTTGTATAAAACGTTACGTTAGATCGTAATTACGGTGACAATTCAATCCAAATTTAACCCGTACAAGCACAGTAGTTTCGTAGTCAGAAGGCGGACAGATACAACAATAGTTTTTTACGCTGTTAAAATCCGCAAAATTGTTATGTAAAATTTACGCAAACGTTAGTGTCCAGAATCTGCAAGTGCTGGACTAAGCCGATGGCGTAGTAAGGCTAGTCATAGAAGACAAAATAACTCGTGCATTGGAAGATTTTTTGTACGTTGATAGGAGGGAATGCCGTCAACAACATACTAGAAATCCTGACAGGACAGGTGGGGGCTGGGGGTAGGGGTACGTTTGAAGGTAATTTTCGTATGTTTTTCTTGAATAACTCGAAAACACCGTCCTGTAGCGATCAACAAAATTTGACTGCATTAAATTTCCTACAAAAAGGTCCTGTTATTTTTGCTGTAAGACTAATAGTTGCGGGTAGCGAAAGAGGAAATACGAGAAGGTCGCGGGTGGTTTATGAAGGCCAGTTATAACATAGGGAGGGGCAGCTGAACGACCCTGTATATTACTTACCTGTTTAAAGATAGGCGATGTAGCTCTCAAAGCAAGGTCGTCAAAAATTATTCACTGGAGATAATTTAGACTTTGCTGTCTTGTTCGGGGGATTGAGTACTACATCTACATTTATACGCCGCAAGCCACCCAACGGTGTGTGGCGGAGGGCACTTTACGTGCCACTGTCAATACCTCCCTTTCCTGTTCCAGTCGTGTATGGTTCGCGGGAAGAACGACTGCCGGAAAGCCTCCGTGCGCGCTCGAATCTCTCTAATTTTACACTCGTGATCTCCTCGGGAGGTATAAGTAGGGGGAAGCAATATATTCAATATCTCATCCAGAAACGCACCCTCTCGAAACCTGACGAGCAAGCTACACCGCGATGCAGAGCGCCTCTCTTGCAGAGTCTGCCACTTGAGTTTGTGAAACATCTCCGTAACGCTATCACGGTTACCAAATAACCCTGTGACGAAACGCTCCGCTCTTCTTTGGATCTTCTCTATCTCCTCCGTCAACCCGATCTGGTACGGATCCCACACTGATGAGCAATACTACAGTATAGGTCGAACGAGTGTTTTGTAAGCCACCTCCTTTGTTGATGAACTACATTTTCTAAGGACTCTCCCAATGAATTTCAACCTGGCACCCGCACTACCAACAATTAAGTTTATATGATCATTCCACTTCAAATCGTTCCGCACGCATACTCCCAGATATTTTACAGAAGTAACTGCTACCAGTGTTTGTTCCGCTATCATATAATCATACAATAAAGGATCCTTCTTTCTATGTATTCGCAATACATTACATTTGTCTGTTAAGGGTCAGTTGCCACTCTCTGCACCAAGTGCCTATCCGCTGCAGATCTTCCTGCATTTCGCTACCATTTTCAAATGCTGCAACTTCTCTGTATACTATAGCATCATCCGCGAAAAGCCGCATGGAACTTCCGACACTATCTACTAGATCATTTGTGTATATTGTGAAAAGCAATGGTCCCATAATACTCCCATGTGCACGCTAGAGGTTACTTTAACGTCTGTAGACGTCTCTCCATTGATAACAACATGCTGTGTTCTGTTGCTAAAAACTCTTCAATGCAGCCACACAGCTGGTGTGATATTCCGTAGGCTGTTACTTTATCAGGCGACAGTGCGGAACTGTATCGAACGCCTTCCGGAAGTCAAGGAAAATAGCATCTACCTGGGAGCCTGTATCTACTATTTTCTGGGTCTCATGAACAAATAAAGCGAGTTGGGTCTCACACGATCGCTGTTTTCGGAATCCATGTTGATTCCTACAGAGTAGATTCTGGGTTTCCAAAAACGACATGATACTCGAGCAAAAAACATGTTCTAAAATTCTACAACAGATCGACGTCAGAGATATAGGTCTATAGTCATGCGCATCTGCTCGACGATCCTTCTTGAAGACTGGGACTACCTGTGCTCTTTTCCAATCATTTGGAACCTTCCGTTCCACTAGATACTTGCGGTACACGGCTGTTAGAAGGGGGGGCAAGTTCTTTCGCGTACTCTGTGTAGAATCGAATTGGTATCCCGTCAGGTCCAGTGGACTTTCCTCTGTTGAGTGATTCCAAAGCTTTTCTATTCCTTGGACACTTTGTGCGAGGATTTAGAGAAGGAACTGCAGTGCGGTCTTCCTCTGTGAAACAGCTTTGGTAAAAGGTGTTTAGTATTTCAGCTTTACGCGTGTCATCCTCTGTTTCAATGCCATCATCATCCCGGAGTGTCTGGATATGCTGTTTCGAGCCACTTACTGATTTAACGTAAGACCAGAACTTCCTAGGATTTTCTGTCAAGTCGGTACATAGAATTTTACTTTCGAATTCACTGAACGCTTCACGCATAGCCCTCCTTACACTAACTTTGACATCGTTTAGCTTCTGTTTGTCTGTGAGGTTTTGGCTGCGTTTAAACTTGGAGTGAAGCTCTCTTTGCTTTCGCAGTAGTTTCCTAACTTTGTTGTTGTACCACGGTGGGTTTTTCCCGTCCCTCACAGTTTTACTCGGCACGTCCTGTCTAAAACTCATTTTACGATTGCCTTGAACTTTTTCCATAAACACTCAACATTGTCAGTGTCGGAACAGAAATTTTCGTTTTGATCTGTTAGGTAGTCTGAAATCTGCCTTCTATTACTCTTGCTAAACAGATAAACCTTCCTCCCTTTTTTTTATATTCCTACTAACTTCCATATTCAGGAATGCTGCAACGGCCTTATGATCACTGATTCCCTGTTCTGTACATACAGAGTCGAAAAGTTCGGGTCTATTTGTTATCAGTAGGTCCAAGATGTTATCTCCACGAGTCGGTTCTCTGTTTAATTGCTCGAGGTAATTTTCGGATAGTGCACTCAGTATGTCACTCGATGCTCTGTCCCTACCACCCGTCCTAAATATGTCCCAGTCTATATCTGATAAATTGAAATCTCCACCTAAGACTATAACAATGCTGAGAAAATTTATGTGAAATGTATTCCAAATTTTCTCTCAGTTGTTCTGTCACTAATGCTGCTGTCGGGAGGTCGGTAAAAGGAGCCAATTATTAACCTAGCTCTGTTCTTGAGTGTAACCTCCACCCATAATAATTCACAGGAACTATCCACTTCTACTTCACCACAGGATAAAC
Source organism: Schistocerca serialis cubense (assembly GCF_023864345.2). Classification (NCBI taxonomy): domain Eukaryota; kingdom Metazoa; phylum Arthropoda; class Insecta; order Orthoptera; family Acrididae; genus Schistocerca; species Schistocerca serialis. Next base: position 340,611,359 of record NC_064645.1, read on the forward strand.
TACTATTAACCGCGACAAACACGCCACCACCGGTTGCACGCAATCTATCCTTTCTAAACACCGTCTGTGCCTTTGTAAAAATTTCGGCAGAATTTATCTATGGCTTCAGCCAGCTTTCTGTACCTATAACGAACCATTATGGTGTTGACAAGGCGCCTGCCGTGGCATAGTGAAAGGAGACGTTTGGCTTCAGGATCTGGCAAAAAACGTACGGACACCCAGGTATTAGGCTGCCACCTGTCAGTGCCATTCCAACCTGAGTGAACTGATATGGACTCAAAGGTGATGCTGGCAGCAATAATTTTAAAAAGATCATGCTGTCTGCAGTCGAGGCACTCAGCAATGAAGCTTTACGCAAAGTCACATCTGAAGATAGGATCAAAGCTATCAATCATACGCAGTGCATCATGGAAAAACGCATGGCAGTATGGCGCTCTTTTTTTAAAAATGTCGTCATTAAATAACGCCAATGACGGTCTCTCTTCAATCACCTATCGTTTTTCCATTGGCGTGGTAAAAAACTTAGAGGGAGATTAAGTTGAATAGTATGTGTAGTTCAGGTAGCTACAATGCAAAATCACGCGTTGTCATAACTTTGAATATTCATCAAAAGACGTTATCAACGACGGATGGCAGTACTAAAGTAGTGCATTTTGCTTCACTGCTATTTCTTCCATCCCTATAATGTTCCCTCACCGCGATGAAGAGGCGTTTTTTAAGTTGCAAGTAAGTAGTACGTTTGCCTAGAAAACGTAGTAACAGGTTAAACGTAAAGCTGTCACTGTTTCTCGCAGTGAAGCCAAATGGATGGCTGGTGAGGTTTTGTCGCGAGAACGCTGCATCACACGACACATTTAACTCAAATCATCTCGTGTTAGAGATCTGAGTGTTTCGGTTTGTAACAAATGAAAATTTGATGTGTTCTTAAGATTTCGTTAACATAATGTGTTAGCTAAATCCACTGACAAAAACGTTTCCCACATGTCGAAAATTCGATAACGTTGAGAACCGTAAAAATTTGCCATTGCTAATAAAACTGAAATCAAAACAGCATCTCTTAGAGAAGACGCCGAGAGTTAGAGCGAGTTGAGTGAAATGTTTGTGCGTGCTCTGTGCGGGACGTGGCAAATCAGTTTCGTATCTCCACATGTTCCTGCCAATTGTGGATCCTTAAAGGCCATTTTGAACAGACTGTGCTTCTAATTTCGAATTACATTCGTCTCTAAGACGTCCTCATATCAGAAGGAATGTACGTCCAGAGCACAGCTGAACAACTTCAGTTAATCGCATCTTCCATCACTGCTTAATGGAAGTATCTTACCCAATGGGTCACTGATTTAGCTCCTGTTTTATTCGTTTTCGTAATACGGGAATCGCACTGATGTCATACCAGGCTACTGCTAGCAACAATTGAAAGCAGCGGTGGCCCTATTCGTGAAGTGTGTCGTGGGTACTTACTTTTGCGTATTCTTCGTTGCAGACTTCATTTTGTACCTGAGCAGATGGAATTGTTACTCAGTTCATAAGCGCTCAGTATGCTTCTTCGTTTCTGTAATCTGCACTCTGCCAGAGATAAATCTACTGCGTTTTTTAAATGGAACCGTTACCAGGATCTTCAACAGCGATTGAGGAATCACCGTATGAGCGTTTGGTGGCAGATTAGGCGCCACAGGCTCAATACAGACGAGCAACAGCTACTCTCGCTCGCAGCATGAGAAATCGTTTCAGCGACATCGCAGCAATAAATCGCTCAGTTGTTACTACACTGGTGTACAAAATTGAAGGTTGAAAGTAACTTCAGCGTGATGTCATTCCTAAGTAACATAGCTCGACGAAATATGGAGAACGCGCAGAAAGAACTGCTGCAGTACATGGTCATCCTAATTGATTGAAGCGATTTCATAAATTTACTGTAGCGAAATTGACATATGACAAAACTTAACACTCATAAAAAACGAAGTGTTGTATATTCGTGCAGTCGCAGTTCACAATTCTGCCACGAGAACGCAGCTGGGAGCAGTTAGGCAAGATGGCGACAGGCGCCAGGGCAGTGTACATTGGGCTGCAAATACGAGGGCTGTTCGGAAAGTAAGGGCCGATCGATCGCGAAATGAAAACCACAGTGAAAATCAGAAATTTTTTATTCGCTACAGTGAGCCATACCTTCCAGCAACCCCTCTAAATAGTCGCCGCCCCGAGTTTGACAATTGTCGTAGCGTCGTACAATCTTTCCAGTACCTCGTCACAGAAAACAGCCGCCTGTGGTTTGTCAGTTCTCAACGCTGGTCTGCCGTTCGTTGTTTGTGCGAAAATGTTATTTTCGTAGCCAGCCGTTCCTGTGAGCAGCGATGAACATCGGAGAGAGCAATTAAGGGCTGTATGGTGGGTAAACAAACACTTCCATCGAAAACGGCGCAGGAGCGTCTTCATTGCTCGTGCAGAATGCGGCTGACAGCGGTCTTGAAGATAAAAAGGCATGCCATATATGTTCTGTGGGCTGCAGCTCGTAAATTCCCATCAGTCTATCGTAACAGCGCAATGACGCCTTAGCGTGAAGTTCAATACTGATACATCAGCTGCCAACTCCATTCGGCGATGGTATGCGCAGTTCAGGGTGTCTTTGCGAGGATGTGTAGGCGTGTTCGGAGTGAAGGAACGGTTGACCGCCTATTCGTGAATTGCCCACAGAAGTCGATCCACTGAGCAAGCAAAGAGCACAACCGACCGTTACGAAGATCGCAAGGAAACAGAAGCTGAAGGCTTACCGTTTGAAGTTGGTAAAAGCCCTGAGTACTAATGATGGTTAGTACAAATTTTCGGCACGGTTGCAACAGCTGTCAGAAGTTTTGTGGGAGACTCATTCTAAGTCATAAAAACATTACTCGTGAATGGCACACTTAACGCACACAATGTGCGAATATGGGAACAGAGAATCCCCGCGCTATAGTGCAGTGCATCAGAGATTCGCCAAAAGTTAGTGTGTTCTGTCCAGCCTCACTGTTTAAAATTAAGTTCCTTTTTATTTTACAAAAAGACTGTTACTAGACATGTTTCTCTGGACGCGTTGGAAAAGTGGCTCATGCCGCAACTGGAGACCGACAGCGTGGACTCCCATCTACCAACAGGATGGTGCTTCACCCCACTTCCATCATGATTATAGTGAATTCTTATGCAGGAAATTGGGAACCCGATGGATCGATCATGGTGGGATTGAACAGAAGTTCATGTCACGACCTCCACGCTTTTCTGACGTAATCCAATGCTATATTTGGTGTCGGGTTGTGTGAAAAATCCTGTGTTTGTATCTCCTCTACCAAAAAACCTATCAGAGCTGTGAGCTCGCGTCAACAGTGGTTTTGAACAGATTGGTAAGGACGTGCTGCTGCTGTGCTAAACGTGAGAATAACTTGATTATCGACTTGACATCTGCAGATACAGTAGGAGACTGTGTGTGATCCTCTCGCTCAATGTTCGATGCGGTCGCCATTGTCATCTATAAAATTAATGAACTCACGACTGAATGCACCACTGAAAAGACGCACATGCGGGAGTACAGTGACACTATGGCGCTGATTGGTGAGTGCACCGTGTTCAAAGATTTGGTCAGTATTTGCAACATCATACATCCCCACGCCGTAACATAACACGTGGACCATCAACACAAGTAACATTAAATTATGTTACTCATTACATTACGCCTTGCCAACTGTCGCCATATGAGGGTACGTCCAGAATTGCAACTCAGACTGCTCTGATCCGAGAAGGCGACCGCATTCCCGGTTGGTGGTCCACCACCATGGCAAGCGGTGGCGCCGGTGTATGGGTGCCAACGGAGCACAACGTACTGATCGACGAGTAATGAGACTACCCCCACGCTGTCGCCGTGCCACTGTGGAACGTCAAATTATATGCCTTGTGTACCTGTTGGATGTGGTTGCAATTACACCCGCTATTGTGGACCTGTCCTGTCGCACAGTGTACCGCTCATCTGCTGCTGTAGTTGAACGTGGTTGCGTCTACCTCGCCTCCCTCGGGTAGCAGTGCCTGTGGTTCCGAACGCTCCCCATGCACGTCATATAGTGCTGTGAACAACACCACATTCTCGCGGCCGGCCGGAGTGGCCGTGCGTTTCTAGGCGCTACAGTCTGGAACCTCGAGACCGCTACGCCCTTAGGTTAGTTAGGTTTAAGTAGTTCTAAGTTCTAGGGGACTGATGACCTCAGAAGTTGAGTCTCATAGTGCTCAGAGCCATTTGAACACGCCTCCGCTTCACTCGTAACACTTCATCCTTCTTCCAGTTTGCCAAGGATTTTTTCCCCGAGTGAATTCATCTAGACGTTGTCTCTGGGCCATGTTGTAATGAACACTTCCGCCGTGTGCCGTAACTTGCTCCCTAATGTACACAGTCTCTCTTTCCTGTTCCTTCAGCTGCCTCGTGTTGCGTGGCCAGCCCCATTCAGCGCTGCAGAGACGTTGATCCCATGCCATGTGATATAGAAGGAAGAAACACCTACCGTTAGCTGAATTGTTCTGTTTACGGCAGCTATGGTTATTTATATTCGATATTGTGCATCGAGTCTTAAAATGGCTGGCGGTCTCGTACGGCATTAAACAAGTTCGTAAAATGGTGAACAGAGATTCCTCGAAAAAGCTTAGAAAGCTCACTGAACCAGAGCAGCAATTACTAAATCTGAACATTCGTTCATTAGACGTGCTCCGTCGATCACAGACAGAATGCGAACTTTTAGGAAATGCTTAGTCAGGGTAAACAAAAAGACAAGCAAATCCTAGAAACTTGAATTGTATACTATACGCTATCACTATACGGCTTTGCTGTTAATGTTTCACAGTTAAATTTAATCTTTGAATTACAAAGAAAGCTGCTACTGAAGAAAAACTATTGGTTCGTCTGTTACACTAGATAGCTGCTGTTTATTTGCTATTGACAGCCTGTGAGTAAGTGAAGCAGGCAAAAAGGAATACAAACGTCTCAAAAATGAGGTCGACAGGAAGTGCAAAATGGCTAAGCAAGGATGGCTAGAGGACAAATGTAAGGATGTAGAGGCTTATCTCACGAGGGGTAAGATAGATATTGCCTACAGGAAAATTAGAGAGACCTTTGGAGAAAAGAGAACCACTTGCATGAATATAAAGAGCTCAGATGGAAACACAGCAAAGAAGGGAAAGCAGAAAGGTGGAAGGAGTACATGTTCTTGACAGTACTATGGAAGAGGATGTAGATGAAGATGAAATGGGAGATGTGATACTGCGTGAAGAGTGACAGAGCACTGAAAGACCTGAGTCGAAACAAGGTCCCGGGATTAGACAACATTCCATTAGAACTACTGACAGCCTTGGGAGAGCCAGTCCTGACAAAGCTCTACTATCTGGTGAGCAAGATGTATGAGACAGGCGAAATTCCCTCAGACTTCAGGAAGAATATAATTCCAATCCCAAAGAAAGCAGGTGTTGACAGACGTTAAAATTACCGAACTATCAGTTTAATAAGTCACAGCTGCAAAATACTAACGCGAATTCCTTACAGACGAATGGAAAAATTGGTAGAAGCCGACCTCGGGGAAGATCAGTTTGGATTCCGTAGAAATATTGGAACACGTGAGGCAATACTGACCCTACGACTTATCTTAGAAGAAAGATTAAGGAAAGGCAAACCTACGTTTCTAGCATTTGTTGACTTAGAGAAAGCTTTTGACAATGTTGACTGGAATACCTTCTTTCAAATTCTAAAGGTGGCAGGGGTAAAATACAGGAAGCGAAAGGCTATTTACAATTTGTACAGAAACCAGATGGCAGTTAGAAGAGTCGAGGGGCATGAAAGGGAAGCAGCGGCTGCGAAGGGAGTGAGACAGGGTTGTAGCCTATCCCCATTGTTATTCAATCTGTATATTGAGCAAGCAGTTAAGGAAACGAAAGAAAAGTTCGGAGTAGGTATTAAAATCCATGGAGAAGAAATAAAAACTTCGAGGTTCACCGATGACATTGTAATTCTGTCAAAGGACTTGGAAGAGCAGTTGAACGGAATGGACAGTGTCTTGAAAGGAGGATATAAGAAGAACATAAACAAAAGGAAAACGAGGGTAATGGAATGTAGTCGAATTAAGTCGGGTGATGCCGAGTGAATTAGATTAGGAAGTGAGACACTTAAAGTAGTAAAGGAGTTTTGCTATTTGGGGAGCAAAAAACTGATGATGGTTGAAGTAGAGAGGATATAAAATGTAGACTGGCAATGGCAAGGAAAGAGTTTCTGAAGAAGAGAAATTTGTTAACATCGAGTATAGATTTAAGTGTCAGGAAGTCGTTTATGAAAGTATTTGTATGAAGTGTAGCCATGTTCGGAAGTGAAAGATGGGCTATAAATAGTTTAGACAAGAAGAGAATGGAAGCTTTCGAAATGTGGTACTACAGAACAATGCTGAAGATTAGATGGGTGGATCATATAACTAATAAGGAGGTACTGAATAGAATTGGGGAGAAGAGAAAGTTGTGGCACAATTGACTGGAAGAGGGGATCGGTTGGTAGGACATGTTCTGAGACATCAATGGATCACCAATTTAGTACTGGAGGGCAGCGTGGAGGGTAAAAATCGTAGGAGACAAAGAGATGAATACACTAAGCAGATTCAGAAGGATGTAGGCTGCAGTAGGTACTGGGAGATGAAGCAGCTTGCACAGGATAGAGTAGCATGGAGAGCTGCATCAAACCAGTCTCAGGACTGAAGACGACGACAACAACAACAACAACAACGAGTAAAATGTATTTTCTCAAAGAAAACATTTATGTATACCTGTAAATATGGACTCCTGTTGATTGTGTATTTCTACTTGTTCTAGCGCTGTACATCATACAGCTAACAGATTTGTTCTGTCGTTGAATCTAGACTTTCAGATAATTTTTAGGTATAGTGTCATTACTACAAATGTACGTTCCGTAGCTCACTTTAATAACGAAGCAGATCTAAAATACATTTCATGTATTCGCAGTTGCAAATATATCAACGTTATGACGGCAGTTTAAATTTGTGCCGGACCGGAACACGAACCCGGATTTCCCGCTTTACGTGAGAGGTCGCCTTAACCATTTAGCTATCCATGCATGACGCGCGGCCGGACCGAAACTTCCATATGTCGTCGTTCCTGCGTCACAATCTGTACTCCTGCGCATATTACGTGATTCCCGTACAACCGCTGCGTGGTACCGGCGGATAAATATATTGCCGGTCCTATGTTGCTAAGAACTATGTAATATTCCTTCAGACACGCATGTCCGTTGGAACAGACACCGCAATATCGCACTAATTTAAAGTGAGTGAAAGGGCGGCGGCGGCGGCGGCGGCGATTTCAATCTGTCTTCTGCTTTTACATTCTTCTAAGAAACTTTGTAGCCGTAGCGATCTCTCTTTCTCATTAGTCATTTGGAACTGGCTTCTTCTCGCGCTTACGTGAGTAGATTTGCGGCTGAATTTATTACCACATCGACACGACCACCACCACCACCACCACCACCACCACCACCACCACCGTCCATCACAGGGAATGTCTGTATCTGAAGAAAACACAAGGTCCGTCGACAAGTGCAGTAGCAGTAACCCTCTTAACAGGAATGCGGTTCTTCTTGTCGCCTGCTGTTGTAGCGATCATGATGTTCTCGATGGTTTTATAGACTGTCTGTTTAGAACGGCGACGAATTCTCCTGTAAGGCATCGTGGCGGCGTTCAATGCTGATGGAAACATATACGCAGATTTACCAAAGTCTTTTTTAGCAAGTTCTGCCATATGGTAGGTACGATAGGCAATAATGTCTCCATCAACAAAACTTTCGAGGTACATTAGGCACTCCCGTACCACCACGTACTATGGCTACAGTAAGCCAACCATTACCATGAGAGAATGTATCATTAATGTCAATACTATGGCTCATTCGCGCTGCTGCTCCACAGGCAACTGCATTGAACGCCGCCACGATGCCTTACAGGAGAATTCGTCGCCGTTCTAAACAGACAGTCTATAAAACCATCGAGAACATCGAGATCGCTACAACAGCAGGCGACAAGAAGAACCGCATTCCTGTTAAGTGTTGCTGCTACTGCACTTGTCGACGGACCTTGTGTTTTCTGTGGTTGTAGACTTCATTTTAGTATTGACATTAATGATACATTCTCTCATGGTAATGGTTAGCTTACTGTAGCCATAGTACGTTGTGGTACGGGAGTGCCTAATGTACCTGGACTTGAAAGTTTTGGGTTAAAGGCAAAGGAGTACGTGAATATGTAGGCAATGCATAATGAGTGAGAAGAAACGGTGCATAAATCAGACTCGGCTATTTCGTGTGCAATGTATGTTGTCCTCTTATCTCAAGGTGGCGGTTGAGCTGCGTGATGATCGATGACGTTTGACTAAAATCAGAAAACAGATGCTGCGGAGAAGTTTGACAAACCATCAGCGCTTCTAAGACGGAAGTGCGAACCGAGTGACATACGTATGGCATAATCAGATTGGTTCTATTTGTTGGCAACCATCTCATTAGGGTAATAAATGAAATATGATTTATGCCTGCCCACTCCCTCAGTTTTTCACCCCTACCCTTCATACACGTACGTGAAACGGGGTTAAAACACTCTCTGGTTCATTTCCCATTCTGTCCATTCTGATTTTCTTCAAAGATTCCGTAGAGTTCTCTCCCCCCCCCCCCCCCCCCCCCCAGAATCCGGGGATTCTGTAGGTTGCTTCCAGTTGTCATATTGCACCATCCGTTTAGAGAGCAACGACCTTCTAAAACACCATCACTTAGCACGTAAAAGTTATAATTTAGTGATAACAGGTCCTGAGTAACGATGCTTCCGTATTTTCACCCTCCTTCACTCTCGCCATCTTAGTCCTCCAAAACGCAGTTGTTCGGCAGTTCTCTACCTCATTCCGTCATCTCAGTACTGACGAAACGGGAAGATGTTGGGAGTTCGAGGCGACATGCCATAGCTATAGTGTTTTCTCTAATTCTAAATATTGTAGATAGACGTCTCCTGTACATGACGAGGCCATTAGTTTACCCGTTTCTCTATATGCGCGTTATCTAATCTGTAGTCATTTGTCTTTAATTGCTAGTTGCCTCAAGACATCCCTCCTGATCATATTCAAAATTTCTCCGCCTGTCGAAGATAGTGTATTTCTCTCCGCTGTCCATGTTTTTGCATTGTATAATACGACTGGACGAATGCTGTTGATCTAAATTTTTATCTTTGTTCTCAATAACTAGGTGTTGATTCTCGCAAACAAAAAAACAAGTCTACCTGCTCCTCGTATCTTTTACGTTAAACAGAGCTCAAATGAACTGCGTGTGGTGAACTTTTCATCCGGATACTTAAATCTCTACACTTTTTTAAACTTAATCCGCCTGCAGGCAGCGGAAACTTACATTCTTACATCACTGGCATCGGCAAATATCCAGCCAGATTTTCATTGCTCTGCAGTCTTTCACCTACGCTTATATGTCGTCTTCTCCTATGGTTTACTGCTCGTTTATCGTGCTGGATAAAGATGTACCTCTGAAGTTTCTGCAGTCTGTCTTTCGGCTATTCTTGTGCACAGGTAATACCAGATCTTGCTTCTAGTCTTCAGCCATATGTTGTGTTCGTGATCTTACGTACTAGATAAAGTACCACAAGACCACTTAATCTCTGCTCAAAGGACACCTAGCAAGGAAACCTAAACTAAAATTAAGCGATGTAACGGTTACAAGGACAGTGACGATGTTGCTCGGGTTATTCCTGGGCAAAAGTTTCATTTTTCACATCATATAGAGAGGGGGGAGGGGGGGGGGCAGAAAAGACGCAAACGCGACGGCCAGAAAAGATACAAATGCGATGCGCAAAATTATAAACATAGCAAATAGACAATGGTGACTTCACTTTAAAACAATTAGGGCATGGCACCAGTATGCATTATCGTCAGTTCTAGGATATGGTGTGATGCACCTCTTTTTCACATTTACCACCAATATATCATAATTTTCTTGCAGTCCTCATTATCTAAGAAAATAAGAAAATGATTTTAATATTTTGTTTTTACTCATATTTTGCTGGATAAATTTAAATCTCTGGGAGGAAACGTGTGGGAGTTTTAACATTTTGAATGTTCGGATAATAAGTTGCCGTCTCTTTAATCTAAGAATAGATGATCAATGCAGCTAGCCGCTATCTCTGTGTAATGTCTTGTCTGTATAGACGTGTATCTGTTGTCTTTAAGATCCCTTCACCTTCACACATAAGTCTATACAGTAAAGTAAGGCCCTCCCAGTTCTTGGCTGATCCGTGATAAGACAGGCGAAAAATTAGACTAATGGAGGATTATTAGTATTATCTCTATTTTCATTCGCTCTTTCTCTTTCTCTCCTTCATCTATGTGTAGTTTTTAATATAAGATTTCATTACGTGGTAAAAAGAATCAGCCGAATAGAATCTTTGGTGGAGTCCTTCGTCTTGGTAATCAGCGGCTGGCTTGCTGTAAGAGATCTTTACATTTATTATTACTGTTAAACACTGCAGTCAATCGGGAGAATCAATCGTTTGGACAATTTGTTCCTTTACGAAAGATTGCGAATTCCAGATGTGTACGAAGCCTTTTTGGACGATTTAACACACTCAGTGATTGCAGGCTCTCTTCGACACAGCTGAAACTTCCCCACTAATTACAGGGCCAACGTGATCAACAAATGATTCAGAAAAAACTCATTCGTTCATTCACTCCAGAACAAAAAGTCACAAACCTTATTTATGTAGGAAATCGTGTATTGAATCCATCTCCATTACATGTCCAGATCTCCGGTGATTCCAAGCCTTAATTATTTTCCTTTTACAATCTCTTTCTCTTCAAAACAAACCGCCAACGGCACAAATGTTAATCGGCTCGCTTTAGCGAGAAGAAAAGCAGAATATGTATCTCTCAGAAACACGTCAATCCCTCAACAGACACTCCAGAAGCTGTCCTAGTTAAACAACCATGGAGAATGCATATATGCATCTCTGTTATTTCAAAGAATAAACGCACTAGAAAATACTTTGGCGTCGACGAGCTGTCGCCGCGTATATTACTAGAAAATCAGATCAGATAACTTTCCCAAAGTGAATGAATGTGGATGGTTTGATTGAAAATGATTAATTGGTGCGTGGTAGAGGGTATTTGCTGTGGGGACATTACAGAGTGATAGAAGACATGGTGTCAGCCTTTTGAACTATCAGAGACGTACGGTATACAATAATAAATACCTACAAACGCGAAGTTCTGACACGACAAACCGACGGTGAGGCATGCGGTACGATTTACAGCAGAGACGGTAACACTAAGAAGCAATGGTGCAGAACTAGGAAGAAAGAGAGAAATGAAAAAACCACCAGGCTCTAAAAGAGCTGGTAACAGGTGGATACAATGACCTAGGGAAGAACGATACTGAAGCTTGTTGCCGGACATGGGATCAGAAAAAATGTGGATAGAATTGCGAAAAAATATTGGAAAACAAAGACAGAAACAAAGTCGTCGTTGAACTGTTGGGGATGAAGGTGGGAGGGAACGAAAATAGGATATGCATATACACACCGACCCATACGCCAGAGATTCCCAGCAGGAGGATACAGGAGGATCGTCACCCACGGAGCATGCGGGAGAAGTGGTACTGAAGATCTCGGAAGAACAGCGGGAGAGAAGAAGAAAAATCCTCAAATAGTGGAAGAGGATAAGAAAATGCGATTCATGTAGTGGCCATTCTTCGCTCCACACAGCCCGTAACGGAAGAAGAAAAAGAAATTGGTTCCCAATAGCGCTAGAAGTTACGTGGTGACTGGGCGTTACTTAAGAGTTCTCAGACGGCCAGCCGTTATAGTCGAGGGGTGTCAGTTTCCGGTAAGGTCGCTCGCTTCTCTAGTACGTAATTGCGAAACCTGTTTGGTCGTCTTCGACAAAGTTCAAACTCATCACTCGGTCACACCCTCCAAGGTTACGTAACGCTGTCTTATCGCCGGAGCTGCAGACGTTACACAGAGTAAAACACAAACGTTATCGCACAGTTGTCGCCTAGGTTTTCGCTGAGTCAGTTCTGAGCTCGACTGGCGAAATACCGCTGCTGTATAGCTGCAGCGTGTGCGTCACGTGTCAGCGCTGCCAAGTGCCGTGAAATCACATTCGCGAGAATCGAGTGAAGCTGACTCAGATAGTTCCCTGAACGCGTTTACAGGGAGCGCTACTTGATTCTCACTGCAGCATAGTTCATTCAGACTCCACGCGATACAGCACTGTGTTATGCGTGAAGACGCTGCTGTACATCTCATTTCGAGGTGCCTGGCGGAGGGTACATCTTATTGTTCGAGGGTGACAGTGATCAAAAGGATTCGTTTAAAAAAAATGATTTTTATTTTCGAAAAATAGTGCCCTTAAACATCAATCCATTTTTGCATTCGATGAAACCGGTCGATCCTTAAACCAGTGATACCATTCTCCCTGAGGCACATCAGAAACCAAGTTACTCTAATGTTTCAGCGCTTCATCTGATGACGAAAGCCCAAAAAGTCCTTTACGCATTACGCTCAAATCTTCAGAGACAATGAAACCACAAGGTGCTTGGTCAGGGCTGTATGCTGGAAATATCATGGTGCTGACTTACAGGGCAGCGCGGTACTCAGTTCCAAGTTTTATTGTATGCGACGATGCTTTGTCGTGCTGGAAAATATTTTCTCAGAAGTTTGCAAAAATTCGAGGTAAAGGGTACAGCTCTGTCCTAACTCTAATATAAGAATATTGCCCACTTCCTAAAAAAACCTAGAAACCATCTTCTTGCCAGCACTGCGAATACTAACAAAGATTCATCAACAGTAACGATATTTCAAATGAAATGTGAAAATCCCACCTTGGATTTTTTCCTGAGTTTTTCTGCGGTTTTTCATTAGGAATCAGTTCATGTAGAGTCCATCGACAATAGTGTTTCCTTAAGTCTAACAAGGGACGCAAAATGTTTGGATTTGACTCATACCGTTGCCCAGTTTCGCCAGAATAAATGTCTAAGGTCCTACTCTATCTTCAAGCATTGACCGAATAGCGGCAATATTTTCATAAGTAACAGCTGGGCGTCCTTGACGAAATTCATCACTAAAAAAAAAATCTCCTGAAATAGATGTACCAATAACAAAAAAATTTGCTTTAGACGAGACTTCTTCGCTTAATGACTTGCAAGATGATCTTCACATTTTTGACGTTAATTGCTATTTAAAACCTAAAAAAAAATTACAGCCCGGAGATGATTTTGTCTCATTTGTTTATCGGCGCGTGCGATATCTTTAAATGTTGAAAATATTATAGTCCGGAAATGGTTTCTTGCATTCATTTTTTCTGTGCATATGATATCTATAACTGATAAAGACAAACTATTACAGCAAATAGAACAAACTACACGGTAGGCAACTTGCAGAACATTGAAAGTAACTGTAAAATATAAAGGTCACTTGTTTTTACAACCATGGCATTCTAAACATTTTACTAGTTTCCCTCGTGCCATTTATTGAAAATGCTGCCGAAATAATTCCCTGACCAGCTAACATTTATCGACAATCTCCCGTACAGCGAACAGCGCTATGTGCCTGGTAAGCTGCGCAGATCACTCCTGTTCAGAAGAGGAGTTACAACGTAGGAGGCACAGAATTACACTGAAGACCCGAAGAAACTGTTACGCCTGCTTAATATTGTGTAGGGCACCCGTGAGCACGCAGAAGCGCCGCAACACATGGCATGGACGCGATTAACGTGTGAAATAGTGCTGGAGGGAATCGACGTCATGAATCGTGCAGGGCAGTCCATAAATCCGTAGGAGTACGAGGTTGTGGAGATCTCTTCTGAACAGCGCGTTGCAAAGGCATCCCAGATATGCTCAATAATAATGGTCATGTCTGCGGAGTTTGGTGGCCAGCGAAAGGGTTGAATCTCAGAAGTGTGTCCCTGGAGCCACTCGATAACAATGTTGGACGTGTGGGGTGCCGCATTTTCGTGCTCGAATTGCCCAAGCCCGTTGGAATGCACAGTGGATATGAATTAATGCAGGTGATCAGGCAGGATGCTTACCACGTGTCACCTGTCAGTCGTATCTAGACGTATCAGGTGTCCCATACCACTCCAACTGTACGCGCCCCACACCATTACAGAGCGTCCACTAGTTTGAACAGTCCCCTGCCGACATGCAGGGCCCGATTGTCTGCATAGCCGTACACGTCCATCCTCTCGCTACAATTTGAAACATGTTTCCAGTTATCAACATTCCTATGTCGGTGTTGACTGGCGCAGGCGAGGAATAAAGCTTTGAATCATGAAATCATCAAGGGTACACGAGTGGACCTTCGGCTTCGAAAGCCCTTATCGATGATGTTTCGTTGAATGGTTCGCACGCTGACACCTGATGGCCCAGCGTTTAAATCTGCAGCAATTTGCGGAAGGGTTGTACTTTTGTCACGTTGAATGATTTTCTACAGTCGTAGTTTGTCCCGCTCTTGCAGGATCTCTTTCCGGACGTAGCAATGTAGGGGATTTGATGTGGTTACCTGATTCCTGATAAAGGAAAGTCCCCACTTCATCGCTACCTCGGAGATGCTGTGTTCCATCGCTCCTGTGCCGACTATAACACCACGCTCAAACTGACTTAAATCTTGGTATCCTGCCATTGTAGCAACAGTAACCGATCTAACAACTGCGCCAGACACTTTCTGTGTTATTTGGCGTTACCCACCGTAGCGCCGTATTTTGCATGTTTACGTATATCTTAATTTGAATACGCATGCCTATGCCAGTATCTTTGGCGCTTCAGTATATGACGACCAAAATAGTACCTTGGCTGGAGGGTACTAAAGCATATTTTGAGCTCAAAATGTTGAGGATTGGGTTATTTGGAGGAGGAGACCAAACTGCTACGTTATCGGTCTCATCGGATTAGGGAAGGATGTGTAAGGAAGTCAGCCGTGCCCTTTCGAAGGAACCATCCCGGCATTTGCCTGGAGCGATTTAGGGAAATCACGGAATACCTAAATCAGGATGGCCGGACGCGGGATTGAACCGTCGTCCTCCCGAATGCGAGTCCAGTGTGCTAGCCACTGCGCCACCTCGCTGTGTCAAGATGTTGAAACTCGCTTAAAATGTCCATAACGATCACTAAGATGTATTTCCTGATGTGAGGGTAGTGTTGATCCTCCGTTGCTTGTACATGTACTGACACACGGATGTCGATACCGCTCACGCAAAAGCCATATGATTTAAAACTACCTCTGACATTTAATAGCACGAACAAGTCGACGCTTGTCCTGTGGAGGTGGTTGGCCAATTTTCCTCGGTGAAAGCGTATCCTTATCGTTGACAAGAGATATCGCTTGTCGCATTTCCAGTTCCTAAACCATCATCATCTCAGTGGACCAGCTTGCAGATCATCTTTAACGAGTGACGCACACCCCCTATTCAAAGAATCGGACGCCCATTTTTAAAAATCACGTTTTATGAAAAACTATTTTTCGCACATCTCAATGTTTGGCATCGTATCTCACGAACTGCGTGTACTACAATGGTATAATTGTGCAGTTATATTCAGTGGTATTTGCGGATCCTGTGTGCAAAATGTGAGGCGAATAGAATTAATAGTAAAGAAGTAATAAATTAAGAACGTCTTGCCTAATGGTGAAGTTATAACGAAAATGCAGTAAGCGATAAACTTCGGTCGTACTTTAGCCCTTGACACTGTTAACCTTTTGTCGTAAGATTTTAATTTTCGTTGAATGGATTATGACAACGCATTCAATTTTTTAATTCGCCCAATAATTGTATGAAGTACTGAAAGTAAAATTTGTTACCAAGAATTTAGATAAGCAACCTGCAGTTAGGAACTTAGGCCTGCTTTAGTATTTCAGGAAGGTAGATAACGCCGTTCCGGAAACTTGAACCATGCACTGTGACAGTGCTGGTCACGTCATTCGTCGTAATAAATATGCCAAAAAGAAATCTATCGTAAAACTGAAGCTATACCGTCAGTCAGTCACACCGAGAAACCTCTGCTATAAATAAATAGAAGAAAGAGAAACATGTGTATGTAGGGTTCGTGCTGTTAGGGTTCCGTACCAAACTAGTGATAATGTATACAGCGATTAATAATTTCGTGTAGCTAAATGGTCTGCTGCAAATCGTTCTATTGGACGCCAGTTCGGCAACGTACGTATCCATAACATATCCCAGTTGTCCAACTGGCGAAAGGGCACGTACAGTTTAACGGTGACATCTTACATTGAGAGGTGGAGGCTAGGTTACGTCGACAGAAAAATACATGGTCGGCTTAATGTTTGCAAACTGCGTAACACACTGGGTGTAACGGATATAACCGCAGATATTTTTACATGTGGCACCTCAATTTGTTAGCACATTGGTGTGCTGGTTGTTTTTCCTGTGTCGAGCACACCGCAAATATGTCACATAATTTACAACCTGATGTTTTCTACATAGTCGTACTACACCTGTCAGTATAGGCTAACCGTTTTGCGTCCACATGCCCACACTTAAATACCTGACTTCCTGTCCAGGGGAAAAACACGCATTAACGGCTTGCTTTTGCCACATAGGCATACCTTAAGTACTGTTAGCACTCCATCTCCACTACTGGGAAATACTCCTCTCCTACGGAACAAGTGGTCATAGTTCATAGGTATGCATTTTTGAGCCCATGTTGACTGGACTTTTTTCTTTTATATTGGTCCATACTACCATCTCACAAAATACGGAATAAAATTTTTAAACCCCGCCGTCAGTTTTATCAATCGTCGTGCGAACGTCGAAATGGAAGATATTGAGATAACCGATCGCTGAACTGAAAAGCAGCTACTATCGTTTAGTAGTGGAAAGGCTTCAGGAACAGACCAGATACCTATAAGATTCTATAAAGATTATGCGAAAGAACTTGCTCCCCTTCTAGCAGTAATTAATCGTAGATGGCTTGATCAACGAAAGGTACCTAAAGACTGGAAAAAAGCGCAGGTCATTCCCGTTTTTAAGAAAGCCCGTAAGACAGATCCACACAATTATAGACGTCTATCGTTGATGTCAGTCTGTTGTAGAATTATGGAACATGTTTTATGCTCAAGAATTATGACGTTCTTGGAAAATGAACAGCTCCTCTATAAAAATCAACATGGATTCCGCAAACAGAGATCCTGCGAAACAGCTGACTCTGTTCCTCCAAGAGATCCACAGCGAAGTGAAGAACGGCGCTCAGGTTGATGCCGTGTTCGTTTATTTCAGTAAGGCATTTGACACCGTCCCGCATTGCCGTTTAATGAAAAAAATACGAGCTTACGGAGTATCGGAGTAGACCTGCGATTGGATTCAAGACTTTCTTGTGGATAGAACTCAGCACGTCGCTCTTAACGGAACGAAATCGACAGATGTAAAGGTAATATCCAGAGTACCACAGGAAAGTGTGGTAGGACCATTGTTCAAAATATGTATACATGACGTAATAGAAAATGTCGGATGCTCTTTAAAGCTATTCGCAGATGTTTATACCAAAGTAGCAACGTCAGAAGATAGTAAGAATTTGCAAAACGACCTGCAGAGAATTGATGAATGGTGCAGACTCTGGCAGTTGACCCTGAGCGTAATTAAATGTAATATATTGCGCATACATAGGAAAAGAAATCCACTACTGTATAGCTACGCTATTGATGACCAACAGCTGGAGACAGCGTCTACTGTAAAATATCTAGGAGTAATTATCCAGGCTACCTTAATTGGAATGACCATATAAAACAGTGGGAAAAGCATACACCAGACTCAAGATTCATCAGAAGAATCTTAAGGAAATGAACTCATCCACGAAAGAAATGGCTTACAAGGCGCTTGTTCGCCCGATTCGCCGGGGTTGTTCATCTGCCTGGGATTCCTATCAGGTAGGACTGATAGAGGAGATAGAGAAGACGCTACAAAGAGCGGCTCGTTTCGTGACGGGATCGTTTAGCTGGCGAGAGAGCGTTACGGAGATGCTAAACAAACTCCCCTGGCAGACGTTACAACAGAGGTGTTGTTAATCACGGAGAGATTTACTATTGAAATTTCGGGAGAGCACTTTTCAGGAGGAGTCAGACAACATATTAGTGCCCCCACTTACATATCACGCATTGACCACGAGGAGAAAATCCGAGAAATTAGAGCCAATACAGAGGCTTACCGACAATCATTCTTCCCACGCACTATTCGCGAGTGTAACAGGGTTGGAGGGATCAGATAGTGGTAGTGGTACCGAAAGTACCCTCCACCACACACCATTAAGTGGCTTGCGGAGTATGATGTAGATGTATCAGCAGAGCATCCTTTTTGAAACTATCAAGACTGTGTCCATGTGATAGGAAGATAACGCCTGTAGTAGCCATAACTTGCTCCAAATCGTTGACAAAAGATCACTGCCTCAGTATTAACAGGGAAGATAGATTCTTTTTTATAATTACAGTAGCTCAAAGTTGGAAGAAAGGAAGATTTTAACATCCCGTCAAGGATCCTGCCATTACAGATGGAGCGCAAGCGCGATTTTGGGAAGGAATTTGGCCGTTTCTTGTAAAGAAACCATGCTGGCATTCCTGTAAAGCGATTTAAGGAAATCACGTGAAACAGAAGTCTGGGGATGAG
Organism: Schistocerca serialis cubense; assembly: GCF_023864345.2. Classification (NCBI taxonomy): domain Eukaryota; kingdom Metazoa; phylum Arthropoda; class Insecta; order Orthoptera; family Acrididae; genus Schistocerca; species Schistocerca serialis. The sequence goes on from NC_064645.1 coordinate 340,630,055, forward strand.
TTCAACCTCTGTTCTCACTTCAGGGATAAGCGTAGAAAAGCTCGCTGGCACGGGCCTTGATTAGCTACCAAAGCGTTACGTAAGTAGTGGGCGTCTGCGCGGGCGGTGAGGGATCTAGTTGCTCCGTATGGCTGCGCCTAGAGAACGAGAAACGCAAGACTGCAAACAACACGATGGGGCGAAACTGCAGAAAACTAACTATAGCTGCATGCCGTGTACAGGTCTGCGCATGGTTCAGAGCTATATTGTTCTGGAAGTTTGCGTAATATACTTGGCTCGACACAAGAAAACTTAAATTGCACGGTAGGCTATGCTGTTTATGAACTGTACGCGGAGGGAGATGGAAGTTACTGACATCTTACAACCACCGGCAGTGCGACACTTCATAAAAAATGGACAAGTATTCAGAAATGGTGTTCAGATCTGTTCGATGATTCTGATTGATGAAGTGGACTTCTGTTTGAGATGGAAACGCATTCCTTCTATAACGGAGATGTTTGGTACCGTTGATACGGATAACAGCAGTATATTTTGGTGATGCGGCGTAATCATTCTGTGTCTGTAAACGGACGCTGTCATTAATGCCAGGGTGAGCAAAGGAGACTCCAGAGTTTGTGTGGAGGAAAAAGCGAATCTTGCAAATGACGTTTCATCATAAATCATACATAGTTATTACTACTTATAGACAACACGATTGTTTATGTTAACCGGAAACAGAGTAAGTTGTTTTTCAGAGAATCAATAATTTGTTCTCTGCAAATTAACTTACCTTAATTTTGGAATATCACGACATACTGAGTTCTGTAGAACTGCGAATAGTTTTGAAGAAGTTCATAGAACAAGGTACGTATTATTAACCGTAGACTTAGGTTTATCCTGTAACAGTCAAGGATAGAGCGTTACAAATATGATTGGCTGAATCCTCTGTGCGACGTGTTACGTGTCTAATTTCATCTGTATGATATCCGTGGCTTTGATACGTACAGAGTGGAGTAGGGATGTGCTTTGCTGGTGTTGAATTCGATTTCATCATCGTCTAAACATCGATGAATTCAATTTAAAGTCAACTTTCAATTATTAATTTTTGAGAACGGCGTAAGCGGGACATACGAATGTATCCTAGATCACAAATGTTAATGATTAAGTACAGCAATAATTAACATTACATATACCACAACTTTCTGTATACTGACTGTAAAAACATTCAGGGAAGTTGTTCCTTCAATTTGTTGATTTGTTCATGGTGAGCATACCCTGGTTTTGAGGACAGTCATTCAGAAGGCTGCGATGTGGCTTTATACATCAAAGTGCAATTTTTGTTGCTTTGGATAGGTAGTACCGACGATGTGATAACATACGTAAAATGGATGTTGGTAAAGATGTAGAAGGCATTCAGATATCAGCTGTATTGCGGTGGTAGGTCCACTTCTGCTCCAGTGTGCACATCATTCTTTACTTGCGCTGTTTCCTGATGATCACACCTGAGGTCAATTTTAGGTTCTCCACTTCGCTGTAACTTATCAATGTGTTGCCCATCCCCGCTGACGATCGTTTCGGCAGCTACAACAAAATTGTTGACGGTTTTGATTGACTTCGGATATGTTGATGCATCTTTAAAGTGTGTTCTTATATCTGGCACAGAGCAACATTAACATTGCTAGTACGTAAACATGTCCAGTTGGTTCTAAGCACTTCTTGACTTTTCTTACGATGTTACTCTTCAGATTCTCTCCAACAATCTGTATTGGTTGTATGTTCGTTCCATTGATACTCAACATACTAGTTACTGATATCACTTTCCTGCTTGCATCGCACGTTTCCACGCAAATTTCACGAGTAACCACTTCTATGGGCCACAGAATGACACAGCCATGTGCCGGGTCTGCAATTACTGTGGCTGTTAGCGTGAATGTTGCACTAGCATAGTTAAATATGTTATTAATCACTGGAAATAGCTGCAAAAACTTTTCAATCACCCAGAAAGTTGAATTCCATCTAGTAGGTACTGCTCGAATCATAGGTCTCATTACTATCTATTACATTTTTCAAACCACACAAGTTCTTTTAGTTTAGGCAGCTTCTCAGTCTTTCAGTAATTTTTTCCTCTTCTCTCCTAAATTGAGCATGTAAGCAAAACACGATGTAGGAATGTTATTCTTCCAAATGCTGTAACTTCACCTTTAACTACTACACTGATTCGTTGTCAGACGTCTTCAGAAAAAGAATCATTTTATTGATGGAAAAATTAACAGCGGTAATACGTAGCGTATTTCTTTTAAATCGCAAGTTAGTATTTTAAAATAGACATTACAGTGTTACAAAGCCTTCAGTGTCGATATTGAAATATAGGTATTAAAATTGGTAACATCGATCTTTATGTACATATCAGTGCTTACTGATAGTCTTCAGCGTATTGATGTTCGGTAATTTCTGTTGTGAAAGACGATTCGTGAAATTTTCGTAAACAGGTTCTGGCGAGATGTACGACGTCTGTCATAGGAAGTTCCCCTTCTGTTACCTTCCTTCGGAAGTCAAACAAGCAAGTGTCCACTCACCTTGTGTCAGTACGATCGATGTCTCTTGCAAGTCCATTCTGATACGGATCCAGTACACTACAGTAGGATTAAAGTATGGGCTGTAAAGATGTTCTGTGTGCAGTCTCTTTTGCAGATGTACTGCAGTTTTCTAGTATACTACCAACGAATCATAGCCTGCTCTGCTCTGGAAAGCACTTGAGAATCTGCACAGAGTTTGCGACAAATGCGCTAATTGTTCTTCCGCATTAGTTACACCTGTCTATTTCCAGAAAAATGAACTACTTGGCGCTGTCGTCCTACAAGACAGTAGTACAGAATTGATACGCCTGTCTCTGTATCGAAGAATAGCATTCTGGAAGACCTAGGTCGAAAAAAGTAACCTGGAGTAGAAGACATTCGCTTAGAATGCTTGAGATTCTTGGGGAACCAGCCACGGCAAACTTTCACCCTATATGCAAGGTAGATGAGACAGGGTAAACACCCTCTGATTTCGAGAATAATGTTAAAATTTCTATTCTGAAGAAGGCAGGTGCTAACAGGTGTGAATGTTACCGAACCATCAGTTTAATTAGCCACGGTTGCAAATAGTTACACGAATTAATTGCAGAACAGTGTAAAAACTGGTCGAAGCTGACCTCTGAGAAAATCAGTTCAGGTTCTGTAGAAATGTAGGAACACGCGAGGCAGTACTGAGCCTACGAGTAACTCTACAAGACAAGTTAGGTGTGAATACGTTATAGCATTTCTAGAGTTAGAGAGAGCTTTTGATAATGTTGACTGGACTACGACCTTCGAAATTCTGAAGATAGCAGAGAGCGAAATGTTTATAAAACCAGGAACCATACTGCAGTTTGGAGAGTCAACGAATATGAAAAGGAAGCAGTAGTTGAGAAGGGAGTACACGGGGTTGTAGCCTATCTCGATGCTTCTAGAATATTATTTTCACTCTGCAGCGGTGTGTATGAGGGGGCGTGAGTCGTGCTTGGATAGCTCAGGTAGCAGAGCACTTGTCCGCGAAAGGCAAAGATCCTCACGATGTTGTTCAATCTGTAGACTGAGGAAGCAAGAAAGGCAAACAAGAAGGAATTATACTAAGTAATTAAAGTACAGGAAGAAGAAATTAAAGCTTTGCGGTTTGCCGATGACACTGAGAGACAGCATAGGACTTGGAAGAGCAGTTGAATGGAATCGATGATGTTGTGGAAAAGTAAAACAAAGGAAATCAGATTTAATCGAAGTAAATCAGGTGATGCTGATAGAATTAGGTACTGAAAAGACACGAAACGTCGGTTAGTTTTGCTGTTCGAGCAGCAGAATAACCTACGGTGGCTGAAAATGCTGGCTGGCAATAGCAAGAAAAGCGTTTTTTGAAGAAATTAAATTTTTGATCATCGAATATAAATTTAAGTGTTACGAAGAGTTTCGTGAATGTATTTGTATGGATTGTAGCCTTGTACAGAAGACAATGAACGATAAGTAGTTTAGACGAGATGAGGATAGCTCTTTGGAAATGTGGTGTTTGCAGAAGAATTAGATTGGTGGATCGAATAAGTAATGAGGAGATACTGCATCAAGTAGGGGAAAAAGGAAATCTGTGACAAAACTTGATTAAACGTAGTGATCGGTTGATAGGAAACATCCTTGAGGCATCAAGTAGTCTTCAGTTTGATAATGGAAGGAAAAGTGGGGGTAGAAATTGGATGGGAGACCAAGGTTTGAGTACAGTAAGTAGGTTCAAATGGATGTACGTTGTAGTAGTTAGGCAGAGAGGCGTGTGCAGTATGGAATAGCCCAGAGAACTGCATCAAACCAGTCTTTCGACTGCAGACCTCTACCATAACGTCATAGTATTCGATAATCCTAGTTCCATAGTATCGATCTAGTTGAGTTTTTGAACTGACTACTACTTTTCCGAAATTTTTAACTACTCCTATTTCAAAGTTTTTATCCTTAGCGATTCTTTTCGTTGTCTGTAGGACCCAAACTGCCGATCATTGCATTATTGCACCAGCGAAACGTTACTCGGCAAAACCTTGGCCACAGCATCCTGGTGTGGCCCGGATGAACAGTCCGCAGGTGTGGACTGCCGAGGGCAAAGTCCGCTATTTGTGTACGCCCAAAGCAAGCGCCTCCCATCAATCAGTGGAAGCGTCTCTGACGCCCACATTCGTCTGTTCAGTTGGCGGCGCCTGTCGTGCTGCCGTTCCTACATGTCCTGTTACACCTGTTTCTGCGGATGCCGACACACCGCTCCGTCATTGTGGAGCGTAGTTTTTATTTGGCTCGTTTTGAACGATGAGGTAACGTGGAGGAATACATCCCGACTTTGTGAGAACATCCATGTATATTGTGAAACCACCATTTGCAACCGATGTTCTCCCGCAATTCGTTAGATACATATTGTTTATGCTATTGGCGGAGAGCATAAGTGAGGAATGTCTTCTACGTTCATTACAGTGAAGATACTTATATAAAATATTTCAGTGGCTACACTCACTTTGACTTACCAGTCATATTCAATAGCCGAAGAGCGATTCTTGGTCCAAAGACGTCTAGCAAATGACGCGTAATTCACACTGGAAAGACATAGCTTGCACGGCCCTCGTTAGACTACTAGTTGTTCATATACACTCCTGGAAATGGAAAAAAGAACACATTGACACCGGTGTGTCAGACCCACCATACTTGCTCCGGACACTGCGAGAGGGCTGTACAAGCAATGATCACACGCACGGCACAGCGGACACACCAGGAACCGCGGTGTTGGCCGTCGAATGGCGCTAGCTGCGCAGCATTTGTGCACCGCCGCCGTCAGTGTCAGCCAGTTTGCCGTGGCATACGGAGCTCCATCGCAGTCTTTAACGCTGGTAGCATGCCGCGACAGCGTGGACGTGAACCGTATGTGCAGTTGACGGACTTTGAGCGAGGGCGTATAGTGGGCATGCGGGAGGCCGGGTGGACGTTCCGCCGAATTGCTCAACACGTGGGGCGTGAGGTCTCCACAGTACATCGATGTTGTCGCCAGTGGTCGGCGGAAGGTGCACGTGCCCGTCGACCTGGGACCGGACCGCAGCGACGCACGGATGCACGCCAAGACCGTAGGATCCTACGCAGTGCCGTAGGGGACCGCACCGCCACTTCCCAGCAAATTAGGGACACTGTTGCTCCTGGGGTATCGGCGAGGACCATTCGCAACCGTCTCCATGAAGCTGGGCTACGGTCCCGCACACCGTTAGGCCGTCTTCCGCTCACGCCCCAACATCGTGCAGCCCACCTCCAGTGGTGTCGCGACAGGCGTGAATGGAGGGACGAATGGAGACGTGTCGTCTTCAGCGATGAGAGTCGCTTCTGCCTTGGTGCCAATGATGGTCGTATGCGTGTTTGGCGCCGTGCAGGTGAGCGCCACAATCAGGACTGCATACGACCGAGGCACACAGGGCCAACACCCGGCATCATGATGTGGGGAGCGATCTCCTACACTGGCCGTACACCACTGGTGATCGTCGAGGGGACACTGAATAGTGCACGGTACATCCAAACCGTCATCGAACCCATCGTTCTACCATTCCTAGACCGGCAAGGGAACTTGCTGTTCCAACAGGACAATGCACGTCCGCATATATCCTGTGCCATCCAATGTGCTCTAGAAGGTGTAAGTCAACTACCCTGGCCAACAAGATCTTCGGATCTGTCCCCCATTGAGCATGTTTGGGACTGGATGAAGCGTCGTCTCACGCGGTCTGCACGTCCAGCACGAACGCTGGTCCAACTGAGGCGCCAGGTGGAAATGGCATGGCAAGCCGTTCCACAGGACTACATCCATCATCTCTACGATCGTCTCCATGGGAGAATAGCAGCCTGCATTGCTGCGAAAGGTGGATATACACTGTACTAGTGCCGACATTGTGCATGCTCTGTTGCCTGTGTCTATATGCCTGTGGTTCTGTCAGTGTGATCATGTGATGTATCTGACCCCAGGAATGTGTCAATAAAGTTTCCCCTTCCTGGGACAACGAATTCACGGTGTTCTTATTTCAATTTCCAGGAGTGTATTTGGAACCGATTACGTAGCTGGATTGACGGATGAGGTAGAAAAGATTGAGAGAGCTACATGATTCGTCCGTTTCCTATAATCAGGGTGAATGTGCCATGGACGCTCAACAAACTACAGTATAGCAGTCATGTCACTAAAGGAGTCAATGAACATAAAACTGCCTCCAACATATCTCCCTCATAATGACCACGATACAAAAATTGGAGCAATTCTGGCCTGGAAAAAAACAAATATCTGGGAGTGGAATAGGAATAGCAAGAGGGAGAGGGCGGGGGAACGATTAGCCGCAGAAAGTCTTCCGTAAGCAAATCCGAAATCTTGTAAGTTTTCTCCACCCAGAGCTAAGACAAGTTAAACCAGGCAAGCGCGCCATGTAGCAATGAGAATGACAAAACAGGCAGCGAGGCGATAGTGCATATAATGTGGCACACCCTGGAAGCTATTGCTTCGCCTCCTTCGGGCGAGAAGCCCGAAACGTTAATTCAGCAACATGACCTAACTGAGGATCATAACGTGATGCTAACGTACAGCGAACGAGTAAATCTTCCACAAGAACACCTGTCAACCCGCTAACATGCCAGAAAGCAACCACTGAAAACCACCGTCTACACACAAAGGTGTGGCGAAGAACGCTGAGCAGTCCAGATAATGACATGAGAGATCATCCTCGGGTAGGCATAACTTCATTGCCTCAGATGGACAGTAATAAATGCTCAGGGTTCCAAGCTCACTGTCTATTCAGTTACAGTGAGCCAGCTACAGTGGCGACCTTTTGACTTGCTGCCGGCCATCCGCCAAATGACTTTTACCTTCGAGATTGCTGCATGCCAGGTGTGCCAAACCTGGTCGCTGTGAGCTGCCAACATCTTATCCGCTGATGGGGACTCTTACCTCTGGCTTGCTGAGAGCCGAACTGGTGGTGTTTGGTGCACTATCAACCTGCCTTTGTGCCTGGCACCCTAAAAGCTGCTGTCTCCGACTTGCATCTGTGAGTAAATACCTGACTCTGGCGGAGAGGCGGTGCTCTAACTCTTTACTGCCTTCTACATTCCGTGCAGAGCTGCTAGTGTTTGTTCTGGCGCACCCCTTAGAGTGCCCTAGTAAAAAGGAATCTACGATCTGGTGGTCGACGCAACAATATGAGCAACGCCTGCTGCCCGCTAACCTGCACGGCAGAGCCATGTTATCCACTGCCCTCGCCACGGCCAATGGAGACGATTCTATTGTAGCATTAAATCGAGTAAATGTACCAGGTGTACCGGTATGAAAAGCGTTTTTTTTGTTTTTTTTTGTGAAAATGAAACACTAATTTTGAATTGAAAAGTAAAAACAGTTTATTCAAAGCACTGACCATTGCTTTCTATACATTTTGACCACCTTTCTGGCAATTTGTGGACACCACGCCAATATAAATGTTCGTCTTTTGAAGCAAACCAATCACACACCCAATTTTCGACTTCTTCGTAGGAATCTAAGTGTTCCTCATCCAATGCGTGTCCCATTGATGAAAACAAATGGTAGTCGGAAGGGGCCAAGTCTGGTGATTACGGCGGGTGGGGTAGCAGCTCCGAGCTAAGTGTTTTGATTGTATCCTGAACCAGTTTTGCTTTGTGTGCAGGTGCATTGTCGTGCAAAAAAATTACTTTGCCATGTCTTCTGGCCCATTCTGGTCCTTTTTCGATCAATGCATAGTCCAAATTGATCATTTGTCTGTAGCGATTAATATTCAGTTTCACCGGGTTTTAGAAGCTCATGGTACACCACACCTTCCTGATCCCACCAAACACAGAGCATTGTCTCCTTGCCGAATCGATCTGGTTTTGCAGCCTATGTTGATGGTTGTCCCGGATTAACACATGATTTTTCCCGTTTAGGATTCTTAAAATAAATCCATTTTTCATCGCCAGTAACAATTCCATGCAAAATTGATTTTCTTTCGTGTCTTTGAAGCAAAATTTGACAAATGGTTTTTCGGTTTCCACCTGTCTTTCATTCAATTCATGTGGCACCCATTTTCCACACTTTTGGATCTTTCCCATAGCTTTCAAACGGTCAGAAATTGTTCGTTGTGCAACATTTAGCATTGCTGCCCTTTGCTTCTGCCGCAAAGTATCATCTTCATCCAATATTGCTTGCAATTCGGCGTCTTCGAACTTTTTTGGTGGTCTTCCTCGTTCTTCATTTCTTACATCAAAATCATTATTTCTGAACGGTTGAAAACATCTTTTGAATGTTGCTTCTGATAGAGCATGATCACCATATGCCTCGGCAAGCATTCGATGCGACTCTGCAGCACTTTTTTCAAATGAAAACAAAAAATTAATGCTTTCTGCAAATCATCACTTTGTGGTACAAAGTTCGAAATTGTTAACAAAATGAAAACATATGATGATGATTGTTCCATGACTATATGTATACTAAATATCTTTGACAGATGTCATACCAACCAAACAAAAAAAATTAAGACTCGTTCACATCAAATGTTCCCTATCGACATATTTGTATTTTAACGCTCATTTCATACCGGTGCACCTGGTATGTCGTGCTAATGCTATTTCACTAGCGTACAGAGCGTCAACTGGCCGTCATCACCGCACTACACGTTTCGCCATCTGCAACCATGATTGTCTTCCCAGGCCCTCACGAAGCATACTGCTGCAGCGTTCCCTTCGTCAAATACAACACAGTGACTTGCGGAGAACAGATGTTGACGACGCATATAAATGTAGTTTTCTATGTGTCACTCCTCTTGGCGTTTCGTTAGCTCATACCATCGTCTTTAGATGCAGAATTACGATTACGTTCGGTTTGTCGTTCGCGAAGAGCACAGACGACTCTCATTACAACACCAAGTAATGTGGCGAACAAGTTGTGTGCATACGGATAGAGGTAAAACAGTAAAAGAAGTACGTCGCGTAATAAGCGTTTGCTTGTGGTTGTAATTATAGGTGTGCCGTTCCACTGTGTTACCTTATTACATAAGCGTTTCTCGTAATTTTCCATGTGGAGACAGTGTGAGCCATCGAAACGCGCAGTGAAGTGATTAATGGCTGACGCAGAAGATACTTAAAACTGCAACAGTACTCAGCAAGTTAACTTATGGTGGGTAGTGGACGGTGCTCCTGTAGCATTCATTACTATTTCTGCGTAAATGTATGTAATTTTTGCTTGATTACGTCATCCGTTATGACTATGCTAGTCGGCGAAGATATTAATTCGCTGCTGCAAATCGTTCTCCCAGCGCTTGTGTTATCACGAAGCCTCTCGTCTGGTAGTGCTGGCGAGCAGTACGTAATTTTCGCTACTCTCGTAATTGCACATATTACACCATTTCTCTCTCTCTCTCTCTGATTACCGACTTAGGTCTTGTGTATTATGACCGCTCCACAACGAAGAATTGTTGCTAATAAATAACATATAACAGATTGTTGCTCACGTATTTTCTGTTTGTGTTTTATAGTAGACATCTTGCTGTGGCGTTCAGTATCATTAATGAGCTGCTGTGTTGTTGACTTCGGATGCCAGAGTAAACAAGAAACATCGGACGTGCACTCTTAAGTAAATAAGCTGAAGCTAAATAGTTAAAAATAAAACATCAAATTACTGACTCCAAACTTCTGGTAATACTATTATCTACCCCGCCTCCGTACCCCACCCCATTTTTCCTGTTGCAGCAGTGTACCGTAGCTCGTTGGTAAAGTGAAGCGGTCCTTGCAATTGGTAAAAAGCGCAGGTCATTTCCGTTTTCCAGAAGGGTCCTCGAACAGATCGGCAAAACTATAGGCCTGTTTCTGTGATGTCGGTTAGTAGTAGAATTTTTGTGGCGTATCTTATGCTTGCATACTGTGACGTTTCTGGTTTAAAATCTCCTGTAGGAATGGACATGTTTCGAAAACGATAGTGTGAAACTCAGCTTGCTTGCTTCCTTCGTCCAGGAGACTCAGAAATCAGCAGACGCAGGCTTAACGTCCAGAAGGCGTTCGACAAAGTTCCGCATATCCGCGTAATGAACAAAATACGAGCGTGCGGAATTTCATGCCAGCCGTCTGACTCTGCTGAAGTCTTTCTAGCTAACAGAACACAACAGGTCATTATCATCGAAGATAAATCTTAAGTAGTAAAAGTAACTTCGGGGATACCACAAGAATTACGGAACCAATTTTTTTTTACAATATAATTATACAAATGACCTGGGGCATGATTTGTCGTACACGCCAGGAAATTGTAGCAAAATGCAGGAAGACCTGCGGAAGACAATGCTTGCTGCAGGGATTTTCAGTTGATCTCCGACATAAAAAAAACGTAATGTATTGAGTATAGGCATTGACCCGTTATTGTAAGATAAGACGACTGCAGAACAATTGCTGGAAGAAGTTACTTCCATAAAACATCTTGGAATATGTCTACGGAGGGATTTAAAGTGGGACGATCGCATAAAACAAATAGTAGATAAGGCAGATGCTAGGCAGATATTCACTGAAAGAATTCTCAGGAAGTGTAAGCCACCCACAAAGGAGGTAGCCTACGAAACTCCCGTTCACCCAGTACTTGAGTACTGCTCGTCAGTCTGGGATCCTTATCTTATAGGACAGATAGAGGAAACAGAGAAGATACAAAGAAGAGCAGCAAGTTTCGTTGCAGGTTCATTTAGAGAGCACGAAACCATCGAGGAGATTGTAAGCCAACTCCTTGGCAGACTATAATAGAGGCGTTCTGAGTCACGATGTGGTTTGCTGTTAAAATTTCGAGAGGATGCGTTCCTTGAAGAGTTAAGCATTTGCTGATTACTCCCATGTATACCTCGCGGAAACATCATGAAAGTAAAATTAGAGATATTAGAGGTTACGCGGAGACTTAACAATCACCTCTCAGCGAACCATTCGCTGCCGGAACAGGAAACGGAGAAGTGACAGTGTTTCACAAAGTAGCCTCCGCCACACACCGTCAGGTGGCTTGTGGAGTACAGAGGTAGTTGTACACTGGCGAACGGTCCTTGGGACTAACGACTGTCTGTAAGGCACCACATGCTCTGTAATTTCTCTGATAATCTCCCTTCTGCGGTCATTTTCGCTGACGGTTTATCGGAGGAAGTAATATGCTGGATAATTCATTATATAGAAAGCACGCTCTCGTAATCATAAGAATGGTAGTCACCGCTATGCGTAGCCCCTGTCTTGGAAGGTCTGCCACCAGAGTTTCACGGGCATATGCGTGATGCTGTTACTAAAGCGATTCGTGACGAAACGCGCTGTATTTATTTGGAACTAGTCTGCCCCACACTGACGAGCAATACTTTGGACCTCGTCAAACGAGTCATTTTCCCAGTTAATGAGTGAACATTACTTAGCATTCTTCCCAAGAATATAAGCCTAACTTCATCTTTCCATAGAAGTAGTTTCATGTGGTAGTTTAAATTTTCATGTCTCTCGACGGCCAGCAGTGTAATCGAACCGTCATATTTGTTTCGTCGTCTATTTATGCAGATAACGTTACATTTACTAACTTTGAGGGGGGGGGTCAAATCACCAATCACTGGTCCTTGGATTAACTACTGTGGGTAAGCCACAGTATGCGCTGTAATTTCTCTGATAATCCCCATCCCTCTCTTAATTATCGCAGGTTCTCTGCCGTTCTTTTAGTATTTCGCCTGTTTCTGGCACTGCAACTTTCTTGGCCACATAAAAGTGGCGTATTTTCTTTCGGAAACGTACGAAAACCACACTTTTTTCATCCTGCAGCCACTATGAATCAAGACACAAAGACAACAAAGAGATGGCGATGACGACCAGTGCTCACTTCAGTACAAATGTTCACGAAGCTCGAAGTCTTATGGGAATCTGCGACATCCCGTGAGTAATGTGACGCTAATAAGCAGGGGCACTGCACCAGTTGTATTTTGGTCTGACGGATGGTGCAGTGGTCATCGCTTCTTCCTAGTAAGCGAGAGACCTGTGTTAGAATCGCGATCCGGAGCAAATTTTCAAGCTGCCCCATTGATTTAAATCAAGGCTCACCCCCCTGAGAGGATCAGGAACAGAAAAGGTCATCTGGCACTATGGCCTAGATTGGGTTCTAAGGGAGGTACACCCACTTACAGCCGTACACAAAACATCTTCGATAGTGTAGGTTCAGTGATCGAAAGCACACATAAGAACTCCACTCTCAAGAGGTCACCGAGCAGGAGAACCATCCTGTGGTAGCAACATTACCATTCATAGCCGCAAAAGGCATGTCTTCCAGCAGAGGAAGCAGGGTCGTCAACAGGAAGTGCAGACATGCCTCGACTTTGAGGCGTTCTGGGAGGATGACTGATCGCCATATGTGGTCGCCAGTAATCCCTGCCCACACGTTAATGATCAACCGATGCTAAGGTTCGCTGCCACCATACCATTGGGATTCTCCGTACCCCCCAGGTGACTGTTGTGATGGTTGACAATAGCACCCATAGAGTGGATGATAGAAATCTCAGCACCGCGGCGGCCACTGCGACAGATAAACGACGAAACCGTCTCCGCAGAGGCAAGTTCGTAGATAATAAGGTCTGCATTCGTAAGGATATGTGTTGCCGTGGTGAACATTTCACACGGTCGTCCCCTTTACCCTGTGCTGGTGGGCCACCTGTCCGGTGCTGATACAGGGGCCACTGACAAAGATATTTCATCCCAATCTTATAGAGGTTGTACTGCCCTTGAAATGAATTTTCGACCGTATGTCCACATGAACTCTTCTGCTGCTTATCCTCGCCGCAATCGTTTCCCACAGTTCCTTCCAGTTTCGCAAAATCACCCTGTATACCTTAAAGAGGAAAGGGCCTTAGGATACACTCAGTTACTTTCACGCCTGACGATTTCGTCCTGTTAGGAATGAAGTGTAGTCCTGATTGCAGTAATAAATCCTTTTCCATACTCGGTTAACTTCATATCTCATTCACTAGGCGACATTTCGGAACTTAGCCTGAGGACATATTAGATATCAGACCACTGAGAAACTTATAGTTGCCCTTTCTAGTAATCAGTCGCTTCGTCTTTTTAAAGGTTGGTTGTGAACCCATATTGTGTGCATACGGTAAAGTCTGACATATTGTAGACGCTCACGATTCGTTTGTTTAGGGTCGGTCATGCTTGTTTCGTACTAAGTGTTTGAATTTTCTCCAGCTAATGCGAAAATGCTTCTGAGAGAGTCTTAGAATCTCGCAAATATGCTTAACAAATCGTGCTTGACATTTTAGAAATGTCAGCTGTGGCGCGAACATAATTGTGTTCGACAGTTTCACGTCTGAAATGAGTGTGAAGTAGATCGGAGCTGGTGCAAATTAGACTGTACTGAACCATTCTGGGAGGCAGGTTTCCCGAGTAGCCATTGTGTTGGAAGTATGTGTTCCTAAAATTTATCCACATAATGTAGTGTAGCGGCTCTTAAATTAGTAATGATGACGTGGCTGTTACATTGCGTACGTCACCAATTGGTCACCTGTGTAGATTCCGTGTGGCGTTGTACTTGTTAGTCTTATACAATCGTTTACTGCGTACGACCTACATTAATCAGATTAATGAATTTTGTGAACAAAACGCATTTTCTTCTTTAATGTAAATCATCATATCAAAGGTATCCGGACAGCCGTTATGATGGCTTCAACTCTGCTGGAGACACTTTGAATAAGGTGTCTGGATGTCTGTGGAAGAATGACAGCTCATTTCTTCCCAAAATCCAAAACCAGAGGTGCTGCTGATTTTGGGACATTGCGATCTGGAGCGAAGTCGTCGTTCTAGCTGATCCCAAAGGCCCTCCATTTGGTTCGGGTGAGGCTTCTCAGCAGGCCAATCCATTTTAGGAATGTCACTGTCGGCAAACCGTTCTCACGGATTCTGCTTCATGACAGGATGCATTGTTGTGCTGCTACAATCATAGTATCCGGTCTGCAGTCCACATTGCTACGAATTAAGCGCTCTGTACAGCACACGCTAACCACGACACACACACCCATTCGTAACCCATCCTCCTCCGTACGGTCTGTTGGCAATACACATGATAGCTGGTAACGTTATCCCAGCATTTCGCCAAAACCAAACCCATACTTCAGATTGCAGCAGGGTGTAGCATGATTCATGACTCCAAATGACGGTGCCAGTCCATCTACTGTCCAATGGCGTCGTGTGCTGTATACCACCTCAAGCATCGCTTAGCATTGACTCCACAAGTGTGTCACTTGTTAGGATGTGCTCGACCATTGTACCCTGCTCTCTTGAACTCGTTACGCATTGTCATTGTGTTAGCCAGACTGCTAGTGGTACTTTGGAACTGACAAGTAGTTCCTTCCGCTGACTCCATTCGATTTTTTACAGCTACCCTTTGCAATGTTCGACGACGTGTATGTCAGAGGTTTTAGCGGTGGTTGTTCTTTGGCGTTTCCACTTCAGTCACATCACCAACAGACGACTTGGGCAGTTTTAGGGCTATTGAAATGTCCTTGATAGGTTTGTTGCTCGGTGGACATCCAAAGACTAGTAAATGGTCAAAGTCACAGAGCTGTCCTTACTGACTCATCCTGTCGAGAATTCCGCATACTTTTTGATCAGGGTATGTTTACGTATTTTCTCAACCACAGTGACAAATACTAGTCCAGCCAAACTGCATATTAACATATACAGCTAAACATTCTCATGTATCAGATCCAAACTGACTTAAAAAAAAAAAATCCTTCATCCTAGGAATTCAGTATCTTTCCGATCTCAGACTTGCCGCTCCGATTAGATGATACGTGCGCGTGCCAGTGCAGGTGATGATTTGGCTCCTTTTCCTTCATAGCCGTGACCGCTGTTGATATTATTATTATTATTATTATTATTATTATTATTATTATTATTATTATTGTCCTCAGGGAACACAGTTGGCGGTTCCACTGCATATACATGAAACATAAAAGCTTATACACGTTTTTCACAATGTGTTTTCTTATCGAGTATATTTGTTCTGACAGAAAACGGAAGTGTTGGGCCTCATCCGCAACGGGATGGTACGGAACGCTGTAATGCTTGATTCTGATTGATGTATCTCTAGCAGTTGGTTATCATCCCAGGTGCAGCGCATACGAACACCCTGCAAACCTAAATTTTTCATCGAGGTGTAACACCAATCTCCAAACAATTAAGGGATTTTGGGATTAGCAGGAACATGCATTTCGGCTACGTGAAAACTGAGACGTCTGGGTAATGGAACCCAGTAGGTAGATATATTGCAGACCTAGATGCTGCAGTCTCAAGGCATTAATAGAAACAAACTATCTGTTTTATGGGCTTGCCAACACACTCCTTTCCCTTCTCCAACCGCTTATTGTAAGCTACTCAAAGTGAAAATCGAGAACGTTCCATAATTAAGGTAAATGGGGAGATTATCTCTTGTGAGAGATCCGGGCCATTCGTTGAAAGTTCCTATGTGGTTATCAAAGTTCATATTAAAGGCACTTCATGTAAGGTTTTTCGTGTTAGGTAAATACCCGTAATGTGAGTGTCAGTTTTAATGTCTGCTCTTGAAACAAAGATGTTACCTGGAACAGGATGTTGAGTTTTTGCTCAATTTATTGAACTGGTGCGTTAACGTCAGACCTAACGAGAAATCAATGAATTAGTTATAAATCACTGTTAGGCGTCTACCTAGTGACTCCCTATGCCATTGTCAGTAAAACTATATATATAATTTATGTCGGACTGAAAGCTGCAAAATTACTGTGCCATGATTTCTATTAATTGTTTAACTTTCAGACCAAAAACTAACCCCTCCAAATTAACGTAATTTTCTTTTAATTGTCTCAATGAAAGTATCTCATAAGGAATT
Organism: Schistocerca serialis cubense; assembly: GCF_023864345.2. Lineage (NCBI taxonomy): Eukaryota > Metazoa > Arthropoda > Insecta > Orthoptera > Acrididae > Schistocerca > Schistocerca serialis. The sequence goes on from NC_064645.1 coordinate 340,646,477, forward strand.
AAGAGATACCATGAATGTCACTGTGCATTGTTGGAATCATACCTGCCAGTTTCGTGTGGTTGAAATTCGTGACCTTCCGGGAAAGCTTACCAGGTGCTCGCCCGAGCGTCTGGAATTTCCGGTCTGACGGGAGTGGAGCTCTTCTGCCTCGGTCCAGTCCCTCTGCTTCGTATCTGCTCTTCAGAAAACTCGATGCTCGTTGAATTTACCAACAAGTTGTGACGATTCGTAGTCTTCTCCCAAATAATAATCAACTCTAACAGTTGCCGTTTGTATTCATCGAACCGATCGTCGTTAACTATGCCATACGTTTAATTCAGGATATTTGCCCATAGTAATATGAAATCGAACTGTATGCAACAACCTTTCCGTTAGCGACCAAGACCGGTAATAAACTCCAGTCCCAGGATTTGATCAGCTATCTTAGAATCGAAAATGCTCAAAAATTTAACTGCGGTCTTCACTCTTAAAACTGATTTGATGCAGCTCTTCACACTATTGTATTCTGTGCAGGCCTCTTCATTTCCGAGTAACTACTGCAATGTGGGTCCATTTGAACCTACTTACTGAGTCAACGCCAGGTCTACCTCTTCAGTTCTCTCCCTCCACCCCCCAGCCCCACCCCCTCCTCTTGCGCCGTGAAGACCCGCCTCAGTGTCGGAGAGGCGCCCGGTTGGCAATGGACCATATTCTGGTGCCCTGCCCCACTTTGACTGCCCAACGACGAAATCTTGGGTTACCGGACTCGTTGCCGCTAGTTTTATCTGACAGCGCCTCATTGGCTGATTTAGTTTTACGTTTTATTCGTGAGGGTGGGTTTTATCATTTGATCAAAGTTTGACCGCATGTCCTTCGTCCCTCTGTGTCCTCCGCCCTAGTGCTTTTAGGGTGTATGTCTTAATGTGTTGTAAGAGTGGTTGGCTTTTCCTTTTTATTCTCGTGTTCAGCCAGCCACTGTAATTTGCTTTTTTGTTTTACTCTCTTCTGTTTCTAGTGCCTCTGTTGTTTTCTTCCCCTCTTTTGTTCCTTTTAGTGTTCATTGCCTTTCCTTCAGTTTTGTAGTTTTTCCTTCCTTTCTGTTTTGTGTTATGTCTCATCTGTTTTATTCTCACACTTGTGGCATTGTTTTGTTAGGAACAAGGGACTAATGACCTCGTAGTCTGGTCCTTCCCCCCCCCCCCCCCCTCTTTCAAACAAACCAACCAAACTCACGAAATTTTGAAAGTGGTGTATGACGATAGCGCTGTACCTGTGTTTTCAAGTGGTAGGATCGATTTAAAGGCTGAAATGAGTCGGTAGAAGACTAGCAACGTTCGCGACTCCCATTAACCTCTAAAACAGAAGAAAACGTGCCAAAAGTGGTAAAAATAGTTCGTTCAGATAATTTTTCGAGGGCTTCCGAAGAACGTAGCATCTTGTAAGGATCCGTGCAAAGCATTTTAACTGATAATTTACAAATGAGGCGAGTGAGTGCAAAATTTGTTCTCTAACGTTCATCTCTGAAAAGATTGTGAGTGTGCACGAGTTGAAGGATCTACTTCATTCAGATCCAGATATATTGTAACTTGAGATGAAACTTTGTCTTGCATATTGCGTTCAGTCAGTTTTGAGGGGAACAACTGCAAATGCCGTATTTTGCAACGTTTGCGAAGCGATGTACAAAGAAAGAAACCAGAAAAATGGGCAAGTGGGTTGACTCATCAAAACAACTCGCCGTGCGACACATCGCTTTTGATTCGCGTCGTTTTGGCCGGGAAACGTGTTCCTGTCTGTTCACATCCGCCTTAGTCATCTGATTTAGCACTATAAGACTTCTGGCTCATGATAAAAATTAAAACCATGCTTAAATAAAAACGTTTTTGACACCATTCCTGACGTTGAGACTGGCCACAACAGAGCAACTGAACGCCCTTAAGAATGCTTTGACGCGGATCCATCGTTGGGATAGGTGCATTGTTGGCCAAGGACTACTTTGAAGGAGACAGTCAAATTATTACTTTGTTTCTAATAAAATTATTCGCCGTATTTTTTGATCACATCTCGTATAAGGACTCGAAACTGTCAGAAATCCATAGAGAATGCATCTCCATTGTAACACTAATATTTTCATATCACAGTTTCGTCAGATTCTAATAAAAAATATATCAAAATGGAGGTTACGTTAATTAGTACGGTCGTGAACGTGGACTCCTGCTATTTTTGTGTGACAACAGTTTTTTGCTTGAGGTGAAGTTCTAATCGTAACAAATGCAAAACTTGTTTTTTTATGGAGGGGGGGGGGGAGGGAGAAAGGTACTGATTCACATGTTATCTCGTGCAGGAGTAATGTTGTTAGGCCCTCTGCGTACCGCGCAGGGGACCATTTTCTGTCTAGACACTCCCAGGTAAAAGAGGAAGGCTGGTTACATAATGCTGAAATTCACGTGGTTTTCGTGAACTTCAAAAAAGCTTATGACAGCATCCAAAGGGGCACACACTAGTGTTTCGAAAGAGTTTGTTTCTACAAAAGTTAGTCCGTCTAGTACAAATGTGTTCAGAGGAAATCTATTGCAGAGTCAAGATCATTACAGGAATTTCAGGACTTTCGAAGCCAGAACTGGTCTTATACAAAGAGATGCATCATCACAGATAATTTTTAAATTAATTTTAGCAAAGATCGACAGAACACAGCAAATCCAGGCTAGCAGGAGGAATAATACTTGTAACAACACACTAAATCAACTTGCATATGCGGACGATGGTCCAGTTAGTGATAGTATAAGCAAAGAGGAGTTGCAGCTTACAGAAATATTGCAAGCAAAGCAGAGTTGCAAATTAACAAGAAGAAAACAGAGAATGTGCTCGTGAGCAATGCACCTGTGGGCAATTGATGAATTCATTTTTAAGAGCAGCCGTATTTAAATATTTGGAAAGCATATGCAACTAACAAAACGAATGGAAATTCAAATTAGGCAAGCGTCGCAACGGCGAATGCAGCATTTTTGGTTTGCAGACGTGCTGTGCAGTAGAGCAGTTTCGAAGCTTTAAAAATCAAACAAGACCAAAGTCTACTTCTCCCGGTAGCTCTACATGGGTCTGAAACATTATAAGTGATGAACAATACTGTTAATCTTTCAGAGTAAAACGTTTGTACCAAAGAGGGACTTCCAGTCGCAGGACAAGACACAAAAAGAAAAAAGGGACTCATAGAGCTACATTCACAAGCCAGCATTGGCCGACGGGTGAAGAAAAGAGTGATGTGGGCAGGGCACCTAATTAGTGTACGGCAGCGATGTGGCTGAGAAAAAAGTGGGCCACTCAAGTCAGAACAGAAATGGTTGGTGGAGGAATGTAGAGAACGCATACGCTCTCAAAGTCCAAAGCCAGTATTCAGGAGGGTGTGGAGCGGTGTGTGTGTGTGTGTGTGTGTGTGTGTGTGTGTGTGTGTGTGTGTGGGGGGGGGGGGGGGTGGTAGTAGTAGTAGTAGGAGGAGGAGGAGGAGAAGCGTACACCACAATACTGAGAAGTTTCACGCATTTTCGCCTTTTTCTGACTTCTTTTCGACCGTTAGAACAATGTATTTACATTTTACTGTCATCTTCCTAACATGTGTACGAGGCCTGTTTAAAAAATTGTGGAATCGTAATTTCGCGTCTGTGGTATGTTGGAGCGAACTGCGGTTAGCATCCCTGCACACGCCTGTGTTTAATGTGTAACTGCCAAAAGATTCATTGTTGTATGTCTGACAGTTATTGTTCAGTGCTGTATTGAGTAGAAAGTTATGTCACACATTTTGCGAATTTCGAGATGGCAGAGTTAGAGGGGCAACGCGTCTGGATCAAATTTTGCGTTAAACTCAGGAAAATCTTTACAGACACACACCATACGATACAGAAAGCCGTACTCGGTGTTACAAACAGTTCAAATGGTTTAAAAATGGCCGGACGGAAGATAAAGATGACCCTCGTTCAGGACGCACTTCGACGTCTACCGACAACTGTCATGTCAGGAACGTCAACGAAATTGTGCATGCCGATCGAAGACTGACTGTCCGAGATACTGCAGAATAATGTAACATTTCAATTGGGTCATGTCATGAAATCCTTAAACAGCATCTTAGAATGCATTCCTTTCACATTATCTTGGAATGTATCGCCAAGTTCATCCCACGGCTCATGAGTCAAGACCAGAAAGACCTTCGCTTCGCAATCTGTGAAGAACTTTTGGATCGCGCAAATGAGAACGAGATGTTCCTTAAGAGAATCACAGCTGGTGATGAGACACCTGTCCACCGTTACGAGACCAAGATTGTCTTCACAGTGGGTCGGGAAAGGTTCTCAAAGACCATAAAAGCTCGTTAAGTCAGTGTCAAAGCCACGCTAATAGCTTTCTTTGACATCATTCATCCCTCTTTGTGAGTGCGTAGAGCACAAAAAACGAAATAACTGTGTTGCCTCATCCTCCGTGTTCCCTAGATCTGGCCTCTACGGACTTTTTTTTTAATTTTCGAAGTTGAAAACCCAGTTGGAAAGGACGAAGATTTGCAACTGCAGACGAGGTAAAAGAAAATTCGCTGATGGTGCTTCGTGCGATCTAGTAACAGGCTGCCAAGATTACATCCAGAAACGTCGTTGTGGAGGAGGAGAGTATTTCGAAGGAGACCTTGCACAATTAGTAAAAGATAAACGTAGAAAAAAATTGTGGACAAAGTTTCGCAATTTTTTGAATAGATCTCGTAAACAATCCGTAGTTTTAGCAGCAACACGAAATGTGGCATACTTAAATACTTACTGTCAGTGATCCATTTTAAAAGCTATAATCTTATCAAGGTCAAATCGGCGGCCAGAAAAGCTCAGTAAATTTCGGCTCCTGCTGCTGATGTTAAATAGTGTGCTATGTGTACGTATCAATACAGAATAGGAGTTCTGATGAGAGCCGTTCCAGAAGAAAACGAAGAAATCCTAAATAATTTTCTTTCGTTATAAGTAGATTGAAAATTGTCAACCTTTACCTCTTAGAAAAGACTAGGCAGCCCTATAGACAATAAAAAGGTCGCCGACATGTTAAAAGGTAATGTTATTTACGTTAACATGAAATGACAAAAATATATTCCTGCGTCTGAAATTCCACAAGTTACTAAACATTGTACGGTGGCGGAGTAGTTCGGAAGGCTTCTGCTGAAATCTGCATTCCTGGTCCCCCAGAGCCTGCCCTTTCGTCAAAGGGCTCACATGATCGCTCGCCTGGAGTAGTACAAGGCGGGGAACACTACACCGCCTCGTTAGCAGATTGAATTGTCTTACAGTACAAAGTAAGGAGATGGAAACAGTGCGTACGCATCCAGTAGATACGAGCCGAGTCTACTTCGTACACAGCGGTAGACAGAAGGAAGGCGTACACGCTACGACGTTGTCAGTGCCAAGCGCGAACTGGCTCGCCAGCGGGCAGTCGGCCGTCAAGGTCTGTGCCGCCGCTGTTGCTTCGCTCTCTCGGGAAGCGGTATTTCTGTCGCGTTGGCGGCCCTGCGCGGCGCCTGTGACGCGCGGTCAAGGCTGGCTGCGCCGCGCACACGGATTCTGCGACCTCCGCTGTCGACACGCACTTACGTAAAGAAGGCGGCGCGCCCTTACGCATACGCACGCGGCCGTACTCTAGAGTCGCTGCGAGGTGTGTCAGTTGGTGCTTACGGGTGCACTTAACAGGGGATTCCCCGCAAACGATTTACCAGTCACTGACGGAGCCGCGGTTTAGTTGGTCAAGCGGGTGCCAGGGGATAAATTTTGGCTTCGATGGCGCAATTCTTCAGACATTCATCCGAAGTAATATTTATAATTTCTTAATTTTGTGTCTTAGTAACATGACTGTTGAGCTACATAAAAAATTGCATTCAGCTCATAACCAGTTTCTGTGCAAAAAACGAAATAATCCGTAAAAAAAGACCCATTTAGAGCTGGTAACGACTGTAATTGGATATTAATCCTGCAATATGCGCGTGCTATATCGTTATGAGATTAGGGTGACTTCTGTCCGTCATTTGATTTTTTTTAATTCCTCTCTGGAACGGTTATCAAATGACATTTGTTTTCCTATCTTTGTAGATGTATGATGATGGAAATAAAACATAAATTTCCAAAACAAAATTTCAGTAGTTTATTTCGACACAGTTAACACGTATAGTATGCAAGTGACACACACACACACACACACACACACACACACACACACACACACACACCTTTTATACTTCAAAGACAATTTTCTTGTCGACCACTCGTGAAGCGTCTTCAGAAACCTTCCCTGGAATTGCGGTGTAACAGTTGATTTTATGCCCGGTAGAACACGTGGACGCCGTCGTGATTCAATGGGAATTTGAGGGAGAGAACATCTGAGTTTGATGTTTCATTTCCCAGGTCAACCTCTGCAGAAATTCCGTTCTTTCCACTGGTTTAGGTGTTCTATAATCTTAATATATAGTATATGTATAGTGCATTCATGACATTAAATATATTCTAAATAACCATATGCCATATGTTTCACGAAAATTTTTATAGTTAGTTGATCAAGTAAATGAGCTCTAGTTTTTGTCATATTGCAAAAAGTTAAAATTTCGGGTTTCAGATAAATATAAATGGTATCACTGACGAAATGTAAATATTAAGAGAATAGCTTGATTCATTTTAGGGCAATATGAAACGACGATACAATTCTCTTCTAAGGCAAAAGAATAATAATATTGAGATCTTTGCTTATTAGATACAAACTCGTCGGGATCTCCATTTCTTCTAAGCGATCCAACATAAGTTAGTCCCTTAGCCAGTCGTATACTGCGTAACCAGTGGCACCAATGTTCCGGTGTGTCCCGCTCACAGGCTGAGCAAATCTCTCTTCTACATCTGTAGGACCACTGCTTTACTTGAAAGAACCACTCACTGAGTGCCAACAAAGTTATGAAATTTACTCGCAATTGAGCTCGAACCCGAATTTCCCACAATCGTCATTTTGCCCGTTGAGGCGTGTAACACTTAGGTCGAATGCATTTGTCTCCTTCAAACCACCTGAGAGGAATCAAAGTAAAGTTGGGGCGATGGGGTCGAAGACCGTATTTCATCTAGAAGCTTGCGTCGTTGTGGGAGCGTGCTCGGATAGCCGAAGGTATTAAGGCGACCTCTCGCAACAAGTGGAAAATCCGGGTTAGAGTCGTGGTCTGGCTAAAATTTTCATGTGTCACCAATAGTTCATACCTTCATACCTAATGCAACCGATGTCACAAGCATTCTACATTTGCTAATAAATTTCATAAATTTCTAAGTTAGTTGTTTATACACTTCTAGCAGCTACCAAAGCAAATTTGGGAATGCTGCGTTTTAGGAAGATACTGTCTGAATTAACGTTTTCCACAAAAAGAAAGTAACTGTTCATCGACAGCCAAGCATTCACTTGGAACAAAGTGTTCCGAAAAATTACTTAAGTCTAAAAAATTTCTCTTATTGGGGTTAATGTGTCAATATCTTTTCGAAGGCTTGTGCCCCATACGATTCAAAACGTAAATATCTCAGAAGAAATCTAAACCTTTTTTTCGCTCATATTTAGGTAACAGGATTCTAAGCTAGTTAGCCCACAGCATGCTAGTGTTTCTTCTAGGACTTATTACGGTTCCTGTTAGAGTATCCCGAAAAGTTGCCTTGTTTCAGATTCAAGATGTGGGTCTAGCATCTCTGTCTCAAATTATCCTTGCCAGATCTCTTAAATAAATGTGTGCAGTTAACTATAATTTTGTGAACACTGCTTTCTAAGAAAAGATGAAGTAACTTATTCAGAAACCATTGCTGATGCTTCCTTTTGGGGTCAGAGAAATGAGCTGTTACATTCTCTGACCTTGTTCTCGCGTGTCTGTTAGGAAGAGACTTAGAAAGTTTTGTTTTATGCTCTTCCTATGATAACAGGAATTATATTCATCTGCAGATTGTTCAGTTTCAGTATCATGATAACTTTCCATTAGTTGAAGTTCATTTGAATCAGATTCTTCATTATAAGATATGTCCCAACGAGCTCATTCACACCTCAGGCTCTGAAGACTTTTCCATCCTTTACTTCGGATTCGCTGTCGCTAATCCGTTTATCTGTTTTGGTAAATTACAGTACATATAGAAGATTGTATAAGTAATCACTTTACTTAAGATTGATGTTATATACCAGATCAATAAAAAATCCTATTGTACTTACTGCAAATTTAATATGAAATACGTCTATAAAAGATAACACCTACCTTTAGAAATTGTTACATAGTTATGTAGCTGTGGACGATTCTACCCAAACTCGTTTCATCGTCCTGCTATCGTCTTAAGTGCTCATCTGACGCTAAATTTCCACTTACTTTCAACGAACGTATTTGAAAGTAACTGAGTGCGGGAAACTTGCAACTCAAACCTAATGGAAATATTAGCAACCTGAAACCGCTGCATGACAGGCATCCACCCAGAGGTTAAGCACAACATGGGAGGACTCAAAATATGTGTAAATGAGAGTAAAAAAAACGAGGAATGTCGAACGGAATTCTCTGTTCCACGCCGACGAGTATGGGTTCCCAAAACATACATCGCGTAAAAACCCAACTCTTACTTCCCTCAAATGATGACATGAATGCCATGGATGAAAGCAGTCGGGTACAGTATTTTTTGATTTCTGGAACGCATTTCTCACTAGTGCACCTTCACTTAGTAGCGTATGCGGTATCGAGTGAAATTAAGACGGAATTGAGGATATCTTTGTGGAAAGGACGCAGCATCTTACATCGAATGGAACGTCGTCGATAGATATAAAAGTAACTTATGGTGTGTCTCGAGAAAGTATTCGCACCCTTGCTGTTCCTGTTAATATATAACCTTGCAGACAACAGTTAATAAACTGTCCAGTCATATTGTGACCACCAGTCAAAAGCCTGAATAACAAACCTCCCGGAGCACGCACCGCTGCGAAACGTAGAGGAAGAGAATCAGTGATGTTCTGCAAGGTAGCGACAGCGATGAGGAGCCATGCCGTCGCCATTGCTTTGGCCAGCTGCGCAAGGTTTCTAGGCTGAGGATCCATGGCGCGAACAGTCCCATTGAGGTGGTCTCACATATTGTCTGTCAGGTTCAAATCCGGCTAGTTTGGGGGCCAGGGGAGTAGGATAAACTCATCCTGGTGCTTTCCGAATCACGCACGTACGCTGCGAGCTGTGTGACACGTTGCACTGTCTTCATGGTGGATGCCATAGTGCCGAGGGAAAACAAACTGCATATCGGGGTGGACATCGTTCCCAAGGATAAATGCATACTTATCTTGATCCGTTGTGCCTTCCCGAATGACGAGATCACCCGCGGGATACCATGAAAACATTCCCCAGGCTACAACACTCACTCCTCGGACGCCTTCGCCGCTGATGAACAGCAGTCTACATCTACATCTGCATTTATACTCAGCAAGCCACCCAACGGTGTGTGGCGGAGCGCACTTTACGTGCCACTGTCATTACCTCCCTTTCCTGTTCCAGTCGCGTATGGTTCGCGGGAAGAACGACTGCCGGAAAGCCTCCGTGCGCGCTCGAATCTCTCTAATTTTACACTCGTGATCTCCTCGGGAGGTATAAGTAGGGGGAAGCAATATATTCGATACCTCATCCAGAAACGCACCCTCTCGAAACCTGGACAGCAAGCTACACCGCGATGCAGAGAGCCTCTCTTGCAGTCTGCCACTTGAGTTTGCTAAACATCTCCCTAACACTATCACGGTTACCAAATAACCCTGTGACGAAACGCGCCGCTCTTCTTTGGATCTTCTCTATCTCCTCCGTCAACCCGATCTGGTACGGATCCCACACTGATGAGCAATACTCAAGTATAGGTCGAACGAGTGTTTTGTAAGCCACCTCCTTTGTTGATGGACTACATTTTCTAAGGACTCTCCCAATGAATCTCAACCTGCTCCCCGCCTTACTAACAATTTTATATGATCATTCTACTTCAAATCGTTCCGCACGCATACTCCCAGATATTTTACAGAAGTAACTGCTACCAGTGTTTGTTCCGCTATCATATAATCATACAATAAAGGATCCTTCTTTATGTATTCGCAATACATTACATTTGTCTATGTTAAGGGTCAGTTGCCACTCCCTGCACCAAGTGCCTATCCGCCGCAGATCTTCCTGCATTTCACTGCAATTTTCTAATGCTACAACTTCTCTGCATACTACAGCATCATACGCGAAAAGCCGCATGGAACTTCCGACACTATCTACTAGGTCATTTATATATATTGTGAAAAGCAATGGTCCCATAACACTCCCCTGTGGCACGCCAGAGGTTACTTTGTCTGTAGACGTCTCACCATTGAGAACAACATGCTGTGTTCTGTTTGCCAAAAACTCTTCAATCCAGCCACACAGCTGGTCTGATATTCCGTAGGCTCTTACTTTGTCAGGCGACAGTGCGGAACTGTATCGAACGCCTTCCGGAAGTCAAGGAAAATGGCCTCTGTCTGGGAGCCTGTATCAGTAGGGGTGCATGAACCAGGCGCCTGCTGCGAAGGCCATACAGGAATGCTCACTAAATGGTCGTTAAGGAGACACTTGGTAGTCCGTTGGTTCATGTGGGCGGGGTCAGTTGGTAGTTGCACGTCCATTCGCCCGTACACATCTTAGCGGCCATCGTTGATCCCTGTCATCTGTGGCCCCTGGAGCGTCAGAGTTGCCTCGGAACCGCTTTTAGATAGCCCCGTTTTGTCATGCACGGCATACGTGAACCACGGGGGCATGCAAATGTTTACAGAGTTAACCGTTTCGCAAATGGTGCCGTCTTTGGCCCGAAAGCCAATGGTAGTGCCCTTTCGGACATCGGATAAGTCGCTCCGCTTCTGCATTACGACGACGACAGCTGCACGTTTTCCGCGCCCTCGTGACACGCTTTATGTACCCTCGGCTGCTAGTGCTGCCACCTGCATCTGTCAGTGGTTATGCACGTTGAAATCGAACACAGGTGGAGGTCACATACATGTGACTGGGGCGTGCATTATCTTTTGATTAAATTATCAGTTAGTCACAGCTGGAATCAGGTCCTACAAATACGTTGGTTTATTCCATTTCACGTCCCCGCAACTTATTAATCATATCGGCTCTGGTGTAGGTAAAGCAGGGTTTAGACCTCAGATCATTGGAAGAATACTGGGACAGATCATTAGAAGAATACTGGGAAAATCCAGTGTCTACAGTGGAGATGGCTGACAAAACACTTAACACGGACCTTCCTAGAATAGTGCTAAAGAGTGTTGGACCCATAGAGATACGACTAACAGGGGATATTGAAAACAAGGGAAGACAGCAAGAAGGGTCACAAGTTTGACTCACTGGAGACATCTGGAAAAACATGAGCTGTCACAGACTTCAAGGTATTTCAGCTACCCGCGAAAGCTTGCTTACGAAGTTTCAAGAAGCAGTATTCAAAGAACCTAAGACTGCGTTGCGGATCAGTGCGTATCGCGCACACGCATTTGAGCAAGGACTCTTCCACATGCGCGGACGGAACGTGAAGAATGCTTAATGTGTGGTGCAATGAAAAATAAAATTGAAATACGACTCGGTAATTGTCGGTCAGTTAAGGGGGGGTAGGACGTCAAACGGGCCGACTTGGAGCAGGAGAGGCACCACAGGACATTTCAATTTCCACTGTCTATACTTTTACATATAAATTCATAAAACTTTGTCAGCATGACCAGGAAGGATTCCGAATTCACACTCATAGTAGTGGAAGTTCGAACAAATAACTAAATGATTTTTTACATGTGAAATTTCATCATTTTTTCCTTTACTAATGGCAGTATTTGTTGCTATAGGTACACTTTTCTTCATAAGTAAGATGTTCTTCCATGAATTTTGCACAGTATACAAACCATACTTAAAGGTGTATGAAACGCTAGAATTTTCCAAATCTATTAAAAACTGTGCTAAAAATTGGGGTAATTAAATACAAAATTTGTGTTTTTTTCAAAACGTGAAGTTTAAATATAAGTTCATTCGTTTTTTCATAAATTAAATAAATTCTAGAGTTTCATACACCTGTAAGTATGGTATGTATGCTGTGCAAAATTCACCGAAGAATCTCTCTAACTTACGAAGAAAAGTGTACCTATAGCAACAAATGCAGCCATTAGTAAGTGAAAAAAATGATGAAATTTCACACGTAAAAAAATTACTTCTTTATGTTTTAGATCTTCCACTGCTATGAGTGTGAATTCTGAATCCTTTCTGGTCATGTTCACAAAGTTTTATGAATTTACTTGTAAAAGTATAGACACTGGAAATTAAAATGTCCTGAGATGACTCTCCTGCTCCAAGTCGGCCCGTTTGATGTCCTACTCCCCCTTAAACTGAGTGTTGATAATAGCTCGTGTCAGTTCACTGTTCGTGATGATAATTCATGTTGCGCTATACTGGATCAGTTATTCTTATTACATTTAGCATTTAAAAAACTTGAAATCAAAATTCAAACTCGGTGGAGCTATCGAGCTAGAGGAGCGGAAACAAATATCAGCATTTTAGGCTAATGCCCAGGTTTTGTTTTCAAAGAAGTGCAGCCTATTCGTTCTGCAGTCAAGTTTGTGCCATTATAACTGTAATGGCGGTCGACATGTACGCCATAGGAAGCGAGGTCGGCGAGTATGAGTATGATGAAGTGGAGATGACACGACTTCGGAAACAATTGCCGTGACTATCAGTTTCCGTGCCGGCTGGAGGCTGGTGGCTGGTATCCGCGATCCATAAGACGTTTCTAAATTTACCTTCGGGTGGCTATGCTGCACGCTGGTGAATAAGCAGAAGTGGCGGTCAGCGCGCAGGGTCCCGGAATACGCCAACAAACTCCAGGATGAGTTTATTTCGTTTGGAGAGAGGCCAGATTCTTTCACTGCGTATCGCGAACTAAGGCTCCGGCTTTGTAGTTGGGAGCTGGTAACTGCAGCAAGCTTCACTTTCTCTACAGACGTTACACGTTTAGAAATAGCGTATTCCGCTAAAAACCTGTCGGCGATCATAGCGAAATGATAGATTACCCCTTTATGCTTCACGTATAGTGGTCGAAATCTGAATTAAAACTAAAGACGTGCGTAGTATTAGTCAAGAAATTGTAGAGGTCAGAACTAGTGGGAAAGATTACGGGGCGAAAGTAAATTTACGAAAGCAATAGATGAAAGTATAAAATATTTATTTAAAACTGTTCAGGTAGCTTGTGCTTGTGAATTCTTAATATCTACGGCAATTCTCGTAAAATTTAAAATTAAACTTGTGACGCATGCAATGCGTAATAGTACAGAGTGCAGAGAGTAGCTGTCGTCGAGAAAAATCACAACAGCTCATATAACTTCAGTGCAATAAAATTGTTAGTGATTAAGGTGAACCCTTCGCGCGTCAGTTACCTTTCCACGCGCCCAATCTTTTTCGTTCGAAATAAGCACATGTTTTCAGGACTGTCTGTAACGGGTTACGAATGTGTATGGGCTAGGAGAAATTATTTTATGCTTTTTAGTCTGTTTTAAACACTTGTTCTATTAATGTTTATTTAAATACATTGCATTTTAATCTTGTGTATCACGAACTTTTTCAATCGATTTGAGACATTCTGATCAGATAACAACGCAGACATAAGTTTAATTTCGGGTTTTAGTTTGTCTTCACCTAACTCAAACAGTATATTCCTTTCTCTTACGTATATCTCGTGAAAGTACCGTGATTGTAAAAATTAGAGAGATCAAGGCTTAACTGCAATTATACCACGTAACATTCGCGCTTGGAACAGGAAAAGAGGAAACAGCATCGATGCACACATACAAGACAAGAGAGTTAATATAGAAATGTCCTCCAGTTCTGGACGACGTTGCGAGTTAAATCTGTAGTTCAGTGGACGTCAAACAGAGGCCCGAATAAAGTATTCGTGCGGCCCACGGTTCTCAGACGTATTTTATAATATGCATCTAGCACCTAACTGCCGAATCCAAAAACATCAGCTGACATTACCAACCTCTTACGAGAGTACTACTTCTGCTGAGCGAGGTACAGAAGTACATAGACAAACAAAACCGTAAAACAGCGACAAGTCGAATTGTGTTTGTAAAGCGCCAAAAATCGGATATCCTGGGAGCATAAACAGAGTACAATTCGACGACGGCATTTACACACTAATAAGATTACAAATCAGTACTTGAGATACTTCACAAATAAATTGAAGCGAAATGGGTATAACGTAATACAGCGAGGAACCAAAGACGCTTAACATCGTTTAGGGCCTCCGTGTAAGGGGGGGGGGGGGGGGGGGAGCGGCGGCAGTTTGAGCTACCATTGTGTTAACAACAACAAATGACAAAATTTAAGATTGTCACATCTCAATAGTGCCATCTAGTAGTCCATTGAAGAAAAAAAAAAAAAACCTATAACAGTGAGACGAAGTATTAAAAAATGTATACCATCCACGAAAATCTTGATTGACTATCACCATCTTTACATCAGCATAGCTCAGAAAACGTGCAATTAAATAATAAACGTTTGCTGTAGCGCAAGCTCCAGCCATGTGGCTTTCAAGCGGAAAAATGGACTCCAGATGGTGCTAACGGTATCGATAGCACTGAAAGGCACGCAAGTATCCTGCAATACAAAGTCTAGTAATACTAAATTCCCGCTTTAAAACGCAGTCTGTGCGTATCGAAGTTTCATAGTACATCTCACTCCCTTTACGTCTTTCGCATTTAGAGTTGCGGCTTAGAACATGAATCAAGAAAATGGTCGTAATTTCCATCAGTATCCAACGTAGCTACCGCCCACTTGCTCTAATAGAATTTACTCCACATTGCGTTTCCAGGAAAGCTGACAACATACTGCTTGAACACTATCAACGTGTAGGCACGAGCTACTATTAACATCCGCTCGTGTACTCCAAATATTGTTCTACCAGACAGTTATGTAAACATGCGGCCACCGAAGTACGTCTTGCAGCCTTACACAAAATGAGTCAGTCGTTCATCTAGATTAAGCAAAAGGTGTCAGCAATCCGAAGACAGGGTTGAACCCTCAAAGTGCAGCACTACAATCAGCACGCGTCCCACCAGAAGTGGCAGCAGCTTGTATGCTGGCGGCATTACAACGTGAACTGTCAACGTTGACGCAAAAAACACGCTGACTGTGAGGCGGTTGATGTATGCCTCCATGCTTTATTTACATTAGGTTTAAACTTAGGATGAACAAAAGTTCATTCGGCAATTGGTTGTGAGGTGTAATGTACCTACAGCAGACACCACTGGATAGCTCTATCACATATTTCGTTATTACTCTAGCGCGGATGCGTCAGTAGGTACGGTAGAGCACCGATGGTGTCCACTTATCTTTGCCAATATTCCGTATTACATGATCAACTCGTGTAGTTCTTTTTTCAAACCTCATTTCTCTGGCTCGCCAGTCGTGCTAATGTGGTCCTGTCGTCCGTATGCACCGTGAAAATGTATCAAGTTCTTTGGTGTTCTGCAGTGAAACGTAGGTGCGGGAAACCGCTAAAAAGTGGCAGGAAACACTGCTTAATGTTGCCCAGAATATTTAGAAAAAAGATACGGCGCATTTCGGGCCTTTTAGTCGCATTAAGCGGGAAGGGGAAATAACCTCATTGGCGGGGGGATTTATTACTCCAATTCTGAAACCGGGAAGAGACACAAATTTTGACTAATTATCGACCAATCCCTCTAACGAAAGGGTTGTATAAATTATTCGAAAAGATGGCCAACCGACGACTGTGTTGGTGCGTGGAAGCCCTCGTGATTTCAAAATGGCTTTCGGGCCGCCTTGTCTACCACAGACCAAATGAATCGTCGGTCATCTGCAGTGTGCAAGGCTTTCCGCATCGCCAACACGTGACCACTGTGTCCTTTGTCCTGCAGAAGGCCTACATCATCACCTAGCGCCTGACAACTTGTCTGATCTGCGCGAGTGGAGCTTCCGAGGTTGTTACTCATTTTATCCAGAACTCCCTGCCCCTCCTACTTTCTCAGGTCCGGATACACAAAACTGGAGTTCCCACAGGGATTGCTTGATAGTCACGGTCATCGCCACTGCCATCTCAACCAGTGGTTATCGTTACTGCAATGGGAGCCCAGCCCACGATATGATGATGATGACTCCTGCATGTATTACAGCTCTACAACATTGCGCACCGCAGAGTGCCAACCTGTTTCCAGACACGCACTTTACTACTAGATTACGAGGCCCAAAATTCCCATTAATTGGATATATCTAATTAAAAATGCGGATTTTCCTGCCAAATTTTCTTGTATTCAAAGATTACTGCCAGGCTACTTGAAAGCGTTGTCGTTCTGTTTCCATATCCATGGGCCTTGCGCTTCTTACATTTCGGTGTTACGTGGTGTTCTGTTGGCGTTGTGCTAGCTCTTGTAGAGTCGGTTGTGTGTTCAGCGAACCGTCATGCCCTCAGATTCGGCGCTCACTAGAAAGAGAGCATTCGTTTTCTGTGTGTTTTGCGCGCGAACTACCTTTGTCATGATACTTTCAGTTATGTGAACGATGGAGTGGTCGAAGACAAAGACAAAAAATGCTTCGGGAGAAATTGCTGAACCACTGAAAGGGTCTAACAGGGGCCGTGAGAAAGACGACAAATAGATTACTTGCTTTCGTCAGGTGGAAACTGAGCGAAAAGGCACGAGCTTTTGGTCTATTTCGAATGCAATACCAACCAAAAAGCGATTTTGGTAGCTGGAGTCGGATGTTTTTGTTACTCCTGCCATAGAGTATTGTGGTCACATTTCTATAGAAACTTTCACCCCATATCACACATTTCTTTATTCCTAACCAAGACATTGTCAGTTTTCATAGATTTAGCTCTAGAAATGTTTTAATGTAACGGAGTGTTTTTATAAAAAATTGCGTCCGAGATTTCAGCCAATTAGGAACTGACTTTCAGAAAACACAAACTCGGTTTTTATGTCTAACCTAGAATCCAAATACAAAATTTTCATTGATTTAGTGTTTAAAAATGCTGTCAAAATATTTTCATAGAACTTTTTCCTCCCCTATTTCACACCCTGAGAGGCTGAATTTAAAAAAACACTATTTTTTTCTAACCGACAAGTCGAATACCGATATTCGTATATGCAGCTTTAAAAAAAGCTTCAGTAGTTCTTCAATAATTTATTTAAAAAATTTACCCACTGTTTAACCTCTAGGAGTTGAATTTCCAGAAATGTTGTGCCTTGATAGCGACATACTTTCAAAAAGAAACTACCCCCCAGGGGGTCCACAACTCTTTTGTGGACACGTGCGTAGCGAGCACGGGACCCCGAGCTAATGTGGCCCTCCTTCCTTTTCCGGGCTGCATACCTTCCCTTCCCTTTCCGCATCCCTCCCCGTCCCCCATCTTCGCCCCCCCCCCCCTCACCTCTGTCTCTTTCCTTCCTTTCTCCCCCTCTGGGAGTATGGTTTGTGCCTACGTCCGGAGACGGACGCTCGAAACTGTTCCAAATTCCTTGCTCTTACACTTGCCAGTCCTCGTCCTTCCTCTGTCCTTCTCTTTTCCTTCCCTCTTCTCCTTGCCCTTTTCTCCGCTACGGCGTTTGAGACCCCCCTCTTCTTTCCTTTCCCTTTCTCTTCTTTCCTCCCTGTGCGTGTCTGAAGGCCGACCCACGCACTTCCATGCGTAGCCGGTGACGGGGTAACGCGTAATTCCCCGCCCCGGGTAGACAGGTAGGACACGTACGTACCCCCTGGTAACGGCCAGGCCCAGGGAGGGGTGATTACCCGAGCTGATACCTTCCGAAAGTGCCGATTGGTCCCTCCGTCCGTTTGTCGGGAGGTGTGACCTGAGGTGTGAACAATCACCTAAGGCGGGTGTGCCCTCGGTGAGGGCCCCCACAAGGGAGGAGCGCGCCATCGGAGACGCCGGTAATCATGGGGGATTCTTCCGCAATGGTTTCCTCACCTTCCACTATGTCTGCTCACAAACGTAGGTTCACTGAGTCTCAGCCACAGACTGTTCTTCCATCGTTGCCACAGTTCCTTGTTGTTTCTCGGTCTGACGAAGGTCACGACTTTTCCACGGTCAACCCTTTCATTATACAGAAAGGTGTCGACGCAATTGCGGGTCCTGTAAAGTCTTGTTCCAGATTACGGAACGGCACCCTGTTGTTAGAAACACACAGTGCCCTCCAGGCTCAAAAATTGCTGCGTACTACTCTGCTCCACACCTTCCCTGTCCGGGTGGAACCGCACCGTACCTTAAATTCCTCGCGTGGAGTCGTTTATACGCGCTCCCTCGATGGATTGTCTGACGAAGAAATTCAGCATTACCTGTCTGACCAGGGCGTCACAGCTGTTCATCGGGTTATGAAAAGGGTTGATTCGAACATCATTCCAACCCGCACTGTCTTCTTGACATTTGACAAAGTTCAACTCCCATCAAAAATCAAAGCAGGCTATGAGATAATTTCCGTTCGCCCTTATGTCCCAAACCCTACGCGTTGCTATCGATGTCAGCGGTTTAATCATACCAGCCAGTCCTGTTCCAATCCGGCCAAATGTGTTACTTGTGGCAAGGATGCCCATGAGGGTGCTTGTCCACCTCCATCCCCTCGCTGCATCAACTGTATGGGTGACCACGCTGCCTCCTCTCGAGATTGCCCCGTTTTTAAGGATGAAAAGCTCATCCAGGAAATAAGAGTGAAGGAAAAGGTGTCGACCTTTGCTGCTCGAAAGTTACTCGCCAGTCGCCAGCCCACCGTGCCTCAGAAAGGTAAATACAGCGCTGTCCTTGCTTCTCCTCGACCAACAAAGGAGGCGGCCACGCAGACTTGCGACTTCACCTTTAGTACCACGGTCGTCAGATCGGCCAGCGCAAAGATCGCCCGTTCAACCTCACCCCTTTCGCCTGCCCACTCTATGGCTCACCCTTCGTCGGGTTCTGTTAAATCTCGAGCCCAAAAGTCAGACGCAAAGTCTTCGAAAAAAGAGCATTCTCGTGAAGAGTTTTTACGTACCGCAACTTCACAACCATCGGTTCCTCCTTCATCTAAACATCATACTTCTAAGAAGACTATGAAGAAACACAGTTCCTCTCCTTCTCCGCCAAGGCGTGTCCCATCTACAGCACCACCTGGCGGAAATCTCCCTCGGCCATCTTCTGTGTCGCCGAGGCGCACTGCTGGTGGCCGGTCAACTGGCCGATCGTTGGTGGCAGGAGCTGCTCCTGACCAACCTATGGATCAGGATCTTCTGCCTTCGACTGAATGCAATTCCATGCTGTCGGTCGCAAGCTCTGAGCAGTCGTTGAGTTGACAGCACCCTTGGTCACGTTCCTCCATTTTCTGTTCACCCTATGTCCATTATCCACTGGAATATCCGCGGCATTCGCGCCAATCGGGAGGAATTGTCGATCCTCTTACGATCCTACTCGCCGGTCATCTTCTGTCTTCAGGAAACAAAGCTGCGTCCCCATGACCGCTTTGTTCTCCCTCATTTTCAGTCCGTCCGATATGACCTCCCCTCTGTTGAAGGCACTCCAGCCCATGGAGGACTCATGATTCTGCTCCATGATACTCTCCATTATCACCCAATCCCCTTAAACACTTCCTTCCAAGCTGTCGCCGTCCGTCTTTCCCTTTCTGGATACACGTTCTCTCTTTGTACGGTATACATTCCATCGTCTACACCAATGGCACGAGCTGATCTCCTTCATCTTCTTGATCAGCTTCCACCCCCCTATTTGCTGGTTGGGGACTTCAATGCCCACCACCCGCTTTGGGGATCTCCACATCCTTGTCCACGTGGCTCACTATTGCTAGACGTCTTCCACCAAGCGGATCTAGTCTGCCTCAACACTGGGGTCCCCACATTTTTGTCTGCCTCCACGGCAAATTTATCTCATTTGGACCTTGCGGTCGGTACTGTTCCGCTAGCTCGGCGCTTCGAATGGTTCGCCCTTGATGATACACACTCGAGTGACCACTTTCCATGTGTTCTTCGACTGCAGCCTCAACTGCCATATATGCGCCCGCGACGCTGGAAGTTTGCCCAAGCCGATTGGACACTTTTTTCGTCTCTAGCGACATTCGATGACCGTCGCTTTCCCAGCGTCGACGATGAGGTCACACATTTTACCGACGTTATTCTCACAGCTGCGGAACGTTCAATACCACGCACCTCCGAATTGCCCCGGCGCCCTCCAGTTCCTTGGTGGAACGAGGCATGCCGTGACGCAATACGTGAGCGGCGACGTGCTCTTCGCATTTTCCGTCACCATCCAACTTTGGCCAACTGTATCCGATATAAGCAGCTCCGTGCGCGATGCCGTCGCGTCATCCGCGATAGCAAGAAGGCAAGCTGGAAATACTTTATTAGCTCATTTAACACCTTCACTCCCTCCTCGGAAGTTTGGAGTCGGCTTCGACGGTTCTCAGGCGCGCCTAGTTTCTCCCCGGTCTCTGGGCTCACTGTCGCGCATGATACCTTAGTGGACCCCGTCGCAATTTCTAACTCATTGGGTCAGCACTTTGCTGAGATTTCGAGCTCTTCAAATTACCCGCCAGCGTTTCTCCCGAAGAAACGTGCAGCGGAAGTGCGACATCTTGCTTTCTCCTCTCACAATCGCGAAAGCTACAATACTGTTTTCTCCATGCGCGAACTCCAACATGCACTCTCTTCTTCTCGCTCCTCCGCCCCAGGACCGGATGGTATCCATGTCCAAATGTTGCTGCATTTATCAACCCATAGCCTGCGTTACCTCCTTCGCCTTTATAATCGAATTTGGACCGACAGTACCTTTCCCAGGCGATGGCGGGAAGCTATTGTCGTTCCCGTTCCGAAACCTGGAAAGGACAAACATCTCCCCTCTAGCTATCGCCCCATTTCTCTCACGAGTAGTGTCTGTAAGGTTTTGGAGCGTATGGTGAATTACCGTTTAGCTTGGTGGCTGGAGTCCCGCAGTCTTTTAACACCAGCCCAATGCGGATTCCGAAAGCATCGTTCTGCCGTTGACCATCTTGTTGCTCTCTCCACTTATGTCATGAACAATTTTCTCCGGAAACGCCAAACGGTAGCAATATTTTTTGATCTGGAGAGAGCATACGATACCTGTTGGAGGACAGGCATTCTCCGCACACTGTTCTCTTGGGGCTTTCGAGGCCGGCTGCCCCTTTTTCTTCGCGAATTTATGGCAGAGCGCACATTTAGGGTGCGGGTGAACACTACTCTCTCCCGTACTTTCTCCCAAGAAAACGGGGTACCCCAGGGCTCCGTGCTGAGTGTTGTACTGTTTGCCATCGCCATTAATCCAATTATGGATTGTCTCCTTCCTGATGTCTCGGGCTCCCTCTTTGTGGACGATTTTGCGATCTACTACAGCTCTCAACGGACCACCCTTCTTGAAAGACGTCTTCAAGGATGTCTCGATCGCCTCCACTCGTGGAGCATCGAAACCGGCTTCCGTTTCTCACCCAGTAAGACCGTTTGTGTAAATTTTTGGCGACGTAAGGAGTTTCTTCCGCCCTCCTTACATCTAGGTCCTGTCAACCTTCCGTTTTCCGACGTCGCTAAATTCTTGGGTCTTATGTTTGACAGAAAACTGTGCTGGTCCTCCCACGTTTCCTATCTTTCGGCTCGCTGTCTGCGTTCGCTTAACGCCCTCCGTGTCCTGAATGGTACCTCTTGGGGAGCGGACCGAGTGGTCCTTCTCCGCCTCTATCGCGCCTTAGTGCGCTCGAAATTGGATTATGGAAGCATAGTCTACTCCTCTGCTCGGCCGTCTATTCTTCGGCGTCTCGACTCTATCCACCACCGTGGATTACGTTTAGTATCTGGAGCTTTTTACACCAGCCCTGTGGAAAGCCTTTATGCTGAGACTGCTGAACCTCCGCTGTCCAATCGGCGGGCAGTCCTTCTGAGTCGTTATGCTACCCATCTGTCTTCCATGCCTGCTAATCCAGCGCATGACCTTTTTTTCGACGCCTCCTTTGATGTCGGGTATGCAGGCCGCTCCTCCTCCCTACTACCCCCGGGAGTCCGCTTCCGTCAACTGCTCCATTCTCTTTCCTTCCGCTTTCCTAAAACCTTCTTGACAACTTGGGGTACAGCACCGCCTTGGCTCCGTCCCCGGATCAACTTGCTCAGAGACCTATGTCAATTTCCGAAGGATGGTACCCCTACACTTGTTTACCGTCGGGCATTTGCTGCTCTATGTGCACAAATGACGGAAGCCACATTTATTTACACCGACGGCTCGAAAACATCGTTCGGTGTAGGGAGTGCCTATATTGTTGGCGACACCCCAAATAACTTTCGGCTTCCCGACCAGTGTTCGGTTTATACTGCGGAGCTTTACGCTGTTCTCCAGGCTGTCCACTACATCCGCCGCCATCAGCGGATACAGTACGTAATCTGCTCAGATTCTCTCAGCTCTCTCCTAAGTCTCCAAGCTCTTTACCCTGTGCACCCTCTGGTCCACCGGATTCAGGACTGTCTGCGCTTGCTCCACCTGGGGGGCGTCTCAGTGGCGTTCCTCTGGCTCCCGGGACACGCTGGTATCTGTGGAAATGAGGCGGCCGATATAGCGGCCAAGGCTGCAGTCTCTCTTCCTCGGCCAGCTATTAAGTCTCTTCCGTTTACCGATCTACGGAGCGTTTTATGTCGCCAAGCTGCTCATTTATGGCATGCGCATTGGTCAACACTTCCCCACAATAAATTGCGGGAAGTGAAAGCCCTTCCTTGCGCTTGGACCTCTTCCTCCCGAATGCGTCGTCGGGAGGAGGTAATTTTAGCTCGACTCCGGATAGGGCACTGTCTTTTTAGTCATCGACATCTTTTAAGCGGTGATCCTCCCCCACTCTGTCCCCACTGCTCTCAGCTGTGGACGGTCAGACACCTTTTAATTGACTGCCCCTATTTTAATCCGTTACGCTCCCGTCTCCAGCTATCGCCTGATCTATCGTCGATTTTAGCAGATGACACGCGCTCAGCTGACCGCGTTCTACAGTTTATTAGTGACAGTGAAATGACGTCAGTCATTTGAAGCTTTTTTTGGGGGACAACCAACCCCTTTCTATAGTGGATTTTTAAGCATTCCTTCTGCCTTTAGTTTCTCAAATTTTATGACTTTGTTCCCATTGCTGCTGATTTTAAATTTCGTTTTTTTCCTGTTTTCTATGTCACGGGCTGGGCGCTAATGACCATAGAAGTTTTGCGCCCTAAAACCACAAAAAAAAAAAAAAAAAAAAAAAAAAAAAAGAAACTACTATCCCCTGTTTCACCCGCTTAGAAGTGAAATGAAATTTCGAAGAAGAAAAAAAAAGATACCTATAGTGTAAGATAAACACTCTCTCCAAATTTGAGGTTTCTGTCCTTAGCAATTTGGACTATGTACATGAGTCAGCCAGGACGTTTCGTTTATGTGATAAAGATTAATCTCACCATATTGGCATTACCTTCCATGAAACTTTTAAGTGCTTAGCGTTGTCGCTATGCACATAAGGAATAATAAGAGATACAATGGATACCGAAATCCGAAACATTCACTGAAGTATCTGAAACCAGGTTGTAAACGCCCGGACTTTCTACAGGTTATGTTGTTGTTACGTAACTAGTGACTTGGTTCAAATTTACCTCTAAATTGCAATGAAGCATCCATTCGCTTGATTTTCTGTCCTTAGTTCCGGTATAAACGAGATTTAAAAATTCGGTCTTCAGCTTTCGCTGACAATCTTGTAACATCGTTTGCAGAGAGCGAAAATTGCAGAAAAAGGCAAACTCCAAAGTGTCTTATACAGACAACACAGAGTAAATATAAAATATGGTAGGAATTTATAGCGCGTTGGAAAAATTTAAATTGTCCACAATTGCAAAACTACGAAACGTAGTGAACAAAAAACGACCATATCGGAGACGTAAATAAATTTAGTGCAAAGAAGATAAAAATGTCCGCTAGTCGCGTGGAGATGGGTAAAATAGAACTTTCTGCTCGAGTAAATGACATCATTGTGTTACAGTTGTAAAGTCGGCATTTTCTTTAGCTGCCGATTACATGGATTTCATTAATAAAGAAGAAATAGGAATCATCGGCAACAAAGGAAAATGAGAAAAATAACCTACACTAAAACGGAACCGTGCATAGCTGCAAGAAAATACAGGAATTGAACTGAATTGTAGGTGGTCCTGAGATAACACAGAATATTTTACGTACATTGCCATGCATGAATGAAAACAAGGTACGCAAGAGGATTTTCTAACAAGTCAACCAGAAAAAATTTTTCTTGCTACAATAACTCGGAAATGATCTGAAAAAGATGAAGGTCGGAAACCAAGCAACTCTAAACAGAGAAGTTTCGCAAGAACATTTTGGAAGTAGATCTAGAGGAAATCCGAAAGAAAACTGCAACATGGCAGTCAAAAGATCGGAAACGACAGTCTCATCGAATGAAACAGTATTGGAAAAACCGTAAGTTGAACCAGAAGTAGTTCTTAAAGTGACTTGCAGGCGGTTCTAAAGCTGTTTCTACGTTGCAGTGCGTATGAAAACAAATAACTGTTCCGGCACACTTGATTGCCGATCAAAGAAATATAATAATCTCTTTGGTCTAGCTATTTGCCATTGTTCACGTAATTGTTAACATATTTACGAAAAAATCAACTATTGCACATAACGTTATTATATAACTCAATTTGCTTTCAGCCACTTCTCTGCCCAGCCGCTGCGTATTCAGCGGGTTATATTATTGTGTGTAGTTCACAATCAAAGACGCTAGTTCGTTAGTTTTGTAAATCACTGTGATAAACACGCTAAGAGACACCTGCAGATTTGTTTCCTGTTGGCAATAGATATTTTCAGTAGAATTTTCTCATTTGGTAGCTTCAAGCAAAAGCGGCTTGTTAATTTTCCACTTGGTGATAAAATAAAAACGCTCGGCTATTAGGATGATAGGGAAAACTTGTCTTACTAATTACCTACGTTTCCCGCTAATAAAATTCCAAATTTCTTGTTGCTTAGTTGTTGACCAAAGGTTGAATTACTGCTACCAAATGCACATTTAGATATCAGTGGAAAAAATAAGCAAGTTCCAGTGTTATTTACAAGTATCAGTTTTGGTTTTCTTCTGTAGAAGTGAAAGTTTTTTTTGTGGCGAGAAAGTTGAATTTGGCGTAAAGCAAGCGTACACTCTGCTCTAAAGTGCATTTTGCGTCAGTAACCTTATTAGTACGTTTTCATGATTCACTCATCCCATTTTGACAGCCGTCACACTCTGTATGGAAACGTGTTGCTTCTGATTTCAAGCAGCTACGCTTGTTTTCAAAGTGCAGGTTGCATTCAGCGCTGCGGTTCCAATTCTGTCTGAACTCATACAGTGCTTGTGACAGGTAAATCTAATATAATCTAATTTTGCTAAATATATTTCGCCCTCCATCAGCTTTTTGATACACCTCCCAGATTTTAGAATGAAGCAAATAGAAGTAGAGAGACTACACCTTGCTCTTTACCATCAGGTGAAGCGTAGGCTTCTACACCCCCCCCCCCCTCCCTCACTCCCCCCTTCTTTTTTCGCTGGCTACTTTGATATACTTAATAAATCGGTGGAATTAATATAGCAATTGAAATGCGAGGTTTACTTAAAATTGTTTCGTAGAAAAAATGTAAGAAATATTTGTAACATTAACATAAATGAGTCCTGACAGAATTAATCATTAAAACACACAAAAGTTGCAAACAATCCACTAATGCACTAAAAAAAACACCCCTGAAGAATTACGGTAGGCCCTCTACTACAATTATTATTATTTGGATAGATTTTTACACGTTGTTATATTGCACATTCTTATGTAAAAAGTCATATGTGATGCATTTACAGGTGACCACAGGGAGTGGATGATGGTAAAGGAGAAAAAGGACAGATAGCAGTGTACAACAGAAGGCCAGCATGACATTCGAATCCATAGACCGGTTCTGCGGTTCGCCGTTTTGGGTGAGTTATAATCTTTCCTTTGCTTAACTTACAAATTATCAGAACTTACAGTGCTGTTAATACTAGACATTGATTTCCCATGAATCATTCGTAACCTCGTTATCTTGTCAATACTAGACATTAATGTATTTCCCATGAATAATTTGTTACCTTTCTATCCATATCATATTTGTCCAGCCTGTTCAGTTTGGAAGTGTAACAAGCTGCTGAGAAAAAGTAAGCCCTAATTAGCAATTTTTTTTGTGCGTTTCAGTTGTGAAAATATTAGCATATGGTACGTTTGTTTACGGTAATTTAGTCAAGTGTCATTGGTGATAATGTACATATTCTCTTCTATAGTATTGGAACAAGAGTCAGTAATTTACAGGGGTCAGTTTGGGATGTTTTCATCCGTTCGGCCGATAAAAAATATCTAATTGCGTTACTATACTTATTTTTACTTCGAAGTAGGTTCGCTTTAGACTTGTGTAGCTATCCCATTTTTTGTTAGTATAATCGTATTATCTGCTGTAATGCCAGTTAAATCTCTTTGGAAACAAAAACTTAAGAGCAGTTTGTGATTAAACGAAACCTGTACCGTGGACGTGATTCCTCGTTGTATAGCCAACATTATTTAACTAATAAATAACTATCATTTTGGAGAAGTGTGAAATGTCTAAATTTTTTCATGTAAAAACCTGCTTCGATGAACGAATGGGAATATAGATCGCCTTAATCAGTTCAGAAGGGATTATAGAACCAGTCCACGATTGTGGAGAAGGGGCTTGAAAATCATAGCTGCTTTGAGATTATTAGAGTTACGAGTAGGGTAGATGATGGGACTCGTCAGGCCTGCGAAGACGGTCATGAGATACGTGTATATTTGGACATTTGCGAGTGCCGCACAAAATTCTAACGTGGATTATAAACATAACTTTTGGCAGCAGTATTATCCTCGTTCAAAAACAATCGTTCCTTAATATCATTGTGTATTTACGCGAAAAAGATATAACAGGCTATTTTCCTATGTTAAGAACATGGTTAGGATTGTTATTCTGATCGATTATAATAGTATTTACGGTCAGCATTCTCACAAAATACTTGTTACTTTCATATAATTGAAGCTTTAAAAAAAAAATCATGAAGTATCAAGGTTCGGTCACGTGATCGAAAAAGCTCTGCTACTGGCTGCAGTTCTGGTGACGTCACAGACAAGGAGTAAAACGAAGCTATACGTATGTTACAGGAGTGTTAAATGAAGTTAAGAGGTTTTTACGTATTTTTTCTCC
Organism: Schistocerca serialis cubense; assembly: GCF_023864345.2. NCBI lineage: Eukaryota > Metazoa > Arthropoda > Insecta > Orthoptera > Acrididae > Schistocerca > Schistocerca serialis. Next base: position 340,673,743 of record NC_064645.1, read on the forward strand.
ATACAGTTTAGCTATTTAGTTATGGGAAACGCAATCAAACTTTTAAATAACAATAGAAGGAATTTTGTGAACGCTGATAGTGGAAACCTTGCAAAAGTTGATGAGTTTATGCTCCAGGCGTTAAGAACGGCGATATGTGCAACGGTGGAAATTCTTTTCCCTGCTCCTTGCAATATCATTAAACTCACTAAAAACTAAGGAATGTTAGAACTTTTGCAAATGAGTTTGTGTATTATAACAGGATTGTAGACTACCAGTCATACGATCCAAAGCACAGTAAAATTATTCTTGGCAAATTTTTTGTGCTGATTTCTTCTATAAAAGAACCTAGGTAGACACACGCATTCTAGCAGGCGCTCGCTGGCGTAACGAATAGTGTATCTGCCTGCGGTTCAAAAAGTCACGTGTTCGAACCCAAGAACTTTTAAAAATTTTACACGAAATACGAAAACAGCACTAGTGACAACTGATTGTAGCAGTTATTTCTATGGTGGAATGTGTTGTATACAGCTTCACATTAATATTAATTTGAGAAATAGGCAATAGACGATAAATGCATTTACTCATTCACTTTTTTGGAAAGCATTGCTAGTAGTGTATATATACGCCCACAGTACAACGACGCGTAAAACGATGAGGTTTTCTATACGGAGAGAAATAAAGCAAGCTGCAAGCAAGATGCAGGTGTAACAAACGTCAGGGCTGTGTTGTTTGTGTGTCTAAACTAACGTCACTGTCTGAAGCAGACTTACTTTTTCTTTATGCAAAATGACGAAAGTTTAAAAGTTTAAACCATAAGGATCCTAACTGTACAGCACGAAGATAGATCGTTTCTAATAAAGTAAATATATATATATATATATATATATATATATATATATATTTGGTCACATTTATTACAAAGTATCTTTTTGAACGCGACTTGGGTGAACAATTGCAAATGTAAGCCCAAATAAACAGCGAGGAATACGCAGTAATACTGTTTCTGAACGGTGTAGTGAAGTTTCGTACATCTGAATGAGAGGATTGTCTGGTCGGATTTGAAATAGCGACCTATGGATATGATCTTATAAAATTCTTCACTTCAGTGCTCTACCACCTGAGCTACCAAATTACGAGCCTGATATAAGGTACGACAATTTTCACTGAGTTTTATTTTGTTGAATGACGCTGTCCTCCCTTGTAATAGTGGTCCCATCGGATTAGGGAAGGATGGGGAATGAAGTCTGCCGTGCCCTTTCGAAGGAATCATACCGGCATTTGCCAGAAACGATTTAGGGAAATCACGGAAAACCTAAATCAGGATGGCCGGACGCGGGTTTGTACCGTCGTCCTCTCCAATGCGAGTCCAGTGTGCCAACCACTGCGCAACCTCTCGGTGTGTAACAGTGGGAAATCATATTTCGTAGGTTTGTTGTTTTTGCGCCCCAAAACAAAAACAATGTAGGGTCATACGCGCCCGTGTCAAAACTATAAATCACGAAGACAGAGAGGAGTTAATTGACTACACGTCAATCCCAGTCAACAGAAGACAGCTAAAAATAGGGACGTGGAAAAAATTCTATAAAATCCGCCATAGGGAAACGGAGGTCCAGAACTAAACATTAAATGGCCTTCGACTTTTGCTACGACGGATAAAAAAAGCAAAACGCGGTCGACAGCCCGTGCGTCGTTCGCTGTAACGGCTGATAACTCAGTCGGAAAACACAAACGGGAACGAATGCGCTTTTTAAAAAAGGGCATTCCGTCAGGAAATGGCGGACAGTTAAAAGTTAGGTAGAATGTGCGCAAAGTGGTGGGGTGCACCATTTAACAAATGGCGATGGCTAAGTGCCCAATACACAACCTGATTAAAATGACGCCGGCCGCGGTGGTCTAGCGGTTCTAGGCGCTCAGTCCGGAACCGCGCGACTGCTACGGTCACAGGTTCGAATCCTGCCTCTGGCATGGATGTGTGTGATGTCCTTAGTTTGGTTAGGTTTAAGTAGTTCTACGTTCTAGGAGACTGATGACCACAGATGTTAAGAACTAAAATGACCTCATCGCGGCAAGAGGGCCGAGCGGAGGTCGTCCAAGCCGCCAGAAGAGGCTTAATAATCCGGAGCTTGTTGCCATGAACGGAGGACCAGCGTTCTTGATGCCAAAGTGACACCACCTGCTGGCAGACGGCGACACAGAGATCATCTGAGGGAAAGTAAGAACTAGCGGGCTGAGGTACAAGGACTGCAGCCTTGGCAGCAGCCTCGTTTCCTGTCGGACCGCCGTGACTAGGAACCCACATGAACATCACAGTGGCTCCATCAGGAGTGAGCAAGTGACAGCTTTCCTGGACCAGTTGCACTGAGGGATGGACGGTGTACACCACACAGAAGGCTTTGAAGGGCGCTGAAAGAGCCTGAGCAGATGACACAATTGAAAAGCTTATGTCGCCGGATGTACTGCGTGGCCTGGTACACGGCGAAGAGGTCTGCTGTAAATACTGTGCAGTGTGCCGGAAGTCGATAACGAAAAACGTCGGCGCCAATGACGAAGGCCCACACGACACCACGGTCAGTCGAACACCCGTCAGTGTAAACAAAGTTACTATCGCGAAGCTCCATGTGAATGCCGTGAAACTGAAGGTGATAGAGTGAAGCTGGAGTGATGTCCTTAGGGAGCGAATGAAGGCCAAGACGAACACGACCCGCCGCAATAAGCCGAGGTGGTGAAGGGTTCACACCCTCTGGGAAAGTTGCAGGTAGCGTGAAGTTATGCTGCTAGAGTAAGAGCCAAAAGCGAACTCCAGAAGGTAACAGAGCAGAGGAACACGCCCCACACTGACGACCAAAGGAGATACCGAAGAAAAAGGCATAGGATGGATGGCCACGCATGACAAACGGCACGCATATCTGCTGTGGAGAAAGTCACGGCGGTAGGACAGCTGTAGTTCGGCAGCTTCTGCATACACACACTCATCCGGGCAAGAGTAAAAGGCGTCAGTGGCCAAACGGATGTCACGATAGTGGATCGTATTGAGACGGCGTAAGAGGGACGGACGGACGTGCAGATCCATAAATGAAACACCCATAGCCTAGTTTCGAACGGATAAGGGATCAGTACAAGCGGAGGAGGGTGTTCCGATCTGCACCCCAGGACGTTTCATTGAGGACACGTAGGACACGTAGGGCACTGAGGGACCGCATACAGTGGACTGCCAGGTAAGACGCGTGGGAGAACCAAGAAAGTTTCCTATCGAGCATGAGCCCCAGGAATTACGTGGTTTCAGTGAACGGAAAGACGGTGAACGAAACCAGTTGCACCACAAGATATTCATACAAATGGTTTTTCCAGTAGAAAAACGAAAGCCATTGTAAATATTCGATGTGTAAAGACCATCGAGACATCACTGAAGACGCCGCTCAATGAGAAGTCCGTGGAGAACTGCAGTAGATGGCAAAATTGTCAATAAAAAGGGAGCCGGAGATTGCGACAGCAAAGAGGACGACATTCAGGGCGAAACACTGAGACACTCCGTTTTCCTGGATAAAGGTGTCCGTCAAGGCAGAACACACACGTACGTTGAAAACTCGGTCTTCTAAAAATGCCTGAATGAGACAGGGCAGGCGGCCACGGAAGGCCCACGTGTAGAGACTACTGAGAATACCAGTCCCCCAGCAGGTGTCGTAGGCTTTCTCCAAATCGAAAAATACAGCCACGGCCTGGGATTTCCGCAGAAAACCATTCATGACATGGGTAGAAAAGTGACGAGATGGTATAAACAGAATGGCGCGCTCGAATTTCACACTGGGCAGTGGCTAGTAAATGATGAGACTGCAGCCACTATCAGGGCGCTGATGACTGTGATGTCGAGCGCCCCATCAACCCAACTAATAATAATAATAATAATAATAATAATAATAATAATAAGAATCATCTGGAGCCACTATACCAGCCAGGCATGAATCGTACGTTCCATCACCTTGCAAATAACAGCTGTTGAGAGAATTTGAGTGGTAGCTACCTAACCGGGCGTAGGTAAGGATATGACAGACTTCACGCCAGCGTTTGACAAACGCGCCCTCCACCCGGAGAGCGGTTGTACGTATTAAACGGAATGTGCATGCCCGCAGAAAGGTGCTGCAACATTTGAATGTGAACGGGGTCTGGGCCAGAAGACCGGGATGAAGTGAGAGCATGATCTAGCTCCCTCATAGTAAAGACAACATCGTAGCACTCACGATTCCGAGAAGAGAAGGGTATCGCTCGAGCCTTCTCTGCTCGTTTCCCATGGAGGAAGGTAACGTGACAGTGGGGGAGCTCGAAATCTCCGCAAAATGGTGGCCCAAGGTGTTGAAGATAGCAATAAGGTCCACTGTAACATTGTCTGCTACTATCAGGCCAGAAATTGGGGAATGGATCTTGGTCCCAGAAAGCTGCCGAAGGTTGGCCCACACAACAGAAGAGGGAGTGGAACTGTTAAAAGAACAAGTGAATGAAATCCAGCTAACTTTTTTGCTATCCCAAAGAAAATGACGACACTGCACGCATCTGTTTATAATGAATGCAGTTTGCCATCCTAGGATGACAGTTACAAATGCGGAGAGCACGTCTGCGTGTGAATTGCGTCGCGGCATGCCTCAGTCCACCAAGAGACCGGGACACGATGTGGTATAGAGGAAGTGCGAGGAACATTCTGTGGCGCTAAGGATAGCGTTAGTAAGATATTCCACCAGTTCATCACAATTGGGGAAATGTTGTTCGTCGAAAGTCGCCAGGGAGGAGTAAAGCCTCTAGTCGACTTGACTAAGCTACCATTTGGGTGTGCACGCAGGTGGGGTAGGAGTCAGCAGACAGATAACACACGGGAAATTGTCGCTCGAGTATGTGTCAGAGGGAAAATTTCAAGTGAGGAAGGAAAGGCGGGCTGCAACAGCTTGAAGACGGGTAGTCAGGGAGATGAGTTGACTATGAATTTCATCCAGTATGAGCAGCATGACTCCATGAGATAGAATGCCGACCTCGAGGGGAGGTCAAAACGGACTGGGAAGAAATGCGAAAAAAAAAGCAGTTGTAAGGATGCCATTTTGTTTCCTGAAGGCAGAGAACAAGTGGACGCTGCGATTCTAAAAGCAGCTGTATATCCTCTTTGTTGGATCGAAGGCCGCAAACGTTCAATTGGAGGAGAGTCATGAGGAGGAAAAAATGAACGCATCTCACCTCGGCGGCGGCCTTGTACCAGCATGCGAAGACTCGCTGCTACAGGGCACAGAGGCAGGAGGATCCTGTTCCGTGAAGTCCACAGAAGTGACTGCTTTCCTCTACTGTCGGCAGAATAACGGTTGGCTGTGCACACTGGTGACACGGAGGCCGGTCGGACGAGAGTATCACGTGGCGACACCGTCGAAGAGGATGTTAGACTCGGTGAAGGAGAAAACGGTTTGCCTTCTTGGAGAAGGCAGAAGAAGAATCAGATGTTGGTTGGCTGAAGGGACGCAGGAAATCTTCACTGGAGTATTCCTTCTGTCCTTTCCGGTCAGCCTGTCGTGTAGCTGGTGACTTTGCCTCGTGAGGCGAGAGTTTGAGGGCTTGCTATACAGTTGGAAGAAGAGACGGCGATGCAACTGTGACACTGGGCGATTTCATAACCTCAGAGCTGAATTTGAGGTCGCATATCTGCGTGGCCATGCCCTTCATGGAGCGAAATCCAGCAAGAACAGTACTGAAAGTGCCAGATATAAGAATGCAGGGTTTGCAACTAACCAATAACTTGTGAGCGACTGGGTAAGGTACTTCTTCCTTTACCAGGATCTCCTGGACAGCCTTCTCATCCAGATATACGGGACAATCTCCTGGACAACCCGCTCATCGAGATATATGGGACGATCTGGAGAGGCGGCAACATGGTCGCCATTGAAGCGGGGAGGAGGAGGTGGATAATCGCACACGTGCGCTTCCTTACCACAGGTTACACATTGGGCTGGGTATCGACAAGAAGTCTAATGTGCTTGAAATCATGACACTTACAGCAGCGCAGTGGGTTCGGAATGTACGCTTGGACTGTGATAATTTCATAACCTGCTTTGATCTTGGACAGAAGCACCACTTTATGAAAGGAGAGAGAGAGAGTGCGCGCATGGGCACTAAAGAGGCATCTACCTTTTTCATCAACTGATGGACGGCAATGACACACTGGTCAGAGAGGTACTTTTGGATTTCGGCCTCAGACCATCGAGCAGCGTAGTGTAAACAACACCACAGGAAGAATTCAGAGTCCTAGGGGCCTCGACACGAACAGGATGGCCGTGGAAAGGCGAAGTGGCGAACAGTTGTGCTCGCGAATCAGAAGTAGACTCCAAAAGCAAAGTTCCATTGCGTAAACGAGAGCAGGATTTCACAGGGGCGGCAATTGCATCCATCAACACCTTTCTGACTGGGAAACAGATTTACAGTTGCAAAGGACTGACAGTCTTCAGTACGTGAAATCACGAGGAACCTTGGTGCGCCTAGTAAGGTCTTTGAATAGGTAGCTTCATTCCGTTTATATTGGTAGACGTGGTCTACAACGAGGATGGATGATTGGCTGATTACGAGAAAATCCCCCATGATTGCCAGCGCCTCCGATGGCGCACTCCTTCCAACTGGGGGCCCTGTTCACAAAGGGGGTGCACCCGCCCTAGGTGATTGGCCCCTCTGCCAGGTGATCTGAGGTGTGAACAATCAGCAATTTGGGAAGGTAGCAGCTCAGGCAACCATACTTTCCTGGGCCTGGCCTGTACCAGGGGGTACGTGAGACCCCTACCTGTCGACATATGGCTGGAAATTATGCTTTACCCAGTCACCCTTTACGCGTCAGACGCGTGGGCCGGACTTAAGGGAGCGCACAGGGAGGAAGGAGGAAGAGGTTCCTCAAACGCCGAAGCGGAGGAAGGATAGGGGAAGGGAACGAAAAAAGAAAGAACGAACGAAAGGCAGTGGAGAAACTGTTCTGGTATCGGTGACTGAATATGCAGAACACATTCCCAATAACATCCCAGACATGTTTCCTAAGGAAGGGGAAAACAGCAAGAGGATAGACATGCAGCACGGAAGGGAAAAGATGTTGCAAAGGTAGCCAAGCAGGAACCCGCGAAAGAGCGGTGAGCCCTCTTGGGGGAATATCTCGGAGGTAAATTAACTTCACAATGCAACTCATTTTTAATTTAGTGAACTCGAGCGTCTACAATTTGCCTGTACAGTCTAATCACATTTTACGCATTTTCTCATTCTCTGGAACACTCTAAAACAATATTTCACCAATATTTCACCAGTTATTATAGACGTATTTGTTCAATGTGGTCCTATACATTTGTAAACCAATTTCCGAAACGTAAGTTCCAAAACAACACATCACTGTGAATTAGCATTACAGACCGGAGTATATGCATCATAAAAAAATTAAAATATGCATGAAAATGTGCATGGAAAAATGCTTAAAAACTGCCTGAAAAGTGTCGAAATATGCAAGATCAAATAGTAAAAAAACATGGTAGTTGCTGCATGCATTATATCTCGAAGTCGAACTTCTGCGTGTCAGTTACGAGGAGAGTGCCGGCCACGCGAAAAATCGGTACATTTAGAACGCTAATACCATCTTCTGAATACTTTCTGGTAGAGGTTAGGAAGGGGCCTTTCTGAGATTATTTTCTAAAAATTTGCAAAATGGGGACGAACGCTGTGTTTCGTGTTCCTTCTTTGCTATTGTTGTCGGTAACAAATGGAAGCGATATGAGTGAGTCGTAGCGGAACTATCGATATGTTGGACCGACATACAGAGATCACATGCAAAGGGGCACGCTCAAAAACTCCGTAATATGTTGTTTAAAAAAACAACATACAATCACGAATTTTTTGAACAGCATTAACTTTTAATTAATACAACTGGACCAAAGCATCATTTACAATTTATTTTAAATTTTTCTAATACTGTAAACATAAATGACCAAGTACTGTTCCAAATGTTCGGTGGTAAGATTGGGTCTTCGATCACTCAAAACATTTTTATAAGCAGAAAAGGACCTTTCTACATAAACTGAAGTAGCTGGGCAGTATTTGAATTTGGGTGCTATGTTGGCACTTAGTGTTTCTGGTAAAAGTTCACCCGTCCCGTTAATAAAACCATCCATTTGGCAGAAAGGTTCAAAGCCTGGGTTATTGTTTCAAATATTTTCAAACTTTTCTTAAGTTTTCTTGACAACGAGGAGTTTACTAAAACAATTTTATTCATTAACTGACTAGATTAATTCAACGCCAAATCTTGAGTTTCAAGCTTTTTAACACTTGCAGGTATATGGGAAAAATGAGAGAGCTGATCACAGCAGTCTCTCTCGTAATACCGGAATCAGTAAAAGCTTCCATGCGGTGGCAAACTGCCAAAGCTTGTGCACTATCGAAGTCTTTTACTACCCTTCTAATGGTCTCGGAAAATAAAAAAACCACAGCTTTGACCCACGTACCCCAACGAGTTACCACTTGTTCGGGAGGTAAAGGCACATTTGGTAGTTTTTCTTTGTAGGTTTAATGAGAGCAGGAGTCTTCAGAAACACTTTCTTTGTGGATGAAACCAGATTATTTACATTCACAAACATGGAACTTACTTCTTCAGCAAAGCGACGCACTCTGTGAACCAAATTTCGATAAAATACGCAGAGGGCTTTTCCTTCTTTGATCATATAGGGAGCGGCATCTGAAATACACACACGCCCTTTCATGCAGAAGATTCTGGAAATATTTTTCTAACACCTTCATTCACAAATCTGGTTATCGTAGAATGATTTACTTCTTTGCAGGCCGCTAAATGGGAAAGAGGAGGCTCTTCCTTTAAAGCGCAGTGTAACTGTCACAAGTGTCTATAGTTTCTTCAGCTGAAATCCAGGTAATGCTATCCTTGAATGCATTGCGTATTTCTTCCAGAACACTTACGTAAATTGTCGGTATGTTATTTTACGCATTATTGATTCGTCTGGTATATTTTGATTTAAACAATATTTGCGCAGGAAGCCTTTGAAGATAGAGTTTGTAAGTTTGTGAAGATAAATATTGCTAGCAATGAATGCTTCACATAGCTCCATGTTAAACCGACCCTTTTTAGTTACTTTTGGACAAATCTTTGCTGCTGCAACTTGCTGTTGTCAGAAGTTGTCGTCGTGGTTCTTTCCTCTGCACTCCGGCGATATGAAGACTTGTCTTGATATGCTGGCCTATTTGAAACACTCTTTGCACGAAACGTTTTTCTTGCAAACTCGACAGTATAAAAAAATTCCGTCATATGTAAATGTTCCAGGATGATCAGCTATCCACGAAACGTTGTTTCTTTATTCGGGCGACATGGCGCACAACACGTTACACACGACAGCGGTGAACACGTTAACTGTGAACAAGTAAATAGAAAGATAAACTGAAACAATGGACGTGCGACTAAAAGCTAATTTAGTTGTTGCCGTCGCGTACGGTATGACATCACTTCAGATTAACCGGGGGCGCGGGTGCAGTAGCATTGACTCTTGTCTACCTTTTCCTGTTCCTCATCTGTAATGATTTCGCTAGACAGTGGCCTCTCGATTAGCGATTGAACGCAGTTCTAGGTCGCGGTCAATCTGTGAGACATCAGAACCAGATCGGGCTAGAGACCGCCCGTCTAATTAAAATATTGTAAACATGGAGCGAAAATATGCATCGCCGCTAGTTCCTAGTTAAAATATGTAATAACCGGTGAAAAGGAGCCAAAGATGCAAATGCATGTAATCCAGTGCCCATTTTACGACAGTAGGAGCAGCGAGCTAGTCAGTGACGTCATAGGTATAAAAGACCTGAATAGAGCATTTTAGCGAGCTTTCAAATTATTTGAATTTCTTTTCGGTTTTTATACAAGAGTACTAAAATTACAGAGGAAAAAAAAACTATATTAGGAGCCTAAAATGACAACAATTTAAGACGATTTTAAGAAAACAAATACCCTATTATCGAGAATTTTCGGTTGCTTCAGTATGTTTTGCGTAAAATATAAGATTGTAAGATACAGCTGTGTATTCTGTAAGTGTGCACAGCAATATCTCCTTAGAAAATCATTTCTTTATTATTGTCGAGTAGGTACTCAAGTTATTACTACGTTATAAACACTTTTTATGTTTATTGACCTGTTTCTTCTAGGTCAAGAATTAAACTTCAGTTCTGCAATATTTTGTTTACCGCATATTATAACTGTCGTATGGGATTCCATACCCCCATGAACCATGGACCTTGCCGTTGGTGGGGAGGCTTGCGTGCCTCAGCGATACAGATAGCCGTACCGTAGGTGCAACCACAACGGAGGGGTATCTGTTGAGAGGCCAGACAAACGTGTGGTTCCTGAAGAGGGGCAGCAGCCTTTTCAGTAGTTGCAAGGGCAACAGTCTGGATGATTGACTGATCTGGCCTTGTAACAATAACCAAAACGGCCTTGCTGTGCTGGTACTGCGAACGGCTGAAAGCAAGGGGAAACTACAGCCGTAATTTTTCCCGAGGGCATGCAGCTTTACTGTATGATTACATGATGATGGCGTCCTCTTGGGTAAAATATTCCGGAGGTAAAATAGTCCCCCATTCGGATCTCCGGGCGGGGACTACTCAAAAGGATGTCGTTATCAGGAGAAAGAAAACTGGCGTTCTACGGATCGGAGCGTGGAATGTCAGATCCCTTAATCGGGCAGGTAGGTTAGAAAATTTAAAAAGGGAAATGGATAGGTTGAAGTTAGATATAGTGGGAATTAGTGAAGTTCGGTGGCAGGAGGAACAAGACTTCTGGTCAGGTGACTACAGGGTTATAAACACAAAATCAAATAGGGGTAATGCAGGAGTAGGTTTAATAATGAATAGGAAAATAGGAATGCGGGTAAGCTACTACAAACAGCATAGTGAACGCATTATTGTGGCCAAGATAGATACGAAGCCCACACCTACTACAGTAGTACAAGTTTATATGCCAACTAGCTCTGCAGATGACGAAGAAATTGAAGAAATGTATGATGAAATAAAAGAAATTATTCAGATTGTGAAGGGAGGCGAAAATTTAATAGTCATGGGTGACTGGAATTCGAGTGTAGGAAAAGGGAGAGAAGGAAACATAGTAGGTGAATATGGATTGGGGGACAGAAATGAAAGAGGAAGCCGCCTGGTAGAATTTTGCACAGAGCACAACATAATCATAACTAACACTTGGTTTAAGAATCATGAAAGAAGGTTGTATACATGGAAGAACCCTGGAGATACTAAAAGGTATCAGATAGATTATATAATGGTAAGACAGAGATTTAGGAACCAGGTTTTAAATTGTAAGACATTTCCAGGGGCAGATGTGGACTCTGACCACAATCTATTGGTTATGACCTGTAGATTAAAACTGAAGAAACTGCAAAAAGGTGGGAATTTAAGGAGATGGGACCTGGATAAACTAAAAGAACCAGAGGTTGTACAGAGATTCAGGGAGAGCATAAGGGAGCAATTGACAGGAATGAGGGAAATAAATACAGTAAAAGAAGAATGGGTTGCTTTGAGGGATGAAATAGTGAAGGCAGCAGAGGATCAAGTAGGTAAAAAGACGAGGGCTAGTAGAAATCCTTGGGTAACAGAAGAAATATTGAATTTAATTGATGAAAGGAGAAAATATAAAAATGCAGTAAGTGAAACAGGCAAAAAGGAATACAAACGTCTCAAAAATGAGATCGACAGGAAGTGCAAAATGGCTAAGCAGGGATGGCTTGAGGACAAATGTAAGGATGTAGAGGCCTATCTCACTAGGGGTAAGATAGATACCGCCTACAGGAAAATTAAAGAGACCTTTGGAGATAAGAGAACGACTTGTATGAATATCAAGAGCTCAGATGGAAACCCAGTTCTAAGCAAAGAAGGGAAAGCAGAAAGGTGGAAGGAGTATATAGAGGGTCTATACAAGGGCGATGTACTTGAGGATAATATTATGGAAATGGAAGAGGATGTAGATGAAGATGAAATGGGAGATAAGATACTGCATGAAGAGTTTGACAGAGCACTGAGAGACCTGAGTCGAAACAAGGCCCCCGGAGTAGACAATATTCCATTGGAACTACTTACGGCCGTGGGAGAGCCAGTCCTGACAAAACTCTACCATCTGGTGAGCAAGATGTATGAAACAGGCGAAATACCCTCAGACTTCAAGAAGAATATAATAATTCCAATCCCAAAGAAAGCAGGTGTTGACAGATGTGAAAATTACCGAACTATCAGCTTAATAAGTCACAGCTGCAAAATACTAACACGAATTCTTTACAGACGAATGGAAAAACTAGTAGAAGCCAACCTCGGGGAAGATCAGTTTGGATTCCGTAGAAACACTGGAACACGTGAGGCAATACTGACCTTACGACTTATCTTAGAAGAAAGATTAAGGAAAGGCAAACCTACTTTTCTAGCATTTGTAGACTTAGAGAAAGCTTTTGACAATGTTGACTGGAATACTCTCTTTCAAATTCTAAAGGTGGCAGGGGTAAAATACAGGGAGCGAAAGGCTATTTACAATTTGTACAGAAACCAGATGGCAGTTATAAGAGTCGAGGGACATGAAAGGGAAGCAGTGGTTGGGAAGGGAGTAAGACAGGGTTGTAGCCTCTCCCCGATGTTGTTCAATCTGTATATTGAGCAAGCAGTAAAGGAAACAAAAGAAAAATTCGGAGTAGGTATTAAAATTCATGGAGAAGAAATAAAAACTTTGAGGTTCGCCGATGACATTGTAATTCTGTCAGAGACAGCAAAGGACTTGGAAGAGCAGTTGAATGGAATGGACAGTGTCTTGAAAGGAGGATATAAGATGAACATCAACAATAGCAAAACAAGGATAATGGAATGTAGTCTGGGTGATGCTGAGGGAATTAGATTAGGAAATGAGGCACTTAAAGTAGTAAAGGAGTTTTGCTATTTGGGGAGCAAAATAACTGATGATGGTCGAAGTAGAGAGGATATAAAATGTAGGCTGGCAATGGCAAGGAAAGCGTTTCTGAAGAAGAGAAATTTGTTAACATCCAGTATTGATTTAAGTGTCAGGAAGTCATTTCTGAAAGTATTCGTATGGAGTGTAGCCATGTATGGAAGTGAAACATGGACGATAAATAGTTTGGACAAGAAGAGAATAGAAGCTTTTGAAATATGGTGCTACAGAAGAATGCTGAAGATTAGATGGGTAGATCACGTAACTAATGAGGAAGTATTGAATAGGATTGGGGAGAAGAGAAGTTTGTGGCACAACTTGACCAGAAGAAGGGATCGGTTGGTAGGACATGTTCTGAGGCATCAAGGGATCACCAATTTAGTATTGGAGGGCAGCGTGGAGGGTAAAAATCGTAGGGGGAGACCAAGAGATGAATACACTAAGCAGATTCAGAAGGATGTAGGTTGCAGTAGGTACTGGGAGATGAAAAAGCTTGCACAGGATAGAGTAGCATGGAGAGCTGCATTAAACCAGTCTCAGGACTGAAGACCACAACAACAACAACATGGGATTCCATTTAGATTCCAACAATTGTTACCCCTTCATCATGCGATTTTTCTTCTTCTCAGTAACTGTAATTTGATACACATTTATGACGGGTTACAGAAAATAGGAAAAATGTTTTTAAAAATCTTCCACTTACAGTTTTTGACACTTTGTACATATTCAGTGCTGCGCATATATAGTGGAATTAAGTGATAAGTTTTATTCTTTGACACTTTGCACATATGCAAAGCGGATCATTCATTATCGAACCAAGTGATAATTCAAGAGCAAAACGCTGAAAAATTTCTAAACTATAGACTTAACAAAAATAGTGAACAATTTACTAGGAGTGTGTCTGCGTGCAACTAAGTGACTTTACATCCATAAAATGAGGTGGAACAGTTATTTTCCTCATTCAAATGAATATTTTCATATTTTTCTTATAAAACAAAATGTTGAAACAAAACTATCAAAATTGCAACAATAGAGAAAAAACTTAAATACATTGTAATCAGAATAAGTTTAAGAGATTTCATTTTTAGTAAAATGAGGTGAAACAGTTATTTGTTTCATTCAAACACAAATTTACATTACATGTTTCACATGAAACAAATGTGTAGCCTTTGCACTCTGGATTTTTCATGTTCTTTTCTCATTCCAAATTGGCCATTGGTTTACTGGATTTTGTCGTACATCTTTTAATGTTAGTGAAAATGATTTAACTTTCATTCTCTTGCCCTCTGTTGGGTCCAAGCTGCTTAGTCTTCCATGCTTTCTTGGCCCCTGGCATAGAGTGTGGGCTAACTGAATCCTAAACCTCTCTTGATTCATGGGTGTGTGTATTGGTGCTCTTTCAAGAAACATTCTTCAGTACAGTATCCATTAATTTATTACCATTGTATCAAGCAGGTTGAAAAAATAGACAAAGATACCATCTCTTTGATCTTATCTTGATATGGTGTCTTCCTATATTGTTGTCAAGCAAATAAACATTTCCCATGTGGGAATTGTATACAGAGACTGCTGCTGTACAAGGCACCAATATGTGCTCCTTTTACTTGAATCAAATCTTCTCACTTCTTATTTTGGAAGTTCTCCAACAAAAGTGGAGAGAAAACTAGCATTGTTGTCAAAACAGTAGAAATGTCAACTGACTCAAAATTTGTTGTGAATTCTTCTGAATAACTGTGTGATTCCTTTTTGAGTTCTTTTTGTCACTGAACTTGCAGTTAGGAATTCTATTGCATTGAATTGTACCAATACACAAGAGTTCCTTTCTTGAACAAATACACCGCTAAATCCAGAGAAGTATAATATCAGTCAAAATGTAACCTGTAATTCTGGTGTCTTGGCACTTCTCTTGACAGCCAAATAACATCATTTCCATTAGCTCCGATATCAGGTTCCTCCTCAGCTCGAAATTTAGGGTCATTTTGCTGTGTGCTGGAAATTTTCAATTTGTGAGCAAACCCCAAGTCACCACAAAGCATAGTGTATTTGGAACCCCACTTGTGTGGTTTATCTTTGTGTGCTGTCTTGCCTTGATAGCTCAGTTCTGTTCATCAATTGAAAGACGTTCACACATGTGTACTGAAAGACATCTTTGGTTCAAGTAGTCTAATATTGGCCTTACTTTGTGTAGTTTGTCACTTTCAGGAGCTTGGGGGGGGGGTGTCTGATCGCTTCAGGTTGTCACTGAAAAGCAAAGTACTATGCAATCTCTTGAAGTACTTCTGTGACATAGTCTGTTTTACCTACTCAATTCCAAATACATCATTCAATAGATCATGGATGTTGGCTGGTGGAGTCAAAGCACTGATGATGCATATGCTGTAAAAAAATTTATAGATGTCATAATTTGTACAATCAAGTGGCTTGTTTGGATTTTGTTGAATAGCATATAAATTTGTTTCATCCACAATTTTTGATATAATTTCATCAGTGAGGAAACATTTTAAAAAAAATGGTACAATGTAGATAGCTCTAGAACTGATAGCTGTAATTTGTTCTTTCTGTGAATGGGAACTTGTCAGGAGAGGAAGGAAAACATTGCTTTTTCCATAAAACCTGTTGTTTTTTTAATATTTCTTCTTTTGGCAACAGGAATTTTAGTTCAAATTTCCAGAAGAGATGGAGAATTTCCTTCGAACATTTCCTGTAGCTGTATTGGATATATTTGAAATTGGTTCTGTTTGGATATCAGTTCCGGGGTCACTATCGCTATCTGGAGATTCAAGGTCATGGACAGTAATTATTGGATCTTCGTCAGAATTGTCAAATTCCAGCTCATCTTCACTCTCTGAAGGGCAAACCATCGCCATGAATTCATCTGATGTCAGAACCTTAAGTTTTCCATTATCCCAATACACAGTGGAATCCATCACAGTAATTTATTGTCAACAACTGTACAGGAAACTGAAACAAAAAACATGTAATTGGAATTTGTATAATGTAAGAGTTGAGAACAAACTAAAACCATGTCATATACTTTTGCAGATGTGCATACAGAATAATATTACTTATTACATACTTGTTAATTAGCACAAATATACATGAACACAGACACATTCACCACTGTAATTGAATCACGAGGGAAACATTCCACGTAGGAAATATATATCTAAAAACACAGATGATGTGACTTACCAAATGAAAGTGCTGGCAGGTCGACAGATACACAAACATACACACAAAATTCAAGCTTTCGCGACAAACTGTTGCCTCATCAGGAAAGAGGGAAGGAGAGGGAAAGACGAAAGGATGTGGGTTTTAAGGGAGAGGGTAAGGAGTCATTCCAATCCCGGGAGCGGAAAGACTTACCTTAGGGGGAAAAAAGGACGGGTATACACTCGCGCGCGCGCCCACACACACACACACACACACACACACACACACACACACACACACACACACACACACATCCATCCACACATATACAGACACAAGCAGACATATTTAAAGACAAAGAGTTTGTCTTTAAATATGTCTGCTTGTGTCTGTATATGTGTGGATGGATATGTGTGTGTGCGCGCGCGCGAGTGTATACCCGTTCTTTTTTCCCCCTAAGGTAAGTCTTTCCGCTCCCGGGATTGGAATGACTCCTTACCCTCTCGGATTGGAATGACTCCTTACCCTCTCCCTTAAAACCCACATCCTTTCGTCTTTCCCTCTCCTTCCCTCTTTCCTGATGAGGCAACAGTTTGTTGCGAAAGCTGGAATTTTGTGTGTATGTTTGTGTTTGTTTGTGTGTGTCGACCTGCCAGCACTTTCATTTGGTAAGTCAAATCATCTTTGTTTTATATATATATATATATATATATATATATATATATATATATATATATATATATATATATATATATATATCGACCTGCCAGCACTTTCATTTGATAAGTCAAATCATCTTTGTTTTTAGATATATATTTCCTACATGGAATGTTTCCCTCTATTATAACCGTATATATATATAATTTTCATTTTTGCCATGTGTACAGACTCTTAAAAGATGGCACTTCATGCCAAACTGAAGTTTCTGTGTACACGATGAATGTGTCATCCAAGTTGACAGTGGTATGGACTAGTGGCAAATTCTTGCGCACAGTTTTAGATATGCAGCATTGCACTTGTGTAAAGGGGTCTTCAAGGTTAAAATGGCAAAGACACTGAGAAAATTTCATTTCATTCCACTTTGCAGATATGAAAAGCTGTGTAGTGAAGGGTCTTTCTCATACACTGACATTGTTACCAAAACACTGGAGGTTTTCTTTTGTTACACAAACCACATTCTTGAGCTTAATAGCCTCCTATCTTAAAGGGAACTTCCAGTGTTTACAGAGTAACAGATTCTGAAAATAAAACAATATCAGCAAGGTTAATTTGAAGTTAGCTATTTAATGTTAAGATGAACATTGCATCAATAAAAATGTAGCTCATAGTGAATGCTGTTCTCGGGCACACAGTGAGTAAGTTGCTGTTCGTAACCAGCTGGAAATGTGAAATCTGTCAAGCAAGTGGAAGCTGCTCTGAATGGGTGTGTTAGGCAGAATGCTGAGAAATGTTCTAGAGATATCAAAGGTATTGCAGGTACTATCCTCCCAAACAGTATAGTGTGAGTAGGTTGTCATTGGTGGTTGCATAGGTCCATTACAGAGGAGGCAGGGACCAGGGAGAACTCAAAAGTATTACTCCCATAACTCTTACCAACCAGTTGGATGTTCTGTCTTCCACTGAAACTGAACTTGCAGCCAGAGTGCACAATTGATCTGTTGAGAAACATTCTGTGCTCTGTGTCAAGGGGAGGCAAATTCAAAAGTATTAGGATGTGTTAATCATCAGCAGTTCAGAAGTACTGCAAATAATTTTACCCTTTAGATAAATAACAGCAAGAGATGGGAGGGATCACCATGTGCTTTCTGTGTGTATATCTGGAGGCCTCATTTAACATATTTGAAGAGGCTATTCTGGAATTCATTTGGGGAAAGAAGGTGCTTCCAAATGCAGAATGTGGTGCATGTTGGAATGAATGATGTCACTGGGGACCTGAGGTTATACTTTGATCTTTTCAAGCCTCTCTGCCAGTTGCTGAAATGGTCAGTGTTGCTCATGAAGTTTCAGCAAAGAGGATTGAGAAGACCAGTTTCACTCATAGGGTTTCAAAGAAGTTGACAACGTGTCACATTGTACCCAGAACTGCTCAGGAACCTTTGGTTCTGAGCTTAGTAGGCTTCAACCAAACACTTCCAAAGCTCCGTGACAAGTTTAGCAAGAACCTCCTGCACACCCGCCATAGGGTGGAGAATTTTAGGGTCCCCCCTTAAGTGGGTCGGAGATGCACTACGTGCTGGAGGCTACTACCTAGGTGACTCGCTGTGTGTGGAGTGCAGGCAGTGTTTCCTGAGTTAAGAGACTCGCCAATCACTTAGAGCAGATACCTGAAGAGCTCGTCCATGATAGAAATGTTAGTTGCATGTTTCCTGGGTCATAATTGTGACCTTATACTGTTTGGAATGAGTCTGTTTCACAGTTACAGAACATCTCAGTAGGAAATAAAGATCTTGAACATTAACATGATTCTTTAAGTTCTGAAAGCTAGGATAATGTCATTACTTTTGTATCAGCAGTATGATAACTGTGGTTTGTTGTGCTGAAGTGTTGGGAAATGTAGTGTTAGTGCATAAAAATGGTACAAAAAAATTACTCGTTGACATTTTCTGAAATCTTGCAAAAGTCTTTAAATCAAGTTATTAGATGTTAAATTGGTATGCAACTAAAACATTATGGTATGAAAGACAACCCATTCTACACATTGAATAACAGAATAGATATATTCACAATATACTAAGCTACTGTGATACCACAGGAAGATAACTAAATTCAAAAATGGAGGAAATGGTAGGCACAAAGGATCAGATATATCAGATGATTTTTCTAAAACTGGTGAATTTGCTGCTGATAAAAGTCAATGGATAAAAAGCCGCAACACGCCCCCTGCGGGTCCGGGGTAAGAATAGGCCCGAGGTATTCCTGCCTGTCGTAAGAGGCGACTAAAAGGAGTTTCAACCGTTTCGGCCTTCCATGTAATGGTCCCCCTTGGGGCTTGACCTCCATTTTTCAAAATTCTACAGAAGTACGAGCCTTTTGGGGAAGGACACCTTACGTGGTGTACCACTGGTCCTCAGACCTTGGCACTCAGCATTGTAACAGCGTTGTAACCATACCCACTACTCATCAAATTGGGCCTAAACGCCTGATGGGTTGTAAAAGTTATGCCCATAGTGCCTCCCCATCTGCACCTACGATCATGATGGACTTTCGATGGCACCCAAAATCCAGCACGGTAGCCAGCCCGTTATGGTGGGGTCGTCATGTACCCTCTAGGTTGTAGCCCCCTGACAACACAGGGATCGTACTGCCGATACCTGAGCTGCGCCCTCCCCATGTCGGCCAAGGAGTAGATGCCCGTCTCCTTGGGGCATCAGGACTCCCGGCAACGGTCATCCTGCCAGGTGGCCCTTGCTGAGGCTGGGTGGCGCCCATGGGGAGAGCCCCTGGTCGGAGTGGGTGGTATTGGGGCGGACGTTTCGCAGATGAAACGTCAACACGTATCAGGTCGCTCTGCGGCCGAGTCTTTCAAAAGGAAAGGTACTGTCTCTGGTTCTGGTTCTCCTGCCCTTTCCCCCTTGGCCACTCCCTGGGAGGAGGGACAGGCCCGCCGGCCTGGGGCGAAGTACTTCCCCCGCTATTTGGTCTGTTCTCGAACCGATGGGGGGACGTTCGCCACCTCCAAGCCCATGTTCTTTGTTCAGCACATCGAGGACATCTTCGGGGAAATCGAGGCTCTCAGTAAGATGCGTTTGGGGTCCGTTCTTATAAAGACCACCTCCGCCACACAGTCAGCGGCGCTCCAGGCTTGTGACCGACTAGGGGACATCCCAGTGTCCATTGTCCCGCATCTGGCACTGAATAGGATGCAGGGGGTTATTTTTCATCGGGACCTCCTGCTGCAATCTGATGAGGAGCTCAGGGCCAACCTGGAGCTCCGAGGCGTGCATTTCGTCCGGCGAGTCCAGCGCGGCCCCAAAGACCGTCGCATTGACACCGGGGCCTTTATCCTCGCCTTCGAGGGGGATGTTCTCCCGGAGAAGGTAAAGGTGATGTGCTACCGGTGCAACGTGCAACCTTACGTCCTGCCTCCTATGCGCTGTTTTTGGTGTTTGCGCTTTGGGCACATGTCGTCATGGTGTGAGGCTGAGCCTCTTTGTGGCGATTGTGGACGTCCTCTTCGTGATGAACATACATGCACCCCACCACCTCGGTGCGTTAATTGTTCTGGTATCCACTCGCCTAGATCCTTAGACTGCCCCACGTATCAGAAGGAGAAGAAGATTCAAGAACTCAAAACTTTGGATCGTCTCTCTTATTCTGAGGCCAGGAAGAAGTATGACAGCCTCCATCCCGTGACGTTGACCACTTCGTTTGCCTCGGTCGTGTCCACTCCTTCCGCGGTATCCTCACCCCTATCCTGTCCCCCCTCTACCTCCTCCCCCCAATCCGGGGTCTATGCCTCCGCCTCCCAAATCCTCCTCCCCCGCAGCCCCCGCCCCCTCTGCCCCAAGGGCCACCCCCCCCCCCCCTCTCCCCCCCCGCCGCCGCCTGAGACGCGATCCTCTTCTCAGGCGTCCATCGGGAAACGTTCCGGACCCCAGCTTCCGAGGTCCGGCGTTCCAAAACGGACCCCGCGCGTGAGGACCTTCTTCAGGTCCAGCCCACCATCCCTGTGCCTCCTCGGACTTCCAAGAAGGCCTCTAAGAAGAAGTCTCTATCCCCCTCTCCACCCCGGCGCGTTTCGTCTGACGCTCCATCCGTGAGTCGCTGCTCCCGGCCGTCCTCAGTTTCGCCGGGACGCTCTGCTGCCAGGCGCTCAGCTAGCCTCTCGTCGGCAAATGATGCTGCCCCTCCTACACAACCCGGGACAGCAGCCGCAGCTGGCGATGACTCGATGGAACAGGATCCGCCTCCCGCCGGTTGTAGCGTTGTTCCCTCGAAACCTGGCCCTCCGCGGCCGTCGAGGTGACCAGTTCTTCCCCCGTCTCGTTCCCCCTCCTTTTTGACTAGCGATGGCGTTGTTACATTGGAACATAAGAGGTATTCGATCTAATCGGGAGGAATTACAACTGCTCCTCCGCCTGCACTGTCTGCTCGTCCTTGGTCTCCAGGAAACCAAGTTGCGCCTGACTGACCGTATTGCCTTCACCCACTATACCTTGGAGCGGTATGACCTCACCCCTGTGGACGGTATCCCAGCTCATGCTAGGGTCATGTTGCTCGTTCGGGACGATGTCTATTACCGTCCCATCCCATTGACCACCCCACTCTAAGCAATAGCTGTCCGTACTACTCTTTCTGCTTTTACTTTTTCAGTTTGTACCATGTACATTCCATTGTCATCCGCAGTTAGTCGGGCTGAAATGATGCACCAGATTGTTCAGCTTCTTCCGCCGTTTTTATTGTTCGGCGACTTCAATGCCCATCATCCCCTTTGGGGCTCTCCTGCATCCTGTCAAAGAGGCTCACTCTTGGCGGATGTCTTCAACCATCTCAATCTTGTCTGCCTCAATACTGGCGCCCCGACTTTCCTCTCAGACTCTACTCATACCTACTCCCACTTGGACCTCTCGATCTGTTCTACCGCTCTTGCCCGTCGGTTCGAGTGGTATGTCCTTTCTGACACCTATTCGAGCGACCACTTCCCCTGTGTCATTCGTCTCCTGCACCACACCCCATCCCCATGTCCTTCGAGCTGGAACATACCGAAAGCTGACTGGGGACTTTACTCCTCCCTGGCGACCTTTCCGGACCACGATTTTCTCAATTGTGACAGTCAGGTCGAATACCTCACGGCTGTTATCGTCAAAGCTGCCGAACGTTCCATTCCTCATACTACCTCTTCACATCGCGTTTCCGTCCCCTGGTGGAATGAGGCTTGTAGAGACGCTATTCTTGCTCGACGACGTGCTTTACGCACCTTTCGCCGCCATCCTACGTTGGCGAATTGTATTGGATACAAACGACTCAGAGCGCAATGCCGTAGAGTCATCAAAGACAGCAAAAAAGCTTGTTGGGCCTCTTTCACCAGCTCCTTTAACAGTTTTACTCCCTCTTCTGTCGCTTGGCGTGGCCTGCACCGGCTGTCGGGCATTAAGGCCCACTCCTCGGTACCTGGCCTGACCTCGGGTAATAAGGTCCTTGTTGATCCTGTGGCTGTCTCCAACACCTTCGGACGGTTTTTCACGGAGGTTTCAAGCTCCGCCCATTACCACCCTGCCTTCCTTCCCAGGAAAGAGGCAGAAAAGAGGCTCGGCGAACTTCCTTCCACTCGCTGAATCTGGAAACTTATAATGCCCCCTTTACTATGCGGGAACTTGAACGTGCACTTGCACTGTCCCGGTCCTCTGCTCCGGGGCCAGATGCCATCCACGTTCAGATGCTGGCACACCTTTCTCCGGCGGGCAAAAGCTTCCTTCTTCGTACCTACAATCGCATCTGGACCGAAGGTCAGGTCCCCATGCGTTGGCGTGACGCCGTCGTTGTTCCTATACCCAAACCCGGAAAGGATAGACACCTTCCTTCTAGTTACCGCCCCATTTCTCTTACAAGCTGTGTCTGTAAGGTGATGGAGCACATGGTTAATGCTCAGTTAGTCTGGATTCTTGAATCTCGACGACTACTTACCAATGTCCAATGCGGTTTTCGTCGCCGCCGCTCCGCTGTTGACCACCTTGTGACCTTGTCGACATTCATCATGAACAACTTTTTGCGAAGGCGCCAAACGGTAGCCGTGTTCTTCGACTTGGAGAAGGCTTATGATACCTGTTGGAGAGGAGGTATCCTCCGCACTATGCACAGGTGGGGCCTACGCGGTCGCCTGCCCCTTTTTATTGATTCCTTTTTAACGGATCGAAAGTTTAGGGTACGTGTGGGTTCCGTATTGTCCGACGTCTTCCTCCGGAAGAACGGAGTGCCTCAGGGCTCCGTCTTGAGCGTAGCCCTTTTTGCCATCGCGATCAATCCAGTTATGGATTGCATTCCACCTAATGCCTCAGGCTCTCTCTTTGTCGATGACTTCGCGATCTACTGCAGTGCCCAGAGAACATGCCTCCTGGAGCGCTGCCTTCAGCGTTGTCTAGACAGCCTATACTCATGGAGCATGGCAAATGGCTTCCGGTTCTCTGAAGACAAGACGGTTTGTATCAACTTTTGGCGATATAAAGCGTTCCTTCCACCATTCTTACATCTCGGTCCCGTTGTTCTCCCATTCATGGAAACAACCAAGTTTCTAGGGCTCACATTGGACAGGAAACTTTGTTGGTCTCCGCATGTCTCTTATTTTGCGGCCTGTTGCACACATTCCCTTAATATCCTCAGAGTTCTTAGTGGTTCATCTTGGGGAGCGGATCGCACTGTCCTGCTTCGCTTGTATCGGTCCATAGTGCGATCGAAGCTGGATTATGGGAGCTTCGTCTACTCGTCTGCTCGGCCATCCCTCTTACGCCGTTTCAGCTCCATCCACCATCGGGGGTTACGTCTTGCGACCGGAGCCTTCTACACTAGTCCTGTCGAGAGTCTTTATGCTGAAGCTGCCGAATTACCATTGACCTACCGGCGCGATGTACTGCTGTGTCTGTATGCCTGCCGGCTGTTGTCAATGCCCGACCACCCCTCTTATCAGTCCTTCTTTGCCGATTCTCTCAACCGTCAGTACAGGTTGTATGTGTCTGCCCTGCTGCCCCCTGGAGTCCGCTTCTGTCGCCTGCTTCGACAATTGGATTTTGTCCTCCCTACCACCTTCAGAGAGGGTGAGAGCCCGACACCACCTTGGCTCCAGGCTCCGGTTCATATTTATCTCGACCTCAGCTCACTCCCGAAGGAGGGTACTCCAGCTGCAGTGTAATGCTCACGGTTTGTTGAACTTCGTGCTTGACTTGTCGGTCACACCTTTATTTACACTGATGGCTCCAAAACTGACGATGGTATCGGCTGTGCCTTTGTCGTCAGGGCCGCCACCTTTAAATACCGGCTCCTCAACCAATGTTCCAGCTTTACGGCCGAGCTTTTTGCTCTCCATCAGGCCGTTCAGTATGCCTGCCGCCACCGCCATTCATCATATGTACTCTGCTCTGATTCCCTCACTGCTCTTCAGAGCCTTGGAGCTCCCTATCCGGTCCATCCCTTGGTGCAACGGATCCAGCAGTCCCTCCATTCTTTCGCTGATAATGGTTTTCCTGTCAGCTTTCTGTGGGTTCCCGGACATGTAGGAGTGCCTGGGAATGAGGCTGCAGATGCTGCAGCCAAGGCTGCAGTCCTCCTGCCTCGGCCAGCCTCCCATTGTGTCCCATCATCTGATGTTCGTGGGGTTGTTTGTAAGAGGCTTGTGTCGTTGTGGTGGGATGCTTGGTCATCCCTCCAAGGAAACAAGCTCCGGGCAGTAAAACCATTCCCAACTGCTTGGACAACCTCCTCCCGACCATCTCGGCGAGAAGAGGTCCTTCTGACCAGGTTGCCGATTGGGCATTGCCGGTTTAGCCACCGCTACCTGCTCTGCGGTGACCCAGCCCTGCAGTGCCCTTGTGGTCAAGCATTAACAGTGCGCCATGTATTATTGTCGTGTCCCCACTTTAGTCAATCTAGTGTTGTCCTGTCCCTGCCATCTACTTTACCAGATATTTTAGCTGATGACGCTCAAGCAGCTGCTCGTGTTCTGCGTTTTATAACTTTGACTGGCTTGTCCAAAGACATCTAATCTTTTTACTTATTTTATCTGCATCTTTGTCAGGACTTTCTGGTGTCCCCCCCTCCCCTTGAGTTTTACTAGATTCCATGTGCTCTAACAACAGTGACTGGGTGCTAATGACCTCAGTAGTTGAGTGCCCTTAAACCCCACAAAAAAAAAAAAAAAAAAAAAAAAAAAAGCCACAACACATTGCTACCAGACACAGAAAGGCTGCAGAAACTCATATTATAGAGATCCAAATAAACAAAAAGTAACAAGCACCAAAAGATAACTGTGAACACTCCAAGTGAAACTGTGTGTGTGAAATTTGTTGATGCCCAGATGGATATGACATGGATAAATTCACAAAAAATGTTATGCCTGCCTTGCATTTCAGTTTGCTCTCATTATGTGGAACAGTGAACTAAATTTCTGAAATGCTGCGTGTGTGTGTGTGTGTGTGTGTGTGTGTGTGTGTGTGTGTGTGTGTGTGTGTGTGTAGGATGAGGCACTATCACACTTATATATAACTGTAAAAGAGGCTTATATTCTATAGATTTTTAACTGCGAAGACTGATTGTAAGTATAATACATAATGTTACCTGAAAATTGTGTACTTCGTAGTCAAAAACACTAAGTAGTTAGTAAGAAAATCATTGTGATTGTTTTTCTTTCTTTTTAGGATACCAACTTAACATGGCACACAGAGGATCCTGATTTGACAGATTGCTTCCAAAGGACTGTTCTTGTTTGGGTACCTTGTGTTTTTCTCTGGACTTTTTCTGCTTTGGAGACCTACTACCTGTTAAGCAGCAAAACAAGGAATGTTCCATGGAACTGGCTGAATGCAACAAAACTAGTATGTAAACTGTACAAGACAATCATGCAGTTTTGTCATGTGCACATGTGCATATGTGCAGTGTAATGTACAGTGTAATGTTGTTTCTTAATTTTTTCAGGTCATTACATTAATTTTAGTTGTACTGACAGTCGCAGATCTGGGGAATGCATTTCATCTGATTTCACTGAACGAGGATGTGCATCCAGTAGACATATTCGTTCCTATAATCAAAATTATGACATTTGTAAGTACAAACATAACTGTAATAGTAGTAACAATAGTAATAATTCATGTTCATGCATAGGTTTTAGCAAAGCTGTTGATTTAATGTAGCCTTCATCGATATAGGTAGCTACTGTATTGGTTTCTGCTCTAGTGGCGAAATTTCAGATGTTTTCATGGGACATTCTGAAGTATAACAACAAGACACACAAACCACAACATGAGGAGCTAATATGAGGGTCAGGGTTGTAGAATGTACAACTAAATGCTCATTCATTGTGAACTTGAGACTATTGCAGAGGATTGTGTAAATGACAGGATAAACATCAGCTGAGAAAGAGCTGAAAGAAAAGAACTTGGTGGAGTCTTCCAGAGAAATGTTCCAGACAGAGAAACAACGGGAAAAAGTTAACAACCATAAACACCTTTCAGTAATAATATACTGTACTCTTCAACAGTTTTCTTAGATGATAAAATCTACATACCTAATTTGTAATTCTTCTTACTGAGGAAAATTGCTTGAGAAAAGAAGCTTCATTCCTGCCCAAATAAATATGACAACATTATTTTATGTGTGACTATTTGCAATGCAAGAACATTATTATAATTTTTTTATTTCAGTTAGTGCCATTAGCACTCAGTTCTACAAATGTTATGCAAGTCAGTTGCTGTGACAAATGAGAACAGTTCACTAATTTTTATTCTTTTCATATTTTTTTTTTACAGTGCCTAGCTGGTGCTCTCCTCTTCTACAACCGTAAAAGAGGCATGCGAACATCGGGATTGCTGTTCCTATTCTGGTTACTCCTTGCAATTTGTGGTGCAGTGCAGTACCGTGCACAGATAGTATTAACTTATGAAAACACAGTAAGTTAAAACACATATCAGAAAAGTGTGTGAGATATGAAAGTTGTTTGCTTATTGCTGAGACACTCTTACGTCTGTCATGTATTTGAACTGGCAACTGTGAAATGATAGTTTTAGGCATTTAATAATTGATTAAAGGGAGGAGTGATAAAAGCTTCTATGATCATGGGGTTAGAATGTCACTTTGGAGGTGTTAATTGGACAATTACTGAAGGGGCACTACAGATGCCCTATTGTGAAATCAAATGCAATTGATTTTGACCATATGTATTTTTTCTAATGACTGATGATACCTGCCAACTGGTTTTTCAGGGATCTTGCAATTACAGTTTTATCTGTGAACCACCACCATGTCTGTTTAAATGGGGAATGGCATGTGTTAAGAGGGGTAGTTAAAGTTCCATTTATCACTTCAAATGGAATAATAAATTCATTAATTTTCTGCTTGCCTGAAGGTGCATATTTGCAATCCTGGTACATAATGAATGAAACCCCCATGCTACAGTGCCATAGTATGCTATTAGAGAAACCAAAATAAAATGGTGTAGCTCATTGATAAAGTGTAGCATCGTGCAGTAATTTATTCTCTGAATTTGAAGGGTAACAATGATGCAGGAGTCAGTGTTGAGTCGGTGGAGGTGTCTTATGAAAATGGTTGGGCGGCACACACACTGTCTGTCTGGTCACACATCTGAGTGACAAAGAACCAAGTGGTAGACTATTCCTCTGTGAAGAACCGGTAACTGCAAGAGAAGTGGTGTATGTCCCTGGTGCTTGAAGACTGGTGGAGCATAATCTACATGATAGTGGAAAAATTGAAAATGGGTTGTGGATCTGATTCAGTATTTGCACATCTTGAACATTATAAAATTTGCAGCTCTCTGTGTTCCACTGCTGTTTCCAACAATTCAAAAGCCCACTGAACTAAGGCTGTAATGGAAATGTTGCAGCTGTGTCGGACCAGTCCAACTAACTTCTTTAGGCCCTAATCATTGTGGAAGAGCTGTCATGTTCTGGTACAAGAGAGAGGGAGAAAGGGATTACGGGTCATTCTGCAGTTCCTGAGTGGTTACGAACAAATGCAGTAGACAAATTTTTCAGTGGTGGCAGTTAATTGTTTGAATCAGTGCCAAACGTCAACCACAAGGCACCTATAAGAGGCACAGGTTTTGGGATTTGATATAAGGATGCTTGTGACAGGAGACTTGAGGAACTCGAGGGTCTGAATAATGCTCTTCTATTGCATTCAGGCTAAGCTACTACACTGGAAGGTACTTATAAATATTAAAAAAAGCAAACAATTGAACCATTGGCACAACAGAAGTTTGTGTCAGTGTCAGTGTTCGTGGGAGAGAGCTAATAGAGGTAGCAGTCAGTAGCAGCTTTGTAAAGTGCAAACACTGGGAGAGAAAATAGACCAAAAATGGAGCTTATCCAAGGCTGGCAATGAGATGAAAAGTAGTTGGTGTCCCAGTGATCTTGCTGAGAACTCTTCTGAACATGAAAATCCAGAGTCCCTAAAACGTTGCCGCAATGCTCTGTTTCTCTCTATCTGCTGTCAACCCGTCAATCCCCCAGCACTTTAAAGCATCAGCCAACCTGATGTGGGGCTCTGCACCTCCATACTGCCTCAGGCCAGTCACATTTAGATACTTTTCCTTCCCTTACTCCATAAGTTGGTATGTTCCTGCTTTTTACACTAATTCCAAATTTGGTAGTAACAGCGTTAAGCTGAAAGCAAAAGGTCGCTGCTTTTCCTAATGTAGCTAACAACAACAATAACAACTAAAACAACAACAACAACAACAACAGTGTTAAATGTTACTTTGCCCTACCATAGCAGTGGAGACATCCGCCTCAGGAGTGGGGACCACTGTTCCAGCAGTTTGATACTATCCCCGTCTGTCTCTAATCTTTAGGAATCTGACACTGCTGTTCTCAGGACATAATATCAGGCATGATCCTTAGGCAGAAACTCATTATGAAGGACAACTAAGTAGCTTGGTGTTTTGTGTTATTAGAGGTAAATAAAGTATAATACTTCCTGAAATGCATTTTTCTTCATTAATGGGGATAAAATGCATGAGGTAAAATTATTCTTAAGTTACTGTTAAACATTCTGAAATCTTAAAAGAATCACTGGGTTACCCTTAGACATGAAGTAAGAGTAAAAATGTAGGTAACTTTATCTGCATGTTATAGGTGACCGTTAGTGATAAGAATTTTACTAACAAAC
Source organism: Schistocerca serialis cubense (assembly GCF_023864345.2). NCBI lineage: Eukaryota > Metazoa > Arthropoda > Insecta > Orthoptera > Acrididae > Schistocerca > Schistocerca serialis. The sequence goes on from NC_064645.1 coordinate 340,702,676, forward strand.
ATTGTCTATTCCTTCTATTCAGAATTTTAGCTGCTGAAGTGCTGAAAAAAGGTTCAGAAATTATTTGTCTTCATAACGTGTCAGTAACAATTGAAATAATCGATAGTTTAAGAAGTTGAAGTATAAGAAAATGATACTACCTGTGCTTGGTTGCTGTCTTTGGCGTAAACTTGAATCCCAGGTCATACGATAACAATAATGTTTATTTACTACAAATTACAAAACAAACAATTCAATCTATTGAAGTTTAAATAAAATAACAATAATGGGAAAAGGATGGGTTGCTACTCTCCAAATAGACCAGGTGTTGAGTTGCAGACAGGCACAATGTAGTACTCTGCTGAACATTTAAGCGCTCTGACAAAAAGGTAATTGTCTCAAAACAGAAAACATATGCACACAATCATTGTCATTGTAATAATAATAATAATAATAATAATAATAATAATAATAATAATAATAACCACACTACCACTTTGCATACACATGGCCACTGTCGCTGGGCGCTGGAGCCAGATTGTGACTGCATTTAATGTGAGTAGTGATATGCTGGGGTTGGATGCTGGTGAAAGAGATGACATGGGGTGGTAGGATGGGCTGCTAGGTGCCAAGTTGGGAGGTTGTGATGATGAACAGGGGGAGAAGGAACAGCGGTGACAGAAGAGAAGTAGAGATGAAGAATAGACTTGCAGGTGCATTTGTGGGAAAGAAAATGAGTAGTGCTGGAGTGGGATGAGGGAAGGGCGAAGGTAGATGGAGGATTGGTGAAGGTTGAGATGCTGGGGGAGGGGGGGGGGGGTAAGGGAATGAAGCATACATTATAGGGAAAGTTCCCACTTGCGCATTTCAGTAAAGCTGATGTTGGTAGGAAGAATTCACATGGTGCAGGCTGTGAAGGAGTCATTGAGGTGAGGCACATTGTGTTGGGCAGCTGTTCAGCAAGTGGATGGTCCAGTTTTCTCTTGGACATAGTTTGACAGTAGGCATTCATGTACACAGACAGCTTTTTAGTTTTCATTTCCATGAGGAAAGCAGCCTAATAGTTGCAACTTAGTTTGTAGGTCACATTACTGCTTTTACACAAAGCCCTGCCTTTGATGGAGCAAGAGACAACTGTGACAGGACGGAAGTAAGTGGGAGTGAGGACACATGTGACAGGTCTCGCATCTACATCTGTTTTGGGGAGATGAGTCATGAGGCAATGGGTTGGGAGCAGTGGTGGAGTAGGCATGGATAAGGATACTGTGTAGTTCCTGTGGCCAGTGGAATACCACTATAGGAAGTGTGGGGACAAAATTTCTCATTTTGGAGCAGTATGAGAGGGAGTCTAAATCATTGTGGAGTATGTAGTGTGTTCTCTTGGGTGGTACTAAGTCAAGAGAAGAGTGCTCCTTTGGGGCTGGACTGTGGGTATGTGAGGTATGATAGGTAATTGGCGAGACACGGCTTAGGAGACCTGTTTTTAGACGACATTGGGAAGATAATTTGGTCTGTGAAGGCCTCAGTGAAGTTCCTGGCATATTTTAAGAGGTACTGCTCATGATTACAGATCGGGCAACATGTGGTTAGGCAGTATGGGAGGGACTTCCTGGTGTGGAATGGGTGATAGCTCTTCAAGCGGAGGTATTGTTGGTAGGTTTTATGTGGACTTAGGTACTAATATAGCCATCCTTCGGTTGTAGATTGACATAGAGGAAGGTCTTGTTGGGTTTAGGAGGGCCACATGAAGTAAATGGAGGAGAAGCTGTTGAGGTTCTGGAAGAATTTGGTTAGGATGTCCTCACCCTCGATCTGGATAATGAATATCATTGAATCTTATACATATGAGGGGTTTATGATTTTGGTTGGCTGGGAAGGATTCTTCCAGATGACCCATCAGCAGGTTGGTATAGGATGGTACCATACGAGTGCCTATTGCTGTACCATAAATTTGTTTGTAGGTGGAGACTTCGAACGAGAAGTAATCGTGAGTGATGATATAGTGGGTCGTGGTGACGACAAAGGGGGTTGTAGGTCCGGAGTCAGTCGGGTGATGGCAAAGGTCATGTTCAATAGCAGCATGAACATTGGGGATATTAGTGTGCTAAAGGAACATGAACTGTGGAAAGTTGGTGGAGGAAGTGGTTGGTGTCTTAGACACAGGAGGATAGGTTAAGGGTAATAGGCTGAAGGTGCTGGTCCATGAGAGCAGAGATTCTCTTTGGGGCACAGTAACTGGCCACAATATGGTGTCCTGGATGGTTGGGTTTGTGGATGTAAGGTAGCATGTAGAAGATAGGAGTGAGGGGAGTGGTGGGGGCGAGGCAAATGAGAGAGTGTCAGATAAGAGGTTATGGAATGGGCCAAGGGATGTGAGGGACTGACGATCCTGCTGGATTTGAGACGTGGGGCCACTGGCATGGTTTGTAGGTGGACTTCTCAGTAGGCAGAGTTCCTCCAGCAGGTTATCTCCACAGTTCATAACAGTGGAAAATCTTTGTTGGTAGGTAGGTAGGTAGGTAGGTAGGTTTGTAAGGTCAGGATTAATATTTACATGGTGGATAGCATTTCCTTCTGAGGCTGTAGGGTTGGGTTCCATATTTAGTGATTTTGGGACTCATTGCAAGTCAAGGTTGAGAATTTTTGGAACCTCAAAACATGCCTCATCAATATTCCCAAACATAAAATCTTACCTGCTGACAAAGGCCCCACCACTGTGGCTTTTAACTGCAAGGTTTACTTGGTGGAGGGGCTCTGCCAACTATCAGATACATTCACCTAGAAACTCTGCCACAATGACCCCATGCTTGAAATATAGTAGGATTTTTGATTCCCCCTCAAATCCTTAGATCAGTCCCAGAACATCTCTCCTGAGTCGCTCTCATGCTTCATGATTTGCTTCTTAAAGTCAATAGACCCAACCACCCAGGATGCTCCTTTGTGGCTTGTGATAGGTTACTGTGCAATGTCTGCTCTAATTGATAAACACCTTCAGCCTCTTGCACATAATCTACCCTTCGATATATGACACTATCCATTTCCTCCACCAACTCCCCACAGCACTTGCTGACCTGCTCATCACTGACAGTGCCATATCCTTCTATACTGTCCCCAATGCTCCTGACCTTACTGCTATTGAATACTTCCTATCCCTGTGCCCCACTGACCCCAATCTATGGCCTCCTGCATAGTGGCTATGACCGACTATATCCTCACTCATATAAATACCTTTCCTCCAAAGGCATCAGCTACAAACAATTTGGTGGTGCAGTGATAGGCATCTTCCTATGCCAACCTATTAACAGGCCATCTAGAGGAATCCTTTCCAACCACCCAGAATCGTAAGCTACTCACCAGTTCAGATTCACTAATGACATCTCCATGATCCAGATGGAGGGTGAAGACACTGAATAAACACTCTGCCAGAATCTCAACACTTCTCCACCATCCCCATTTGCTTTACCTGGTCATCCTGAACCCACAAATCACCTTTCTCAATGGTGACCTTCAACTCGAGGATGGCTACATCCACATCAAACCTACCACCAATACCTCCACTTCAATGCTTCCACCTGTTACATACCTAGAAGTTCCTTCCAGAGAGCCACCCAAGATCATTGCATCTGTAGTGATGAGCTGTTCCTCTCCAAATATGCTAAGGGTCTCACTGAGGCCTTCACAGACAGAAATTACCCTCCCAACCGAGTACAGAAACACATATACCATGCCTTGTCTCTTCAATCACCCTCCGTGACACCCACAGCTTGGCAACAAAAGAGCACTCTTCTTGAATGGAGAAACTAAATCAGATTCTCTGACAGGGTTCAGATCTTCTTTGTGCCCAGAAATAGGGATCATCCTCCCCATCACTCCTACAGTGTTATTCTGCCACCCACATAAGCTATGCGATATCCTTGTCCCTCCCTACCCCACCACTGCTCCACAATAGATAAAGATGCAAGATTTACTTTATACACTGTTCCACTGTCACTTCGTGCAATCCTGCCACAAGCATTTCCAACCCCATCAAAGGCAGGGATACCTGTGAAAGCAGCCATGTGATCTGCAGAATAAGCAGCCATTGTGCTGCTTCCTATGTGGGGCCTGACAACTAACAAGCTATCTGTCTGCATGTCTCTTGTTATTCACCTTCCCTGCTGCCGCTCCAGAACTACACATACCATCTATCCCACCAACACTCCTACTAGTCTCGTCCCCTACTCTACTTATCTCGTCTGCCATCCTCATTGCCGAGAACAGCCCCCTGACTTCGCACGTAGAAACCAATCCTGTCCTCTCGACGTATCTTCATACTCCCACTGGCAGCACAGTATCTTCCCCACATCTGCTTTGCAATCCCTATTTTTACCCACTCCATGCTGCCTCCTTACCCCCACAACCTACCCCAGCAGACTGCTGCTCATGTCAGATGCTGTGTGTGTGTGTGTGTGTGTGTGTGTGTGTGTGATGTTGAGCAATGAGCAATTGCTTTGTATGTCCCTGCCTATGACTGGGTACCTCTTCTATGCTGCAGGAAGCAATCTATCCATTTCTTATTGTTGTAAAAATGAAATAAAATTATTTTTACTGTCCTTATTATTGACTATAAAAGGAGATAATATGATTTGTGGCAAATTCCTGTTTGAGGATTTGGCGCCTATGCAATTTGTAAATTAATGACAAAGTACTCTGTGTTGTGTTAGTAGCATAGTTGCAGTATTAGTAAAATCCTCTGTATATGTTTTACAGTGTTAATTTTTTATTTTTTTGCAGTTTGAACCAGCATTTTCATTCATTTCATATATGATATATTACCCTCTAATATTGGTGATATTAGTCCTGAGTTGTTTCGCCGATGCCGCTCCAAGATTCTCTGAATATCCTACGGTTGAGGTGAGTATGAAAAAGATATGGGCGCGCGTGCGCACACACACACACACACACACACACACACACACACACACACGCGCTTCATACACAGCACTAACCAAACCCTACTGGTTTCTTCCACACTAATACGATTCAGTGTCACGTATACAGCTAATGTGGTCAGAGAGACTGACTTACATTAGGTAAATGTTGCATAACATTACGTAAAGCCAAATTTGGAAGGCTGCAGTTCATCGTTGCTACTTGGGTACCAGAGTCATAAATATTACACTGACAGTCAGTATGGAATGTAGCACAGCACAGTGGTCAGTGCCTTAATCGTTTGTGTGAAAGAGTATATGTTTGTGTCTCGCGAAATACAGTGGAATCTTTCTTTTATTTCTAAATGTAATTGAAATACCTTAATTATTATTTTTATTCGGGCATAATCTGCATCACTTCAGGCTGGGGGCTGCCTTCGTAGTCTCGGATGTAATTGAATTTAGCATATGTTAAAATTCAGGAGTAAGTAAAGAATACGTATTTTTTTGTTTTCTCAAAAGAAATTCCTGCCCCAAGATACAGACCTCCAAAGATGACACTGTGAACATCATTTTGAAGATGTGAATTTTGGAAAATTTTTTAAAATCCTGTACCTCTGTAACAGTTCTAGATATATTTTTTTTGTTTTGTTTTTAATTTGAAAGGTAATTACTTTATAATTACAATGGTATCCTCCGTTTGGACATGTCTGTCAGAGTTCTTTTACTGTCACCTTCTGAATTTTTTAATAATGTATAGAAATTTTTTTTCCAGAAGTGCCAATCCAGACAAGTTAGATATTTTCTTCTGTTGATTAGTACCACATAGTACTGTATTCTCTGCAAAGGAGAGCTTCCACTTTTAAGTTGGACAGGCTTTGTTTCAAAAAGAAAATCATTTTTTTTAACTCTCAAGGGTAATGTATGTCTCCACTGAAGTTGTTTCTTACTAATTTCTTTGTTGCAGTGTTTAATTCTATTGTCTTTGTTGCAGTTATTTCTTATCACTTTCTTTGTTGCCGTTCTTACTTTTCACTTTCATTGTTGCAGATATTTCTTAACTTTGGTGTAGTTTCTTGCAGTTTATCATGGTTGTTCACTGCAGGTTTCTGTATTGTAGTTGTTCAGTGATAATTTGTTTACTGAAGAGGCTTCTAAGAAATCTGAGACCATCCAGTGAGTTCTGTGTTTTCGTGAGGAATTTGCCAGTTGACGCAGTTGCAGTATATTTTGTGATTAGGACTGTTCGAAATGTCTTCTGACTGGAGCCATGGGAGAGTGAAGTGTGTTAACTATCTGCATATCCATAAAAGAGTGATAAGACAAACAAACACAAAAAAAACAGACTTTGTTCAGTTTGGGAATAAGTGTTCTCTTTTGAAGACTGTGTTGCAAAGTGAAGATGTTTCCAGTGATGACTATTTGTGTTCTAAAAGTTTTGACAGAATAACAGCATTGGTAGTATCTGAAGAAGGTGAAGCCTCCCATGGTGCAGATCGTGCAGATTCTGCACCAATACAGAAAGGATTAAATACCCTGAATCAGTCAACAACCGGTGCAGAGGTCGGTGTCAGTCCTGTTAAGAAACTGTGGTCATTGAAGTCGAGTCATAATCTCTATGCATCAAGAAAGTGCAGAGAAATTACTAAAGCTGTGGATGAATACACTGCAGCAAAATTGACCACACTCTTCAAAGTAGAAATTCCATCTTAAGAAGAAAATGAACCAAAGAACTCTTGCACCTCTTGCCATGAATTTTTCACAAATATAAATTCAGCTGTTGAATACTGTGCATACTACAGTGAAAATGTGCAAGTTCCAGAGACATATTCAAAGAAAACAATGTTGAACCGCATTCCATCAGTATCAAAGTGCATGGTAGACAAATCAAGAAATGTGAGTCTGTAAGAGGAGTCTTTTTGAAGACCAGACTCCTATTATGGTCATCCTGTAGAAGCAGCACAAGGTCAAATAGTGCAGTCAATTTATCTGGAAAAGAAATGGGACTATTCTCACCAGAGTGCCAACAAAAAGACACTATAACTGTAACAGTCGAAGGCCAAAAAGTTGCGAAAGTGAAGAGGTACAAGATTCGCAGTATTAAGGAAACTTTTACAATTTATAACAGCAACTATACAGCTTCACATATTGGAAGATCAAAATTTTATGCACTATGACCTAAGTGGGTAGTTCCACTCCCACCTAGAGATGTCTATTTATGTGTGTGCTGCACAAATTTTGAACATTGTCTGATTTGATCCATTATAAATGGACAACATCAAAAGAAGTGACTTAACACACACAAAAAACCCGCACTTGAAAAATCGTGTATGGTAGCGGAAGATTTATTTATTTATAAACAAACCTATTTGAACATTGTGGTGGTAACGTTGAAGAACTTACTGAAGCGTGTGACATGTGACACCTTGGTTTATCGTGTGAAGTCATTAGAAGTCTGTGATGTACAGTGAGACACTTGTTTGTTTCAAGAATGTGGTGACTGCCCTGGAATGGGAGGACTGTCTTTACAGACACTTGGCCGAGAAGACGTAGCAGATAACTCTGCAGAAATTACATATGTGACATCAGAGGAAAAATCAACTAGTGAAGGTAACTGTTACCTTTGACAGTTTCATTGATGAACTTGGTAAGTGGTCAGTGAAAGCAGTAACACACCAGCATCTGAAGAAATTGCAACAGCACCACATTGCAGAAGTGAAAGGGTGTGTACAGACTGAAGAACTATGTTCAGTACTTCACTGTGATTTTGCTGAGATCTGGTCTGTAATCCTACCACAAGAAGTACAAGGGTATCATTGGAGTAATGACCCGGTTTCAATTTTTACAGGAGTGACATATTTTCAAAACAAGACCACAAATGTCATAATTATAAGTGATGACACAGGACATGACTCAGCATGTGCTTTGCTAGCAATGGGCAAAATTCTTCAACTGCAAACAGGGAGTGAAGATATTATTATTTCTAATGGTTCTCTTAGACGTTTTAAAAATCATTACCAGCTGTTAGAATTGAGTAAGTCGCTTGTGTCAACTGACTGGGTATACAGTGCTGCTGGTCATGGAAAGGGGCCTTGTGATAGTGTAGGAGGCTTGCTTGAAGGACCATGCTACAAAACATTACCTTTCCAGACCAAATACAGCAGCAATTCAGAATACTGGGGATTTTACGAGAGTTGTGAAATCTTCCACATCCACAGCCCTCATTCACTTGTTCAAAGAGGAAATCGAAGAATTCTGTGAACAGAAAAAAGAACAATGGTCCAAACAAACTACTCCTGTGAAAGGACTTCAGAAGACACATTTTTGGACTTAAATGATGAGCGAACTCCTATTGTGTGCACTTTAAAGAGCAAGAAAGAAGAAATTTCATTCTTTCGGCCAACACCGCAGAAACAGCAGGATAATATTCAGATTAACAACCTGAGAAAGGGATGTTTGTGGCGTGTATGTATGACTGTGACTGTTGGATTGCAGAGATTATAGACACAAGTTAGGAGTTAAATGAAATTGTAGTGAACTTCATGCTTCCACATCGACCAGCTGCTGGATTTAGTTTTCCAGCTGAAGGACAGCAACAACGCCATCAGTGCTCATTTCCTGTTCACAATGTTTTGAAGACTGTAAGTGCTCCAGTTCCTATTGGTACAACAGGAAGGCATCACTTTATATCAAAGGAAGATACTGAAGGAGTGGAACACATTTTTAGTTCATTGACTGGCTAATTCCAGTGCAAAACAGAGTGGTAAGAAGTTGTATTAATTAAATAAAACCTTTAAGTCTTTGGACCTTTCACATACATTTTGGAACCATTCAAAATGCTTGAAAAATGAGTCTCTTACTCATCTTTCAAAACTAAAATTATGTTAAATAAGGCTAGGTTTTGATTTTTATGAGCCTGTTATGTGATGATGTAATAATAAAACATGTTTTATGTATGACAAAAATTTCAGTTGTTTATAAAACCTGTTCAACCTTAAAGTGGAAGCTCTCCTTTTCAGGGAATGTACAAGGGTATTTTTTAAGTAAGGGCCATTTTTATTTTTAAAAAAGATACAAATAGTTTTGTAAAAAAACTTTTATTTTCTGATTCTACACACTTTTACCTATTTTTCTACATAGTTGCTTCGTTTATTTAAGCACTTGTCATACCGTACAACTAAGTTTTTAATTCCCTCTTCAAAGAATTCGGCCGCCTGCTTCAACAGCCAAGAGTTCACAGCCGCTTTCACTTCGTCGTCGTCATTGAAGCGCTGCCTGCCAAGATGGTGTTTCAGGTACCGGAAAAGGTGAAAATGGCTAGCAGCAAGGTCGAGGCTGTATGGTGCATGGTCCAAAACTTCCCAGCCAAAAGAATCAATCAAATCCCGAGTCTTTTGAGAGGTGTGAGGCCTAGCGTTATCGTGCAGGAGCAAAACTCCTTTTGTCAGCATGCTGCGCCTTTTGGTTTGAATTGCTCTGAGGAGTTTCTTTAGAGTTCCACAGAAGGCATCTGAGTTGATTGTCGTTCCTCGGGGCATAAAGTCCACTAGCAAAACACAGAGGTCCCAGAACACAGTTGCCATAATCTTGCGCTTTGACAGCGTCTGTTTGGCTTTGACCTTGACGGGCGAGGTTATGTGTCGCCATTCCATCGATTGTCACTTGCTTTCGGGAGTGATATGGGATACCCATGTTTCATCTCCAGTGACAGTTTGACTCAACATGTCATCCCCTTCTTCCTCGTAACAAATCAAAAAGTCCAATGAAGTGGCAAATCTCTTCCCTTTGTGGTCCTCTGTGAGGAGTCTGGGTACCCACCGAGAACACAGTTTCTTAAAGTTTAGGTTTTCAGACACAATTTTGTACAAAACCGATCTTGAAACTTTTGGAAATTCCAAAGAAAGAGTGGAAATTGTGAATCTTCTGTCCTCGCGAATCTTTGTTTCGACTGCAGCCACCATATCATCAGTGATCACAGAGGGCCGGTCTGAGCGTTCTTCGTCATGGACGTTTTGACGGCCATTATTAAACTCTCTAACCCATTGATGCACTTTACCTTCACTCATTGCATTCAAGCCATAAACTTCTGTTAACTGACGATGAATTTCTGCAGCTGATAGGCTTCTCGCGGTCAAAAAACGTATCACTGACCGTATCTCACATGCGGCGGGCGATTCAATAATCGTAAACATTATAAAGTAGCACAGCGATGTGTACATGTCAGCTACAGAGCTGCAACTTGCATCAGTGTGCACGGGAAGGACGCCGGCAAGTGGCGCGGTGGCTTGTTGCGGCGTCCGCGCGAACTACGGGACTATACGCGCGAATGGCCCTTACTTAAAAACAACCCTCGTAGAACTGTATGGTACTAATAAAATTTTATGGATTGGCATTTTTGGAAAAAATTCTATAAATTATAAAAATTCAGAATGCTATAGTAAAAGAACTTTGACAGATAAGTCCAAACAGAGGATTTCTTTGTAGTCATAAAGCAATTCTCTCTCAAATAAAAAAAAAAAACCAACAAAATATCTAGAACTGTTCCAGAGATACAGCATTTTAAAATTTTTTCCAAAATAGACATCTTCAAAATGGTATGCACAGTGTCATCTTTGGAGGACTGTATCTTGGACCAGAAATGTTTTTGGAGAAAACAAAAATACATGTTCCTTACTTAGTCCTTCATTTTAACATACGCTAAATTCAATAACAACAGAGACTATGAAGGTTAAGATTTTTTTGTAGCCTGCCTGAATTGATATGGACTGTGCCTTCAGTTAATTGATTTAAATGTAATTTTATTAAAAGTTATAATACTTTGTTACTTCATTTTCATTATTGTATTAACTTTTTTTATTTACTTTTATTTTTCCTCATATCATTCTTTCTTCATTTGGACTCTGCCTGCATCATCTATAATCTCCCAACAAAGTGCCAATGAGGACTGCTCATTGGTTGGTAAAGTGGCAGTTCATGTAGTCAGTGTGAGGATAGTTTCAGGTAGCCAGTGAATGACTGCATGAAATTATAATTTGTTTTTTAGTGCTGAAACTGATTTTTTTTTTTCTGTCTTGAATTTGCTCAAAGGGGTTAGCTTTAATCACTGTGAACAAAGCGATCATGAATTTAGTTTGGCCACTGACTGTTACTGCTTTTTCTCATATACATTGCAAATCTTGAGTTTGTGGTTAGATTAAGACAGGGCTACAAAATGCATTACCTGCCACAGTTAGTCATTGGTCACTTAACGTTGGCTGTTGACAGAGCATCTTGCATTTCCATCATACCACGTGGCGTCCGCATCCAGCATTGCTCCGACACATTAACTATGTGTGTGAAGTGACTTGCCACCAAGTTTGTGTTACCTGTAACTGATCGGTAGCTGGCAGCCGATGTGGCAACACAGTAGCAGCAAGTGACAGGCATCAGCTATAAGTAATTTTGATTGGACTTCTCTCTCGTTGTCACACCAAGAATGACACAGACAGTTAGCAGTTAAATTGTTTAGTTTCTCTTCTGTTCTATGGTCCGTATCAAGAATTACAGCTTTTGCAGTATTACATGACAGTAACTGTTTTAAAATGTTAAGCACCACCATCATTATAAAATGCCTTTGCCACTTCTGTTGCTCATTCATTCAAGAGTACATTGCTGAAGCGTTTCCGATCTACACGAAACCTATTCGCAGTTACGAATACAAACAACCATCAGCTGTATAAGGGAATAATGACATGAAAATTTGAGCCAGACCAGGATTCAAACCTGCATTTCTTGCTTTACATGAGCGGCCGCTGTACCTGCTTCGGCTATCTGTGCATGACCCATGGCCACATACAAAATTCTGCATGTTATTGTTCCTGCATCATGACTTGTGCTCGACACATACTACATTATTCCCTTATAGGACAGGACATTTCAGTTGAAAGTCGCTGCCTGTTATTGTCAGATGAATACAAACTTTTGCTACTTTTAAACATACCGTATGTGATGCAGTTAAACTGTTTTCTTCAAGACTTGATGGTTCAGGCAACTCTTCCATTACTTTTTTTTTTTTTTTTTTTTTTTTTTTTCCCTTATCCACTCTAACACATCATTCATTATGAGATCAATTTCCCATTCCTCATTGAATACACAGTTTTCAATAGTCTTTCTTTTCAATATTCTCAAGAACTGTAATAGAAAAATAGCCACAGTAACAACCAGAATCACATGGAGTAATAGCCACAGTGATAAGCAAAACGGCAATCGTAATTATAGTGCAATGTAAAGGAGAGTAAATCTGAATAAAGAGGGGAGGGCAAGGAGACCAAGGAAAGAATGATGCTTGTTCTAAGTTGTATAAACAGTCTGAGATGCTCCAGAACCATTCCCCTGGCCCCCTTTCCCCGATGATAGCTGATAAACAAATGAACCTTATGGTGTGGCAGGGCCTCAATGACACTGTGTGAGTAGAGTTGGAGAGGGAAACACTAGGTAGAGGGGAGTTGCTCATTAGTCATCCATTGCCAGTCCTATCTTACTGTCTCTAATCATCGTAATTTACTGTTACTACATTGGCAAAAATCTTGGTTTGAGTATTTACGTTTCAATATTGGATATAATTTTCCAAGTATGGGAAACACTTCTTCAGTATCAGGTGTTTTTTTAGGTCATTCCTAATGAGCATTCTGTTTCTGCCATATCACTGTTCGCTTCAATTCTCTTCTGTTCCAGTTTTCCCACAGTAAATGTTTCACTCCAGACGTACATTCTCAGAAATTTCTTCCTCAAATTAAGGCCGATATTTGATATTAGTAGGCTTCTCTGGCCATGAATGCCCTTTTTGCCATTGCTAGTCTGCTTTTAATGTCCTCCTTGCTCCATCCATCACTCGTTATTTTACTGCCTAGGAAGCAGAATTCCTTAACTTCATCTACTTCGTGACCATCGATCCTGATATTATGTTTCTTGCTGTTCTCATTTCTACTACTTCTCATTACCTTTGTCTTTCTTTGATTTATTCTCACTCCATACTGTGTACTCATTATACGATTCATTCCATTCAGCAGATCATGCAATTATTCTTCACTTTCATTCAGGATAGCAATGTGATCAACAAATAATATCACTGATATCCTTTCACCTTGAATTTTAATTCCACTTCTGAACCTTCCTTTTATTTCCATCATTGCTTCATTGATATACAGATTGAACAGTAGGAGCGAAAGACTAAACCCTTGCCTGACACCCTTTTTAATATGAGCACTTCGTTCTTGGTTGTCGACTCTTATTATTCCCTCTTGGCTGTTGTACATATTGTGTGAGACCCATCTCTCCCTATAGCTTACCCCTATTTTTCTCAGAATTTCAAACATATAACACCATTTTACATTGTTGAACGCTTTTTCCAGGTTGACAAATCCTATGAACGCGTTGTGATTTTTCTTTAGTCTTGCTTCCATTATTAACCGCAACACCAGAATTGCCTCTCTCATGCCTCTACCATTCTTGAAGCCAAACTGATAGTCATCTAGCACATCCTCATTTTTTCCATTCTTCTGTATATTATTCTTGCCAGTAACTTGTACGCATGAGCTGTTAAGCTGATTGTGTGACAATTCTCGCACTCGACAGTTCTTGCCATCTTCAGAATTGTGTGGATGATGATGTTTTCAAAAGTCAGATGGTATGTCGCCAGATTCATACATTCTACACACCGTGAATAGTCGTTTTGTTGCCACTTCCTCCAATGATTTTAGAAATTCTGATGGAATGTTATCTATCTCTTCTGCCTTATTTGATCCTAAGTCCTCCAAAGCTCTTTGAAATTCTGATTCTAATACCAGGTCCCCTTTCTATTCTAAATAGACTCCTGTTTCTTCTTCTATCCCATCAGACAAATCTTCCTCATCGTAGAGGCTTTCAATGTATTCTTTCCACCTATCTGCTCTCTTGTCTGCATTTAACAGTGGAATTCCCATTGCACTCTTAATGTTATCACCCTTGCTTTTAATGTCACCGAAGGTTGTTTTGACTTCCCTCTATGCTGAGTAAGTCCTACTGACAATCTTTTCTTTTTAGATTTCTTCACATTTTCCATGCAGCCATTTTGTCTTAGCTTCCCTGAACTTCCTATTTATTTCATTCCTCAGCGACTTGTATTTCTGTATTCTTGACTCTCCTGGTACATTTTTGTATTTCCTCCTTTCATCAATCAATTGAAGTATATTTTTTGTTACGCATGGTTTCTTTGCAGTTACCTTCTATTGCCTATGTTTTCCTTCCCAAATTCCGTTATTGCCCTTTTTAGGGATGTCCATTCCTCTTCAACTGTACTGCATTCTGTGCTTATTCAGTAGAGTTGTAATGGATACTACAGTCCTCTGCCAGAGTTGCAGTACCTTATTTCATTTGCTGTACAACTTGTCATTTTTCAAGAATCTCATTTTATTGATGCCCACTCACCGATCCCTTGCAGATTTTGTGCTTTGTAAGAACTGGATCTGCCCTTTAAGGGCTTTGAGTGGAGTCAGCACATTGGCCAGTACGGGCGTCGTTAGTATGTGGATCCCCCTTCATACTGCATTGGAAGTTGCTGCCACCCAGGACCATTTGGTCTCTGTGGTCATGGATGAAATCTCTCTCTCCCTCCTGACAAGCCGCCTATGCCCTATGTCCCAAGTGCCCTCCTTCAGCAACTCCTTCCTCATTTCCTCCTCCTTGGGGATTTTAATGCTTGTCACTGTGGGCGGTGCTTTTTCGTTGTGTCTGGATATCTTCATAGAAAAGGTTCGTGTGGAACAAACCTTGGCTTTCTTAATGATGGTTCATGTAAACATTTTAGTGCCATTTAGGACACATTCTCTGCCATTGATCTTCCAATCGCATCCTCTACCATTCTCTCTTCCTCACACTGGTTGCCGCACAATGACCTCTGCATTAGTGACCTCTTCTTGTTAATTCTCTCATTCCCTTGCCACCTCCGGATGGCAAGTTATTCCACAGGGTTTTCTATTGTGCTGATTAGCCCTATATACCTTTGTCAGGTGTATTAAAGAAGTAATTTGTGATGTGCCAGATAAAATTATTCGTGTCGCCAGCATTGCCGTACGCTACTTGCCGTGCTAGTTTCGCTGCTAGCTGATCCCGTGGTAGAGCACAGCCATTGCCATCACTGTTGAGCCTTGCAACACCTTAAGTGGCAACTGTTCACCACCAGTCTTTCTATTTTCAAACTCCTTAGTGACAGTTACTCAATCAAACAGAGCAAGCAAGTGTGTTGGGAATGCTTTGTATCCTTCCTAGGTCCTTCAGTATCTTTGTAATGGGCGTGGACTACACCCCACACCGTCCAATTTTGCCAGGCTTCCATTTCAGACCTTGCCTTCCTGGGTGGCCTTCGTACGGATCTGTCAGTCCTCACAAATTCCTTGTGTCCCATTTTGTGATGACTTCTTTGTCAGCCGCCTATCCGACTAACTTCCTCCTCCAGAAATAGTGGGCCAAAGCTTCCCATTCATGTTTTACCCCTTGTCAGGTGGAATCTTGTAATAAAGCTTTTACTGAATGGGAACTCATTCTGGTCCTCTCCTTTTCACACAATGCAGCTTCTGGCCCTGATTCTATCAGTAACCAATTGCTTCAACACCTTAATTCTCCATGCCAACAATACATGTTCTAGGTGTTTAGCCATATTCGCCTCAAAGATGTTTCGTGCTCTCAGTGGAGGGCTGGTAGTGTGGTTCCTGTCCTTAAGCCTGGTAAGAACCCATGATCCCTACACAGCTACTGGCCGATCAGTCCTCTGCATGTTATTTTTGTGCGTGCGCATGTCCCTCTTCCCCCCCTTGCGCCCTTCCCAATCGACCATCTTGATGACTGGAATGTCCTGTGTTGTGTGATCTTCATTGCCTTACATTTGAAGATTGGTCACTCTCCCCACATAGACCTACTCCTACTCCTACTCCTACTCCTACTCCTACTCCTACTCCTACTCTGTACTCATGAGTGTGTAGGTTATTTCTTTAAATTTTTCATCGCTTGTCATTAGCCCTCCCATGAGTTCAGCCTGTCACCTGTTAAAGCTCATTATTGGAGGACTTCCCTTAGAACATGCATATGGAATCATTAGTGTGTCATATTTCGTTTGGATCATAGTCTAATATTCTGCAAGCTGCCTTCTGATCCCCTTTCTTGGTTTTGATTTCACAGTTGCGTTAGTGAGGTTTGGACAGTTTCCAGTGCAGTAAATAGTAATCGCACCTGCCCTGGCTAGTCTGTCATCTTGTTCAGGTCCACTAATTCCTGACTGATTGGAGACACACAGCATATTTACCCTGTTGCTTTCTCTTAGCTTCAAAAGGACTTTGTGGCATTCTGCAACAAAATTTGGTCGCATTGCATGGGCTGATAGAGGTTTCGGAGCTTCTTGGCTGTCTGAATAAATGTGTTTGCTATGATCTTCGTAGCATCTAAGTAAATTCTCCTCCTTATATACCTTGATCATGGATATTTCTGCCATAAAGTAGTTACCAGATCCCAACATACCATGCTGATGACATTGTAATTCTGTCAGATGTTCTGAAAGACTTGAGAGCAGTAGTGTCTTGAAAAGAGGGTACAAGATGAACAACAAAAGTGGAACGAAGGTAATGGAAGGTACTTAATTCAAATTGGGCAGTACTGGGGGAGTTACACAAGGAAGTGAGATGCTAAATGTCGTTAATAAGTTTCACTATTTGAGAACAAAGCAACTAGTGATAGGAGAAGTAGAGAGGATATAAAATGCACTGACAATAGCAAGGAAATCTGTTTTGGAAAACAAGAATTTGTTAACATGTAATAAGAATTACAATAACACGTGTTAGGAAATATTTTCTTAGGGTATTCGTATGTAGTGTGTCATCGTACAGAAGTGAAACATGGAGGGTTCGCAGTTTAGATGAAAAGGTAAGAGAAGCTCTTGAAATGTGATGCTACATAACAGTCCTGAAGATAGATGGTTTGATGGAATTAGGAGAACATAAATTTATGACACAACTTCACTATAAAAGAAGAGGTCATTTGACAGTCACATACTGAGGCATCAAGGAATCTTTGATTTTGTAATGGTAGGAAATGTGGAGGGTAAAAATTCCAGAGGGAGACAAAGTTTGAATACAATAAGCAGGTTTACGTGGATGTAGGCTGCAGTAAACGCAAAAAGGAAGGAGCTTGCACAGGATAGATTCATGTAAAGAGATGCATGAAACAAGTCTTTGGACTGAAAACTGCTGTAATAATGGCCAAATAGATAAATTGGCAGTTGATGGTAAACATAAAAGGAAGGTCCGCTAAAGAACAACTACTTTTAGAAACGTGCATAACACCATAGATCGATCATTCAGGATAAGCAGCTGGTTGTCCTGTATTATTTTAACTAAAGTTTGTCCCAGACTATCTGCATAAGTGTGCCACAGCTAAAGCCATGAACATTGAAATCGCCACACAGCACTAGGTAGTTACATCTGGTACAACAGTTCATTCTGCTCTGTTTTGCTGCTTGTTTTCAGTGACCAGCATCCAGATATCATTATCAGTGATAATGTCTACAAACAAACTTGCTGTAATGACAGTGACAACCTTGTGTTGAGGAGCTTAACCCACACTTTTGAGAAAGCAATGTCTTTCTGCAGTAGGTGGGCAACATCAGCTCTACTAGAGTCTGGGATACCCAACCTGAGGACACAAACCAACCTATTGGCTGTACAGTTTGAACTAAATTTCAAAAAACCAATCTGCACAAATATTTGCATTTAGTATTCTCTTAGCAGACTCTCTGTTGACACTGGTTGACTGGGCATTTCATTGACAGAGCTTGAAGATCATTGTTCAAAACAATGCTTAGACTTCTGTTCCTTAAATCTGTGATGTCTAATTCTAGTCCAGTAGAGACCAGCCATAAATGATGTCAGGCAGCAAATAACATCTGCAAGTAGGTATAATTTGCTTAAGATATCTTAGTTGTGCCCCTCGGGTGGAAGTACAGTTCTCAAACCTCCTGAGACTGGAAACCATTACATCTAATAAGTTGTCTATCGAATGGCTCTGAATATTAGTGTGAATATTGTTGCTTCCTAGAAAGAGACTATCGTTTGTTATTGTCTGTATTGGTAGCATCTGGAAGTACCAGTTGCTGTTGGGTAGGGGTGGTTTTTAAGTACTGGTGCAAACAGGGAAGAGTCGTGTTCTCAAACAGGTTGATGGGGAGGAGGGAATGATGTACAATTCCATGTGTCAAATGAGTCATCCTAAGAGTGCAGACTTCATACATATTCATGGCAATTGTAAACATGAGCAATAGCTGCCATACCTGCATTACTATTTTCACTGGATGTGACTTTGGCTTCTTTGAGTAAGTGATGTGTTATAGGATATGGAAAGATGGCTTCCTCCACAATGAAAGCTACTTTAAAAAAGTAGTTAGGCAGCTTGTTTTCATCTTCCCCATTTATTACATTGCTCGTGACTGTGGCACTAGCTGCTCATATACCAGAATCTTGGGGTACATTTATGCTGGAGCCTCACTGCTAACTGCTTGGTGCTAGTACATGACACCTCACTGCTCACCTTGAGCCTTGGTACATTTATGCTGAAGCCTCATTGTTGACACATCGCTGGTTGTGCATGCCTCGCTTCTTGCCAGGGACCTCTACGCTGCAGCTGTTCACATGGCTAATTGAGTCGATTACTTGCAGTATGCCAAGCAAAAACTTTCAGTGTGTCATCTGATGACAGTAATAGTGGCTCATTCACAATAAAAATGTGGTTATCGACAACGAGAAATAAAGAGGTGCTATGGATGGACTCTTTGAATGAGATACTTTCATGGTTCTAATAACAGCACAAAAATTATTCTACACACTTTCTCAGGCAGATAAGACTGTCATAACTAATTTTCCAGTTCATTTTAAGTAATATTGAACCAGAATAATGTAAGATATGGAATGTGACCCAAAGTTATTAAGTGAGGAATCTAGGAATATACTACAGATTCCTATACATCAACCTTGCAGAGATTGTGAAGAGAAGATAAATCTAATTACAGCTTGCATAGAGGTATGTAGAAGTAATTTTTCCCATCCTCCATACTTAAATATATGTTTACAGTGGGAATTATCACCTTTGATGCACTTCACAGAAGTTTACAGCTTGTGGATGTAGATGGAGATATAGAAGTAGGCGTATGCTGTGTGATAAACCAAGCAGTGAGGAACACAAAAAGACAGCACTGCTAGAGTGACCTTGTTATGGCTCAAGTTTCAGGATGCGATAAAAGACAAGCTTGACAGCATCACATGGTGAGGATAGTAGTGAGCAATCACAAGGCAGTTTAAATAGGCCATTAAGAGTAGGTGGGCTTCGTTCACCGCCACAGCTGCCGCTGCTGCATTACCATCACCACCACCACCACCACCACCACCACCACCACCAGGCTATGGCAAGTAGCAAAGTGGCAGCATAAATGCACACTTAGGCATCTATATCATTGACAAACAGAAATAATATATAGTTGCTCTTCACATCTAGTCCACTGCAGACAAATCTGCTTGGGGACTTCTGCAACTAAGTGCTGGGCATGTTCAGTGACCACCATGGAATACAGTGTCTCATGGGGATTGCAAATCTTGGTTTGACCACCTGGATCATGAGGATGATATAAACCTGTATAAAAAAGAGTCAGTCTTGACGTGTGCTGTGTGCCAATGAGGTGCTTGGCTGTTGCAGAACAGAGTTAATGGGCAACCTCTGTGGAACCTACTGTGCCTCGGTTGTGTAAGGCTAACCCAGGCAAGCTGGGTTATGTCAGGGTGGATGCTTGTCCCTTGATGCTCTTGGGATTTCCATGTACTCTAAATCCCTTTCTTCTACTACCAGTAATTTGAGTGCTCAAAGGAGACCTTGCGTGGCCAGTCCACCTGAGACAGCTGTGCATATGGATGACAGTAATAGCAGTAACTTAAAACATCCTGCGGTATATAATGTGTTTGTTGCTGTTAAATGTGTTACAGATGCATTTGAAAAACTATCTCCTTTCTGCATCCAAAAGCTCTACAGGGACTTGCAGGACATCATCAAATCTGTCAAAAGGCTTCAAAATTGTTCACTCCTGATACACTGAAAGCTACCTGACAAAACAATGTGTTAAATGCCAAACTACTTACAGAATATGGAGTCTACATGAGCTGCACATTGTGGTAAATTGTTGTAAAGGAGTAGTAACATGCCGGGACATTGGATATAGGTGTGAAGGAACTCTGACAGATGTGGGAAGCAAAAGGGTCACTGAACTACTGAATTTCATGGAAAGTGTTGATGGTGAGCTCCAGAAGTCAACCCTTTTTGTCCTAACATTAAGTTTACAGAAGTTCCCTGAATATATTGCAGTAGGCTTTCTGCTCCTTAAGTTAGGCCCTGTGTAACTAATCCAATGCACTGCTTCAAGTGTGAACACTTCTGTTGTACCACGAAGAGTTGCAATGGTCACGCTACATATGGGTGAAGGGACTCCATCAATGGACCAGGTATTCAGTGCACTGCCTCACTGCTGTGTGACAGTTGCTCCGAAACCCATCCAGTTTGAAGCAAAGAATGTGCTGTATCCCAGGAGAGAAGAAAATCCAGGAGATGAAAGAGGCACAGTGCATCTCATACTCTGATGTGAAGATGTTAAAGGCCTTGCAGCCACCCTCTTTCGTGCAGGCATTTGGTTTGCTGTTGAAGCAGACTTTACAGAAAACTAGTGTTGGCACACAGATGTTGACAGCTGAACAGAGCACGAGGGAACTACCTGTAACTGAAGATGAGAAGAGAGTGGTAAAGTTTTGAAATTTTGTGAAGAGCCTAGACTTTGGCCGAAACTTGTAGGATGAAGATTGCAGAATAGGACTTTCGTTAGGTAAAAAAAAAGTTTTACTGCATCGCTATAGAGCAGTATTAATAATAATGAGGGCACATTCAATAGAAGTGGTGTTGAGCCAAGCATGTAGGAAATAAGTAGCATTTTGCTATGAGCCTTATACTGCTCAATCTCTCTCTTCTTCAGTAACAGTAATCACGCCTTCTATTGTCACTAACAGTATGAAAAGAGCAGAATGCTAGTCACCACATAGAAGGCATTATTGGCAGAGACACATTTTATAAGAAGACATAACAACTAGCAGTCATTTTGCACCCCCCAGGGGGTCCACAACTCTTTTGTGGATACGTGCGTAGCAAGCATGGGACCCCGAGCTAATGTGGCCTTCCTTCCTTTCCGGGCTGCCTACCTTCCCTTTCTGCATCCTTCCCCATCCCCCATCTTTGCCCCCCCCCCCCCCCCCCCTCACCTCCGCCTCTTTCCTCCCCTTTCTCCCCCTCTGGGAGTGTGTTTTGTGCCTACGTCCGGAGACGGACGCTCGAAACTGTAACAAATTCTTTGCTTTCTCCGCTTGCAAGTCTTCGTCCTTCCTTTGTCCTTCTCTTTTCCTTACCTCTTCTCTTTACCCTTTTCTCTGCTGCGGCGTTTGAGACCTCTCTTCTTTCCTTTCCCTTTCTCTTTTTTCCTCCCTGTACGTGTCTGAAGGCCAACCCACGCATTTCCATGCGTAGCCGGTGACGGGGTAATGTGTAATTCCCCGCCCCGGGTAGACAGGTAGGACACGTACATACCCCCTGGTAACGGCCAGGCCCAGGGAGGGGTGATTACCCGAGCTGATACCTTCCAAAAGTGCTGATTGGTCCCTCTGACCGGTTGTCGGGACGTGTGACCTGAGGTGTGAACAATCACCTAAGGCGGGAGTGCCCTCAGAGAGGGCCCCCACAAGGAAGGAGCGCACCATCAGAGATGTCGGTAATCATGGGGGATACTTTCGCAATGGTTTCCTCATCTTCTACTATGTCAGCTCACAAGTGTAAGTTCAACGAGTCTCAGCGACAGACAGTCCTTCCATCGTTGCCACAGTTCCTTGTTGTTTCTCGGTCTGACGAAGGTCACGACTTCTCCATGGTCAACCCTTTCATTATTCAGAAAAGTGTCGACGCAATTGCAGGTCCTGTAAAGTCTTGTTCCAGATTACGAAATGGCACCTTGTTGTTAGAAACAGTCAGTGCCCTCCAGGCACAAAAATTGCTGCGTACTTCATTGCTACACACCTTCCCTGTCCGGGTGTAACCGCACCGTACTTTAAATTCATCACATGGGATCGTTTATACATGCTCCCTCGATGGATTGTCCGACGAGGAAATTCAACACTACCTGTCTGACCAGGGCGTAACGGCAGTTCATAGAGTCATGAAAAGGGTTGACACGAACATCATTCCAACCCGTACTGTCTTCTTGACATTTGACAAAGTTCAACTCCCATCGAAAATCAAAGCAGGCTATGAGATAATTTCCGTTCGCCCTTACATCCCAAACCCTACACGTTGCTATCAGTGTCAGCGGTTCAGTCACACCAGCCAGCCCAGTTCCAATCTGGCCAAATGTGTTGTGTGTGGCAAGGATACCCATGAGGGTGCTTGTCCACCTCCATCCCCTCGTTGGTTTAACTGTATGGGTGACCACGCTGCTTCCTCTAGAGATTGCCCCCATTTTTAAAGATGAAAAGCTCATTCAGGAAATCAGAGTGAAGGAAAAGGTGTCGACCTTTGCTGCTTGAAAATTATTCGCCAGTCGACAGCCCACCGTGCCTCAGACAGGAAAATACAGCACTGTCCTTGCCTCTCTTCGGCCAACAAAGGAGGCGGCCACGCAGACTTGTGACCTTACCTTTAGTGCCACGGTCATCAGATCAGCCAGCGCAAAGATCGCCCGTTCCACCTCCCCACTTTCGCCTGCCCATTCTATGGCTCACCCTTCATCGGGTTCTGCTAAATCTCGAGCCCAAAAGTCAGACACCAAGGCTTCGAAAAAAGAGCATACTCGTAAAGATTTTTTACATACCCCAACTTCACAACCATCGGTTCCTCCTTCATCTACACATCATGTTTCCAAGAAGGCTAGTAAGAAACCCACTTCATCTCCTGCTCCGCCAAGGCGTGTCTCATCTACAGCACCACCTGGCGGTAATCGCCCTCGGCCGTCTTCTGTGTCGCCGAGGCACGCTGCTGGCGGCCGATCAACTGGCCAATCGCTGGTGGCAGGAGCTGCTCCTGAACAACCTATGGATCAGGATCTTCTGCTTTCGGCTGAATGCCATTCCATGCTGTTGGTCGCAAACTCTGAGCAGTCGCTGAGTTGACGGCAACCTTGGTCACATTCCTCCATTTTCTGTTCACCCTATGTCCATTATCCACTGGAATATCCACAGCCTTCGAGCCAATCGGGATGAATTGTCGATCCTCTTATGGTCCTACTCGCCGGTCATGTTCTGTCTTCAGGAAACAAAGCTGCGTCCCCATGACCGCTTTGTTCTCCCCCATTTTCAGTCCGTCCGATTTTATCTCCCCTCTGTTGAAGGCACTCCAGCACATGGAGGACTTATGATTCTTCTCCATGATACTCTCCATTATCACCCAATCCCCTTAAACACTTCCTTCCAAGCTGTCGCTGTCCGTCTTTCCCTTTCTGGATACACCTTCTCTCTTTGTACTGTGTACATTCCATCGTCCACACCAATGGCACGAGCTGATCTCCTTCATCTTCTTGGTCAGCTTCCACCCCCCCTATTTGCTGGTTTAGGACTTCAATGTCCACCACCCGCTTTGGGGATCTCCACATCCTTGTCCGCGTGGCTCACTATTGCTAGACGTCTTCCACCAAGCGGATCTTGTTTGCCTCAACACTGGGGACCCTACATTTTTGTCTTCCTCCACGACAAATTTCTCTCATTTGGACATTTCGGTCGGTACTGTTCTGCTAGCTCGGCGCTTCGAATGGTTCGCCCTTGATGATACACACTTGAGTGACCACTTTCCATGTGTCCTTAGACTGCAGCCTCAACTGCCGTATATGCGCCCGCGACGCTGGAAGTTTGCCCAAGCCGATTGGACACTTTTTTCGTCTCTAGCGACATTCGATGACCGTCACTTTCCTAGCGTCGATGATGAGGTCACACATATTACAGACATTATTCTTACAGCTGCGGAACGTTCAATATCACGCACCTCCACATTGCCCCGGCGCCCCCCAGTTCCTTGGTGGAACGCGGCATGCCGTGACGCAATACGTGAGTGGCGACGTGCTCTTCGTGTTTTCCGACGCCATCCTACTTTGGACAACTGTATCCGCTATAAGCAGTTCCGGGCGCGATGCCATCGCATCATCTGCGATAACAAGAAGGAAAGCTGGAAATTCTTTACTAGCTTATTTAACACCTTCACTCCCTCCTCGGAAGTTTGGAGTCGGATTCGACGGTTCTCAGGCGCACCTAGTTTCTCCCCGGTCTCTGGGCTCACTGTCGCGCATGATACATTAGTGGACCCCGTCACAATTTCTAACTCATTGGGTCAACACTTTGCTGAGATTTCGAGCTCTTCAAGTTACCCACCAGCGTTTCTCCCGAAGAAACGTGCAGTGGAAGTGCGACCTTTTGCTTTCTCCTCTCAAAATCACGAAAGCTACAATTTTGTTTTCTCCATGCGGGAACTCCAACATGCACTCTCTTCTTCTCGCTCCTCCGCCCCAGGACCGGATGGTATCCACATCCAAATGTTGCTGCATTTATCATACCATAGTCTGCTTTACCTCCTTTGCCTTTATAATCGAATTTGGACAGACAGTACTTTTCCCAGATGATGGCGGGATGCTATCGTTGTTCCTGTTCAGAAACCTGGAAAGGACAAACATTTCCCCTCTAGCTATCGCCCCATTTCTCTCACGAGTAGTGTATGTAAGGTTTCGGAGCATATGGTGAATTGCCGTTTAGCTTGGTGGCTGGTGTCCCGCAGTCTTTTAACACCTGCCCAATGCGGTTTCCGAAAGCATCGTTCTGCAGTTGACTATCTTGTTGCTCTCTCCACTTATATCATGAACAATTTTCTCTGGAAACGCCAAACAGTAGCAATATTTTTTGATCTGGAGAGAGCATACGATACCTGTTGGAGGACAGGCATCCTCCGCACACTGTTCTCATGGGGCTTTCGAGGTCGGCTGCCGTTTTTCTTTATGAATTTATGGCAGAGCGCACATTTAGAGTGCGGGTGAACACTACTCTCTCCCGTACTTTCTCCCAAGAAAACGGGGTACCCCAGGGCTCCGTGCTGACTGTTGTACTGTTTGCCATTGCCATAAATCCGATTATAGATTGTCTCCTTCCTGATGTCTCGGGCTCCCTCTTTGTGGATGATTTTGCGATCTACTACAGCTCTCAACGGACCAGCCTTCTTGAACGACGTCTTCAAGGATGTCTCGATCGCGTCCACTCTTGGAGCATCGAAACCGGCTTCCGTTTTTCTCCCAGTAAGACCGTTTGTGTTAATTTTTGGTGACGTAAGGAGTTTCTTCCACCCTCCTTACATCTAGGACCTGTCAACCTTCCATTTTCAGACATCGCTAAATTCTTGGGTCTTATGTTTGACAGTAAACTGTGCTGGTCCTCCCACGTTTCCTATCTTTCGGCTCGCTGTCTGCGATCCCTCAACACCCTCCGTGTCCTGAATGGTACCTCCTGGGGAGCTGACTGAGTGGTCCTTCTCCGCCTCTATCACGCCTTAGTGCGCTCGAAATTGGATTATGGAAGCATAGTCTACTCCTCTGCTCGGCCGTCTATTCTTCGGCGACTCGACTCTATCCACCACCGTGGATTACGTTTAGTGTCTGGAGCTTTTTACACCAGCCCTGTGGAAAGCCTTTATGCTGAGACTGCTGAACCTCCGCTGTCCAATCGGCGAGCTTTCCTTCTGAGTTGTTATGCTAGCCATTTGTCTTCCATGCCTGCTAATCCGGCCCATGACATTTTTTTCGACGCCTCCTTGGATGTAGGGTATGCAGGCCGCCCATCCTCCCTACTACCACCGGGAGTCCGCTTCTGTCAACTGCTCCATTCTCTTTCCTTCCGCTTTCCTAAAACCTTCTTGACAACTTGGGGTACTGCACCTCCTTGGCTCCGTCCCCGGATCTGCCTGCTCCGTGACCTTTGTCAATTTCCCAAGGATGGTACCCCTTCACTTGCTTATCATCAGGCATTTGCTGCTCTATGTGCACAAATGGAGGAAGCCACATTTGTTTACACTGATGGCTCGAAAACATCGTTAGGTGTAAGGAGTGCCTATATTGTAGGCGACACCCCAAATCGATTTCCCGACCAGTGTTCGGTTTATACTGCGGACCTTTACGCTGTTCTCCAGGCTGTCCAATACATCCGCCGCCATCAGCGGATACAGTATGTTATCTGTTCAGATTGTCTCAGCTCTCTCCTCAGTCTCCAAGCTCTTTACCCTGATCACCCTCTGGTCCACCGGATTCAGGACTGCCTGTGCTTGCTCCACTTGGAGGGCGTCTCGGTGACATTCCTCTGGCTCCCAGGACACATTGGTATCTGTGGAAATGAGGGGGCCGATATAGTGGCCAAGGCTGCAATCTCTCTTCTTCAGCCAGCTATTTGATCGATTCCCTTTGCAGATCTAAGGAATGTTTTATGTCGTCGTGTTGTTCTTTTATGGCATGCACATTGGTCGACACTTCCCCATAATAAATTGCGGGATGTGAAAGCTCTTTCGTGTGCTTGGACATCTTTCTCCTGAACGCATCATCGGGAGGAGGTAATTTTAACTAGATTCTGGATAGGGCACTGTCTTTTTAGCCATTGATATCTTTTAAGCGTTGATCCCCCCCCCCCCCCCCTCCCCCCCCCCCCTCCCACTCTGTCCCCACTGCTCTCAGCTGTGGACGGTAAGACACCTTTTAATTGAGTGCCCCTATTTTACTCCGTTACACGCCTGTCTACAGCTGTTGCCTGATATATCGTCCATTTTAGCAGATGACACGTGCTCGGCTGATCACGTTCTCGAGTTTATTAGTGCCACTGAGATGACATCAGTCGTTTGAAGCTCTTTTTGGGGACAACCAACCCCTTTCTGTAGTGGATTTTTAAGATTTCCTTCTGCTTTTAGTTTCTCCAATTCTTTGAGTTTCGTTCCCATTGCTGCTGCTTTCCATTTTCGTTTTTTACCGTTTCCTAAGTCACAGACCGGGCGCTAATGACCATAGCAGTTTTGCGCCCTAAAACCAAAACAAAAAGTCATTTTGCAATGTGCCAGTCTTCCTCGCAGTACTTCTTCCATGTGGCAAGTGGCTACCTATCCTTTCAATATTTATGTTATAAGAAATATTCAGTCACAAATTTTACGTCAGTTATTAAATTGTAATGTGTGTCCAAATGTCTCGTTCTTGCAGAAACCGTGTCCTGAAGGAAGTGCATCATTCCTCTCAAGAATTCTCTATACATGGTTTGACAGGTTAGCTTGGAAAGGTTTCAGAAAGCCACTGGAAATGAAAGATTTGTGGAATATGAACCCAGAAGACACTGCTAGGGAAGTGCTCCCTCAATTTGATAAGCACTGGGAAAAGACTCTGCAAAAGACTGCTAAGTATGTTACCTTTCTTTCATTTTTAATGTATGGTTCTTTATTTTCGTTATAGTTTAGTTTTTGACAGAAGTAACCACTTTTTTCACAAGAGAACTTTTTTTTGTCTTAAGAAATTAAATCTGGTTGCTTAGTGGAAGTCTGTGTGTTATTGACATACTTTTTTTCTGTGTTTTGTCTTTATGTGCATTTCAAAAGGAAGTTCTGGACACATTTTGGGTAAGTAGGAAGCAATAGCATGCAGGCATTACTGTTTCAACTTTCTGTTTAATCTATGCATGGTATGTAAATACCATGTCATCATGCAGAAGTAGTGTCTTTTTTTTATATATGGAATTTGCACTGTGTGTGTGTGTGTGTGTGTGTGTGTGTGTGTGTGTGTGTTCCCCCTTCCTCCCTAAACATGAACACACATCCTCCTGAATGAAATTAAGAGTCTTTCCCCATGGCATCACTCATTCAGTGTAAGGAAAGACACCACTTTTTATATAGTTGCAGTGCTGAACAGTTAATACACAAATCAGCAGGATGACAAGAATGGTAATTTTTCAGTCTTTCAAAAGCTGTGGCACAGTTGTCAAAACATTGTTTGTTTCTCTTGTCAACTGCTCAGTGTATCGTCTGCATATTGAACAGCCATTTGCTCATGCTGAATTTTTTTTATTACTCCAGGTCTTTCCAATATTACATGTATCGGTACTGTAATGTAATGATGCATGCAGAACGGTTCCTAGGACATAGCGGCAGAGGCCACCTGCCCATTAGATTAACCATCCAGGATTGCATGTACCTTTGCTAAGGTTTGCTTAGGTAGTTCCTGACACTGCTTTTCAAACACAGTCTGACAGTAAGACATGAAGTGGACTGCAAATTAACACTGTCCTAATCAGGTTGCAGAAATACTTTTTATGGATGTCGGATGAAAGTGCTACATTTACCTCTTGTGGGGGTGAGAGAGATGTGCATGCTGCCTTTAGTAGCCAGATGGAGACTCTCACCCTTGGTGTGTGTGTGTGTGTGTGTGTGTGTGTGTGTGTGTGTGTGTGTGTGTGTGTATATTATTATTGTAGTTGTGTGTAAAACAATCTTTTTGTTGTTCCAGTGCTCGTGCTCCCAAAGCATCATTTCACAAAAATGCTGCTAGCGTTGACTTTGTGGGAACACAATCTAAAAAGAAATACCAGGCATCTATCCTACCAGCTATTTGCAAGGCATTTGGTCCTACATTTCTTTTTGGTGCGTGCCTCAAATTCGTACAAGATGTTCTCATGTTTGCGAATCCCCAGGTATTGAAGTAAGTCTGCTTTTCAGTCATCTACATGTTAATGTAATCCATATAATGGTGCAATAAAGTTCATTTTGAAACCATACTTGTAATATAATTAGATACCAGTTATCAGAAATTATGAATCACTTTCAGAAATTATGACTCACTTTCAGAAATTATGACTCACTTTCAGAAATTATGACTCACTTTCAGAAATTATGACTCACTTTCAGAAATTATGAATCACTTTCAGAAATTATGAATCACTTTCAGAAATTATCAATCACTTTCAGAAATTATGAATCACTTTCAGAAATTATGAATCACTTTCAGAAATTATGAATCACTTTCAGAAATTATGAATCATTTTCAGAAAATACATATGCTTTTATTAAAAACAGTGATTAAGCTGTAAACATAATTTCAAACAGTTTGAAAGCGTACTACACTGCAATTAGAAATGTTTGTTAGACATTTGTCATGTGCGCTACCGTGGTGTCACATTGATAGTCAGCTGCACTTTGGTTGAGGCTCGTATAACTTAAGGAGACAGATAGCACATGTCAAAAACATTACCTGCTGTTTTAAAATTGAATTAAAAATAGTCTTGATTAAAATATTTGTTGGCAGTGGTAACCTGCTTTTGGTCAAAAGTCATGATCATCGGACTATATATTTGATGATGGCAGGCAGTGGTAATGAACAGAGCAGGTATCATACTTGCGCAGTAGTTGAAGTTTCTGGTAATTGTTGATAATACTTCACCAGATTTTGAAAAATAAGACAATGGTGCCACATGTACTGGGTGAGCAAAAGCTGCAGTGCAGGACCCAAATGGGTTGTGGAATAAATCCTGCCAAAAAAATCTAAGCAACACACTTGATGCATTTCTTTTAAAATATTACAAAATTTGGTTTTGTGGTGTACGTATATCTACATATCAGTAATTTCCTCTTACTCCAACAACTGAAGAAAAATTCTCAGGTGTAATAAACATATCCCTTAGTAAAAATTAGTACTAGTGTTCTGCAGGACTCTGTCTCTGGCTCATTTGTTGCCACTGTTGTGGCTATCAGTGACATGTGACGTGTCCCATTGTGTGCCGCGCATTTTTACATCCCTTGATAAGAGTATGTGAGAAACACTTGGCACTGCATTTAATTGTTTTGCAGCCAATATACTTGTTTGTAATTCAGATGACACCCAACAGATTCTCTCAGGTTTGCCAAAAAAAAAAAAAAAAAAAACTGACTTTGAGGAATTCATATAGATGCCTAATTCGATTGGGAAGAACATACCATAGAATTCGCTAAAAGATCTTGGTGGTATCCCACCACATGTAGAACCTGAGAGATGTGTATAGTAGTAATTATCTATGTATGACATATTTTGGGTCTTTCAATGACATCTCATATGGATTACGTAGATGACATTTGCCCCTCATAAAACATGTCCATATAATATTAAATGCTGCCTCCATGGAGCATTGTTACCCTCTTTTTAACAGGCTTTGAACAAAACAGTTGTGACTCTCTCTAATTATATCTTGGCACTCTTTGTCAGGAACATTATTGATGAATGTGTTGCTATGGAAGCAGTTCACAAAACATTACCAGACATAAGACAAATATTGACATCCCAAGGCACAAGTTAGTGAGAACAGGAAACTGCCACAAAGTGTAAGCCTTCAAAATTTTCTGTGTTTTGCTGTTTCAAAATAAAAAGATAGATTTGGCTAATACACTCCTGGAAATGGAAAAAAGAACACATTGACACCGGTGTGTCAGACCCACCATACTTGCTCCGGACACTGCGAGAGGGCTGTACAAGCAATGATCACACGCACGGCACAGCGGACACACCAGGAACCGCGGTGTTGGCCATCGAATGGCGCTAGCTGCGCAGCATTTGTGCACCGCCGCCGTCAGTGTCAACCAGTTTGCCGTGGCATACGGAGCTCCATCGCAGTCTTTAACACTGGTAGCATGCCGCGACAGCGTGGACGTGAACCGTATGTGCAGTTGACGGACTTTGAGCGAGGGCGTATAGTGGGCATGCGGGAGGCCGGGTGGACGTACCGCCGAATTGCTCAACACGTGGGGCGTAAGGTCTCCACAGTACATCGATGTTGTCGCCAATGGTCGGCGGAAGGTGCACGTGCCCGTCGACCTGGGACCGGACCGCAGCGACGCACGGATGCACGCCAAGACCGTAGGATCCTACGCAGTGCCGTAGGGGACCGCACCGCCACTTCCCAGCAAATTAGGGACACTGTTGCTCCTGGGGTATCGGCGAGGACCATTCGCAACCGTCTCCAGAAGCTGGGTTACGGTCCCGCACACCGTTAGGCCGTCTTCCGCTCACGCCCCAACATCGTGCAGCCCGCCTCCAGTGGTGTCGCGACAGGCGTGAATGGAGGGACGAATGGAGACGTGTCGTCTTCAGCAATGAGAGTCGCTTCTGCCTTGGTGCCAATGATGGTCGTATGCGTGTTTGGCGCCGTGCAGGTGAGCGCCAAAATCAGGACTGCATACGACCGAGGCACACAGGGCCAACACCTGGCATCATGGTGTGGGGAGCGATCTCCTACACTGGCCGTACACCACTGGTGATCGTCGAGGGGACACTGAATAGTGCACGGTACATCCAAACCGTCATCGAACCCATTGTTCTACCATTCCTAGACCGGCAAGGGAACTTGTTGTTCCAACAGGACAATGCACGTCCGCATGTATCCCGTGCCACCCAACGTGCTCTAGAGGGTGTAAGTCAACTACCCTGGCCAGCAAGATCTCCGGATCTGTCCCCCATTGAGCATGTTTGGGACTGGATGAAGCGTCGTCTCACGCGGTCTGCACGTCCAGCACGAACGCTGGTCCAACTGAGCCGCCAGGTGGAAATGGCATGGCAAGCCGTTCCACAGGACTACATCCAGCATCTCTACGATCGTCTCCATGGGAGAATAGCAGCCTGCATTGCTGTGAAAGGTGGATATACACTGTACTAGTGCCGACATTGTGCATGCTCTGTTGCCTGTGTCTATGTGCCTGTGGTTCTGTCAGTGTGATCATGTGATGTATCTGACCCCAGGAATGTGTCAATAAAGTTTCCCCTTCCTGGGACAATGAATTCTCGGTGTTCTTATTTCAATTTCCAGGAGTGTAGAAAAACTGTGTTTTGACTTACAAAAATTCTTATTTTCACATTTAAAATGGTGACTGCAATCTCTCATTTGATCTGAACAATGTTATTTTTAGTATTTAAGATTGCAGCTGTATCGTTGGATTTGACTAGGCAACTGTTATGTATATCTGCAAAGCTTATTTTGGGTAAAATAGTCAGTGTTTACAAATAAGGATTTAAGGTTGCCCGTAAGCTGCAACTCCATTGTCACAATGCACTGTCTAACAGTTTATATATAATGTTCAGAGCTGTAAGTTCAGGAACGAACCACAAAGGTGTTCAGAATTATGTAACAAATAATTTTAATTTGATTTAGAACTGTAGTAACACAGTTTCAGCAATCATTTTTTAAACTTTGTGTAATCCTCCGTGAGTTACTACCTCACAACACACAGTGGATTAGTTTGTAACTCGAATGTGTAATTTTTTACAGCAGTGTTTTGCAAGTTAAAGTGTAATCTGAAATATTTGTAAACCTAAACTTTCTTACCCATTCTGCTTGATATGTTCTCAGGTTGCTCATCTCCTTCGTGGAAGGAAATGAACCTATGTGGAAGGGATACACTTATGCAGGTCTTATGTTTGCAACAGCAGCAGTGCAAACACTGGTGCTGGCACAGTACTTTCATCGTATGTTCATCGTTGGACTCCGTGTCAGAACTGCAGTGATAGCAGCAGTTTACAGAAAAGTGAGAAGCAACTATTTTCTTTTTTATGTTGTTGCACAAATCCTCCTTTCTTTAAGAGCAGACGTTTGCCATGAAAAAATGAGTGAGTAATGGTGATGCAGCAGTTAAAGTAGAATTTAAGTCCTGTGAAGAAACAAAGTTTTTACTGGTGCACTGTACTTTTAATATTGATGTTATTGTAAATATTGAAATTTTATTCATCCATATGTGGAGACCAGGACGAGAGCTAGAAGAGTTAAGCTGTTTTAGTTCAGCTTTAGCATTATATGAAGCCTGTCGTGGACAATACAAAAATATCTTCCACGTCGTCAAATTTTATATGTACTTTCATATTTCCCCTTACAAATTACATAAACTTACAATGAGAAATACTGATTCACCAAAATAATGAAAATAGAAAATAAAACGCACATACTTTCAAATGCGTGTAGCCACAGGCCGGGCAAGTTCGTTCATATTGAATCAGAGTGAGTTGAAGAAAATGGATTCCAGTTAACTCTTTAATGTTCATTTTGTTTGACCTGTAGGCTAACTGACTGACTGCTCATGCAAACAAAAGTCCATGATAGTTAATGCACAGTAAAACAACAGTAACTACAGCTGTTTGGAGTTAAAAAGTTGTGAAGGCTCAGAAAAGCCATCATATTTTTTATACTTTGCAAGAGGCTTACAATATCTTACAGATAGTGGCAAGCAGGATTTTTGTTCATTAAATACTTAAGACATGAAAATATGAAAGGATACTGGAGATCACTTCAGAAATTGATATGAGAAAATACTCCAGGAATAATTTGGTGTGATAAGGATGTGGAAACCTCTCCCATTTAGAGGAGGAGGAGGCTACTTAAGACACATGGAGCACTGGTGGAGCTTGTAGTTTAAGCAACTGCAGGTTTCAATTATGTGTAGTATCAATCTTCTATAAAACAGCGTTCAAATTATCTTTAGAGCTCTTGTTCTTTTGCTAGTGAAAGTAAGCATATACACTCTCTCTTTCTCTTTTGTATCTTCACAAATGTTATGTTCTCATGTATTGATTTATTTTTTTGTTTAAAGGCACTTCGCATGTCAAACTCGGCAAGAAAGGAATCAACAGTTGGAGAAATTGTTAATTTGATGTCAGTGGATGCCCAGAAACTAATGGATCTTACCACCTATCTGAATATGATTTGGTCTGCTCCTTTACAGATCGCACTAGCCCTGTATTTTCTCTGGGATATCTTAGGTAAGCAAACAGTTCATTTTCTCTGTATAGACACATATAAATTGGCTAGATATAGACACTAATAAAGATCTCCATTATTTATTTGGATTTGTGCAAATCTAAATTGCAAGAAATCAAATGGTCAGTCACTGACACTTCTGCAGGCTTCCTTAAATCTTGTTCATTAGAGAAGTTGCGTGCCTTCTTGGCTGCTTGAAGTTCTATTACACATGGGCAGTGTGGAAAAAGATATGTGACAAACCATAATAAGATAGGATAATTTTGCTACCGAGGAAAAAGCAAGAATGGGAACGTAGTTTCAGAAACGTTGTATGCTTTCTTTGGACTGTCCTTTTCCAGGACTAACATGAAAAATAACAAAAATTACAGTAATGGTAGTTAATAACAAATGCTTTAAGATGAATTAAAAAAAATGAAAATAAAAAACCACAAGGGAAGTGAAGGTTTTACTATTTATGCAATTACTGAAATAGTTATAAAATGTAAGAAACACTGCAGAAAGGAAAAGTGCTAGAAAGAAAGGAAAAAGAAGGTTGTTCTGCAGTTTCAGCTTTCAGTTCTTTTGTGGAGAAGGCTCTAGATGGATACAAGAGCATAAGCATTGTGCATATATTGACAGTGATGTGCTGCTCTGACATCTACTGTGACCAATGGAATGCAGTCACTTTCTGTTTAGAGAATGCCTGGATTGTACTTACAATGGAGAACTATGTCATAGACAACACTTGGCAAAGAGTGAGGGAAATTTATCCATGTTTGTTGCTTGAGGACTACATTTAATCTTTACAGAAACACACCAACAAAAACATTTGAAAGAGAGCTAAAACAGTAGGTATGAAGATTCTTTAATTTAGGTGGGAGAAAAGCTTAACCTTAATTTTCAGTTTTCAGAACTGTTAGGAAGGTGAGCAAAGGGCCAGAGAAAACTTTAATCAAATTACATAAAGGAAATCAAGCTACATAAATAAATAAATAGTCAAATTACATAAGTCAGACAACATAATTGCCATGTATGAAAATCACTACATTTTCAAAGACAGATAGTTTTGTGTAATGCCTTCCGTTAACTTCAAATTTAAATTATTGGTGTATGTGCAAACTCAGCTGTCAAAAATATAAAATCCAGATATTCATAGACCGAGCAAGGTGGCGCAGTGGTTAGCACACTGGACTCGCATTCGGGAGGACGACGGTTCAATCCTGCGTTTGGCCATCCTGATTTAGGTTTTCCATGATTTCCCTAAATCGCTCCAGGCAAAGGCCGGGATGGTTCCTTTGAAAGGGCATGGCCGATTTCCTTCGCCATCCTTCTCTAATCCGATGAGACCGATGACCTCGCTGTTTGGTGTCATCCCCCAAACAACACTAATACACCAGATACTCGTACAAAGACAGCCTAATGTTAGAAATGAAGCTTCTCCCCCCCGCCAGACTAGTGCAGGTACAGAAGCAGTATTTAGTAGTTTTACAGTAGTGTGATCTCACTTAATGAATAATGCATATGAGGCTGGAATCACTTTCCGAATTTTGTTTCTGGTGAGTGTGACGTCGGTAAAAATCATGAGAATATATAGTCATTACTTCTTGGGACAATGTTTTTAAAGATATGAAAACCTATTATAGTAAGTAATTGTGGCAGACTAAAACTAATAAAGAGAGCTAGCATATATTTCTCAGTGAATTATTCTTGTCCTCCATTTTGTGTGGACAGAGCTATTCACAGCCTCACCTGTTAAAGGACTACAGTTGTACTTCATACTTTATTCAGAGATGTTACCTTTCGTCATGTGAAGTTGACTGCGTGTTCTTGGTTTGGACGTTAGCTGTTGCTGTTGTTATTTCTGTTTAGATAACACCATAATAGTTTCAAAAATGTGGAATAATACATTGGACATTGCCTATAATAATCTGTTCTATTACTTCAAACAGTGATACCCATCTTATTACATTATATCATACCAAGGTTTCCTACATCTGTAAAAGGTTTTCTGAAGATCTGTTATTGACTAAAATGAACACCCAACTTGTTTCACGTTGTTTCCTTGTTAAAACATTTTGATGTCTTAACACTGAATAGTAAATTTATGAAGTTATGGAAAACGATGTATGTCTTCCAAATCTGCACTCGTGGAAATGGGATGGATGGGAGACATAGCATCTAGTAAGTGTGGCACTGTAAGTTATTACCTACAGTGCATTTAAAGAAAACAAACCTTCCAAAACATGAGTACAATAAACTAACAAAATTAGCATTTAAAAACAGGTGAACAAAAACAGCCATCAATTTCTTTTATTAAATATTGTGGTAATCCAGATGCAAGTTTCATGTTTATCTTTTATCAGTGATAGATGCTTTCTGAGAAAGGCTGAGAGGCTCATCACATTCCAATCAAGTATTGGCCTTATGGTTGTGTACAAACAGCAACCCATGTAACCACCATACATAATGTATTTATGTGGAATTAAAATTTTATTTCCTGTAATATCTTGCTAGTACTATACAGGGTGGTCAGAAACTCCTGTTACAAATTTCTAGGACAGGTAGAGATAGTGAGTACATAACATTTTGAATAGGAACCCATGTCCAGAATTGTATCGTTTCTGTTATGCGACCGTTTCAATTAATATGTGTACCTTGTCAACGTTTGCTTAGGGCAAGAGAAACGTCTGAGTTCCCTGTACTGGTATGCAAAAGGATAGACACAATGAAGTGTACTACGTCAAACGATCCCCATATTTCACTTATTGTCAGCTTTGCTGTGAGACCGAGTCAATACCTGTGCATCCCCGATAGAGGAAACATGACGCAGTACACGTTTGCAGAATACACAGACATGCTCCTTGTGTATGGCGAAGCCGGAGGTAACGGAAGAGCTGCTAGTTGACTGTATCATGAAAGTTTTCCACACCATCACATTCCATTGCACAAACTGTTTGCCCAAGTTACACAGTAGCTATGAGAAATGGGTACCTTCACTGTGAGTAGGCAGGACTGTGGTGCTCCACAGCGACGTCGCACTCCTGAATTTGAAGAAGGTGTACTGTGTCGCATTGAAGATAGCGTATCCATGAGTTCGCGAATAATAGCATGTGCAATGGCTGTTAGTCACAGTATCATGTAGGACGTCCTGCATGATAGACAATTACATCCATATACTTGCAAAGGGTACACACTAGGAGTCCAGCAGACTTTCCACAACATGTTGCCTTTCGCACATCGTTCCTGCACCGTTGCATCAATGTGCCCCTGTTTCCACATAAAGTTCTCTTCACAGATGAATGTAGGTTCACAAGGGATTGTGTTCTGAATGCTCGAAATAGCCATGTCTGGGCGGATGATAACCCTCATGCCACGTATTTTCAGGGATTTCAAGGCAGGTTTGGAATTAATGTTTGGGCAGGTATTCTGGATGGTCATGTGATTGGACCATACCTCCTTCCATCCAAGCTCATGGGTCCTCCATATGTCTTCCTACGACACCTAATGAACCCATTCTTGGAAGCTGTGCCATTGAATGTCCATCAGGAAATGTGGTTTCAGCATGATGGAGCACCACCTCACTTTTCACTGGCTGTCTGGAGACAGATCCACGATCGCCGGATTTAACTCTTATGTATTACATCTTGTGGAGTCGTATGAAGAGCCTAATTTATGAGGCTCCTCTAGAGACAGAGGAAGATCTGGTGGTATGAGTTCCGGCCGCTGCACAAGACATTGAAGACACACCAGGTGCGATAGAGAGTGTGTACCAGAACATGCTTCAGAGGTACAATGTGTGTAACAACGTTGGTGGGCGTCACATCGAGTCGCTGTTGTAATGCATTGGTACTTTGCGGCTGGTGCTGTAGATGCTGGGTTCTTGTTGTTGTCGACTAATGTCAAGTGTATGTTATAATGCAAATGCGTAAGTAATAATGGAATGAGTCGGTATTCTTTTCAAATGGATTGCAACAATTGTACTGGGTCACGCCTAAGTACATTCCTCATGTGGGTGTGGATGAGATAATCATCTGCATTGAAACTGTCGTAGAACGGAAACGATAAGTTTCCGGATATGGGTTCGTATTCAAAATGTTATGTGCTCACTACCCTCTACATGTCCTAGAAGTTTGTAACGGGGATTTGCGACCACCCTGTATATCCATAGCAAAAAGTAAAACATGAGGACCAGACCTGTATGTTGCAATAACTACTCCTGTTTATAAGTCTCATATTTAATCACTATACAAACTTTGTTGGGTCTACCTACTGTCTGTGCAGCTTGTGCATGTCACATTTACCATCCAATTTTGAGTGACTGGACCAGGTAAAATTCCTGTGCTGTCTTCACAAAAACAATAGCACCTGTATCATACTCTTGTTGTTAACTGAGAAAAATCAATCAGTTACATGGCTTACACAAAGTTGGTGGCATAACACATTCATCTTGGACAATACACTTTCATAGCAAGAATATTCTTTCCGGCTTATTAACCTACATGCTACTGTTTGTACAGGACAGAATGAAACTATGTGATGTTAGCCCATTTCACTATATCAAATGCTGATGTAAAATACTTTGCTTTTAAATGTAGTTGCAGTCAACTGCTGATACATCCACCTTCCATGTGAGATTTCCATCTACTCTTCTCTGAAAATTTGGTGTCATTCACTGCCTTTACAATACAGTCATTGTGATGGAGTAATGTAACCCCAAATAAAATCATGTCAGAAACTGACTATTTTGTGCTGAATTTCAGTGGAGTCAGAATATTGGCAGTGAACCATGAACTCATTTCCACTGACACATTGTGTGCATCATTATTCATTTCTGATTTGAATCTCTAATGGTTATACATATATTTTCAGCAAATTAAACAGCTTTCAAGCTTTTATAACCTAGTGTACCAAATGATTTAATGTGTTTGTAAAATAGCTGAAATATGGTACCATGAGGAGTGACCCAATGAAATGGAAGTTTCCCTAACTCTTTTCTGGTTAATGCTGGAATAACTTACTCAAAAGTCATTTTGAATTTCTTCAGCCAGTCACTCTCAAGACCTCATTTGTACTGAGAAGTTACACTCAGGTTCTTTCACGTGTGGATGTAGTGTGAGATGTGAATAACTTTACAGTTTATTATTCACTGTTCCATAGCCATATCAGCTATAGTCTTTACTATGAGGTCACACCACAGGCTGCAATAAAATACTACTACTGCTACACACATCTAGGAATGATGACAATTTTCAATCATTGTCTTCACTTGCCTCACGTATGTGAAAGAAAACATGTTCACAATTATAATATGCACAGTACGGAAGACATAGACATCCCAAACTGTTTTCCAACAGTGGCTGTTAAAATGTTCAGAATTGGTGAAATTTTGAGAAAAGATGTCACAAAATTTGCATGAAAAACCCCTATAAAGTTTAAATTTCTTCTTTGTCAGTGAAACGGCAAATTGGACTGCCTAAAAATTCAGAAATGAGGTGAACATGTACTTGCTAAAAAGTGCTCACACTATGTCATTGTTACACTATACTTAAGGCTAATTTATTCTTGTATTATAATGCATCTCTAAACTTAACTGTGTAAAACTGAAGCAGTCTAGCCAGTCTTGACTGGTGAATGGTGTAACTGTGGTAATTAATGGTAAATGGTAATAGTGTTTAGTCTACTAAGATCACAGGTTATCTTGATCTGTGTGTCTGTGTATACTTTTTCCCATCTAGGTTTCATTACAGTTGTAAACCAGTAATGTTTATAAACATTAAATTAAAACATTATATTTGGTTTCTGAATACAGGTCCATCCGTGCTTGCTGGTCTCGCAGTCATGATAATCATGATACCGCTTAATGCCTATGTAGCAAATAGAGTAAAAACACTTCAGATGCGTCAAATGAAATATAAAGATGAAAGGGTAAAACTTATGAATGAAGTCCTAAATGGGATGAAAGTTTTAAAACTGTATGCTTGGGAGCCATCATTTGAACAAGAGGTTTCAAGAATAAGAAATAAAGAAATCAAAGTACTGAAGCAATTGGCATATCTCAATGCAATAACATCATTTATATGGTCCTGTGCTCCTTTCCTGGTAAGGCAACATAATTAATTTATATATGACATCAGTAACTTAACATTATTTTTACATTTATATTGAGGGAAAAGGATTCAAAATCCAAGTACTTGCTAAATACAGAAAGTTTTTCAGGCATTCACACGGTTTGCGCATATGCTACTGCATACTTTTGCTTGACATAAAATTATATGGTAGAAAGTGGATAAATTTCCTGAACTGAACAGAAATGATGAAGTGGTTGCTGTATGGAAATGTGTAAAAGTAAAGGTTGAGGTTCTTCGTATTTACATTGCTGTCAAGATAATTGTGTCAATTGCTATAACTTTATGAAAAGTGTATCACTTGTGAAAACCTTTTAACAGCATGCAGGTGCAGAATTATATTGAAACATTCTTGCGAATGTGAACAGAGAGAATTAAGGATTGTGTGTACATGCAAAGATTGTACAGCAGATTCAAAGGGTCTTCTACTTCACTGATTTACTCATTCACTGATCCATTCATCAGTGGATTCTGTTCCATAGTGGCTGATATGAAGCAGAACATTGTGGGAGTGGAATGATCTGTTATGTGCTATCACTTACAGTTCCAGCAGCATTTGGAAAGCGGTGTTCAATGTTTTCTTAAAATGGATAAGTTTTTTCTTAATGGGAACAATAATAGCAGTAATGTGTGTTTTGTGACCCATTAAAGCATATCATCAGTTCCACAATTATTAAATTTTTTAATAGAATTTTATGCACAATTTGTTAAGATGCTCTTAATATTACTTACCAAGTCAAAAAGTTTGAGTTTTTTTATCTGTATCAGTTTTTAATGAAGGTATGTACAGCTCTTTTTGTAGAAAAGCTTTGTAGAATGGAAACTGTAAGACCACTCTAATACTGTATAAATGGTTCTCGGACGAGACGTCGGTTGCCATAGTGAAAACTCCACAATATTTCATCAGCGCAACTGGCCGACATCTTCAGGTGCGACGAACACACTACTAAGGCATGACTATAGCCCCTATTTATGCCAGTCTTAGGCAAGAAGTGCACATGCATGAAGGCACCAAATTTGATGGCCAATAGTGACAATATCAACCGATAGCTGGAAGGACAGCAACGGCACCTGCAAGACGAAGAACGAAAGACTTCAGCGCACGCACAGAGGCTGCCGCTTCTGGTCTGCACTGCCATCGGCTGCCCCAGCAACCTCTGTCAGAAGCCGCAAGCAAAAATCCACATCCGCATTGGCGCGTGACCATCCTCCCGTTGTGAACAAAATACTTGTGTTGCTGGCGAATCGTCATCCGTCATATGACCAATAGTACTCCTCTCCGCTCGATGTGACTTCAATATGGCCACTGCTGGATCCCAAGCTGTACTGAGCTGAAAGCCCGTGTCTCTTTTTACAAGATTCGTCGAGCTACGTGTTTCCACTGCTTCCTTAATAACACTGAACCAGTACGAACTCGTCGACGCGAGAATTTTGGTGTGTTGATAATTCATAGAATGGCCTGTACTGAGACAATGCTCAGCCACTGCAGACTTCTCTGGTTGCTCCAGACGAGTGTAGCGTTGATGTTCAGTACACCCCTCTTCTACAGTGTGACAACTTTGTCCGATGTACAACTGCCGCAGCTACAAGGAATCTCATAAACACCGGGTCTTCTTAGGCCAAGGCTGTCCTTAGATGAGCCCAAGGAGCTCTGAGTTTTGCCGGCGGACGAAAGACACATTTAACTTTATACCTCTTCAATAATCTTCCTATTTTTGAAGAGACACTGCCTAAGTATGGCAAGATGACCATTCCCCTTTGTTCTTTGCCTTCTTCAGTTACTTCCGTTGGGTAACCCGCTCCGGGTGTAAGGCACGGCGAATCTCCTGTTCGGAATATCCATTTTGTTGGAAAGTGGTACGCAGATGGAGTAGCTCATTGGATAAGCTGTCTGAGTCTGATATGGCTCATGCTCTGTGAACCAACGTCCTAAGTAAGCTACTTTGTTGCGTAGGATGGTGACAGCTAGTGGCCTGTAAGTATAATATAACTCCGTGTTTGTGTTTAAGGTACACTGCGGGACCTTATGTGCCATCTTCTTTTCTCTGTACCAACATGTCCAGGAATGGAAGTTCACTGTTTTTCTCCATCTCCATAGTGAACTTGATGCTGGGATGAAGTGAGTTAAGATGCTCAAGAAATACATTCAGCAGTGCCATGAGGCCAGATAACAAAAGTGTCGTCCACATATCGCCACAAACCCACAGGTTTCAAATCCGACGACTGGAGTGCTCTCTCCTCGAAGTCTTAAGACTTGCACTATCACATATACTCCCAAGTTTTGACGTAGTCTCACTTTTTACTCGAGTACCATTGCAGGAATTGTAGTTGCTCATTAGCGAGAAGCTGGACAGGGAACTTTTAGACTTATTCCAACATGTCCTCACCTCTACTTACTTTCTATTCAATGGACAATACTTAGTGTGTGAAATGCTTGTGAGATTCTGCTTATTATAATATTCAAGAGAATAGCATCTGCTAAAAAAGCCCAAACTTTTTTAAGTGATAAAGAAGTATTTTAGTAACATATTGTTTGCAGCATTGTATTTGTCACAATCTCTTCAATAACTTCATTCTCTGACATGGTTAATAAAGTATTGGGTTTCAGACTTGTTGCTGTTGTTGAAATCAATGGTGATACTATGTTACAGCCATTTTTGCCATGTGGAACAACAGTGCTATGTGAAATTAAGCATGGAAGTGAGGAAACATTCACAAAAATGTTTGAACTTTTGAAGCAAGCTTACTAAGATAATACTCCGTGTGAATGACAATGTTACAGATGATTCAGTTTAGAACTGGTCATCAATCAGATAGATAGTCCTCAACTACCTTAACTGTAAGCAATGAGATTTAAAGAATCCATGCTTTTGATAGTGCTAAGGCATTGTTAGAGAATTTGCAGAAGTTGGACTGTTGGTTTGTCAAGAGATTTCAAGTGTAAACTTGAATGTGCATAAATGTACAAAAAGTATGCTACAGGTTTGATGACAGAGATCAAAACAACATACAGTTAATGTTTGTGAGGAATTTCTTGAACAATCTGATAATCCAGTACATTCATGCCAAGGATCATGACAGGCAATGAATGTGGTTTACAGTTACAATATTGGGACAGATTCCAGTCATCACTGATGTCAGCAAAGAACTGTTGCACTGAAGGAACTAGACAGAGTTTTGATCCTTTTTCTAAGTGATGCCCAGGTTTTCATTTTTATTTGTGTGAAAGTATTTATACACTATCAAAGTACACTTTTGTCACTAGAAATTGTATTTTGTTTTTGTTAATACTAGATTGTAACATGTACTGCCCCCCCCACCCTTCCCGGACATGGTTTTTCTGTTTCATAGGTAGTCAGAGTCCAAACGAAGATTGTTGATGGGGATTTTCTAACAATATTGATTTACTGATTATTACAAAACAATTGATAATTATTGCTTTTAGCAGTGATAAACTATGGTAGCTGTGTTTTTTTTTTAGTCATGGATTAAATAATGAAATACTGGAATTGTTCTTTTATAACTCTGCTTATGAAAGAGTCGCAGCTTTAATGATTTTGAAGGAAAATTCTATCCTTGACTCAAAATAGCACACTGGATATTGTTTCAAATATAACATCAGCAACTTCGTTAACGCTGACTCTACGTATGCAGAAAATAGAAATTATTCCCATCATTTATGTAATTTGACTATTATAACACAGCAATACATGCAAGTTTTAAGACACTTCTAACATTATCTTATGCTGATTTTTTATTTTTTTTAATATATATATATATATATATATATATATATATATATATATATATATATATATATATATATATATATATATATGGTTATAATAGAGGGAAACATTCCACGTAGGAAATATATATCTAAAAACAAAGATGATGTGACTTACCAAATGAAAGTGCTGGCAGGTCGACAGACACACAAACAAACACAAACATACACACAAAATTCAAGCTTTCGCAACAAACTGTTGCCTCATCAGGAAAGAGGGAAGGAGAGGGAAAGACGAAAGGATGTGGGTTTTAAGGGAGAGGGTAAGGAGTCATTCCAATCCCGGGAGCGGAAAGACTTACCTTAGGGGGAAAAAAAGGACGGGTATACACTCGCACACACACACATATCCAT
This sequence comes from Schistocerca serialis cubense, assembly GCF_023864345.2. NCBI lineage: Eukaryota > Metazoa > Arthropoda > Insecta > Orthoptera > Acrididae > Schistocerca > Schistocerca serialis. The sequence continues at coordinate 340,746,699 of NC_064645.1, forward strand.
CCACACATATACAGACACAAGCAGACATATTTAAAGACATATTTAAAGGTCTTTAAATATGTCTGCTTGTGTCTGTATATGTGTGGATGGATATGTGTGTGTGTGCGAGTGTATACCCGTCCTTTTTTTCCCCCTAAGGTAAGTCTTTCCGCTCCCGGGATTGGAATGACTCCTTACCCTCTCCCTTAAAACCCACATCCTTTCGTCTTTCCCTCTCCTTCCCTCTTTCCTGATGAGGCAACAGTTTGTTGCGAAAGCTTGAATTTTGTGTGTATGTTTGTGTTTGTTTGTGTGTCTGTCGACCTGCCAGCACTTTCATTTGGTAAGTCACATCATCTTTGTTTTTAGATATATATATATATATATATATATATATATATATATATATATAGTGCAACAGTTACAGTGAATGACGGCAGCAGCAACAATCAATATGGAAATATATTTACTCTGAAGATGTGGTGAAATTGAACAAATATTAATGAGAAACTTTTTCCACAGCTTGTGCAGACTTGGTGAAATTTTAAAGCTAAACAATTCACAAACTTGTCCTTATGAATATATAAATTCTTGCATTACTGTTCTGAAGTGAGCAAACTAAGAGAGCCAGTGAATGGTCCATAAGCAATTAAAGATAGTCTTATTTGCAAATGTAAGTCATCAGCAATAAAACTCCAAAGAATATGTCACAGTTTAAGGACACGTTTGTGTGTTGTGGTTATTGGTTCAGGTTTACTATAAATTACACAAGTATTATGTGAATAATGTTCATTAAATGTTTTTATGACATGCATTTTAGGTATCCCTAACAACCTTTGCCACATATATTATGTGGGATGAGAAAAATGTTCTGGATCCCGAGAAGGCATTTGTATGCCTAACCCTGTTCAACATGATCCGTATGCCCTTGACCATGCTTCCTATGTTAATAGTGTTTGTCGTACAGGTGAGCCTGAACCAGTCTTAATTGTAGGCCTTCCCCGCCATTACGCTTTTCTTTGCTTTTTCTTTGTTTCAATCTTTCTTTCTCTTTTTGATTTCTCATGGCACTGAATATGTCTTGGAATTGTTTCACACCACCCACATTTATGTTGGTTACAAGGGGGTGTTCATGGTTATGTGGAGGTTGTAGTAATGTGTAACACTTGCTTGTGCTTAAGGATTTGATTGGTAAAGTGGGAAAGATTTGTAACATTCTTTTAGTTGGTTTTCTGATAGAATACTGTACTATAATTCTTTACAGGGATTGGTTCGTTAAATGTGGGTAATGTTTGGAATATTCACAACATTAGTTTTGTACCTTAGTAATATCAGAAGAGTCCAACAACATATTACTCTGTATAAAACTGTTTTATTAGGTTAAATGCTTGTATTCATTTAAAGGTGATGTAAGATAAACTAAGGTCAGTGGCTGCACTAGTGGTTTCATCACAGTGGATCTCTTGTATAATACATAATAAATATTCTTAATACTTACCTAATGAAATCTTTGTTACTCCCGTATTTTTCTAAATTGAAATGTGCTGCTGCTCCTTCCAGTAAGCTGTTTTTGGGTGCATAATTTAGTGGCTCCCAGATAACAACTTAAATAATTAAAATCACATTCCAACAAGCTCACACATTTTGCACTTCATCTGGCATAGTGAAAGTGATTGAAATTTTACCCCCTCCCCTTTTGCTTCCAAAATTTAGTATACCATCCACAATTAATATTCTGATTGATGTAGAACAAGGGAACTTGCAAACAATGGAACAGCTTCTCCATGTATTTCATCATTTTTATAGAACAGTGTAGGAGATCATCGTTTTCCCTGGGCGATTATCAACAGTGGATTTTTACATTACAGTCCTGATCCATTTCTCATTTCCACATGAGAAATGAGTGGTTTACTGCCAGCCTTTGGTCCATTGTAACATAGACTCTATTATTCTCAGGAAATTTGGTACATGCAACTGGAGAGCGAAGAATACTGGAGCCAAATTACTTGATTAGAAATTTGTAAACAGGGCCATGAGATTTTTAGAAAAAGATAAAGAAAGACGTCAGTCTTCATGTATTGCCAGAAAATACCAAAGGATATTTGACTTTTGTCTGCTCTGTTTAGGTATCTCTAGTCTCCTTTGCGTCATTCATACTTTCAAAGGAAGAAAATGTGCTGGACTCGAAAACGGCATTTGTATCATTGTCATTGTTTAACATTTTACGTTTCCCACTGTCGATGCTTCCTATGCTGATTTCCAATTTGGTGCAGGTAAGGACTTATACTTTTAATTTTCAACTTTTCATTTCCTTGAAAATGACTGGAAAGATTTTATTTTTGGTTTTTGCTTGTTTTTGTGAACAGCAGATGTGTGCATTTTTCAGAATTGTTAAACTGAAGCCGTAATTTTTTAACTTTTTTTTTCAAAATTAATTTTTGTTGCCATATTTTATATATTTTTATTTTTTCTCTTTGAAATTAAAGTTGCATTTCTGTCGAGAGGAGTTAGAAAGTGTGCATGGAGTGGTGTTCAGATCTTCATTCCTTGATTGTGTGGTATTCTGAGATGAAGTTACGAATGCAGTGACTTCTCTCTTGCCTGGCATTCAGCATGCTTACTGAGCTTGAGGATAAGAATCTGTTTAATCCAGCTTAAAAGGATTCTGATTGAATTGCCGTTTCTCTTAAAAAATTTCTGAGCCAGCTTGTAGGCTTGGTATGTGACGAACTTTGCAAAATCATTTGTGCTTCATATCTGTGTCATAAGAGATGTAGACAAGAGCCACCAGGAAATCTGTGTAAGGTGACAGGCAGCTGGATTTGCTTGCTTCTTCCATAAACAAAATTGCTATGAAATTCATTGTATTTAAATATGCTGTGTACTGATAGAGGACTTAAAACTGTAGATAAAAGTAGTGTGTAGCTGCTGTTACTGCTCTCTCTTCTTGTTGTAATTTCTTACTGAGGACTGTGATGCTGTTTGGCAACTTACGTTTCGTTCATTTCTTTCGTTAATTTCTTCAACAGTGTTAAGTTTTCTCACTGTTTTATCATTAACTATTTAAATCTGTGTTTCTGCTTTACTTACTAAATTTGTTAAAAACCTATGACAATGTATTTCAAAGTCCATGTCATTGGTCTGTCCAGCCTACAGTTCCTGCTTTATGGCTGCTTTAGTTAATTCATGTGCATAGTATCAACCAACTACTATTTTTATGTCCATCACAGCTCAGTGGTGTGTCTCTTTCCATTCACTTTACAATACCTTAAATAATGTCTGCTTGTCTCACATGTTGCCGCTAATTTTCTTCACATCTTCATAAAAAAATCTTGTCTCATTTGTGCATTTACGGGCACTGTAGTGGAATAGAACAGCAATATTTACTTAAACATGCTTCTTAATTGCGTTCTTCACATTTTGTTATTACAGTTTCTTGTATCTTGTGCTAAGAGTGGAAGTAAGAGCAATGTCATATATTTTCCCTGTAAAGCAAACTTGAAAGTTTTGTTTCTATATTTGATGTAACAGCTACACATCTAATCTAAAAATTTCATGTCAAGCAGTGGTGTTTAATTTAGTAGGTCTTGGCTATGCACTGTATAGTTCAGGAACCTAGAAGTCTTATTGTAATGTAACTTCACAATTATTTCACCCACTCTCATCCTACAAAATGTTTCTCAGTGCCCTCTACTCAGGAAGGTGGCCTAGTGAATATCTTGTGTAACTTAGTAGCAGGAGATTTATCAACAAAAATAATAAATTTTTGGAAATATAATTGAATAGGTAAAAAAATCTACTCACCAAGCAGAGGCAGGAGAAAAAACATACAAAGGTTATGGAAATCTGCAACCTTTCAGAGTCCAGTGTCTCCTTCTTTTGGCAGAAGGATTAAAGGGGAAGGAAGTGGGATGAAGGAAAGATTGCACATTTCTTTAACTTGTTGCTACTTGGCATGTAGACTTCTTTATGTATCACTTTACTTGCAGAAACCTGCAAAAAAATATGGGATTGCATTAAAATTTGACTACATATTTCTTCTGTGTGCTCTTGGACAGCAGTGATAACTATTTCTGCAGTTTTAATGAACAGCAATGTGTCTTTCTGCTGTCCTTGTTGTTACTGAAACTTTGTCTGTCTTCCACTATTGAAGACATTGTAGACACATTTCAAGTGCACTTACATAATTTAGTAACAGAAGTCTTTTGTCATAACTACACCCAGAATTTTCTGTCCAGACTATATGATCTCCCACAAAGGTTGAATTGTTGTCAGTTCAGCTGCTGTTATTGACAATATTTTTAATTGACTTCTTCCATGGCAGCTGTGATACACAATTCATTTTCAGGGATTCTCTCTTTGGTATAACCACATCCAGCAGTGGAACTCTTACATCAAACTTCCATGGCAGATATACATTTTTTTACTTCTCCAAGGATTGCTGGTGAAATTATTTCATTGATTTGGTCCTCTGTCCAAAAAAACAAATTGTTTCTCTTTGAGTGTATCACCTTTTTTAGTTACTATATGTAAACTCATATACATACAAACACCAATTTCAACATTTCCAAAGAAAAAGCTATTATGTAGACATCTTCAGCTAAATGACAGACACAAAATGAGAGAGAAAAAAATGGGACTGACAGTCAAGATGTATTGACTGGAAAATCCCATCTGTGTCAAGAGTCCAAAAGCACTTACACACCTACATAAGTCGTGGCATACGGTACTGGTGGTAACATTTCCTTGTAGTAGCCAATTTGGTTTACAGTTACTAACATAACTGTGGGTTCAGGAGCAAGTGCTGCACCAAATTTCTGAAAGAAAGAAAGAAAAAGAATTGCTTGTAATATTCAGTACCACAGATACAGTAGTGGTTTGAATGAGAGGATTTACATACTAATTCATTTCATGCTTGCTCTTCCTGTTATATTAACATTATGTAACTAACTCTTTGGCCATTCTAACACATATAGCTATGTGTATGCATGTATGTGCTTCACTGTTACATATTGTAAGTGATATTTACATTCCTAACTTTGACTGGACTGTTTCACAAATACAGGATGAGCCAAGATAAGCTGAATTTAAGTAATCAATATATGATGAAAAGACAGAAACCTATTTCTGTCTCCACAGTTAATGCTGGTAGTGTTGAACTATACAGCCCATCTGTAGGCAGTGTAAATATGTGTTAAGAATATTCTTTTATGTGGAGAACAAAATATTTTCCAACATTGAGTATCAGTTCCCTTACGCAGTTCAGTTTATCTCGGCCCACACATTATTTCTTTTACATATTTTAGTAGCAGTGTATTACTATAGTGTTACATTGAAATCTCAGTACAATGACATCATCAGACCAAAAAGCTGTAAGGAGACATGCAAAAGCAATTCTGATTATGGTAGTCTTGCAGGTAATTAAACAATGCATTCTAACAAAGTTAAAGAAATAGAAGTATTGAGTCACAAATTATTGAAAATTTTAATATAAAAAACATGAACGCGCAAATTTTTGTGTTATGTGCAGAATGACATTGAATATTTCGAGTTTTGATAGTATCTGCTTTCTAAAAATGTTAATTGTGGTAGTTACATTTAAATTGTTCAAAATAATTTTGAAACAGTTTGGTCTTAGTGGATTGCACAAAACGTTACATCAAGTTTAAAAAGTTGAGTTATTAGTATTGGTGCAGTATGTTTTTCTGCTGTGCTAAGAGTCTTTAGCCCCACCTCATCTCTCTCTGGAAGATTCATTACACACAGCTCTCTTCAATTGTTTTGCATGAATACAAAGAACAAAAAAATTTCTCTTGCTACATATCGATTTAGTTGGTAAGAAAACCAGTGTGCAAGACAGTAATGTGACTGCAGAAGTTATTGCAGTTGGAGATTATTATAGTCATACACTACTGTTCAGAGAAATGGAAACAAGCAGCTTGAGAGATGTAATAACACTGAAATTTATTCCACCAATTGTGGACATGACACTAAACAAATTATTAGATTTACAGACCTGTACATACACTGTGACTGTGGAAAATCAGTACAGAGTAGTGCCACCACGTGCTGCAGTCAGAGCTGCTAGATACCTGGCATGGAATCAGAGTGCCTGAACATGCTGCTGGGGAATACTTTGCCACATGGTTTATCAGTGCATCCATAAAGCATCAACTGTGGCTGCAAGAGGACCTGAATGAACAATTTGCTGACCAACCGTATCCCAGTCATGTTCGATGGGTAACACATCGGGCAAACTGGCAGGCCAGGGAGGCAGTGGTACCCATTGTTCTTTGAAGAAAGGTATATGTGTCTTGCTATATGCAGCCAGATATTGTCTTGCTGAAATATGGCGTGAAGAATGACCTGCAGGAGGAGCAGTGCCATGGGGCGTAGAAACTCTGTTGCGGCTGTAGCTATTCATATTGCCCTCAAGACATAGGGGACGAGATTCCATGTTATAAGCAATGGTCCCCCACACCACGTCCGTTGTACTGCCCAGTAATACTGTTTGCCTGATTGTGTTCACTGCAGTGGCACTCAATGTGTTTGTTGCCATAACTGTATGACAAGTTCAAGCCAGACTCATCCAAAAACACTACATTTTGCCACCCAGCACGCCACCATCATTGTCTGTGTTCCTATTGCAGTATGTGGTGTTGGAGGATTTTGGTCAGTAGAAACTGATGCAGTGACATGTGTACTACCAGTCCAGCCTGCAGATGACAACATTGAACAGTTGATGCAGATGTGTCCACCCCCGTTGTAGTGCTCGGACCTCATATCAACAATGTGGAAGAAGGTGCTCTGTCTGTTATGGCCAAGTGGACAAGATGGTGGTCATCTTGTGCTGTGGTCACATTGTGTTGTCCATTACTTTGTTGGCACTTTTACGGCCCCCTTCTCTCTGTTGGTTCCACATACACCTCACTGTATCATGTATTGTGCCCTGTACAAGATGCAATTTCATGGAATGACAGACTGGCCTCCTGGAGACTAATCATTCTTTCCCATTCGAACACTCGCACATGTCGATATTCCACCTGTGATCTTGGCAATGCATAGTGGCACTTCATTATTCATTTACCTCTCTGCCATTTAAATCACTATGGTTCTGCTGTTCTACATCTGCTCTTAACATGGTGTGTTGGAGACCATTGGTTCAGAGTGTTTTACTTTTTTACAAACAGTAGTGTAGTTATCATTTAACCGTGAAGTAGTATGGTGGTTTGAGATGAAATAGATGGTGTTCTTGGATCAGATCCTGTCTGCTCCCTTTCCGATGGAGTTAGTGTAGAGATATAGTGCATAATGATACTTAGTATCAATAAATTTCATTATTTAATAGTATGTTAAATCACAAAAATCCTTTGTGTGGAAATTATGTATAACCATTAGCCGTTAGTAGCCTTCAAATTCATATCAAAATACCTACACAAAATTAAATAAGAGTATGGTCCTTTTTGACAAAAATGCAAAATAATACAAGCAAAAATATAATTTTTCTGTAAATGGATAAGAGTATAGTGCACCTATTGCACTATACTGTTTTATCAGGTACATATGAATTGCATTTGGCACAAAATTCATTTCCATTTGCGTCTTTTGAAGGATCACACAAGTTAAATGTTCTTAATTTAATTTGCAAATTCTGGTTGGCTGTGACAGGGAATCGTTCCCGCAGCTCTCCTCACCTTTTCCCAAGACTTCTGCAGTGTCCACACAAAAAGCTCTCGCCTTGCAGTATTCGAGCATTCCTTTTTCCATTAAGGGTTTGGCAAAAAATAAATAAATAAATAAATAAAAAAATCCATGGAAGTACCTCAATGGCCACCTTCTGGTTTTCTGTTTTGTATACTTGTCTTTGCGAAGTTTGTACAAAACAGCCACTGCACCTTCCGCTAAGCAGTAAAATTCAGTAAGGTTGGGAATTCAGTAGTCACTGGTTCATTTGACTCTTTCTTATTGTTCCTTTGTGGTGCACTGATCACATTAGGATACTGTTCTTATTCTTTTTTTGATGAAATGACATTAATATTTTACTGTCTTGGTAGAACAACTTTACAGTTCCAGCAGAGGCTGCTGACAATATGGATAATAGTATCTTACACTTGGTTGTCAATAGTGTACCGACTAATGCAAGATTTCTCACAGATTGTTTCTGTATAAACTCATGTGAAATGAACAAGTTGTTACATTTCAGCTGCTTCCTATTACTGATACAGTAACTCCAAGAACACATTGATCAGTATGGGTAAATTACCCTTCTCTTTCTGTGAATTCTTTTCCAGTACTTGGGATACCTGAAATGTAATAGAACATTCTGACATCACATATTTAAATTATGTTTAGACCAAGCTTATTAGGGTTTGATGGTATAAATATTTTGAAGGGATGCTGACCACATTAACTGAGCAATGTTTCATCTGCTGTCAAGTACTCTGATGGGCTGTAGTACTGCAGACAGTGGCTGACAAATGTAACCCCTATTTTCTGAAAAGCGGCTAATTTATCTACAGCTTTTCTCATCTCCCTAGTATTTTCATCGTCTTTCAAGATACCACTCATGAGCAAGAGATCAATGAAATCTATTATCTGTCCTGTCTGTCGGGTATAAAAATGAATATCTTGGGTCACTCTTCTTAAGATTTGAGTGCTCTATTTCATTACTAGTATGACAAACGATGTTTCCCATCATTTCATGCAAGTCATAAAAAGTGAGAATAAGGTTTTTTCATTTGTAATCCCCATGCCTTCCCTTGAAATCCAATCACATGAGTAATCATATTTGAAGAGGTGGTTCATGAATATCTTGAATGTAAAGGCTTTTCAGTCTAGTTTGTGTTCTCATCCACCCCTAACTCGGTCTCCTATTATCCATTCCTTCTCAGTCACTCCTGTAGCTCTCATGCCCATCTCCTATATCACTATTCATGATGCTTCCAGTTCTAAATCTTATAAACTGCTCCGCATGTGAGGACAGCCTTCATCCCAACACATGAGATTAGAATGCTGACTTCTCATCAGGGTGCTGCTGATCTTGATGTTGAACACCCCTCACCTCAAATCATCATCGTCAGTTTCAAATCCTGAGACGGGGCTTCTAGGTCAAGGTTGTGCAGTCATCTCGATCTGAAGTGTCCTCTTGATGATCAAACACAGCTGGAACTGCTTCAGGTGTGCATGACAGTTGTTTCCAAGCCATTTTTGGATCAAAACCTTGAAAAAGACTCATAGCAAAGTTAGTAACATGACTGGTACAGTAGGGTGGGAAATTACCAGGAATCCAATAGCTTATGCGAAAACTTTTAAGTACACTGCCAAGGACTCCTACATGATAAAACAGCAGTCACTCCAGTGGCTAGTGCACAACTGGCTGGTACGTTTCCTGCTTGGCTCAACTTTCTACAATGAGAGGGTAAGTAGAATGAAGCGGACATTGAACCTTTCTCTCATATCCGATCCCCCGGAATACCGTTTGATAGTTAATTGAAATGCATTCACATTGCAATAATAGAATTTGAGGCAGGAATAAATTATTTTGTACTGCTACTGGTATTATTGTTATTTATGCTGTTGTTGTACTGAGATTTCATTGTACATTGAAAAATTTTATATTTATTGTAATTTCTTTTTTCCACACCACACCAGTAATAATTGCATGGAAAGTTGTGTATTTACTTTCAGTTTTATGCAGTCATGTCTTTCCCTTCCTGTAGTTTTACGTACAAGATATGTATGCAATTTTGGTTAATTGTTGAAATCTGAACTATTCAAAACATTTAAAGGTAAGTCATTGGGTAGATATGTAGATGTCGATTTGATTGAATTGATGAACATTACAGAAGTAAGCTGTAAAGATTTTATACACTGTTCAGCCAGAAAATTATGCGCATTTGTGCAATAGCACATTGGTTGACCTTTGTTGGGAAAGCAGTTGCAATTCACTGTAGGATTATTTCTAAAAAGGCTTACTGTGGGATAGTAAGTGAATGACCTCTCATGATCCCACACAGGTAACACAATTCCTGCAGTTCGCAAATGGTGCTTTGTTAGGTCTGACATGTACCTCAATGACTCTCAGATGGAACACTGTTTGGACACCTTCGTTTTTGTGAAAACAACTACAGCACAGTGCCAAAGACACTAACCATCAAGAGATAAAATTGGCCTGCCATAATACATATGAAGTTCATATCTTAATGGAACAACCACAGTTGTGCCAGATGCGCGACCATGTAACATGCTACCTTTACTGACCTGCATATATTCCTCATTGAACATAGAAAGCAGCTATTTTCCTTGAAGACTGTACATCCTGATATGGCCAGCAATGTTACAAATGTATAAGCAGTTTCTTTCACGTGACAGGACAACTCATTTCTGTTGTGAGAACCAATTAGACCTTCCTATACCATATGGCAGTCATAACTGATGGTCATTGTATCAACAATGGCTCCAAAATTTTCTGCTTGTAACAGTTTCCTATATATATTTTCACCATATAGAGGTGATGTTGAGTCGCAACAGGCAGAATGAACAGATTGCTGTATGTTCAACCTTTTGGACAAAAGGCCTTCTTCCGAAGTAGAAAATGTGCATGCCTGGCCACTGTCTCAGCCTGCTGTGGCGCACCTGCAGACTACATATTGCATCGTGGTTGTTGTCCTCTCCCCCCTCTCCCCCCTCTCCCCCCTCTCCCCCCTCTCCCCCCTCTCCCCCCTCTCCCCCCTCTCCCCCCTCTCCCCCCTCTCCCCCCTCTCCCCCCTCTCCCCCCTCTCCCCCCTCTCCCCCCTCTCCCCCCTCTCCCCCCTCTCCCCCCTCTCCCCCCTCTCCCCCCTCTCCCCCCTCTCCCCCCTCTCCCCCCTCTCCCCCCTCTCCCCCCTCTCCCCCCTCTCCCCCCTCTCCCCCCTCTCCCCCCTCTCCCCCCTCTCCCCCCTCTCCCCCCTCTCCCCCCTCTCCCCCCTCTCCCCCCTCTCCCCCCTCTCCCCCCTCTCCCCCCTCTCCCCCCTCTCCCCCCTCTCCCCCCTCTCCCCCCTCTGCCCCCTCTGCCCCCTCTGCCCCCTCTGCCCCCTCTGCCCCCTCTGCCCCCTCTGCCCCCTCTGCCCCCTCTGCCCCCTCTGCCCCCTCTGCCCCCTCTCGCCCCCCTGTCCACCCCTCTCCCACAGCCTCCTGTTTCTGCACCTAGCAGTCTCATCTTCTCCACAATACTCACAGGCAGTGCAAGATCCACTATTCCTATCCTGTTGTCCCTCCATCTTTCGGCCTCATACCACCCCCGAGTCCCCATCGCCTGCTCCATATTGCTGCTCATGTCAGACACAATTGCACTTGTAGTCCACAGTTGGGCCACAACAGCCAGAGAGAGAGAGAGAGAGAGAGAGAGAGAGAGAGAGAGAGAGCCCTTCCCAAGTAAGGCTGTTCAGCAGTCTTTTTATTGTGTATGTCTGTGGCTCAACACCACATCAGTCATGAGTTTGAATCTATGCTTTTCATAATAGTGTTGTCAACAGAGTGATTGGAAATAATAGCGTCTTCCCCAGTAAGGTATACTGCCATCATATGCATCAGAGAGATCTCATAGTGCATCACTTACTGTTCGCGACATAGTCATGTTTATATCTGTGGTTAACTGGTGCTCCTAATCTTCTGGCTGTTTAATGTAAATGAATGAAACATAATTAGCTGATAAGGTTGGTTGGTTTACTATAATAGACAGTTCTGGATAAAAAGAGTAGTAGTTTCGAATAATTATTCTGGAGACGACGTAGACCACCAATCGCTACAAAGTTGAAGCCGTTAGTGATGAATGGGTGCTCTGAATATTTATTGTTGTGTGTATTGTTCCTGTAATCATTATAGGAACTAAAACTGGAAGAGAACTACATACTCTTTGTGTGATATTTTAATCAGCAAGCAGATATTGAAATAAAATGACTATGATCTGAACTGAGAAAGAGGGATCAAGCATTTTGTTGCATGGCTTAGTAAGGGTATGGAAAGCAGTTACATGGGAGGAGGAAGGGGTTAAAGATTGGTCTCTGAACTTGATGGTTGGAAATCTTTGTGTGTTATCAGGTGTTGATGTTATTTATACTTCTGTTCAAACATTGTGTGCATGCCCCCCCCCCCCCCCTCAAAAAAAAAAAAAAAAAACAAAAAAAAAAAAAAAAACATATTTCCAACTGCAATCGTATTTAGCTATGCTCTAGTGTTCAGATTCATGTTTTGGGGTAATGACTGCTTCATTCTTAGTACTTCATGAATGTGATAATCCATAATAAAATTTAATTTATTTATGATTAAAAAGTTGTTGCCTTAACTTGAAAATAACAATACAAGAAACAGTTCATTTGTACTTGTTCCCTTGAAATGATGGACTGGTGTAAATATCAATATTTAAGGCCCTCATCATGTTCCACATTGTGGTGCGTGCCTGTGAACATAATCAATAGAAGACACGATCTGTAATATATATGTGTAAATGCTTTTCTTCTATTGAAATGTACAGAAACTGGGAGCATTAACTGCAAATTTCAGAGCATTCTGTTCATTACTTGGGGCTTTGTTATGAAATTAGTTGAGAAGTATTTTTAATTTGTAATTGGTGTTTGCCACTGTGTGATAGTAACTGTGTATCTCTGATCTCCAGGCAAATGTGTCAATAAAGAGAATGAATAAGTTCATGAATTGTGAAGAACTGGACCCCAATAATGTTACACATGATTATTCTGACAGTAAGTACAACTTCAGTGATTCAGCATATTAAGTTTGTTACGCTATAGGATTTATTTAAATATGTGCTATTATTTAGAACGTAAGAAGAGTTCTATTCATTCAGCCATTCTCACATCATATTCCCTCAATTCCATCATGAAGGGAGGTCTTTTGGCACGTGGAAAGAATAGAGATATACATTAACAAGCAGAAGTAACCAGTGCTGGCTACTGCTGTAAAGTTTCCTAACAAAAACTAGCACTAATCTAATCAATCCGATAGTTATGGTACTTACTTCTCGATTAGCTCTACATGTAGGTTATGAAAAAAGCAACTACTTCAAAAAGCACTTACTCCTTTTCCTACACTACTCAATTGCCATTACTATTTTATTCTTCAAAGCATTAGTCTATACCACTGGTTCCAACTTTTCCGAGACCATAATCCCCGAATATTATCAGATACCAGCCAGTTCTTCAAATACAGCTTAACACCCAACTAAATATTAGGTTCAAAAATGGTGTCCAGATTAAGAACCCAAAATCTTAGAATTTATGTGTATTATTGTGGTAACATTTTTTATTGTTTCTGTTTATTGACTTGGATTTTGATCCTTTACTGTCAGTCATCAGTTACCATGAATTTGCAGTCTTCTTACTCTGATAAAAACAATCTATGGAAATACATCTTAGATGCTTGATCACTGCCTTGTGAACATGTCATTGCAGCATATATTTTTTCATTTTTCTGTTTGTCACAACACAGAGACAACTACTGTTCTGAATACAGAATGAAGTAGGCAAGTGCTGCACAGGAGCTTTGAATTCACTCATGTCATGTCAGGAATGTGTTCAGAGAGTGAAGAGAGATTGGAGGGCCGATCCCTAAAAACCTCAGCTCACTAGTATGAGGGAAAGCTGAAAAGAAATGCATCTAAATTTTCTATGTGAAAGGTCTTCAAGCGTTTTAAATTAAACAAACAGTCTTAATATTCTACATCTTTACCCTTCATGTTTGTTTATTTGCAGCCCTTACAATTGTAGTCTCTAACATTGCAGTGTGCGACATAACTGTTCATGTGTGAGAAATACCTTGCTGTAATCCAGTTCGAATTCGAAGAGTTCCACACACACACACACACACACACACACACACACACACACACTGCAACATGTGCGTCAATCCGACACCTCGGGTTCATCACCACCAATCACTCTCCAAGTGATCCCAACATCGCCCCATCCAATGGTTATCCGTTTCCAAAACTTAAAGAACGTGGACTTAACTTTGATAGTGATGAAGTGGTGCAAGCAGATGTGGGCTTGTGCATCTGTCAACAAAGTCAAACATTCTACAGTGACTTTATCAACAAACCATTTTCTCCATGGGCGAAATGTTTGTTGCCAGGGTGACTGTTGAGAAAAAAAATATGTGGACATGAAGAATAAAGAGTTCTTGCATAAAAAATGTGGAGGTACTACTTTCCAGTGTCTCATACATCTGCTCCCCAATCATAATGCCATTGGAGACTGCATTAATCACCCAACAGTCAGTTGAGACGATCATGCTTCTGTGAGTATTTGTTGTGAAGAGATATCCTGGGAACTAATATTAAATGCTTACCTGAAAACTGCTTAGAGCAGGTAGTTAGGATGCAAACTCATTAGGAAAATATTTTAGATCCAATGGCAACAAATGGAACTTACCTTTATCAAGGTAAAATGGTATGGATGTTAACATCAAAACTTATCTCAGTGACCACAAGAAAATTGTATCAGTGATAATCAAATAATAAACAGCAACTAAAACAATTAGTAAGATTTGTACAACTAGTAGACTAAACAACGTATGTACGAGGTTACTTAGTAGTAGGGACTCTACATGGTATACATTCCAGAACTCAGCAATAATTGCACAGTACACATGAAACACAGCATTAAGCTGTGAATAAAGGGATTCAAAAGGCAAACGTATGAACTGCAGCAAAATTTTATCAAAGGACATTTCAGAAAACCCAAATAAATTCTTGCCACCTATCTTTTGTTACTTCTATGTTGTCTTCTCTTTTTTGAATACTTAATTCCACTCCATTGAGCCACTTCTCCTTAATCTTGCGCTGCCATATTCATCTTGTGCATCTTCCTAGACAACCTCTTATAACGCATTGCCTTCCAACATCCATACGATATGAACCTTTATCCCCTCAATTTTATCTTGCAAAGGTTCTCACATGTTGTCTCCCTAACATTCAGCTCTCATCTTTTTGATTTTTGTTACACAAGACAGAAGACTGACTTCACAAAAACTTCATTTAGTTGCTTGGACATTAGTTCTTCTCTTGGCATTCTAGTCCAGGTCTGTACAGCACTTAATAAGATGGTATATTGTTTGATGTGATTCCCATTTCTTCCTCCCTCCTTCCCCTCCCCCTTCCATCCCCTCCCCCTTCCATCCCCTCCCCCTTCCATCCCCTCCCCCTTCCCCTCCCCCTTCCATCCCCTCCCACTCCCCCTCCCCCTCCCCCCTCCTCCCCACGTTTGTCTTCCATAAAAGGCTACACTCTGGACGCACGTACCTTCAGATCAGATAACCTAACACATTAAATTTATATTCGGTGTTAACAGATTTCTCTTGCAAAAATACTTCTCTTGCTGTTTCCAGTAAGCATTGTATATCCTTTCTGCTTCTGACGTCATTAGTCATTTCGGTGCCGAGTTAGGAAAAATAGTCTATACGAGAGTGGGTCAAATGAAAACCTTATTAATTTTTTAAAATATTATTTACTGTGCAGAAGTGGTACAAATGCAAGTCCTCCAGCCCTTACAAAGTGCATAAATTCCTTTAGAAAAAAATTCTTTTGGTAGTCCGCGCAACCACTCGTGCACCACGTGGCATACCTCTTCATCAGAATGGAATGTCTTTCCTCCCATTGTGTCTTTGAGTGGTCCAAACACATGCAAATCACTTGGGGCAAGGTTTGGTGAGTATGGTGGATGAGGAAGACACTCAAAATGCAGGTCTGTGATTGTTGCAACTGTTGTATGGGCAGTGTGGGGCCTTCATTGTCATGTTGCAAAAGGACACTTGCTGACAGCAATCAACATCGCTTTGATTTGATTGCAGGCCACAGATGATTTTTTTTTAAGGAGATCTGTGTATGATGCACTGGTGACAGTGGTCCCTCTAGGCATGTAATGCTCCAAAATGACACCTTTTTCGTCCCGAAAGAGGGTCAGCATAACCTTCCCTGCTGATGATTTTGTTCGAAACTACTTTGGTTTGGGTGATGAGGAATGGCACCATTCCTTGCTCGCTCTTTGTTTCTGGTTGGTGTAAGTGAACCCAGGTTTCGTCCCCAGTTCTTGCAAGGAAGCCATCACCTTCTCATTCAAAGTGCTGAAGCAGTTCTTCACAAACATCAACATGTCGTTCTCTCATTTCAGGAATCAGCTGCCGTGGCACACATCTTGCAGACAGTTCGTGAACTGGAGCACATCATGCACAATGTGGTGTGCTGACCCATGACTAATCTGTAAACATGCTGCAATGTCATTCAGTGTCACTCGGCAGTTTTCCTTCACTACAGCTTCAGCTGCTGCAATGTTCTGTGGAGTCACAACTCATTGTGCCTGACCTGGATGAGGAGCATCTTCCACTGAAGTCACATCATTTGTGAACTTCCTACTCCATTCATAGACTTTCTGCTGTGACAAACATGCATCACCATACTGAACCTTCATTCATCGATGAATTTCAATAGGTTTCACACCTTCACTATGCAAAAAGTGAATAACAGAACACTGTTCTTCTCTGGTGCGACTTCTGGTGTTGTCTCCTCAAGTTCATACTTCTTTTTATACACTTTCTTCCATTTAAATTTGGAGTTAAAACCAATAAATATTGGGTTGGGTCCACATCTGCCCCCTGAAAATGCCTAAAGTTCAAAATCTGGTTCTAGAAATCTTTGCTTATCATTATATAATCTATCTGAAATTTTCCTGTGTCTCATGTCTCTTCTATGTATACAACCTTAGGCGATTCTTTTAAAACAAGTGTTAGTGATTATTCAATTATGTTCAGTACAAAATTGGATGCTGGCTAATATTACAAAGCCAGATCAGTCATTGTCCAGATCCCCCCCCCCCCTCCCTCCCTGCAGTGTTTAGCGAGGGGATCGTCAGTTGTAGCTTTCCATAATTTCATAATTTGTTGTGTGTGGCAGTGTGTTTTATGCCTTAACTGATCAGCAGTAGCAGTCAACAGAACTGTAATCAAAAAATGTAAGTCTTTTTTCCTTAAATTGTGACTTAGTTATTGTTTTTATTGGCAGAATATCCTCTTGTCATGGAAAATGGTACCTTCAGCTGGGGCCCTGATGAAAGCCCAGTATTAAGAAGCATTAATCTGCAAATCAAACAGAGTTCATTGGTAGCTGTTGTTGGAACTGTTGGTTCAGGAAAGAGTTCACTGGTTTCAGCATTTCTTGGTGAAATGGACAAAATTACTGGCAGGGTTAACACCAAGGTAAATGTTACCATTTATTGATAAAGCAGTGTGTGAAATAAATTGCTGTACATAGTTGTTCCAGTTACTGTTTATTTGCAAACACTACTTTATAAATGTTACTGTTGCAGGGTTCAATTGCTTATGTACCACAGCAGGCATGGATACAGAATGCTACTTTGAAGGACAACATTCTGTTTGGTAAATCCTTAGAGCAGTCTTCATACCTTCGAATAGTAGATGCATGTGCGCTTAAACCTGATCTTCAGATGCTACCGGGTGGTGACCAGACAGAAATTGGAGAAAAGGTAAGGATGATTTGAAAGTCAGCAGCGAGTTAGATAAAAGAAGTTATTACTTTTATCAGAAGCTTATTAGTTTGAAAATTTCTTGCCTTTGTTATTCCTTAATTGTTTCTTGTTTTGTTATTTGAAATAGTATGACAGTGGTCACCACACTTCATAAGAATAATGATTTAGTTTCGTTCAGTCAGAGTAAGCCAAATGTAATAGTTCGTATATTGTACCATCAATTCGTTCAATCAATTTTATTCAGCACTTCAGTGTCATATCACACTGTTTTGGAGAATGGGTTATCCTCTGCAATTGTAAGGTTTTTGTTCTACATATAAGTTTATTTTATTAATTTGTCAGGGATAACTGAATCTTCCTTCACTGTAATTTTATCTTCACTAAAGTGCAATGACAAAGTAATTATTTCAGTATAATTTCAGAACTAATTATCACTTACATTTTGTTGGGATCTATGGCTTTAATGAAATGTTGCAATGATAACTTATTTGTTACTACTGTTTATTAGTTTCAAATTCTATAATATCTTTGGTAAAGAATTTTTAATCAATTATTTTATGATTTCATTGATGGTGTTTGTTTATTAATCCATAGATAGCAGTTGTGATGCCACATAGTATTCGGCATGTAGTAATTTGTAGACTACCATCCATAGAAAATTAATAACTTTCAGTGCATCGTTGATTAATTGATGTCTGTACAATCAGCACAGCTTTCCATCTACCAGATGCTGCCCTATTGCACTTTAGTTAAAATATTCAGTTGGTTACAGCTGCACCCTGAGACAAGTGTCTGGTGTCCTCTTTATCATCATGGTGCTACTTGTTATAGGTGAAATGAATTCTAAATTATTTTAGCAGAGCACCCTACCACTTATGCACATATGTTCAGTCCCCACAGGGAGGCTCACCTGTTAATGCTGACTACAGTGAAATATGTGGTGCACTGTACTTCATGAGAGAGAAAATTTATTTTATTGCATGTCACTATGTATTCATATGTTTCCATGATTTTTTATCTGATGCTCTTGTCTTTCAATTTCTTGCAAGTTCATATATTTTCTGAGTAGTTGATGTTGGTTTATCTCTGATCATACCAACAAAACTTCAGGCTTTGAAAGGGGGGGGGGGGAAACCTTGAATTGTAATCATATCCTGTTCATTCTTTGTTCACTACTTCCTTCCTGGATGCAAGATTTCCTTTGGCCAACCACTCTTCCCTGGAGTCCTTGTACATTATATTTTAGTAAGTAAAGGATAAAGGAGACCACCTGCTGAACAGTGGAAGCATTTTGTTGTTAACAAGCACACATGAAAGAGAAGGTAATCTTGCTATCTTTAGGAATAAATCCTTTCTCTAGCTGGAGTAAGGAAGGATGTATTTTGAAAGCTAGCAAATTTTCCTTCTGTTTTATGTCTATACTTAGATCACCCAACACTTTTGCTATTTGGTGTGGTCGCCTTTACTGCCAAATTATTTGAATTCTGTTAGAGCTTTCCCACAACATGTTAAAGCATGTAACAGAAATATATGACTTTTAAGGCTGTAGTAGGTTCCAGACACCCTCATTACAAATTTTTTAAGTCCACATAACTTTCCAAAGACTTTCCAGTGGGTCAGTTTGTTGGATTCTGCTGGTGTCATTTTTTAGTCTTTACTGAAAATCGCTAAAATGGGAGCTGTGTTTCTGCAAAGCTGTAGACAGTGATAATCACTTCCTAAAAGTAATTTTCTACCTTTCACTAAATTATTACAGAAAGCAAATAAAAAGTACGATAATATCTCAGAATGTGGGCCAGTCATATTCAATGTATTCTGCTCTTTAGGTGCAATGTCACACTAATCTTTCAGTTACTCTTGGTCTTAAACTTTTGCTACTTTCTTTTACATCAAATGATCAAGTTTTTGTTACTGAAAATAAGTCATTCACTATCTTGTTCCCAAGCTGTGATGTTCTTTTAATTTCTACATTTAGTAGTTGGTATCTTTCGAATGCGAGCCTTGCATAAAGTAAACTGTAAGTCTAAAGAATTCAACATGCACGCTGATACAAACTGATAAAAGATGGAACAAGACATTATCAGTTAACAAAAGCATCAATCTTCTCAAGTAACTAAAAGGAAAAAAAAGACAGAAATAGTAAAAGGACATATATGCATCATTGAAGGAAAAAATCTGTTGAGAAAACTAATAAATGAGACAGAGGTGCTGACCAGTACTTGGATGTGAAATGTTTCAGAATACTGATATCACTCATATAAGAGTATTACGTGTGAACATTATTTGGTGTTTTAGAACTAACAGTTCCTTCCTTTAGAGGAGAGGGCATAGGTTGGGGAGGGTTAAAAAAAGAAAGGCAGGTCACTCAGACCCCAGGATAAGAGGGCTCCACATGTAGTGTGCTTGCGCACATGGAAAGTCAAGAACTGAGGCAGGTTTGAAGTGTTACAGTACTTACTTTATCTGGCTTGAGATTAGTGTTGCATATTGTATACTTCAGAATAACTCAAAATTTCTTTCTCTATATATATTTAATTCACAGCTGTTTGTTCCAGTTGAGAAATGTTCTCTTATTCTTTCAGGGTATAAATTTGAGTGGTGGTCAGAAACAGAGAGTCAGTTTGGCTAGAGCAGTTTATAGCAATGCTGATATATATTTTCTAGATGATCCTCTCAGTGCTGTTGATAGTCATGTTGGAAAGCACATCTTTGAAAATGTTATTGGACCAACAGGATTACTGAAAAAGAAGGTAAGTTTCATTGTGATCTTTCTGATGATGAATTTCTTACACTAATTAATCCGCTGATGTAAAGACCTTCCCAGTGATGTGAGTAGATGTTAAAAAAAAAAAAGTCTGAAGACAGTGTGTAACTTTGGATTGATATTCATTTGTTTCTGGGTCACTATCAATTTTAGGTGTGCTAATACACTGACATTGTTGTAGCCATATTATTTCTACGTTAATGTGCCTCAGTGATTAAGCAATGTACACAGAGGAAATAAACTTCCCAATATTTAAAACTAATAATTTACAAAAAGGAAACAGTGGAAAATTTGGGCTGGAATAACAATGTTATGAAAAAGGATAAATCATGTCTTACCAATCGGAGAAGGCATTGAGTGGCAGACAGGCACATCGAATCTATACTGAGATGCCTTATAGTGAATAGAGTGAACAGTTGGTATGTAGGTTAGTGATAATTGTGATAAGTTGCTGTTTGAACATATTTGGTTCCTGCTACCTCTAATCCTTAGAATACGATAGTATCATTAATAAATACTTCCCATCACACTGTTCTTCACTAATCCAATAATGGGCAAATTAGCACTAATAATATTTCCTAATTTACTATGAAATATTCAGGTTATCATTTGTTTCACCTGCATTTCCTGATACTGAAGTGATTAGTAATATTACATAAAATGTAAAATTGTAGAGTGTCTAGTGAACAACTTTTTCTTTATAGGACGACGGTTCGATCCCGTCTCCGGCCATCCTGATTTAGGTTTTCCGTGATTTCCCTAAATGGCTTCAGGCAAATGCCGGAATGGTTCCTTTGAAAGGGCACGGCCGATTTCCTTCCCAATCCTTCCCTCACCCGAGCTTGCGCGCTCCATCTCTAATGACCTCGTTGTCGACGGGACGTTAAAAACTAATCTCCTCCTCCTCCTTTCTTTATAGGTTGGGTTAAGAGGAATGTAGCTATGTTCATGTTTAGCATCAATGTTAAAATGGACTTTGTTTTGCAGACACGAGTGCTGGTGACACACAGTATAACATTCCTGCCGGAGGTAGACCTCATTGTAGTTCTTAAAGATGGTGAAGTTACTGAGATTGGTGCTTATAAGGAGTTGCTTGAAAAGAAGGGTGCATTTGCAGAGTTCCTTGTGCAGCATCTTCAGGAGGCTGCCACAGATGAAGGCGATGGAGGTGAGGTACAAAATATAAAATGCTGGCCTATGTGAATTGGCTCATTGAGAACCATAAGTGGGTCATATGTTTACAAATACTGATCTACTCTCTCTCTCTCTCTCTCTCTCTCTCTCTCTCTCTCTCTCTCTCTCTCTCTCTCTCTCTTGTGTGCCTGTCTACTGCTCAGTAACAGAAATATGCAATGAGTGGATACTTCTATTTCTTGTTCATAGTCCTTTAATACAGATACTTGGGTACTCCACGATTTCCTTTCTTCCTTCATAGAGCTTGAAGAGATCAAACAACAGTTGGAGACTACAATTGGTGCTGAAGAACTATCACAAAAATTGAAGCGAGCAAGGTCACGAGTTTCAGAAAGTCACAGTGATAGTGGCTCAATTGGTGATAAAAATTCACTTTCAGTGTCAGGATCAGTATACAGGTACAGATTTTTATACCCCTATCATTTTTGTTTAATATAACAAATCCTTGTTTGTTTTTTTTGCTAAATATCTGAATAAACATACCCAAAACAGCAATTCTTAAATTGTAATTCATGTATTGTGTCATTCCAGTAGGGGAAAAAATGTGTTCACCAAAAATGGTTTTAAATGATATTCGAGAGGTAGGTTGTTCCATATTTATGCTTCGTGGGCGAAGAAACAAACATCTGTATGACACTTTCAAAACAAGAACATCTGGAGCAAGGCTCACAAACTTGTGAATGTATTACCTTTGACACCGCCACTTTCTGAATCTTTAGGAAGTATCCTGTGTGGAGATAAGGCAAATGCAAAATGAGCAAAATAAGTAACTGTGATACAGCTGTTAGTGGAGAGTAAAGAACCTTTCTCATTTAGGGTTCTTTTCAATTTGTCCTATTGCAGACTCTTTGAATTTCCTCTGTTTACTATTTTCTGTGTGCCAGTGGTCTTAATCAAGTAATTACTGTTATAAAGTGCATATATGCACTCTTATTCTTGCTTACAGTGGTCTGTATTGCTTTTTTCCTTATTTTCTTTTTTATGTTAATAATTTCATGAAAATGTTAATTTGCTTGCTTAGGTTCTTCATAACACAAAGCTCAAATGTTTGAGCCCTCTCATAGCATCTGGACATTATTAAACTGGGCATTATTTTTCCCTGTGTGCAAGCAGACGTAGAAACTCGATCTCTTCAACTTATATTTTGGCCATGTACTCTTTTGGCCATCTTAAGAGTGAGCTACAACAGTCATATCCATTGATTCAAACATGAGAGTTGTGCAGTTCCACTTACTGCTACAGAATACACAAGGGCCAGCAGTGTTGTTTGATGGGAAAGATCTTTGAATGAAATGTATCAGTGGTTGGACACCTTTTCATTGTTGATGCCTTTGTGAGTTTATCCAAGAAAGTGCTGAATTCTGTGCTTTGTCCAGATTGGAAACAATATCTCTAGTAAATGAATTGTCCACTAAACAAATTTCCACTGCTTCCATCACTACCAAGCACTAGAACGAAGAAGTAGGCAGTAGATCTTCAACATTGCCACATGGTATAGAGTAGCCAGTGCAATGCAGTACTCTGACACAGCTGATTTCATTTGAATGTATGAGCCAGAAGTACCTTCGGTGTCCCTGATAAATAGGCTGTGGCAGATCACTGCGTCAACGCTGGCCATTCTGCTAGGACAAAGTTGAAATTCTAGTGTCAGCATCATTATTCTGGGACTTGGTAGTAAAGGAAGATGATCCAATTAACCCTTTCGCTACTACAGATATGCGCTCTGCATTCTATTCTGAGGCAGCTTTTGTTATGGTCGTGTTGCTCATCAAATGCTGGTATTTATGCTGAGAGACACTGTTCTGGTCAATGTGAAATACCTACTGTCAGATTTTCGAGAACTATTAGGAAAAAAAAAAAAAAAAATTAGTTTTGCACGACTTACAGTTCAATATCTTCACTCTATATAGAACTGAATTTGTTTTCGTTATTCATCATACATACTGCACTGCATCAAATTAAGTAAACCATTGTACAAAATTTTAATGTATCCAACGTATAAACATTACCTGTGGCTGATGTTAGCTCAAACATTCCAGTGAGTGAAATAAAGGTAAGGTATTGAAATTTCATTTAAAATTGAGAGCAGAATGATAAATCATTTCGTTCTTGAGTTATCAGGTTTTATATGCAAAGGATAGTCGTGTATGATGCCCCCAATCTTGGCCTTGTGCACCGTGAGTCGTGGTCATGACTATCGTCATACCTCATAAACAATCTAAGATACCAAAAAGAGGTTTTGTTGCAAATGATAACATGCAATGAGGTATATATGTTTTCTGAGAAATCCTCAAAACTCTTTTATTCACGGAGATATGGAAGTAACTCGTCCACAGCAGTGAGAGGTCGGCAGCTCAGGATGCATACAGACGTCCATAGCCCTGTACGAAAACCCAAATGGTGCAGACATGCATGTCAACAGCACCTGGAGGAATGGCATAGCAAGATGTGTACACACACCCACAGAAACAAAAGTGGTTTGAACCTGGTGACAGCATGTAATCAAAAGATTTCTTTGATAAAAGTGCAAAGATGGTGCTGCAGTGCATCTCCTGTTGAAGTGTTGAAATCCCATTATGAATTGCGAATGTAACCATAGATTTGCTTCGTACGAAGCATTACATGTCCTGAATATTCATTCATCAGTTAATAAAGTATGAAAATGCACTTACACTGCAATGTGTTCTTCTCAGCCACCAATATTTGTGTTATCCAGTGTTATCCAGAGGGCAGGAGAGAGATTCCCCACTCCACAGTGACAGCTATAAAAGGAAGAACAAGATAGCTCCATATTTCCCCAAAAGATGATAAACATTATGGCTTTCCACTTAACTCACTAAACTTCCCTATATCTAAAAGTTCATGAAAATCGAGTGTTTTAGAAACATGTTCTAAGAAGCAGTGAAACTAAATTCAGTATATTTTTGTTTTCAATAATACTTAATGTTCTGAAGCAAAGCTAGATTTAATTTGGGAGGTAGTCCTCATTTGCATGAAGAGCATGACCTGATGAAAATCTTCAGCTGGATCCCACCTCAATGACTTCAGTGTCTGTAACTTAACCCCAGTAGTCCTACAGTGTAAAGAGATCTATACTTTCACACAGAATCTGAAAAAAAAAAACCGCAATATATTCCCATGATTCTGAAGATATTACTTGTATGACGTTAATAAAGACATTTACAAAAGAAAAAGTCAATTTTTTCCACAATTTATTTAAGAACAGTAGCCATGCAGTGCAGAAAAGGGAGGGAGGGTTTCACAATGGAAATTAAAACTGGAAATTTTAAGCATTATCACAGTAAAACAATCTATGAATGGATTAATAAAACAAGTCATACTATTTTTATAAATGCATGGCACAATTAAGTGTATTTAACGATGGGAGTATTGTTGCTCCACACGACTTAAAATGTAATATGCTCTGGAGGTCCAGCTTATTGGAGAAGTAGCATCCTCTTCAAATGCCAAAATAAATTATCCTACATTTGCAATCAAACGGCCTTCAGTGAATAACAATTTGATTCTGAGAGGTAGACATGCTGAGAGAGTACATAACTAAGATGTGTCTATTGATATCTAAGCCCCATTTTCTTCCCACCATTATGAAATACAACTTTTATCACTCTTCCACTCAATTCTTCACAACTGTGTATATTTTCCATTTGTATATGTAGTTTGTGTACCTAAAACTTGTTGGGACCACCCAGACCCAAGCATCTTCATTCAGGATGGTCCCTCCAGACACTCCTGAAACCATATTAACAGCTGGATGCTGTCCCCATTTATTAACTTGTTTCAGTGGCTGATGTAATCTCAAACAACCACCCATTGGTATTTTAATAATTTCATTCTCTTAAAATAATGCATGTTTCTTATCCTATGCAGTCCAAAATGTACTTAAAAAATTATACTTAACCTATTGTCTCAAAGATATGGAATATGTTGCAAACTGCTTGGTATCCTCCCCACTCCAATTCAGTGGTGCAGTCCATCCCTTCTGATGAAAAGGATTTCCCCTTTGCATAAATTGCATCTTATCTCTTACTTTTACTGGAAGTATTAGCGTATTTACTCGATCGAAGCCGCACTTTTTTTCCAGTTTTTGAAATCCAAAAAACTGCCTGTGGCTTAGAATCGAGTGCAAAGTAAGCGGAAGTTCTGAAAAATGTTGGTAGGTGCCGCCACAACTAACTTCTGCCATCGAATACACACTGCTGGCCATTAAAATTGCTACACCAAGAAGAAATGCAGATTATAAATGGGTATTCATT
Source organism: Schistocerca serialis cubense (assembly GCF_023864345.2). Taxonomy (NCBI): domain Eukaryota; kingdom Metazoa; phylum Arthropoda; class Insecta; order Orthoptera; family Acrididae; genus Schistocerca; species Schistocerca serialis. Next base: position 340,772,441 of record NC_064645.1, read on the forward strand.
GGACAAATATATTATACTAGAACTGACATGTGATTACATTTTCACGCTATTTGGGTGCGTAGACCCTGAGAAATCAGTAGCCAGAACAACCACCTCAGGCCATAATAACGGCCTTGATACGCCTGGGCATTGAGTCAAACAGAGCTTGGATGGAGTGTACAGGTACAGCTGCCCATGCAGCTTAAACACGATACCACAGTTCGTAAAGAGTAGTGACTGACGTTGCTCGGCCACCATTGACCAGACGTTTTCAATTGGTGAGAGATCTGGAGAATGTGCTGGCCAGGCCAGCAGTCGAACATTTTCTGTATCCAGAAAGGTCCGTACAGGACCTGCAACAAGCGGTCGTGCAATCACGATAAGCTACAATCCGACCTTTATCAAAGTCGGAAACTTGATGGTACGCATTTCTCCTCCTTACACGAGGCATTACAACAACATTTCACCAGGCAACACCCGTCAACTGCAGTTTGTGTATGAGAAATCGATTCGAAACTTTCCTCATGTCGCACGTTGTAGGTGTCGCCACTGGTGCCAACCTTGTGTGAATGCTCTGAAAAGCTAATCATTTGCATATCACAAGCATCTTCTTCCTGTTGGTTAAATTTCGCATCTGTAGCACATCATCTTCTTGGTGTAGCAATTTTAATGGCCAGTAGTGTATGTAGCGCTACACAGGCCTGTTTTGCAGGCACAGATAAATACTGGCGCCAAAACCTCTGCTTCAGTAAAAAAAAAAAAAGTGGAAGATGAGCTTTTTTTCTCCGCCCTGACTTTCAACCACTGCATTTTCATACATTATCCAATAAAGTAAATACAAATTTCATATTGTTCATCTTCGAATGTATCAGCATTTCAATGTACTATGAAAATCCGACTGGCAAGACTGTTTGAGATGTTTGTCAATATGGGAAACTCTATGTTCTGAATTTTTTCCTACCTGTGAGAAGAGATGGTTGCTAATAGGAACTTTCATGAATTGTGAATCACATGCAGTATTCTCTTCACCATAAGAATAATACGAATATAAACTTTTGTCATGTATTCTTTTGTGTTTGCTGCTATCTCATTTAGATCCTGTCTGCCTAATAAACTACGAAACTAGAGTGAGACAACAGCAAACGCGGAAGAATACACATATCGTGTCATGTTTATATTCGTATTATTCTTATGCCTAACAGTGATAGTCACAAATGAAGCATGGCAATTGACTAGATTTTTAAATCTAAGATGTCTCTAATTTCTGTGCAGAATGTAATGTACTAAAGAGGCGTCTGCAAAGATTTTCAAATGGAGAAAAATTTTCACTAAACTCTCGTTCAGAACATCTTCTATCATACACAGTCTATTATTTGGTTCTTGTTGATCATTATCAAAGAAAGCAGCAGTCTAAGTAACAACAAATAGCAGTCTCTTGCCATTGCTTCGCTAATGAGATGATCCCCCCCCCCCTTTCCTCTCTCTCTCTCTCTCTCTCTCTCTCTCTCTCTCTCTCTCTCTCTCTCTCTCTCTCTCTCTGCTTTTTTAATTGTAAGCGGTGGTATTGTGCATGAAAGCAAGCCATGCGGCAAGCGGCAGCAGGCCGTAAGCACTCATTATCAGAATGCGACAAACAATGCATGACACAGTACAGTAATGCATTTTCGGCTTAGAGTGACATAAACACCTATAACAAAGAGAACGGCACTTACCAGATCAAAGAAAAATAAGCAATCAATTCAAACCAGACAAAGCATGTGGAAAAGGAAGGGTACCCACATAAATACGGACAGAGCGCCTGACGTGTAGCAATGGCTACCTGGTAAGACTTAACTGCTAAGCTTAAGACTCGAACCAAACTACTGTAGCTGTATCGTCATTCATTTGACCTAAATTGTGTCTCATATTATAATGGACCAACTTTGTTTCGATTTGGAAGTGCGGCCTAAAACTTTTCTCTCCCCTTGAATTTAGAGTCTCATTTTTCAGGTGCGGCTTAGATTCGAGTAAATACAGTAGTTCATTGCTTTCCTGGACATTCTTGCAGCTCATTCAGACCTCGCAATTGGAAATTGGAGAAAATTTCTGTGTGATTTTTTGTGCCCACGCGTCTTTCTTTTTCTGCACTGGCAGTGGTTGTAACAAATTATGAGGCAGACTTTCTTTGCACACACCCCCAGGAAGAAATGGTTCCTACATCCATACTGAAATTTCAGCATTTGCTGTCTTTGAGTAAATGTAAGAGCTGAGCTGTTGCCGATTTTTCAGATCTGTTACCTTGAATTTTTACTTACTTGTAATGAAATATTCAAGACATAATATTTATTTTATAAATTTCCCCTTTGAGAATTACATAGACAGGGAATAATGTTGACTCAGAAATTGTAAAGCAGAAATACTGAACTTCCACACTCAAAACAACTTCCTAAATTCATAATATTCAAATCAGAGCCTTGACCATCATGAAAATAGACTCTAAATTACTTGTTAATATGTTGCATTGGTATGCTTGTTACTCAGTTAAAAAAGTTTATCAGATACTCAGTGTGATCAATCTGAACTGTTCTGTGTTGTGAATTATATCTGTTGTGTGTGAAGTAATCAATAATGAGCATTAAAATATGATTGTGTACAGTATTTAAGAATGACTCAGTTTGGAAAATTCTGGACTTCATGTGATTTAATTAATTACAGGCAAAACTCAATAGAGAGTAGCACTGAGAAGAGTAATAGCCTTAAAAGAGCCAATAGTGTTGAGAAGAATAATGTACTTGTTAAATCAGTGCAGCCTGGGGAGAAGCTTATAGAAATTGAGAAAGCAGAAACAGGAAGTGTAAGTCAGTTTTCACAACTTTTTGAAATTTTCCCTAATATTGATGATAGTTTAATTTAAAAAAAGGTAATGCTGTCACCAGTCTGAAGTTGATGAGAATACCACCACAGTGTTTTGCTTGGCATGGTGCTATAGATGATGGTACAGCCTTGCCTTTTTAGCTGAAACAAAAGATGTTTTTTCAAAAAGTAATCTGATTTTGCAAAACAATATGTTCTTAATGAATGGTGACAGTTTGGGTGAATTTTGAGTTAAACATTTAAACTAAAAGTTCACCTAGGTGCCAGTGAAGTTGATGGTTTGTATGGTAGCTATTAGAGGTCCCTGTAGTGCAGCAAGTAGCAAGGCCCTGAATAAACAAAGTACCACCAACTTGGCAGCAGCTGCAATTTTGGATCCAAGTGATTATAGCAACAGTACTCACAGAACGGTTAAACTCTCATTTATCAAGAACTGTACAGGCTTGTGTGTACAATGTGATACCCTGTTGGGTAAAGTATACAGTGAACTGTGGTTTTGAATTGTTTACTTATTTCTAAGGGCAACAAGAAATTCATCATTTTACTTGCTTTAGAAGTCCAGTGCTGAAATTGTGGCATTTTATTTTTGTCTTAATAAGGGTGAAACATCCTTGCAGTTACTTTTTTGATAAGTATAATGGGCAATAAAAAAGTTTCCAGTTAAGACCTTTGCTGTAGCATATATGCAGCATAACAAGGTAAGTAAGCACTGACATGTGAACAAGGGATTAATGTTGGGCATCTGTCTTTCCAGTGTGCGTGCCGTAAATGTGGACACATGAACTATGGCGATGTTACTGCCAAATGTGTCCAAGCAGGATGAATGCGCTGTCACTCTTTTCCTTCTTGCTGAAGGACAAACAGTGGTAGACATTCATTACACAATGAAGAATGTGTATGAGGCACCATATCTGTTGAAAACCATTGCCGTAGAATGTTGTACCAAAATCGGTGCTCGTTGTGATTCGACACAAGATGCTGGTCAATCTGGGAGGCCAGTCTCCCCCATTACAGACAACAAGAAGTGAGTGGCTGACAGTGCTGTTAGGGTGGACCAGTGTACTAGCAAAGGATCTCGGCATAAGCTTGCAACATTATCTTACAGGAGTTCAGCTTCCATCAGGCCTGCAGCCAGTGGATTCCCTGGGTGCTGAATTCCAAACAAAAAACCAGCCGGATAGCTGTTTGCCTGATCTCTCACCCAAGCAGTTATCATGCCTTTGGTCTCTTAAAACGGGGCTTAAAGTGTCAATGGTAACTGTTTGATGAAGATGCATAGCAGGCTGTTATGGACTTGTTCACGCAACAGGACACATTGTTTTACCAAATGGATACCTTCATCTGGTGTGTCGGTGGGATGATTGCCTTAGTGCTCACGCCAATTGGACCTGTTTAGCATACCGATTAAAGTGTGTACGGCCTTTGAACAAAAACTTTCTCATTGCCCCCTTGTAATATATGCTCTAGAGACAGTACTATTATATACGCTACCCTTTCAATTTGTTTGAGGGAGTTATTTGGAACTGCAGACCATATGAAACGCACATTCATACTCTAGTTTACACATTAATCTCTTTCTTTTTATTGTTGTCTTTAATATTTTTTCTTATTGTTGCAGATTATAACACTTTCATACTTACGTAATTACCAATTCAACTTAATTAGCCAATAATACAGGAAGTAAATTAACTGGCTTGTGGCTGCTTCTTAAAATATCACCACATTTCTCGTACCTATACTGTTATATTTCCTCAAAATAATATACAGTGCCTTGTCAAAAATATGGATACAATTTTCTATGCGACAAGACTGAATACTGTGAGAGTGTTTCTTAGGCTGATTTACATGTACCTCCAGTATTGGAAGCACTTAAAGTACTTTAAGTCCAAAATGTGTTTTTTATTGATACAGGAAACTTTTTCTATTATTCGAGTGATGATTAAAGCTGCTTCTGATGCACATTCAAAACTGCCAGTAGTGTAAATTTTGAGATGGGTTACTCCACGAACTCATTCAGATTGACTGTTCACTTGCTGAAAATGGTACACAACATAACACTTGCTTCTGCTTAATTTGTTTCAGAGTTACTCCAGCTAAATAGTGCAAGGACTGTTCTTACTTAGGTGAAATTTTTGTGTGTCACATCCAATTTTCACTTACAGGAATGATGATGTAATTATTGTTTCCTGACTCATCACAAGTAAACACCCATCCTTCACTGGTCATCTTACCTTCAAATGTCTTCGTGCCAAAACCTGTTATTAAATAAAACAGAGCAAGTGAGTGTGTTGGGAACACTTCATATCCTCCCTACGTCGTGGATGTGGGCTATACTCCACACCCTTAAAGATTGTCAGCGACAGTCTTCCATTCCGGGCCATGCCCTTCCAGGTAGCCTTCATACGGATCAGCAAGTTTTTGTGGAACACTTCACAACCCGTTTTGTGACATTGTATCAGTGTCAGCCTCTAGCCGTGTTTGTCCTCCAGAAACAACAGGCTGAAGCTTACCACTTGCGTGTTACCCTTGCCAGGCAAAATCCTACAATGGTCCTTACACTGAATGGCACCTTTGTCTGGCCTCTCTTTTCAGACAATTCAGCACCTGGCCCTGATTCCATTTGTAACAAACTGCTTCAATGCCTTGGTGGTCCTCCACGACACTCCAGGGCACTTTCCCCTCTCTCAATGGAGAGACAGTATTGATGGTTCCTGTTCTTCAGATCAGCAAGATCCATCATCCCTTGATAGTTACCAGCCATTCTGACTGATATCCCTTGCAAGTTGTTTGAACAGGTAGTGGCTCATTGGCTCAGTTGGTTCCTTACGTCTTGGGACCTTTTGTCTCCTTATCAATGAGACTTTTGGTAGGGATGGTCTCCAAATGATCATTTACTTCAATTGGAAACTGCAGTTCGGCACCACTTTTCTCTACACCACCATCCTGCCGCAGATTTATTTGATCTCTGTAAGGCCTGTAACACAGCTTGGCTCCATTACATCACACTTACTTTCCGTCAGTGATGTCTCTACTCTTAAGTCGAGGGTGGTGCATTTCTGTCACCGTACTATGGTCCATCCTGATCTGGAACTGTGTCTTGACTCCCAACACCTGGTTGTTGACCCCAGTCCCATATCTTGGGTTTTCTTTTTGACAACAAGCTTACTTGGTTGTGCTGTAACTGCCTTCTGAAGGTTGGCTGTTTTCGTAAACTCGGTGTCCTTTGCTTCCTTGCCCACACTTCTTGGGGCACGGATCGTTAGACTTTTCTCTGCCTTCGTTGGGCATTAGTTCTGTCTCCTCTGGAGTGTGGTTGTCAAGTTCATGGATAACACTGCTCCTGTTGGACTTCGTCCACCATTGTGATATCATTTAGTCAACAGTGCCTTTCGAACTAGCCCTGTCAGTAGTCTTCTGGTTGACGTTGGGATCCCTCTGGTTTACGTTCAGCCATCCCAGCTCCTGTTTTATGTTCTCTCACTATCCACTCTTCCCTTGCTCACCCCTTGTATTCTGTTCTTTTTGTGGCATTGGGATGTTACACACCTGCTGTGTGTCGTCCCATGGGTTTACCTGTTGAGCTCCACCTCGCTTCTCTCGTCTAAGTTTTCATCCTCCTTGTCCTCTTTCCCACGTTCTCTCCCAATTACTCCCTCTTGGTTAGTTCCTTGGTGTCGGATTAGGATGGATATCTTCTGGGATCCATTGTGTGTTCTGACTGCTTTTCCGGGAGTTTCAGGATGCTGTTGTTTCTTATACCAATGGCTGTAAATCTATTAATCATGTAGGATATGCCTTCATGTCTTCTGTTGGCACGGAACACCATCACAAGCCTAACATGTTGGGGGTGTTTACTGTGGAACTGATGGTCATCTATAGGACCCTCTGCTTTATTAAATGGTCTTCCCTCACCAGAGTTTAGTTATGTTGTTGTTGTTGTGGTGGTGGTCTTCAGTCCTGAGACTGGTTTGATGCAGCTCTCCATGCTACTCTATCCTGTGCAAGCTTCATCATCTCCCAGTACCTACTGCAGCCTACATCCTTCTGAATCTGCTTAGTGTATTCATTTCTTGGTCTCCCTCTACGATTTTTACCCTCCACACTGCCCTCCAGTACTAAATTGGTGATCCCTTGATGCCTCAGAACATGTCCTACCAACCGATCCCTTCTTCTAGTCAAGTTGTGCCACGAACTCCCCTTCTCCCCAATTCTATTCAATACCTCCTCAATAGTTATGCGATCTACCCATCTAATCTTCAGCATTCTTCTGTAGCACCACATTTCAAAAGCTTCTACTCTCTTCTTGTCCAAACTATTTATCGTCCATGTTTCAATTCCATACAGGGCTACACTCCATACAAATACTTTCAGAAACGACTTCCTGACACTTAAATCAATACTCAATGTTAACAAATTTCTCTTCTTCAGAAACGCTTTCCTTGCCATTGCCAGTCTACTTTTTATGTCCTCTCTACTTCGACCATCATCAGTTATTTTTCTCCCCAAATAGCAAAACTCTTTTACTACTTTAAGTGTCTCATTTCCTAATCCAATTCCCTCAGCATCACCTGACTTAACCCGACTACATTCCATTATCCTCGTTTTGCTTTTGTTGATGTTCATCTTGTACCCTCCTTTCAAGACACTGTCTTCCATTCAACTACTCTTGCAAGTCCTTTGCTGTCTCTGACAGAATTACAATGTCATAGGCGAACCTCAAAGTTTTTATTTCTTCTCCATGGATTTTAATACCTACTCCGAACTTTTCTTTTGTTTCCTTTACTGCTTGCTCAGTATACAGATTGAATAGCATCGAGGAGAGGCTACAACCCTGTCTCACTCCCTTCCCAACCACTGCTTCCCTTTCATGTCCCTCGACTCTTATATGTTTCGTTATATGTAGATTCAATGATTGGCCTTCAGCTTATTGCTCAGTGTTTCCCCTGCCACCTCTTGATCTTAGTGATCCACCATCTTCTTGCCATTTTGACACTGCTGCTCACTTAGATTATTTCCTTTGGGTTCCCAATCACTTGAGTATCCTCTCTACATCTACATTTACATGGGTAGTCTGCAAATCACATTTAAGTGCCTGGCAGAAGATTCATCGAACTACTTTCACAATAATTCTCTATTTTTCCAATCTCATACAGCATGTGGAAAAAACGAACACCTGTATCTCTCCGTGAGAGCTCTGATTTCCCCTATTTTATTATGATGACCGTTTCTCCCTTTGTAGGTCGGTGTCAACAAACTATTTTTTGCATTTGAAGGAGGAAATTGGTGATTGAAATTTCATGAGGAGATTCCACCACAACGAAAAATGCCTTTGGTTTAATTATGTCACCCCAAATCCTACATCATTTCAGTGACACGCTCTCCCCTATTTCGCGATAATACAAAATGTGCTGCCCTTCTTTGAACTTTCTCAATATATTCCACCAGCTCTATCTGGTAAGGATCCCAGACCACGCAGCAGTATTCTAAAAGAGGATGGGCAAGCATAGTGCAGGCACTCTCTCGAGTAGATCTCTTACATTTTGTAAGTGTACAGCTAATAAAATGCGTTCTTTGATTAGCCTTCCCCATAACATTTTCTGTGTGTTTCTTTCAGGTTAAGTTGTTCATAATTGTAATTCCTGGGTATTTAGTTGAATTTATGGCCTTTGGCTTTGACTTATTTATCATGTAACAGAAGTTAATGGATTCCTTTTAGTACTTACATGGATGACCTGACACTTTTCATTATTTAGGGTCAATTGCCAATTTTTGCACTATACAGATACATTTTATAAATTGTTTTGCAATTTGTTTTGATCGTCTGATGACTTTACTAGTAAATAAACGACAGGGTCATCTGAAAACAACCTAAGACAGCTGCTCAGATTGTCTCATAAATCATTTATATAGAGATAGAACACCAACGGGCCTGTAACTCTACCTTGGGGAATGACAGAAATCACATCTGTTTTACTCAATGACTTTTCATCAGTTTCTATGAACTGCAACCCCTGTGACAGGAGATCATGAATCCAGTCACATAACTGAGGCGATATTCCATAAGCATCCCTTGTCAGTAGCACTCGATACTTCATGCAGATAAAGAGCTAGTTGTGTCTTACAAGAATGATGTTTTCTAAATCGTGTTGAATGTGTGTTAATACACAGTTCTCTTTGAGGTAATTCACGACATCAGAATACAATATATGTTCCAAAATCCTGCTGCATATCGATGTTAATAATATGGGCCTGTAATGTAGTGGATTACTCCTGCTACCTTTCTTTAATATTGGTGTGACATGCGCAGCTTTCCAGTTTTCAGGTACAGATCTTTTGTTAAGCGAACAGTTGTATACGATTGTTTAGTATTAAGCTATTGTATTGTCATATTCTGGAAGGAACCTAGCTGGTGTACAGTCTGGATTGGATGATTAGGATTTGTTATATGTTATATGTTGCTTCACTGCTCTGAGTATATCTCCTTCTACGTTACTCATGTTTGCAGCTGTTCTTGTTTTGAAGTCTGGAATATTTACTTTGTCCCTTTGGTGAAGGAACTGGCAGACAGTCTGGTTGGGACAGTGGCTACATAACCCCCTCTGCTCCGTTCATTGCCCCCCCCCCCTGCATTGCCCCCCCCCCCCATCTAATAAACTTTGTGTGATTAAAAGTCTTCCACCACACAAAGTTCTTCCTTGCACCTCTCCCGGCAGGAATCTACCATTCTCTGCCATCTTCACATCAGCTACACAAGGTTGACCAATGGTTTTTAAACTGTAATGAGCCATCCTGCCACATCTCCCCCTTTATAGTTGTATACAGGACTGCTCCAGACTTTTGGTGTCAGCAGGCAACCCTTGCGTTACTACATGTGTACTTGGTTTTCTACATGAAAGTGGTTTATCCTCCCAGATTTTAGTACCTGGCTTTCCTTCGAGAATTGGAGTCCAGTGGTTATCATTGGCATTGGATTGGGAAGCCTTTGGAGTTGCCTCCCATGTCAGCCAAGTTTCCCCCCTTCCACATGTTTTCCCAGTGTTTTGTGCCATTTTGTTCTGTTTTCTTATGTTTTCTTCCACAGGTGTTGTCCCCATTGGTGCAATCGTGATATGGTATGGGAATCGGAATGGGTCAGTTGTGGTACTAGCACACTGTTGTGCCTAGGGGGCACCCCCTTGCTCTGCCGCCCCTTGCCCCCCCCCCCCCCCATCTCCCCCCCCCCCCCCCTCTTTACTCTTCCTGCTGCTGTGACATACCTTATGCCTCTCTGTTTGCCCATTTTCCTGTCCACAAATGATCTCAACTGTGCTCTTTGTGCTGTTCCTCCCTTAGTTCCTGCCACCATGGGTTGTGGGCTGACCACCTCGCTGTTTGGTCTCCTAGCCCTCCCTCCCCGTTTACTTCTTCCAGTCAACCAACCATCAAAATGCATGCCTACCAGGATGAGGTAGTCAACAATTACAAAATTAAGTTGCCAGAGTTTATCATTGGCTCACTAGCATAAGAATATTTCCCTACCTATTTCATTAAATTAGTTACAAACGACATGACAGATACTGCACGATGACCGGTGACCACACTTTGTTGAGGAACAACACATTTATTAAATGAGTAAAGTACCATAAAAGACATGAAATAGTGTTGAAATCAACAGATATTGAGAGAAAGGAGCTTGTTGATACGACGGCTGTATGTAAAAGTGTGGTGTGGGAAGAATAGCAAATGCCGAACAATCACTAAATTGTCCCAGAGTATCTATCAGCACAATACCAATTACTGTCAGTGCAGGGAACTGAACTAATCATCACTCTCAGAAGAAATTATAGGCACGCGTATAACACAAGAGCATGCCGGCAGCCACAGACGTAGCTAGGACAGTACTCACTTGGGCCGGAGTATCTTGTGGTGTACCACAGGTTTACACACTGGGCTGTGTGGCAGGCAGGTGTAGAGACAGTGTACCATGGGCGAGTTTTAAAACTTCTCTGTAAGCATCTGAGTGCAACGTGTCACCATGTGGGGTGTCTGTCACCGTGAGGGTTCGAAGTCAATGTTGAGGTGCTGCGAGGAGAATGTCAAGAAACTGAGACCAAGGCTAGGTCTCAATAGGAGCCTTGCTATTGCCTTGGACCTGAAACCACACACTGGAATTGATAGCTTAGGGCAGAAGTAAACATGTAACGGAAAAATCTGAGTGCCTTGGCAGATTGCCTTAGTGACCTGGAAATGTTCAAAACTGCAATGACCAATGTGTGGTGAGGGGCCATCACAGATTCAGTGGAGACAACTGGAACTAGCAAATTGTTATCTACAGGGACTTGTTTGCGAAGAGTGATGTGGTTGGAAATTGTCAAATGGTTTCTCACATTCTTTGGAACATGAGATACGTCAGGGATGCAATACAGTTGGTTAATACCATTGTTATGATTAATCTCAGATTAATCAGGTGTAAAACAAAGCTAAGAAATGAAATTTGATATTAAGATGTGATAAGATATGGAATTGAAAACAATTGCATAACGCTGTTATGAGTAAAGTAACCTTAAGAAAACAGTAATATTAAGCAAAGTGAGCAGGAAGAAAAAAATAATTTGCCCTGAATTAGGATCAATCTCAGTTCATATATTCTAGCAGAAACATACAGAACTGTGGTTTTCCTTCCATTTCAGTGTAATTGGATAGATCAAATATCTACTCACCGTGCGGTGGCAGGAGAACACGCGTATAAAAAAAGGTTTTATATGCGCAAGCTTTCGGAGCGAGTGGCTCCTCCTCCCAGGAGAAGGGTTGGAGGGGGTAAAGGAAAAGGACTGGAGAGGTTTACAAAATGGGTTAGAGGTTTACAAAATGGGGTAGACTTCGGAAAAGTCACCCAGATCTCTCAGCCAGGGGGGACCCACCGGACAGTCTCATCCCATCCAATAAGTATCCTGTGTGACTCGGGATTCTGACACTTTGGACACACACTGTAGTTGCGGTTCAGACGAACACGTTTCATCCAACATGTAACAAGTTTTTTCATTCTGTCACTGAACACTACTTCTGACTTTCATCAAATCCAGGACTTGACAATTGCCTTTATCTCATCATGTGAGGTGTAATGATTACCCTTGAGGTTTGTCTTGAATACAGGAGAAAAATAAAAATTGCAAGGCTTAAGATCAAGAGGGTAAGGAGGGTGTGGAGTAGGTTCGAGCTTTAGTTTTTGCAGAGCCTCGTCAGTTGCGTGCGAGGTGGGTGGACGATTATTGTTATGTTGCAAGATTATTGGCACTAGTCTGCCTCTTAACATGATGAACTGGATGTCAGAGATGTTTCAGAGTCTCCATGTACTGAGCTGTACCAGATAATCAGACTCATAAACTCGGTGAGCATCTGAAAACACAATCAAAAGAAATTTTTTTGTGGATATTTGTGTTTCGAACTTTTTTGCCAGAGGAGGAGATGGATATTGATATTCAGTGCTCTGTCTTTTCTCTTCTGGTTGTAATGATGGACCTGTGACTCATCTCCCATCACAGTATTCAAAAGAAAGTTGTCTGCTTTCTCACAGTAGTGCAGCAAAAGTTGCTTACAACACCGCAATTGATGCTGGTTTCATCCATTGTTCAATGATTTTATGGTATCCTAATTTTTCAATAGTAAAACTGACACGTTCCTTGGATATTCCAGTATGGTTTACAAAATGCTTCAGAGTGGTTAATTGGTCATTTTGATTCAGATTGTTGATGAGTTTGCAATATATATCATCTGTGGCAGTGATCAGACGTTCAGTGTGTGTTTCATGAACAATTATGGATTTTGCAGACCTGCTATGGCAAAATTTTCTACTCACCGGTTTACAGTAGACCTATTGACAGCACCACCACAGCCATGAAGAGCCTTTAAATGTTGATGAATCTCACTAGGAGTGACTTTTTCAGCAGTTAAAAGTCCATAATGGTATGCTTTTTAACTCATGTTCACAGAGAAGTAGAATGCATCCCAGTACTTTCAGTACTGTAAAGCCACTGGGTGCATGCAACACATTCAAACTGCCGATGCACATAGAAGGGGAAGTTACCTTACACATGCCACCTGCTATGTTTTTAAGGTCATTTAGGTCACATTCTACAAACATGTGTTCTTTACTTTCCAGCCTACTGTCGCACTTCCCAAATATCACAAATTCTGTGAGGGCGATTTTTGAGTTGCGCTAGTAGAGCATTTGTGTTTAAAAGACAAAGGTACTGGGTGAGAGTCCTAGTCTGGCATGTAGTTTCAATCTGTCAGAAAGTTTAAAGTGATTGTATCCGCTACAGAGTGAAAACTCATTCTGAAAGCAATCCCCTAGTCTCTGAAATTTCCTTTCTTCATAGTGTACTAGGCCTTCAAGGTTTGCAGGAGAAATTCTTGTGAAGTTTGGAAAGTAAGATAGAGGTACTGCCAAAACAAAGCTGCAAGGGCAGTTCATAAGTTGCTTGGATAGCTCAGTCGGTGGAGTATTTGCCTGCAGTAGGCATAGGTTCTGATTTAGTGTCCCACTCTGGTACATAGTTTCAATCTGCCAGAAGTTTCATATCCTTTGTTCTTGGAAACCCCACTCATTTAGCTCTTTGCACTCTGTAATGAAGACAGAGGGTGCCTTCATGCATTCTTATTTCAATTGCCACCACACAGTCAGTGAGCATGTCACAGAATAAGGCCACTGACTGTCAATTTTTTTAGGGTAGGTATTAAAACAAATGGTGTGCTTTCATTCAAATATATTTGCATAACCAATTTTTTTAGGGTAGGTATTAAAACAAATGGTGTGCTTTCATTCAAATATATTTGCATAAGCAAACTTCTGTGTGTATTTTTATAATCATTTCAATTGGACTGTTCACAAATGAATCATTGTCACTTTTGTTTTCACTTACACATTCCTCTAAAGCTCTGCAATCTGTTCCTCTTAAAGTACCGTGTGTGAAGAACCAGCCATTTCGCACCTACTAACTTAATGTGATAATTAAAACTTTTCTCACAACACAACTGCTACAGTTAGATATAGTTAACACAGGCTTTCTTGAATGGCAGTACTATCCAGCTCTGATGATTAGTACAGTCAGATTTGACAATGAAACATGTGAGAACTATGAAAAATCATGTTGAATGAAGTGGAAAAGAAAATTCGCAATTTCGGGCATCACTTGCCATTGGATTGGAAACGGTTCAAACCTCGGGTAGTCTCCCTCTCACGGCTGTATTTTCGTCCTCACATTCCCTTGCCTGATAATATTCACACTGCACCTGCCATGCTCAAATCTTGTAGTTAAGTCCCCCCTATCCTCTTCTGTCTCTCTCTGTCTCGCCCCTGAGAGCCACCTCTGCCAATCTCCTTGTCTTTCCCTGTGTTCCAACACTCATCTTGCCCCCATACATATTGCCCTCCTAGTTGCTGTACACATTTGCTCTTGGACCACTCCTGTCACACTGAACACCACATGCTGATCAGCTAATCTCACCACACCTAAGGGCGGATGAGTAAGATTGATCATGTGTGTGTCTCTAAAACTAGAAAAAGAGCAGTAACCAGAGAGACCACAACGTCTCGGGACTGTTAGACCACAACGTCTCGGGACTGTTAGACCGCGTCGTCTCGGGACTGTTAGACCGCGTCGTCTCGGGACTGTTAGACCGCGTCGTCTCGGGACTGTTAGACCGCGTCGTCTCGGGACTGTTAGACCGCGTCGTCTCGGGACTGTTAGACCGCGTCGTCTCGGGACTGTTAGACCGCGTCGTCTCGGGACTGTTAGACCGCGTCGTCTCGGGACTGTTAGACCGCGTCGTCTCGGGACTGTTAGACCGCGTCGTCTCGGGACTGTTAGACCGCGTCGTCTCGGGACTGTTAGACCGCGTCGTCTCGGGACTGTTAGACCGCGTCGTCTCGGGACTGTTAGACCGCGTCGTCTCGGGACTGTTAGACCGCGTCGTCTCGGGACTGTTAGACCGCGTCGTCTCGGGACTGTTAGACCGCGTCGTCTCGGGACTGTTAGACCGCGTCGTCTCGGGACTGTTAGACCGCGTCGTCTCGGGACTGTTAGACCGCGTCGTCTCGGGACTGTTAGACCGCGTCGTCTCGGGACTGTTAGACCGCGTCGTCTCGGGACTGTTAGACCGCGTCGTCTCGGGACTGTTAGACCGCGTCGTCTCGGGACTGTTAGACCGCGTCGTCTCGGGACTGTTAGACCGCGTCGTCTCGGGACTGTTAGACCGCGTCGTCTCGGGACTGTTAGACCGCGTCGTCTCGGGACTGTTAGACCGCGTCGTCTCGGGACTGTTAGACCGCGTCGTCTCGGGACTGTTAGACCGCGTCGTCTCGGGACTGTTAGACCGCGTCGTCTCGGGACTGTTAGACCGCGTCGTCTCGGGACTGTTAGACCGCGTCGTCTCGGGACTGTTAGACCGCGTCGTCTCGGGACTGTTAGACCGCGTCGTCTCGGGACTGTTAGACCGCGTCGTCTCGGGACTGTTAGACCGCGTCGTCTCGGGACTGTTAGACCGCGTCGTCTCGGGACTGTTAGACCGCGTCGTCTCGGGACTGTTAGACCGCGTCGTCTCGGGACTGTTAGACCGCGTCGTCTCGGGACTGTTAGACCGCGTCGTCTCGGGACTGTTAGACCGCGTCGTCTCGGGACTGTTAGACCGCGTCGTCTCGGGACTGTTAGACCGCGTCGTCTCGGGACTGTTAGACCGCGTCGTCTCGGGACTGTTAGACCGCGTCGTCTCGGGACTGTTAGACCGCGTCGTCTCGGGACTGTTAGACCGCGTCGTCTCGGGACTGTTAGACCGCGTCGTCTCGGGACTGTTAGACCGCGTCGTCTCGGGACTGTTAGACCGCGTCGTCTCGGGACTGTTAGACCGCGTCGTCTCGGGACTGTTAGACCGCGTCGTCTCGGGACTGTTAGACCGCGTCGTCTCGGGACTGTTAGACCGCGTCGTCTCGGGACTGTTAGACCGCGTCGTCTCGGGACTGTTAGACCGCGTCGTCTCGGGACTGTTAGACCGCGTCGTCTCGGGACTGTTAGACCGCGTCGTCTCGGGACTGTTAGACCGCGTCGTCTCGGGACTGTTAGACCGCGTCGTCTCGGGACTGTTAGACCGCGTCGTCTCGGGACTGTTAGACCGCGTCGTCTCGGGACTGTTAGACCGCGTCGTCTCGGGACTGTTAGACCGCGTCGTCTCGGGACTGTTAGACCGCGTCGTCTCGGGACTGTTAGACCGCGTCGTCTCGGGACTGTTAGACCGCGTCGTCTCGGGACTGTTAGACCGCGTCGTCTCGGGACTGTTAGACCGCGTCGTCTCGGGACTGTTAGACCGCGTCGTCTCGGGACTGTTAGACCGCGTCGTCTCGGGACTGTTAGACCGCGTCGTCTCGGGACTGTTAGACCGCGTCGTCTCGGGACTGTTAGACCGCGTCGTCTCGGGACTGTTAGACCGCGTCGTCTCGGGACTGTTAGACCGCGTCGTCTCGGGACTGTTAGACCGCGTCGTCTCGGGACTGTTAGACCGCGTCGTCTCGGGACTGTTAGACCGCGTCGTCTCGGGACTGTTAGACCGCGTCGTCTCGGGACTGTTAGACCGCGTCGTCTCGGGACTGTTAGACCGCGTCGTCTCGGGACTGTTAGACCGCGTCGTCTCGGGACTGTTAGACCGCGTCGTCTCGGGACTGTTAGACCGCGTCGTCTCGGGACTGTTAGACCGCGTCGTCTCGGGACTGTTAGACCGCGTCGTCTCGGGACTGTTAGACCGCGTCGTCTCGGGACTGTTAGACCGCGTCGTCTCGGGACTGTTAGACCGCGTCGTCTCGGGACTGTTAGACCGCGTCGTCTCGGGACTGTTAGACCGCGTCGTCTCGGGACTGTTAGACCGCGTCGTCTCGGGACTGTTAGACCGCGTCGTCTCGGGACTGTTAGACCGCGTCGTCTCGGGACTGTTAGACCGCGTCGTCTCGGGACTGTTAGACCGCGTCGTCTCGGGACTGTTAGACCGCGTCGTCTCGGGACTGTTAGACCGCGTCGTCTCGGGACTGTTAGACCGCGTCGTCTCGGGACTGTTAGACCGCGTCGTCTCGGGACTGTTAGACCGCGTCGTCTCGGGACTGTTAGACCGCGTCGTCTCGGGACTGTTAGACCGCGTCGTCTCGGGACTGTTAGACCGCGTCGTCTCGGGACTGTTAGACCGCGTCGTCTCGGGACTGTTAGACCGCGTCGTCTCGGGACTGTTAGACCGCGTCGTCTCGGGACTGTTAGACCGCGTCGTCTCGGGACTGTTAGACCGCGTCGTCTCGGGACTGTTAGACCGCGTCGTCTCGGGACTGTTAGACCGCGTCGTCTCGGGACTGTTAGACCGCGTCGTCTCGGGACTGTTAGACCGCGTCGTCTCGGGACTGTTAGACCGCGTCGTCTCGGGACTGTTAGACCGCGTCGTCTCGGGACTGTTAGACCGCGTCGTCTCGGGACTGTTAGACCGCGTCGTCTCGGGACTGTTAGACCGCGTCGTCTCGGGACTGTTAGACCGCGTCGTCTCGGGACTGTTAGACCGCGTCGTCTCGGGACTGTTAGACCGCGTCGTCTCGGGACTGTTAGACCGCGTCGTCTCGGGACTGTTAGACCGCGTCGTCTCGGGACTGTTAGACCGCGTCGTCTCGGGACTGTTAGACCGCGTCGTCTCGGGACTGTTAGACCGCGTCGTCTCGGGACTGTTAGACCGCGTCGTCTCGGGACTGTTAGACCGCGTCGTCTCGGGACTGTTAGACCGCGTCGTCTCGGGACTGTTAGACCGCGTCGTCTCGGGACTGTTAGACCGCGTCGTCTCGGGACTGTTAGACCGCGTCGTCTCGGGACTGTTAGACCGCGTCGTCTCGGGACTGTTAGACCGCGTCGTCTCGGGACTGTTAGACCGCGTCGTCTCGGGACTGTTATATGATTCTATGCACCAGTCATCAGTTATTTTCAGCTGACTGGTTGCCATTCTTCATTCCTATTGTTTCCCTCCTGGAACTTGTGTTATTGTAATATTGCTTAGTGTTCTGTTCCTGCTATTTTGTTCAGTGCGAACAATGGTACTTCAGTTTGTATGCATTGTTAACAATGATACTGTCATGCAGGTGTAATTAGTTAATAATAATTAATTTCTTTGAAACTTATCTCTCTTACTGTGTAATGTGTAAAATAAATTATATCTTTCCAGGTGAAATGGGCAGTTTACTCACATTATCTGAAATCTGTGGGCATATTTCTCTCATTGGCCACAATATTATTTAACTTCGTATTTCAAGCATTTTCAATTGGTACTAACATCTGGCTATCTGTCTGGTCAAATGATGCTGATTATGTTGCTAACACTTCAGATACAGCGAAGAGGGATCTCTACTTAGGCGTATACGGAGCACTGGGTTTTGGGCAAGGTAAGTTTTTTACTGAAATAATAACAACAAACTGTTTTAGGGTCTTAAGGATTGTGCGTGATTCTTTTTACATTTTACAGTATTTGGTGCTAACCTAAAAGTTGCCTTCATTTCTGCCCTGTGAAGGAAATGCTCAGTATTGCTCTTTCCTGTGTGCATATGTTGATCAGCATTGTATAATTACAATAATCCATATATATTTGAGTAAGGTTGCATGTAACACACAAGAAATTATTGAGGTAAAATGCACGATTTCAGTTTTAGTTGAGTGAACTGTGAAAATTTAGAGACAGCATGGATGGCCAGTACATCCTTTTCAGGAGGCAACATTTCTAATATTCTAATACTGCCAATAGAAACACTGAAAGTGGAAATTTATAACATTAGATTTCAGAACTTGGGTTCCTTCTGCAGAGAAAGTCATACTATCACCTAGTTAGCTACCTTGATGGAAGTTCTGTCTCTCACGTACTTGCCTCTCTCATAGGTTACCTAAGAATGTTTTTGTGTGTTCCATACAGCTGTGTATATTTTTTGTTTTTGTACAATATTTTGTTAGTTTTAGCTACATAATTCCTTTTTCAGACACACATATGACTGTTCGTTTAATCAAATCATAGGAATGTGTAAAAATGTAATTCCATAACAGCTCTATATTTGATAATCATAGTTTATATAAAACAGGAAAATGGCAAGCACCTGATTGGGAATCGTCAAGTACATGTTATTAAATAATACAGCTGAATTTCCAGGAACCCAATATGGTGATGTGGATCACACACAAGTGCAGTTAAGACTATTGCTTTTCTGTTCTATTTCATTCTCAACTGTATGAACTAGTCATTATCTATTTAATCGTAAAAAAAGCTCGTGTATATTGCTTAAGTTCTGATACTGGCTTTAACAAAAACAGTTCTTTCATTTCTCAGATTCTCAATTCTAAGCACCCATGATTGATGAAGAACTTAATCATTATTTATCTTCGGGAAGGTGGGAAAAAATTATGCTCTTTGCGTGGGTGAGAGAGAGTGTTAAGACTCAATTTTATAATAGGAAGAAACAGGATTAAGCTCATTTTTAGTTGTGAAGGAACATTTGATATGTATCAGGGTTATGCTTCACGTAGCTTTATCTGAAATATTGTGTTCTATACCTAATAACTCAGTTGTATACTTGAATCTTGTAAAGATGATGTGACTTACCAAACAAAAGTGCTGGCACGTCGATAGACACACAAACAAACACAAACATACATACAAAATTCAAGCTTTCGCAACCAACGGTTGCTTCACCAGGAAAGAGGGAAGGAGAGGGAAAGACGAAAGGATGTGGGTTTTGAGGGAGAGAGTAAGGAGTCATTCCAATCCCAGGAGCGGAAAGACTTACCTTAGGGGGGAAAAAAGGACAGGTACACACACACACACACACACACACACACACACACACACACACACACACACACACACACACACACACACACACACACACACACACACACAGATATCCATCCGCACATACACAGACACAAGCAGACATATTGGGGTGTGTGTGTGTGTGTGTGTGTGTGTGTGTGTGTGTGTGTGTGTGTGTGTGTGTGTGTGTGTGTGTGTGTGTGTCTTTCCGCTCCCGGGATTGGAATGACTCCTTACCCACTCCTACCGGTTGGACTGCGCCTTGCGTCTCTTAACCGTGATTTTCGGCTTCCTTCTTTGTCCTCGCTCCCTCCCCTCCACCCCTCCTTGGTTAGTTCCTCAGCCTCGAATTCGGATGGATCTCCGCCGCGGTCCGAAAGATTCCATCCCCCCGGTGGTGTTCCGTTCCTTTTTCCGCCAAATTTTATGGGAGTTTCGGGATGCTGTTGTTTTTTACACTGATGGCTCTAAATCTGCTGATCATGTTGGGTATGCCTTCACGTCCTTTGTTGGAACGGAAAATCATCTACTGCCACCCTCATGTGGGGTGTTTACTGCGGAATTGATGGCAATTTCCCGGGCCCTTACCTTTATTAAACAATCCCAACACAACCGCGTTTTGTTATGTATGGACTCGATGAGTGGCCTTCTTGCTATTGACCGGTGTTTTTCGCGCCATCCCTTGGTCTCTGCCATCCATGACCATCTCGCTGATCTTCACCGTGTTGCTTGTTCCATTGACTTCCTATGGGTCCCGGGCCATGTGGGTATCCCGGGTAATGAGCTCGCTGATCGTTTGGCTGGGGGAGCAGTTACTTACCCCCCGTTTTCTGTAACCCCTCCTGCAGCGGATTTACGGCTTCACATCAAATCCCACTTTGCACAGTCATGGGCCAATTCTTGGGAGGCTACTCCACTGTCTAATAAACTTCGTGCCATTAAGGTGAATCCAGGCCCATGGCGTTCTTCCTTTCGCCTCTCCCGCAAGGACTCGACCACACTGTGTCGTCTCCGCATTGGCCATACCAGGCTGACCCATGGTTTCCTTTTGCATGATGAGCCACCTCCGCTATGTGGTTGTGGAGCCTTCCAGTCAGTGGCCCACATTTTGGTTGAATGCCCTCTTCTTTTGGCTCTGCGTGCTAAGTACAGACTCCCCCACACTTTACCTTTGATGTTGGCTGACGATTCCCGGATGGTCTCTCTGGTTCTAGGTTTCCTCCGGGAGAGTGGTTTTTATTCTCAGTTTTAAAGTTTTTAATCTCCCTCTGGTGTTGGGGCAGGGCGGTGAGTGTTTGGGTGTCTCCCACTGTAGGCAGTGTTCAGAGATTCCCGATTCACCTCCCTGACCGGAATCCTCTTTTCTTTCCCTTTTACTCAGTTTTTACCCCTTTTTAAGGCTTGGTTAGTTTTTCTATTCCCATACGTACTTTCTGCATTATAGCAGTTGTACCTTTTAAGTCACAGGTGGTCTTGCCTATGCTGCTTCAGCATAGTGTTGGGTTCGTTCTCTTGCCAACTTCCCTCATTTGTTTTTAATATTGACAACGTGACTGCCCTTTTACGTTTCCCCTTTTTCCGTTTTATTGTTCTGACTTTTCTGAGATGTCCCGTTAGCAGAATGGAGTCTATTTGAAACAAGGGACTGATGACCTTGCTGTTTGGTCCCTTTAACCTCACACAACCAACCAACTTACCCACTCCATTAAAACCCACATCCTTTCGTCTTTCCCTCTCCTTCTCTCTTTCCTGACGAAGCAACCGTTGGTTTTGAATTTTGTGTGTATGTTTGTGTTTGTTTGTGTGTCTATCGACATGCCAGTGCTTTTGTTTGGTAAGTCACATCATCTTTGTTTTTAGATATATTTTTCCCACGTGGAATGTTTCCCTATGTTATATTCATTTGAATCTTGTAAACATGTAGACACAAATTGCTCCCCAGCTGCAGCATTTTTGGGGAATTGCAGTACTGCTTGGGCTGTTTGGTTTTATTCTGTAAATTGCCATTACTAATATACCTGGAAGAAGAGCTTTTAACACATGTAAATAATGTTTAACCACGCTTGTTTTGCATGTTTGCTATTAAAATTTCAAATGCAAAATCCTGACAATGGATAATCAAAGGGTCAAATGAGCAAGTGTTACACTATTATTGACAAAGGGCAAGTAACTTGTTTTATTTTCTGATCACTTGCTAGACCAGAATTCAGAGAAGTGTGTGTGTGTGTGTGTGTGTGTGTGTGTGTGTGTGTGAGATATATGGTTAGATGTGCATAGGCTACAATTTAGGGAAGGGGATGTCACTTAAAGCCTTTAAAGCTACCATTAAGAAATCAGAAGTTTCAGTGGTCTAAAAGGCGAGATTCAGACTCGGAGTTCCTGTAATTATGGATAGTATAGTCAAAGTGAAAGTTAATTTTAGCAGAAATCTAAGAGTGAAAATGATGATAAAAAGTTTGTGCTTTACTAATAAACCAAGTATATATTTAGGATGTGTGCCATATGTAGCATTAATTTTCTCTTTCTTCAGTAAGGCAATAATTTTAGTACGCTTTTTGTGGTGGAATCTGCATGTATCTTAAAAAAGATATTCTGGAAGTACGAACACTTCAGAAAAATAAGCAGAAGGAAAACGCTCTATGCAGCAAACGATGAGCACTAAAAAAAATTCATAGGTCATGTTTGAGAGACTCTAAAAACTTCTCGTTTGCTGGTAATAGACTTCTTATTCCTTGAATAAACTATACTTATGGGATTAAAGTATTAATAAAATATATATATAAAAACAAAGCTGCTGTACCTTAAGAAACGAGAAAGCGATGGTATGTTGATACACGATAAAAAACACACACACACACACACACACACACACAAATTTAAAGCTTTCACAACCCAAGGTTGCGTCATCAGGAAAGAGGGAAGGAGAGGGAAAGACGAAAGGATGCTTTTTTTTTTTTTTTTTTTTTTAAAGCTCACAGATTTATTAAGTTCCATTGCAGTGAGTTCTTAAAAGTGAAATATATACTGCAGTTACAAAACATCAATCTTGCTGTATACCAGACTACTACTTCCCATTTTCTGTGATCCCTTCAGTGGTGAATTTTCAGCATTACATCAAATTTCATTTACTACTTGCAATCAAGGGTACTCCCACTATGCGGCGTACCCTCCACCTCAGTGTCCATCCTCTACCCCCTGCCTATCCCGGTGGTAATCTTTCACCTTCCGTTGTCTTCATTCATGTCAGTCATACCAGATAAACCCATAGTTTTTTTACTTGGCAATAAGCCACCCCTCCCCCTCCGCTACTAAGAGATCAATATCTCCCTCCCTCCACTGCACTTTTCTTTGGGCCATTTGTACTGAATATGGCCTCCCGTCTTTCTTGTCCTAGATAGCAGTGGGTGACCCTCATACGGTTACGCCCAATCTTATATCTGTGTCCCTTTTATGCTGCAATCACAGTGTGGTATGGTGTCGGGACCAGGATGGGTCAGCACTCCGTCGTTTGTAGTTACTCTGTGGCATTCTCTTTTCTCCAAATCCTGTTCTTTATTCTTCCTGCTGCCCTGACGTTCCTTATGCCCCTTTGTTTGCACATTTTCTTTTCCCATCAACCATCAACTGTGCTGTTCTTGTTGTTCCTGTCATTGTTTCTGCCACCCCAGATCATGGAACTGATGACTTCACTGTTCCGTCCCCCACAAATGTCCAATATTACACCTTGGCATTGTCATATACTTCCTCCAAATCCAGATACATGATTATGAGGTATTCATCTTTTTCCTGTTACTTTCCATTATCTGTCTTAGTGCAGATATAAGATCTTTTGTTCCTGTGGTGCTTCTGAATAAATGTTGTTTCTCTTCATACTAGTTTTCTAACAAATGATCTTAATTTTTTCACAGTAATCTTTTCCATTGTCTTAAGAGCATGATGATAAAGTGATTCCTCTATAATTAGAACACTTTCTCCTACTCCCTCTTAAAAAGTGGTTTTATAGTCCCTTTCTTAACAATTACCATTAAACTTTACATACTACTCGTACTTCGTGAAGAGGATAAAAGTGATACACAACAGTTTACCAATAGCAATTAATGTATTTCACATGTACATTTGATTTATTTATTGATCTAGAAATCATCTCATAATGCTAATAAATGATCTAGTAGAAATCATGGGAATCTGGCAAACAGTGCTGTTGTCTGTAAGAAAATAATGCCATGGTGCAGTTTCTGAACATAAATAAATGTTACATATTTTGCATACATAGGAAAAGAAATCCACTACTGCACGAGCATGCTATTGATGAAAATTTGCTGGGAACAGTATCTACCACAAAATACCTGAGACTGACTATTCAGAGTGACCTTCAATGGAATGACCATGTAAAACAAATAGTAGAAAAAGCCAATGCCAGCATATGATTCATGGAAAGAATCTTTAGGAAATGTATCTTATCCATGAAGGAAGTGGCTTATGAGGTGCTTCTTTGACCAATTCTTAAGTATTATTCATCTGTCTTTGATCCTTACCAGATAGATGAGATAGAAAATATCCGGTGAAGAGCAGCATGTTTAGTCAAAGTATTGTTTTGTCAGCGAGAGAGCATTACAGAGATGCTCAACAAACTCCAGTGGAAGGTGCTACAAGGGAGGTGTTCTGCATCACGGAGAGGTTTAGTATTGAAATTTAGAGAGATTACTTTCCAGGAGAGTCCAATAATATGTTATGTCCTCCCACACATCTGACGAAATGCCCACGGAGAGAAAATTTGAGAGATTAGAAATAATACAGAGGCCCACCAACAATCATTCTTCCTATGTATAAGTGAAACAGGGAGAACAGTGGGGGGAGGGGTGGGGGGCGGCGGGGGGGTCAGGAACTAGTTAACGGTACCAGAAGTACCCTCCACCACACATTGTAGGGTGACTTGCAGAGTATTGATGTACATATGCTAGAACCATGGATTTTCAGTCTTTGCTTGTAAATAATCTGATAGGTGCAAGTAATAACGTGTCTCTTTAAAATTTTCTTTTAAGTCTTCGGTGATTTTATGATTTATTGCCGTATACATCTGCAGATGGAATACAGATCTGTGAATCTCGGATAAGCAGGCGAAGTCTGTCAGCAAATTACACCAAACATTATTGTTGTGAAAATCGCATCTCTCCTGAAATTGTATTTTATTTTTAGCAACAAATACATTTAAAGAACAAATATATTGAGAAGTGAATGTTCAGTTCCCTCAGCAGACCCCTGCAAGATGTGTAGTCATCTAATATTTAACACATTCTTATTGCTTGCTGTTGCCAAGCAAATAGTTAATTTACTTCAGCTATATCAAGTCTTAACTTCAGCTGTATTGACTCGTGAGTCATAAATGACATTAGGGGTGTGAAGATAAATAAAAGAAAAGCCATAATCCTTAGCTTCAGTTCATTGCAATGAAGGATGCCTCTAAATGCAAAATATATTTAATTGCACTTTCAGATTATTTGCTTTGAATTGACTACATTTAACACACTATCTAGCTAGACTAAAACAAACTTCACACACAGCACTTAATTTGGTTCGTGATCATAAATTTATTTCTCGTACCAGCAGGACAGACTCATTTGTTCGAAGTTGTGTAATGTGATTCTTCATTATGGTGATATTTAATTAGCATGAATGATAAAGTAATCAATATTTCAAGCATTTTAAATTTTTAGGACAGAAGGTAGATAAAAAGCTTGTTAGGAACTTTCACATTTGAGATTTTGTGCAGAAACTATTTTGTTGCCTTCATTACAAGAATGATGCTCTCAATCATTCAAACTGGAGACAGAAGTTTTTCACTGTTGCAAAAGTATGTAGATGGTACTAAAATAAGCTATGAAGTGCCAAATACTGAGAACGCTTCATATGAGAGTATTTTATAGTGTGCCTTTGCTCTCTAAATAGCATTTATAAGGGCATTGTTTGTGTTGTTGCCCCGGATGATGATTACACGAATATTTTGTCAGGATTTGTAAGCGGTGGGTCCTTGAGCTGTGGCAGTACGCGAACACGAGAAGTAAGTTTAAACAGTTTTATTAACAAAGGTGGATTATAAAACATGCACACTATGCTCACCCATCATCACTGTGTCTGAAATCCTAACACCAGCTAATTACCATCATATCGAAAGGCTCCATGGTGAGCTAAGAAAAGAGACATGTTCGCACCCAAGGCTGCACTAGTTAATACTGCCCACTACAGACAGCGGCCAGTCGCGTACTCTCCATCGCAGTGCGGCCGGACCCGTGTCTACTGACCAAGCGAATCATCAGCATTGCAGAGGGGTCGGCTGGCGAGCGTGCGTTAACGTACTGCACAGCTGTGTTCAACCCGTAGACCCTTACATCACTCTACCCAGAGAAAAAGAGCAAAAAGCTCAAAACGACCTCCTGAGCATTATGAATCTATTTTGCCATTTGTGGCATCAGAAGGCATTGCAACATGTATTTCATTTGCAGACACAGTAACATTCGATACAGAGAAGCGTGCCTTCAAGATGACAATTTAATACATGACAAATGCTGTTGACAAAAGACAAATTAATAAAAGCAATAAAAACACAATACTGACAATCAAGTATGCATTAATATTACTGGCGGAATCAAAGGACTTAATTAAACTATTGCCTTCAGCAAAACTTGATAAGGAATGCTTTTCATATGTTAATATGTATGCATCATTGTAACAAACAGGTAACATTCTCGTTAATGGCAAATGTCCAGTTGCATGAAATGTAGTTGGCAACACACTAGACATATCAAATAGTTCACATGATAAATCACAATGTGTGGCATTCAAGAATAATCCACTATTGTTCAGTTTTAGTGTAAAGGGTAGCTCAGTTGTATCATAGTTATTACATGTAAATGTGACATCGAGGGTGGAGTTAAATGAGAAAATTATACCTTCAGAACATCGTTTAAGAAATGGATGATAAAGAGGCATTAAAATTCTAGGGCAATCACCTCTTAGGGGATGATTCATAAACAATTCTTTCTCTCAGCTGTATACTCTACTGTCCAAGAATACTGCCAGTTCAGGGCAAATTAACTTATGACTATATTTACACAATTGCAAATCATTATCATTTAGGGGCACAAAATATCTTCGCTCCTTGCTGATCAGTAGATAACCATTCAGTACATACTTTACATAGATACCTGCCTGTCTCCATTTCACAGGGTAATTATATACATTTCAAAATTGTGCTTTGATCTAGCAATGAGAATAGAAACAATGGCAGTTAATTCATCTTCAATCATTAAAGAGTGTGTGATGGTTAACTTGGAGTAAGCATATAAATTGTGAGAGTTAACAGGGTAAATCATAGTATATGTTGCATCTAGCTTTCGTTCAATTGATAGTAGGATTTGTCAAAATTGTTCTGGATGTAGCTGTACACTGCTCAATCATTTGAACTACTTTCTAAGACTGTTCTTAAGTTAAGGGCATCAATTCTAGCATTTGATGAACTATCAGTAATCCTTAACAAAAGAGTGTTTAAATCTAAGCGTGCACTCTCAGCATTTAGTCCTTGGAATAGTTCTTGGATATTTGCGTTCGTTTCATTACAAATTACATGGAAATTTGAGATAAATTGCTTTACAATCTTTTCAATGAAAACTGTGTGGTTAGTAATGGTTCTTTGCATATTCTTTAATACAATAATTTCATTAGAGAAGTTAGTTGAATCTGTACTGGACTGTTGTTCGACAGCTAATATTTTGCCTTTAACTTCCAGTAGATCTCGACTAGTTAAAGTACCAAATACAGTATGAAGGATACTCCCTCCAAAATCAAACCAGGCACGTTTATGCCTAATTAAAGTTTTGTGTGGCAAAAGCTTTAAAAAAAACAGTAATTCTCTTGTTCATAATTAGCAAATGTAGACTCTACCTGCAGTTTGGGTGTGATCCAGTTATTATATCAAGATGTTCCCATTTCCAAAATTGTATCCTTACCCTTAACACAATGAACCGGATCAGTTTGCTTCTTTATAGACTTGAACTGTTGCTGGATTTTACTCATATTGTACTTGAGGACAAGTTTTGTGTTACTTGTTGAAATTACCGTGTCTAATCGTGGTTCAAACAAAACACCTGTACTCTGTGGTACTATTACTACAGCATTAGTAGAATAATCTATCATAGCAAGCATTAGAATAAAAATGAACATGGTTAATTAGTTCTAAATATTAGTTAACAACGAACATAAAATAAATGAGTTTCTTGTGGTAACCTGTGGAATAAAATGTTCAGTATCACTTGTGCACTAGCTTCAATACTAAATTCTCACAACACATTCACATAAGCACATGGCTGAAATAAACACACACATTGCACACTCACACACTTCACACATTTACGCAGATTGTAGGGGTGTTTGGAACAGGATTGCTCGGAATGTGGCGATGCCTCGGCCTTGAAGTCTGGACTGCGACCTCGCGATTCTCGCTTGCTGTATTTGAGAACAGCAGGTCTGCCTCTCGATTGGTCCTCGTCATCTTGCAATACTACAGGAAATCTACCCAGAAATAGCTTTACACGATTCACATGAATGACAATCGATTGAAAGGGCAGTTCGAGCTTAAGAGTGACTGGTGACAACACCTCCAAGATTGGATACAACACCTCCAAGATTGGATATGGTCCTTCACAGAAGTTCTTAAATTTTTTGACTTGACTCTTCTTTAACACCATGTTACTCAGATACTCAAGATCCCCAACTCGATACTGTGGCACTGCTGCTTGCCGGTCATGTTGTTTTGCTTGCTGAAGAAAGGATTGATGATTCCACTGTTTCACTCCCCTCCATGCTTCCTTTAGCTTGCTTGCTGGATCCCTTATGTGTTCATTGCTGATTCCGGCAGTCAATCGTGCAAAGTCCAAGGATGAATGCATTCTTCTTTCATAGACTACCTCATATGGACTTTGGTCAGTTGAGCTGTGCATTTTGGCATTGTAACAACTTACTTAGTACGGTAAAGACACATCCCAATTGTCATGTTTGCTCACATAATGGCTAATCATTTTAATAATTGTTCTGTGGACTTGCTCGACTCTTCCATTTCCTTCACGGTGTGCTGATGTAATCTTTAACTGAGTTATTTGCATGAGCTTACAAGGCTGTTTAAGTAACTCACTCATAAAATTCATTCCTTGATCACTAATTATACTTAATGGTGATCCAGACTTAAGAATCCATTCTTTCACAAAAGCTTCAGCTATAGTCTCAGTGCTCTAATCAGGTATTGGTATCATGAGAAGGTATCTAGAGAAATGATCTAACATTGTGAATATATAGTTGTTTTCATCTGCCGTCTTAGGCAATGGTCCTATGACATCTAGTGCTACTCGTTCAAATGACTCACTTGTTTCTGGCAGTTCTTACAATGGTGCTCTACTTTTTCCTACATTATTCTGTCTGTTACAGAGGAATCGCATCGTGAAACAAACTCGAAAACGTCAGCTTTGCAGCTCGGCCACCAAAACATTTGAGCTATTTTAATATTTGTTTGCTTTTTTACCGCAGTGTCCTGATAATAAAGAATTGTGTTGCTCTCTCATGATTTGCTCTTTCATACTTTCTGGAATAACTAGGCGGTTTCTTTTACTGGTTATTTTGTACAATAGTCCGTCTATTTTGACAAAACGTCTATCATTTTTCCATAATTTGCATTGTGGACCTTCTTCCTGAGCTGCCTTTAACTCTTCTTCTCAACTCATTGTAACACAAACATTGACTTTTCGACTCATTTCATCAGCATTCACATGTTGTGAATAACCTTAAATTGGTACTCACTCAATCGTAATGCCGATCTTGTCAATCTGGAACTTGGATCCTTTAAGCTCAATAACCATTTAAGTGCGGCATGATCTGTAATAACTGTAAATTCTCTTTCCGTTAATAAACATCTGTTATGTGTTACACCAAAGCACAAAGCTCGTTCTCAGTAGTGGTATAATTACATTCTGCTTTATTTAATTGTCTGGAAGCAAATGAGATTGCATGCTCATGACCATCAACTTCTTGAGACAAGATTGCACCTATGGCAAAATTGGATGCATCTGTTGAAAGAATAAAAGGTTTACTGAAATCCAGATAGCCTAACACTGGGCCTGTGGTTAGAGCAGTTTAAAGTTCTTCCATTGCCTTTTTGAATTCTATTGACCAATTAAATGTGACTCCTTTCTACAGTAGCTGTGTCATTGGACGCGCTATATTCGCATAACCGGCTATAAATCGTCTGTAGAAATTTGACAATCCCAAGAATGATTGTAGTTCTTTCAAATTCTGTGGTTCAGGAAAATTCTTTACATCTTCAATTAATTTTGGATCAGGTTGAACACCTTCACTGGTTATAACATGACCAAGGTAGTTAACGTTACATTGTGCTAAATGACATTTATCTATTGATAAAGACAGGTTTGCACTTCTTATACACTCAAAAACAGCTTGTAGTCTCTAAGTATGCTGCTTCATGTTTTCACCAAAAATTATTACATCATCAGGTAAACAAGTGCCTGTGTTGGGGGCCCCTCGTAAAACTGAATCCATCAGGCGTTGAAATGTACCTGGAGCATTACAAAGTCCAAACGGCATACGAAGATACTTGCATACTCCTGTTGCTGTTACAAATAAAGTTTTTGCTGGATCATCTGGATGCACTGTTAACTGGTGATAATCACTTGTTAAATCACATACTGAAAAAATTCAACATCTGCTCAAGTAATCCAAGGTTTCCTCTAAATTTGGTAAGGGGTAAATGTTGGGTGTGGTCACAACATTCAAAGATCGGTAATCAACACAAAAACGGAACTGTGGTTCTCCAGGAATTGATTTCTTCTTTACAATTACAACAGGTGAACACCATGGTGGGCCTGAAGGATCTCTTGGTTTTATAATTCCAGCCTCTGATTGTTCTTTAACCATGTCTTTTACCTACTCTCTTTGACTAAATGGTATTCGGTAAGGTTTCTGTGCATGTTCCCGGGATAAATCTGCATATTTCAACAAAACGGGCACTAAAATCTTCTGTTCATCAACTGTCAAATGTTCTATCTTTTTCCAAAACTTGCACTTCAGTTCATTATTAACTTTGTCCCCTCATTGCAATTTTGTGGTACTGTTACAAAAATCTGTGTTTATAACTGAGCATTTGTTACCTTGTCTGGAATCTGTATTATGTCACTTTTACTTACGTTTGACACTTCAGCAACTTTTGTTCCTCGTGGTAAAACAACATCCTCATTGCTCATATTTGTTATTGTAACCAGGACCTTTGCGACATTCTGTCTCACCATTGTAGCGACACCTACACTTCTAGCAACATAACAATGCATTGTATGCAGTAACTCATTTTTCTCAGATCGCTTGCATTGGGGTGACTTAACTTCAACATAGATTGTCTTTCTTGCTCCCTTGGGAATTTGCTGAGGCTGATCAATTTGTACATGGACTCAGACAGTTTGAACTGATGCATCGTTTGGGGGATCCATTCCCATGACGTCAGTATTGCTGCTCCTTTGAGTACGATCTGAAGAACGATTTCCTAGGTTGTAGTTACTACAGCTTAGTCCGATCTTTCTTTCTCCGACAAATATCTCTGCCTCGTTAGCAGACAAAAAATCAAATCCAAGTACACCGTCATAACGTGTTTCGTTATTTGAAATTACTTGCACCCTTGCTGTGTATTTATCTTTATCCTCATCCTCATCTTCATCTTCATCTTCATCTCCATCTTGGCCTTGGCCAAGAATTAATTCTACATCAACTTCTCCATGGTTACGTAGCTTTCCTCTGTTTAACCCTCGCACTTTTAATAGTGGCGGTTTCAATTTATCCTGTTCATCTATGCAACACTACATTAATGAGGTCTGACTCATGTGTCAGTAAGTAGTTTGATGTTTCTCCCACGATATGCAGCACCTATCACGAAGTCATTTTTGGTCTGATTTTTGCTGGAACTAACAGGAATCACTGTCTCTGGCACGGGGCGGGTGGAGTGGTGGCCCGTACGTCTCCGTACTCATTTAAAGATCTGGCAGATAGTATGTTGTTTACATTACCTTTCTTCTTGTTGCGACAATCTCTCAAAATGTCCCACAATGATAGCAGATTCGATTCTCTGTACAATCCTTACGCTTGTGACCCTGCTTACTGCATCTTAGCATTTTACTGTTCTGTTGGAAGTTCTGCGTTCTTGTTTCTGCATCTCATTCGGTCGTCTTAGTGCTTCAATGAAACCAACAGCTGATTCTCCTGCTTCCTGAAACATTTTACATCATGTGAATTGAACAGCTTTGCTTACTTCCTCTCCATGCAACCCATGAATGAATGTATCCAAGGTCAGCTTCGAACAGCTGAATGAATGCGATTTTCATTTTCATCTTTTACTAACTCGTATGTTTGAACATTGATGTTTTGAATTCCGTTGGCAAACTGCTAGATAGATTCATCTCGTCACATTCGCAAACTGTGAAGCTGCTTTCTGTAAAATCTGATTGCATTTTTATGTTTAAATCTCTGAACAACAATCATTCTAAACTCATTGTAATTTCTGTTTTCACGCAAGTAGGCTCCACACTATTGAAATCTTGTGCTGCTCCCTGAGTTCTTAATTTGGCAACTACTAGCTTATCAGAAGCTGTCCATGATACTAACAGGGAGGCTCCTTCAAGTTTACGAAAAAACGCTTTCACATCATCTTCAGGTTTCCTGCTAAACACTGATGGCAATAATGAGAAATTATTTATTGTTGTTGTACCTGAACTGCATGAACTATTATTTGACTAGTCTCTCGGAATGTTATGCTCGCTTGTTTCTGATTTTAACTGCCAAATCTCGTCTTGCAGTTCATTAATAACAGTTTGTAGATCGACAACGTTAGTCTGACTGGCTTGTGACATTTCGTCAGTCACTCAAATGTAAAATAAAAATCCATCACTGCCTTTCATATTCTAGCCAAACTGGAGTAGGCCAACCTGAATTCCAGACAAGTTGGCTGGCGAGCGCATGTTAATGTACCGCACAGCTACGTGCAACCCGTAGACCCTTACACATTTAAATTATTACATGTGAAGCTAGATGAGTCATTGTTGTACACACACACAAAAAAATGCTGTTTTACAAAAGGTTTTACCAAAGGCTTCACCTAAAATGTCCTCGTAATTGGGTCTACTGTTTCTACATTTCCATATGCAGAAATCTTCATCAGTGTACCACAAACAATTGGATGTTCATTAATTGGTGAAAAACACGAAAATCAATTATTTATTTTTTTATTGAATATTTGACTAAAGAGAATTATACCTTACATTTCTTTACATGTGCAAAATTTTGAATTGCAGTGTCACTCAGTATTAAAAATACACTTCTGCTCTGAACTGACTAATTTAATAGGCATTATGAAGTAAACAGCTTTTCTCATTGATTTTGCAGCATTAACACAGCTGTGTAGAGCAGCATCAACAGCAGCTGGTTCTATAGTAGCAGCAGGCAGGATGCATTATCACCTGCTAACAAACATCTTGAAAAGCCCTATGAGTTTCTTTGATGCCACACCAACAGGCAGAATAATCAGTAGATTTAGTAAGGATGTGGATGTTGTGGATAACACTCTGGCAAATAATTTTAACTCCTGGATTCATCATTTTTTCTTGGTAATCATTAAATTCTCTAGTTAACAGTGAGGGGTCAGTCTTTCCTAAATGTTTTGTGCATTTTACTGTCAAAGGGCTGCTGTCTTTGTCCATTGTTGTCATTGTATTGTATTGTTTAGGTTAATCCTTTGGCAATAAATTTCAAATACTGGCTGTAGCAACTTAGCTTGTCAATAATTCAGTATTTATAACTGACATTAGCCTAAGCTGAAAACTGAGCACGTATGTGTTGTGAAGAAAGGCTGCTTTTTGTGAGTCTTGTCTGGCCATAAGAGTGTTATGGACAGTAGTCTGGAAAAAGCTAATGTTTGGATTCACTGGCTTTTTCATATGGTGATTGTCATGTCGCATTGAAGTATGATCGATAGTCATTTCTAATGTTGCAAATGTTTATTAGCTGAGGGTTGCTTTTTGTCCAACGTCATGTTTTAGCTAAAGCTTAACAGGCTTAAAACTTTGATAATACCAGATTACATCATTACTCTGTAATGAGCCGCTTGAGACTTTGAGCTATGTATATCAAAATAATAATAAATTTCCCTGAACAACCTTTGAAACTTAGTCAATAGAGCAGGGATTCACCCCATGTAGTTATTACGTTCCCCTCCTGGATTTTTTAATTACCATGGTTCTTAGTTTATTCAAAGGTGACTCCCGTCTTGGAAATTTTATTGGAAGTATTCTTCTTTCAAGAATAACAACTTTGATACACAGTCAGCTGCAGAAAAAATAGCTGGCATAAAATGTGCTATTTCCAAAGATTGATAGAAGTGTTGCCTTATTCTCATTCACC
Organism: Schistocerca serialis cubense; assembly: GCF_023864345.2. Taxonomy (NCBI): domain Eukaryota; kingdom Metazoa; phylum Arthropoda; class Insecta; order Orthoptera; family Acrididae; genus Schistocerca; species Schistocerca serialis. The sequence continues at coordinate 340,806,611 of NC_064645.1, forward strand.
ACTGCAGAAGGATTGAGATTTGTGGCTAAGTGTTTGCTTGTGTTTTGTGAGTTTCTTTGATACACATTTTGTAATAATGTGGTTGCTTGGCTTGGTACGTAACAAACTACTCATTGGGAAACAGGATATCTATTTGAGGGCATGCGGGCATGTTTAATTTACTATTTTCCTTTTACACATAATTCTGTAAATACTATAGTGGAGGAGAGTTTTCAGAGATATGAAATGAATCAATTCATTTATAATTTTTATTCACGGTGATCATTCTTGGTAAGATAAAATCTACTGTGTGCATGTGTACTTTGGGTAAATAATTGGGAGGACACCTATTGGGCAGTAACATTGAAACAATTTTGTTACCTACATTCTTGTTAGGAATAGTGCTGGTCTGCAACATGTTCAGCATCTTACGTATTGTGTGATATTTTAATACATTTTTATTTTTGGTGTAGGGACTTGATAGACATCTCAGTAGCAGGTAAGAGTAAAACATCTTAATTTTTCTTCTTTACTTTGTTTCTGATATTTGTTTAATGCCTACTCATTTCTGATATTAAATGCCTATTCAGTGAAAAATGTTGTGAAGTTTATGTAATTTGTGATTACGTCTTAAGAAAAGTCTATGAATATTATTTTATTTGGATTGTTTGTCTATTCTGTTCATTGTGTGTGTTCTTTGTGTGCTTGTTTCAGTAATCTTTTTACTCCTGTCATCATTGACTACATTTATTGGTGCTCTGAGTGCTGCCCATATCATCCACTACAGTTTGCTTTCAAATATAATGCGGACACCATTATCATTTTTTGATATAACACCTGTCGGAAGGATTATAAATAGATTCTCTAAAGATATAGACACATTGGATACTGTTCTACCACATAACATAAGGGGTCTGGTGAACTGCTTTTTTGGGGTATGTGTATAGGTTTATTACTGCACAAAACTGAAGCAAACTGGGTACATACTCATAAGGTACTAAAATGATTTTTCTTGGCAGTTTTCAAGTATAAAAAGAGTTATAAAGTTTTCAGTGTTGTTATGATAGATTTGTGACAATAATGCTGGTGTTCAGTGCTAATATAAAACTTGCTTCAGCATAACCAATGATGACAGTGAAAGGAGAAATTGAGAAGAATTTCTTACAATCAGATGGTGTTAATAATTGTGTCATGAAGATTATTAGAAATGTTACAGAATATTTATTATGCAAAAACAATCCAGACAGAAGATGGTGGCAAATTGTATCTTGTGGCTTTTTTAAATACTTTGAGTCTGAATTATTCTTAATCCTATAACTGCTTTGGTTGCTGATTTTTAAATCCTGCTCTCACTTCAAAGCATTTTCAGCACCTCTTCATATATGAGCAAATACTCATTCGTTTCACACCAAAGTCAGTGTTGTAAACACGTTGTAAATGTGCAGTATTAAAAAAAGGCAATAATATATAGCATGTATGTGTCTGGAAGACTTGCCCCTTTTCCTACTGCATCTTAATTTTCCATTTTTCAATTATGATTGATTATTGGGCTTGAGGGATGCTGAGAGGTGTTGTTAGCATTTGTTTATTCCCACTGGAAATTAACTGTCCTCAACAGTTGTGTATTAATAATAATAGTAACGAAACTGACTAGGATTTCAGACTAAATTCAGTGGGAGGTAAATGTTCACCAATTTTGATTTTCAACATAAGACAGCATGTTAAAGAGTCAGTCACATACTTTTGGCATCTGAATGTTCAAACTCTACCAAAAATAGTTCAGTGTCTCATATAAACTGAGTCAAAATAAACGCAAATGATGGTACATCCAACAGCTTTCTGGCTTTTACGAAGTTTGAGAGATAAGGAATTAAATCGTGCATCCCCCATACACATCTCACTGTGCATCACTTAAATTGTATCGTACTGTTCATAACCACTGCTGTCTACCAAAAATACTGACCTATATCACACAGCATGTGCAATGATTTATACTTGTGATCCCATGACATTATCATTATTGAGACAGCAAAACTACATTTTTGCTTGCCATTTTAATGCTTTACACTGTACCTAGAAGCCCTGCACATCAAATTACACAAATCTTTAACTTACGTCTCATTACATACTCGCACACTATATACTTCTCTGAATCTTTAAAATATTACTGATTTTTAACTACAAAAAAGAATACATAAAGGTGTCTTGCTTAAAAGTTTTGCATTCTTTCATGATATGAAGGGCGGGTTAGTAGTTTTTATGTTGTTCTATCTTAGGGGTCAGATGTTCATATTAATGTAGGCTCCTTTGTTTCAGCTCAAAGAGTTCTTTAAATTGCTATGCTTAACTTTTTTTAAATAAAGAATCATACACTTGGCATTGTGACTGAGGTTCAGATCTCACATTGGCAGGCTGCTGTGGTTAATGTGCACATAAAGGAATCTGATCATGTGTGTCCAGTGGAACCAGCCACCTTACATCCTGCAAGTTTGTCAGCCATATCTACCTCCTGATAACACTGAACAGGCATGAAAGTTTGTCATGTTACTGATTTTACACCTTCAGATATAGCCACCTTCCATTTCTACACTCTCTTACACACACCTCTGCTGCAATCTACCATTTGTTTTGTATGTGTAGAGTTCCCTGCAGATGCATTTCCAAATTTTACACATATGATGTAGTTATATTTGTGTGTTACATCAATAAACTTCAGATTTGGAGTTAATGCCATGTAAGAACATTACCAGAATCTAACCTTCCAGTAGTCTTTTGAAAGATCAAATTGCTGGTTTGGTAATTCATGTTGTAAGTTCTTCATTTTTGAAGTTCAGATTTCTCCTTCATCCCATCACTGCCAAAAGAACTGATTTTGTGTCCTGTCCAACTAGAAATCTGAGTGCGATAGTTGGAATTACTATTCACTGCAAAGTTGCACAAGGAAGGAGGCGGCCAGGGATCTTACAAAAAAACTGGTACGATATAAATTAGACACTTTCCTTTCATCATCCAGTGTAGATTGTGGTACCAGTATCTGCAGAGGCTGCAATTGACAGTGAGCTACATGTAAAAAATGCCACAATGGCAAGGCACTAAATTACTAACTGCAGTGAAAATGCTGGGTAATTTAAGTGTCTTTTTGTGGCACTCATGCTTATGTGAATTAAGTGAGAATTAACATTTCTGTTTTACCTAAAAAACAAACAGCTAGTTGATAAAGAATTTCTACATCTACAAGGTTGCTCCTATTTACACTTTCTCGATGGACTCTGTTAACCTATCCAGTCAGATCCCAAGGGAGTACAGACAAGCATAGTGTAGGCAGATTCTTGAGTAGATCTGTTACATTCTCTAAGTATTCTGCCAATAAAATGCAGTGTATGTTTTGTTTAATGTTGTTTGTAATTGTAATGCCTAGGTATTTAATTGAATTTATGGCCTTCAGATTTGACTGATTTATTGTTTAGCTAAAATTTAATAGGTTGCTTTTAGAACTCTCGTGGATGACGACATACCTGTCGTTATTTAGGGGCAATTGCCAATTTTCACTTACACAGATGCCTTTTCTAAATCATTTTGCAATTTGTTTTGATCTTCCAATGACTTTATTAGATAGTTAATGACAACATCATCTGCAAACAACCTAATCCGACTGCTCATATTCTCTCCTAATTCCTTTATATAGGTAAGGAACAGCAGAGAACCTATAACACTACCTTGGAGAATGCCACAAAATCACTTCTGTTTTTGCTCGATGACTTTCTGTAAATTACTACAAACTGTGACCTCTGTGACAGGAAATCATGAATTGGGTCACATAACTGAGATGATATTCCATAAGCACACAATTTTACTACAGGCTGCATGTGTAGTACAGTGTCAAAAGTCTTCTGGAAATCTGGAGATACAGAATCAATTTTAAATCCCTTGTCAATAGCACTCAGTACTTTGTATGGGGAAAGAGCTAGTTGTGTTTCACAAGAACGATGTTTTCTGAAAGGAACCTAACTGGTATACAGTCTGGGCCACAAGACTTGATCTTGCTAAGTGATCAAAGTTGCTTCACTAAGTAGAGGATACCTACTTGGAGGTTACTCATGTTGACAGTTGTTCTTGATTTGAATTCTACAAAATTTACTTTGTCATCTTTGGGGAAGGAATTTCGGAATGCTGTGTTAAGTAACACTGCTTTGGCAGCACTGTCGTTGATAGTATTTCTGTTGCTATTGCACAGAGAAGCATTGATTGTGTCTTGCTGCTAGCGTACTTTACATGACTGGAATCTCATTGGATTTTCTGCCAGGTTTCGAGAAAAAGCATTGTGAGCTTTTGTAAAAGATTGCAAGTTTTGGGATTTTGCATCTGTTTAAATTTGGCATGCTTTTTTCATTGTTTCTGCAACGGTGTTCTTACCTGTTTTGTGTACTAAGGGGGGTTGGCTCTGTCGTTTGTTAATTTATTTGGTATAAATCTCTCAATTGCTGCAATGATATTTCTCTGAATTTGTCACATCTGGTCTTCACTTATCAGTATGTTGTTAGTTTGGGAGGAGTTGAGATTGTCTCTCAGGAAGGCATCAAGCGAATTTTTATCTGCTTCTTTTAATAGGTATATTTTTCATTTATTTTTGGAGGATTTGGGGCTTACGATTTTTAACCTTTCTATGAGAATCTCGTGTTCAGTAATCCCTGTATTTGTGTTGATGCTCGTTATTAGCTCACGATTATTCGTTGATAATGGGTCAAGTTTGTTAGCAGAACAGTTTACTATTAGAGTGGGCTCATGAACTAAATGCTCGCAATAATTTTCTCCCTCCCCTACTCTCTCTCCCTCCCCTCCTCTCTCTCCCCCCCCTCCTCTCTCTCCCCCCCCCCTCCTCTCTCTCCCTCCCCTCCTCTCTCCCCCTCCCCTCCTCTCTCCCCCTCCCTCCTCTCTCCCCCTCCCCTCCTCTCTCCCCCTCCCCTCCTCTCTCCCCCTCCCCTCCTCTCTCCCCCTCCCCTCCTCTCTCCCCCACCCCTCCTCTCTCCCCTCCCCTCCTCTCTCCCCCTCCCCTCCTCTCTCCCCCTCCCCTCCTCTCTCCCCCTCCCCTCCTCTCCCTCCCTCCCCTCCTCTCTCTCCCTCCCCTCCTCTCTCTCCCTCCCCTCCTCTCTCTCTCTCCCTCCCCTCCTCTCTCTCTCTCCCTCCCCTCCTCTCTCTCTCCTCCCTCCCCTCCTCTCTCTCCCTCCCCTCCTCTCTCTCCCTCCCCTCCTCTCCTCTCCCTCCCCTCCTCTCTCTCCCTCCCCTCCTCTCTCCCCCTCCCCTCCTCTCTCCCCCTCCCCTCCTCTCTCCCCCTCCCCTCCTCTCCCTCCCTCCCATCTCCCTCTCCCTCCCCGCTCTCCCCTCCCTCCCGCGCTCTCCCCTCCCCCCTCTCTCCCCTCCCACTCCCCTCTCGCTCCCCTCCCCTCTCGCTCCCCTCCCCTCTCGCTCCCCTCCCCTCTCGCTCCCCTCCCCTCTCGCTCCCCTCCCCTCTCGCTCCCCTCCCCTCCCCTCTTTCTCCCCTCCCCTGTCTCTCCCCTCCCCTCCTCTCTCTCTCCCCTCCCCTCCTCTCTCTCTCCCCTCCCCTCCTCTCTCTCTCCCCTCCCCTCCTCTCTCTCTCCCCTCCCCACCTCTCTCTCTCCCCTCCCCACCTCTCTCTCTCCCCTCCCCTCCTCTCTCTCTCCCCTCCCCTCCTCTCTCTCTCCCCTCCCCTCCTCTCTCTCTCCCCTCCCCTCCTCTCTCTCTCCCCCCTCCCCTCCTCTCTCTCTCCCCCCCCTCCCCTCCTCTCTCTCTCTCTCCCCTCCCCTCCTCTCTCTCTCTCTCCCCTCCCCTCCTCTCTCTCTTTCCCCCTCCCCTCCTCTCTCTCTCTCTCTCTCACCCTCCCCTCCTCTCTCTCTCTCTCTCTCCCCCTCCCCTCCTCTCTCTCTCTCTCTCTCTCCCCCTCCCCTCCTCTCTCTCTCTCTCTCTCTCTCTCCCTCCCCCTCCCCTCCTCTCTCTCTCTCCTCTCTCTCTCTCTCTCTCTCTCTCTCTCTCCCCCTCCCCTCCTCTCTCTCTCTCTCTCTCTCTCTCTCTCTCTCTCTCTCTCTCTCTCTCCCCTCCCCTCCTCTCTCTCTCTCTCTCTCTCTCTCTCTCCCCCTCCCCACCCTCCCCCCTCTCTCTCTCCCCCTCCCCTCCTCTCTCTCTCTCTCTCTCTCTCTCCCCCTCCCCTCCTCTCTCTCTCTCTCTCTCTCTCCCCCTCCCCTCCTCTCTCTCTCCCACCCCTCCCCCCCTCTCTCTCTCCCACCCCTCCCCTCCCCTACCTCCCTCCCTCCTCTCCCTCTCTCCGTCTCTCCGTCTCTCCATCTCCATCCCCCCCGTCCCTCTCTGCATCCCCCCGGTCCCTCTCTGCATCCCCCCGGTCCCTCTCTGCATCCCCCCGGTCCCTCTCTGCATCCCCCCCTGTCCCTCTCTGCATCCCCCCGGTCCCTCTCTGCATCCCCCCCCCCCCCCCCGTCCCTCTCTGCATCCCCCCCCGTCCCTCTCTTTAGTAGATTTGCATGCTTCTGGCTCAGAGTGCTTTCTTGCTGTGCTGCACAATGTGCTCAGTTTATGTTGCACCAATCTTGTTACTGCTTTGCTGTGCATGACAGATGTTTTTATACTTAGCTGCCCTCATGCTTGGGCACAGAGAATTTCCATTGTATGTGACGTATGTTAGTTTTTTTTCTCAGTTTGTGTAACAAATAGAACAAAACTGCAAAGAAGTTGGAAAATATTTCTTTGATCTTCTTCTTTTCAGTATATTGTTGTTCTTATAACTATGAATAGCTCTAGAACAGGACAGTTTATTCTTAGTTTTAACATCACTTCTTTAGTGGAATTTATAGTGATTCTCAATCTAGCTAATGTATATAGGCTTGATAAGATAAAAATTTCTGAGAAAAATAAAAGTATTGTTATGCCAGGGGTAATACAGAACAGTGAAAGTTTTCTCGCTCGCTCTTTTTTGATGTTTGTGTCTGGATAGACGCTGTGATTAATAATAGCAGTTCCATTCATACATCTATGTTCTGTGGCTTAAGTTCCAAGGAACTGGGGTTGATTGGTTATCTTGTTCATTCATTCATTATGTTCAGTAGAGCATATGAAGGATTCTGGAATGAGATGACATATTCATTAATAGATGAGTTGCAACCCATAGAAACCTGGCTTTTACATGGTATTGACATTAAACTGTCAGTATACTGTTTAATATTACTTGTGATTAAGCTGTTAAATGTAGCTTAGTAAATTATTAGGTAAATTGCTACTCTCAAGAAAGCTGTTGCTTATTTTCCAATGGTAGTTGAATGTACTTTGTTTTGAAGAGGATCTTGTTAAAGACTTCTGCATTAATGCATGTTGCTCCACTACAGATGCTAGGCAGGAAGGCACAGTCTACATGAAAATTACTTTTCACTCTGATATTATGACTGTGCAAATCATAGTTCAAGTGAAATGGGTTGTTACTTTTTAGATCTGTAGTTACCTACTTTGCACCATATTCTTACCACCTAGCAAATCAATAATATTTGTACCTCAGGTGCACCATCCCATAAAACAACAAGGAGTGGAAATATGACAAGCCAGCCAACACATTTGTATTTGAGTAAACACAGCGAGAGATACTTTTATGAGCAAAACATACAGAATGGAGTTTCTTGATAAGTTTATGTACCTGTTATCTCCAGTTAGTTCTTATCCATTTGTGCCCCAAGGAATTTTATGCACAGTGTTTCAATTTTTTTTTTGTGAACCATTGTTGTCAACTGCTGTTAAAGCACTTGATTAGCATGTCTGTAGCACCAGCAGAGTCCAGGACTTTCAGCCAATCTTAAGTCATTGGAAAGTCATTTCAGTCAGTTCATAACAGGAGTGGAACCTGTGGAGACCCTCAGGAAGTTCACATTGTATATTCACCACTTTTAAGTTTAGTTTTATTTCAAAAATGAAGTTTTTTCTGTGAATTGAAGAGTCCATTGTAGCAAAAGGGTTACTGTAACATTTTGGTTTTAAGAGTAGAATAAGAGGCTTTCACAAGGTCACAGAGAACACAAGTGCGGCAATTTTTCTTTTTTTATCACTACTTAACGAATTTTTAATGTTGCATGTAGCTTTCTCAGGGAGAATTCTTTACAAAAGTGTGAATGACACAGGTAACAAGTTTAACACAGAAACTTGGTCATTCCTCTAAAAGCGTATGCACTTACCCATTTATACAGTAAATTCTTATGATGTATCTGTTCAAAAGCATTTGTAGATTTACGTAACATAACATTCACAAGATATGTAAAAGCAGATTATTTGGTCTAAGTAATTGACCCTGAAGATGTATTGGTGAAAACATTTACTGTACCACCTTAGAAATTCAGCATAGTTTAGTTCATAACCAATACAGAACAGAGAGAAATATTATAAACAATTGTCAGATTACATCAACATAACAACTTTGGGGATAACCATTGTCATGTATCTGGAGCTGAAATAGCTAGTAAGGACCTAGCAAAGGAAACAAGACAAAAAGAAGAAGTTGCAAGACAGATCTTGAGAATGAATATAATCCAAGAGCACAGTTCTGGAGCATTCTGAGAAGCAGAAATTAAATTTTCCTGGCAGTCGTGTACCTTTTTCTCTGGACATCTGTGATACAATGTCTTGATATTTAGCCCATACATTTCTCACAGCGTAGAGAACACACAGAGCTAAATTTTCAGATGTTTTAAGATTAGATTCATAGCTAAAGGTCCTGAAATTCCTATACTAGTTGCTAACAAAAAAAATTTTGAAACATTAAAGCTTTCGTACCACATAAAATTTTACTACTTCTTCTATAATATTGTAGGCACACTTCTTGATAACAAGAGAGTATGTGTTACAAGCACATCCCTCCTTAAATATATATTACCTAGTTTCTGCTGTTCACTTAACACAACATTCTTATTTCTCATTTTTTGCAGATTAGTTTCTACTTTTTGAAGAAGCATTTTATCGTATTAACACTTTGACTGCTGGCAACATTTTGACCATTACTGTTTTTTACACATTATTTTAAAACAGTAAAGTTAGTATATCTGATCATGAATGAAGTAGTAAAAAAATGGTTTTAACCTGATAAATATGATGTGATCAAATATGGTGCACATGGCCCATTTTAAACTTATGATGCAATTAGCAGCTTTGTATGGCCATGTGCATCACTCCTGTTGCACACTCATATACCTGAGGAAGAGGTGAAAGCTCCAACTAGCTGTTACATAATTGCTTTAATTATCAAATTAAAAAACTTACATTTTTACATATTTGTGCAGTGCAAAAAAAACAGTCCATGCAAGTGAAACTCTGAGGACAAATTTGGCATTTCAGTGACACCTGCTTGCTATGTTTGATAGCATGCTTTTGCCCACCTGCTTTGGAGAGTTTGTGGTAACAGCTGTTACAACGTTTTCTCATTGGAGTTTCAACCTGTTTGTGACTGCCATTCATTGATGTCTCCTGATCATCATCAATGCATTTGCAATAGTCTTGCGGAAGGCAAAGACACTCATGTTTTGTTTTGTAATTCGAATGGACAAAGTATAAGCATTTACAAGAATATTATTGAACAGTAATTCCAAGGCCACTTTGCAGTACCACTTCACTGTATTCCCCAAGCATGAGCCATAGGTTTTCTTTTGATCTGAAAGATCAATGAAGAGTTTGGCTGTGTTGTAATCCTCAATTGCATTTGGTTTTTTCACTTCACCTCTCCTTGTTTTCATTGCCACAAGCTCAGGTTTGTGCTTGGTTGTCAAAAAAATGACGTCTCTCTTGTCGCACCACTTTCCAACAAAAACCTTAGAGTTGCTTTCCACAACCGCCATTTCCCCATTCAAATTTTTTTGTGATGATAGTTTTCAGATTTGCCCTTCTATTTGCATGGAGTGTTCCCACTGATGGTTTTTGGTGTAAAAGTTATCTACATCGAGTGTCCCTTCCAGAATTCAAAAGCGACTCCATCAACTCTAAAACAGTTGCTGTTGTTACGTCTATAGCATTAACGACTTTTCCACAATACACTTTAACATTCCAAGTATATCCACTTACAGCAAACACTTTGTATAATTTCACTCGATATTTGAAACAATTTTCTATGAACTGTACTGACAAAATTGTAACCTTCCAAGAAATGGAACAATTGTTTCATTGATACAGACAGCTTCACCTGGAATGAAAGCTATCTGGAATTTGTGTCCAGACGATTCACAAGCTTCCTAATTTTGAACATCTTGTCATGTTCATCTATGTTTCCATTGTCACAAAAATGTATGCAGCAGAGGTACAAATGAAACATATTTTGGGACATAATAGAAGACACTCGGGTTTTGTAAAGTGGATTGGCACCAATAATCCTCCATTCTTGGCTTATGATCAAGATCCATTCACAATATAAACCCCATAAAGTTCCTCAAATCATCAATGCTTATATCACTCCATAAAGTCAGTCTGGATGGTGGTGGTGGTGGTGGTGGTGGTGGTGGTGGTGGTGTTTCTGCAATATCTTCAGGTAGATTGTCCTAAAGTGCATTGCTTACTCCACAGTTACCAGGAAAAAAAATTGTTTAGGTTTCTCTGTACGTCAGACTACTTCATTCATGAAGTAGGGAGCCCATTAGCACAAGAGCTCTCTTCAGATGACAGCTCACTTTCACTTTCTTCATCAGTGGAAGATGAAACTTTGTTTTCCCCATTTGGAGACATATTATTTGTAACTTGTTCATGTACCTTTTATTTCTTCCAATGAATTAATTCATCTTCATTACTACTCTGACTCAAGGAATGAGCGCAGTAATCTAGGTCAGAGTCACTACCACTTCCAAACAGTGATTCATCAGATAAACTCGATTCCTCCAACCATTTTCCAATTATCTCCTCTTGTGAACCTATTTTTCACAGAACATCCACAAAATATTTCTGAAAACACGCACTACAAACACCATGTATCCAAACAAAATGACAGTGCCAGCAATCAACATGTGCTGACACTGCACCGTAAACAGGTAACAATTGCCTGTCATCCATTGCTGCCACTACAAAACCAAAATCACAATACTTTTACCACTGGCTGGTATAATGTGACACCCATTTGATTTCAATGCTGGTGTGATCGTGTATGTAACACAGGTAAATACTCGTGAACCCTCGCATGATTGAATATGATGCACATGGCGAAAATGAAAAAACCAATGTGCATCAAATATGATGCACATGGCATTGAAGGTGTTAAGGAAAGAAGATAGTCTTGAATTTAGCATATTCCCATTACAGAATGTGCAGTGATTTGGTAACACAAAAGTTGGGCCTGTTGAGGGAACTCTGCAATTGCTCACCTGAATTATTGTAGGAGAGCCACAGAAAGCCTGAACCAGAATTGGTAGACAGTTATGCAAACATAACTTACACAGAGTTAGAATACATTGTCATTATCACTACACCTCCTTGCCTAAGTTCTATTCATGTTAATAATGCATTTGATAGTGAAGAACATCATGCGGGTCTTGATGAATCTCTCACATGTGTTGTATAGTCAGGCATAAATATTCATTTGCTGTCGTCATGCTAACTAGTGTTTGTGTATGTGTTTGTCAGTGTCTAACTCTACCACTTTATTGTTGCTTTTGAATATTCAGAATGTACGTGGGTTTTCTACACTCATGAGCCAAAACATTATGACCACCTGCATAATCCAACTTTGGGTTGAAATACATCACTTATTCTGCATATCATGGTTCCAAAAGTCTATTGGTAGACTTATGAAGATATGTGGCATTAGATGTGTATGCACAGGTCATGTAATTTGTGTAAATATCACTCCGCTGATTTGTGTATGTGATAATGGCACTGGGTAGAGACTCTGATGGGTTTCAGTGGATTAACATCAAACAAATTTGGTGGACAAGACTTCAGTGTGAGTCCAATATCAGGTCTTCAAACCACTGCAGCACAATTCTTGCATCGAGAGACAGATAATTATACTGCTGGAACATCACTTCGCCATCAGGGAAGACATCAAGCATGAAGGGATGCAGATGGTGGCATGTTGTCTTTGATTACTATGACAGGTCCCATGCAAGTGCAAGAGAAATACTGCTTCCACAAGTCTGCGCACGTGGCATGGTGCACGTTTCAAGCCACTGTGCACCTGGATCCCGGCGTTTGTGTCGTCGACCATCGACCTGGTGTGGCCAGAAATGTGATTAATCTACCCAGCTGATACATTTCCATTGATCCATGATCCCATGTTCACTGCAGTTGTAACTGACAGTGTTGTTGCGTCAGTGTGACACCACACAGGGGTCATCTGTAGTGGCACAAAGTTCCAGAACGTGCACTGAATGGTGTGTTCAAAAACACATGTGCATGCACCAGCATTGTGCTCTTGTTCCAGAAGTGCCACAGGTTACCATACACCCTACATAGCCAAGCAGAGTAGCCTCTCAACCCCAAGTTATGTTAAGTCTTGTATCTCCAGCCGTTTACCACCCAGTGGTAGTTTCACTGCCATTCTACCACTTTTCACAGGTGTTCACAACTGTAGCACATGAGCATTAGACCAACTTCAACATTCTTGAGATCTCGTTCACAGGCTCTGGGTAATAATCGTTTGCCCTTTGTCAACGTTGCTTATGTTGGAAGATTTCACTATTTGCAGCCCGTATCATTACTACAATGATTCCTCATCTGCCTCTGCTCTGCTTATAGACTTTCCTTAAGCATGTCACGTTCCCGCATTGCCGCCATGCGGCATTGCCATGGTGGGCAGTGATCATAATGCTTTGGTTCATCACTGTAGACCCAGAGATTATCATCCAACTTTTCATGTACCATCAAGTATTTTGGCCTTCCATTTTTAAATTTACTATTTAGGTTACTTAGAAAACTCTGTTTGACACTTCCATATGCAAGAACAAAAACTGAAAACAACTACAGCAGAAAATTAAATATAGGTTCCATTAACATTTAAGTTACACGTATTGCTGTATTGTCGACAACGAAAAAGTCTTCTTTTCTCCTGGTAGAAGCATAGATTGTGCAGTCTTAAAATGTGTTGGATTGTGTTGGCATTCATGTTACCCATGGTATTAATGTTGCAGGTGATAAAAACCTTGTATTAAAGTTCTAGCAATCACTGCATCTTCCATGGCTTTTGAAAGGGGTAGTGATATATTGTTGCTGATCATATACATATTTTTTTGTGTGTAGAAATTTCTGGGAACATAAATTTATTCTATGAATGCTGGAGATAGTTTTTCCTTGCAGCTCTTGTCTCCTACTTAACTGATCTGCTGCCACTGCTGGGCTTATGGCATGCAGCCAGAACAATGCATGCAGCGATGTTGTACGGGGTTATGCGTGCACCGCTCATGTTCTTTGATACAACACCCATTGGTCGAATAATGAGCCGCTTCTCAAAAGATGTTGATGTCTTGGACACTACGATGCCCCAGCTGATTTCTGATTGTCTCTATTGCTTGTTTGAGGTAATTTTTTTCTTTTTTGCCCCCTTCTGTAATCAGAAATTTTAAAGTTTTTCGGTAAGTTACAAATTAATGGGATCATTTTGAAAACAGTAGATAGAAATATGTCTCTATGAGTTTTCAAAAATAAAATCAAAATAAAATACACCGCTTTTCTTACATTATTGCTTCAGTGTTAGTTAATGTAAATGTGTATGTGAATTGAATTGTGTTGGTGTTCGTTGCAGCTAAATGAAATGCTTGGTGCTAAGTAAATGTTTATGTTATATGAAAAATGATGTGGAGTGGTGAGTAATGTGCTAAAATACAATAAGCTCAGACACCCTGCTAAACACCTTCCGAAGTGCATAGAAGATAGCAGACTCTAATGACCCCCACCTGATTTTTTTGCCCCCTTTCTTTTTAAAAAGGGAAAAATATTGATAACCACGCGGTAGAAACCTGCTTTGTTACTAATGTCAGGAAAGACCGAATAACACGAAAATTTAAAGCTTATGTCATGTATGAAAAACACCTATTATAAGATGATATCAACAGATTGGTTTTACCATTGCAAATATTGTAAATTGTAATCTATACCTTTGTTTCTTACTTTGTAGTTAATTGCAGTAAGTTTGTTGTGCATAACCAATGGGATATTAATGTGTTCTGCCTATTTCGTATTAGCAATGATGAAATAAGTTTTATTAATAGCAAACATATGAATAAATGAATCTTGAAATGTAATTTCTGTAGTACTACTGTAGATGGAAATACTTCAACTATCTGTTGTGAATGCATACAGCAGAGACCGTGCTGGATATGCAACTGTGATACATATTACGTGAAATTGGGGAGGAGGGGGGGGGGGGGGGGGGAGAAAGGAAGGGAAAGGGAAAGGAGTTAATGATATCAGTTTCATCGAGACTTTGTATGGAATTGGCAGTGGTGAGTGAAAATGTGTGCTGGACCAGGACTGGAATGAGGGATCTCCTGCTTACTCGGCAATTTGATTAACCACTGCGCCACCTGCACACAGTTTTTGTCACAAATGTGTGGATGTCACTCACCGCCACTGATTCTGCATGAATTCCTGATGTAGCTGATATCATTCAGCCATAACCTTTCTTTTTTTCCTTTCTTTTTTTCCTTTCTTTTTTCCCTTTCTTTTTTCCCTCTAGTGTATTTTCCCCCCTCTCCTGTGTTCCCCCCCCACCTCTCTTGTGTTCCCCCCACCTCTCTTGTGTTTCCCCCCACCTCTCTTGTGTTTCCCCCCCACCTCTCTTGTGTTTCCCCCCCACCGCTCTTGTGTTTCCCCCCCACCGCTCTTGTGTTTCCCCCCCACCGCTCTTGTGTTTCCCCCCCACCTCTCTTGTGTTTCCCCCCCACCTCTCTTGTGTTTCCCCCCCACCTCTCTTGTGTTTCCCCCCCACCTCTCTTGTGTTTCCCCCCCACCTCTCTTGTGTTTCCCCCCACCTCTCTTGTGTTTCCCCCCAACCTCTCTTGTGTTTCCCCCCCACCTCTCTTGTGTTTCCCCCCCCACCGCTCTTGTGTTTCCCCCCCACCGCTCTTGTGTTTCCCCCCCACCTCTCTTGTGTTTCCCCCCCACCTCTCTTGTGTTTCCCCCCCACCTCTCTTGTGTTTCCCCCCCCACCTCTCTTGTGTTTCCCCCCCCACCTCTCTTGTGTTTCCCCCCCACCTCTCTTGTGGGTCCCCCCCTCCCACCTCTCTTGTGGGTCCCCCCCTCCCACTTCTCTTGTGGGTCCCCCCCCTCCCACTTCTCTTGTGGGTCCCCCCCCCCTCCCACCTCTCTTGTGGGTCCCCCCCCCCCTCCCACCTCTCTTGTGGGTCCCCCCCTCCCACCTCTCTTGTGGGTCCCCCCCCCCTCCCACCTCTCTTGTGGGTCCCCCCCCTCCCACCTCTCTTGTGGGTTCCCCCCCTCCCACCTCTCTTGTGGGTTCCCCCCCCCCTCCCACCTCTCTTGTGGGTTCCCCCCCCCCTCCCACCTCTCTTGTGGGTTCCCCCCCCTCCCACCTCTCTTGTGGGTTCCCCCCCCCACCTCTCTTGTGGGTTTCCTGCCCCCCACCTCTCTTGTGGGTTCCCGTCCCCCCCCCCACCTCTCTTGTGGGTTCCCGTCCCCC
This sequence comes from Schistocerca serialis cubense, assembly GCF_023864345.2. Lineage (NCBI taxonomy): Eukaryota > Metazoa > Arthropoda > Insecta > Orthoptera > Acrididae > Schistocerca > Schistocerca serialis. The sequence continues at coordinate 340,822,257 of NC_064645.1, forward strand.
CCCCACCTCTCTTGTGGGTTCCCGCCCCCCCCCCCACCTCTCTTGTGGGTTCCCCCCCCCCAATTCAAATTACATAATATCTGTTAGTGTGTTTGTCATAAAAATAAATATGATGATAGTAACAAAACAAACAATTCTTACAATTTCTTGTAATATAGGCCCACAGAGTTTATAAACTTTTGAACTAATGTCATGTTAAATCTTTTAATGATAAAAGTTTTATTGTGCTACTGCAATTTTGATTTTTGCGGCATTTTCAGCCTGAACAGTTGGTGTTGTATTAAAATTTAGAAATAAGTTAAAAATAACATTCTTGTGGGACTGTGGCTCTCTTGATGTTAACTTAGTCCATGGGTGTTACTAACAACAGGAGGAGATACTTTAGTTACAGGTAGGTTGTAGTCAGTTGTTACCTCTGCCCAAATGAAACAATTTCCAAACTTCTCATCGATAGTAATCATTGACGATATCATCATAAAAAATGGCAGAGACCTACAAAAATACTATTTTTAACCCATTTCTTTGCTGTAATATAACATCAATATAATATCTGAAAACTTCACAAAGGTCGAAATTGCAGTAGTGCAATAAAAATTTTACAACGAAAAGCAAACGTGACATCATTTAAAAAATAAAGAGTTGCAAAAAAGTGAGGCCATGTTTGTTAGTTAACAGGTATGATGTCTTCCACATGTAGTAGCAGTTCCTTCAGTAATAAGTGGAATAAAATCAAAATATGATTCCCACAATTTTTTGAATTCTTTTTACTTTTACTCATTGTCTTCTAAGTTTATTGCATGATAACCACATTCATCTCTCTACCTTTTCCAGATATTTCGTACTCCTTTTTTGTTTTCTGCTCAAAAGCAACTCCAGTGTATGTTACTGCATGTCCTGTGAATCATTATGATGTGAAACAAGTCAATTTTACAGTTAAGGTGCAAGGAAACCATGACAAATAGCATAGAGACAGTATTTTATACAGGGTAGTTATAGTGAAACTGCCCTAGAAAATATTTATAAGACTGAATTAAAATTGGCCATTGTTAATCAAAAAGAAATGTCATTACGTTTGAATGACCGAGAGCAGTAGACATATTTAGTGACCAGTAGAATGCAACAAAATGGTGCCCACATTAAAAAAGTGTATGTTCAGTGTCTAATGTTATGCTCAGCTTTATTCCTGGAAATTACATGTGGAACAGTTTCCACCAGACTGTAATTAAGACTGAAAGGGTTTTTTGACAAAATATCCCTTGATGGCAAAATGGTACGAAACAGGCTCTGTAGCAAATGAGAATCATTGCGTTCATTAACAAAGGTCAGTTCTTCATTGTAAATATTTTCCATGCCAGTTGTATTTTACAAGATTTCAAGGAAACTAATCTATGCTGTAACTCACTTATTATTGTAACTTTGATTAGTGGTATGCAGAATGAATAGTTAACAGAAACAAATTGTGTTCCTATGATTTTTTGTGAAATGTATTAAATGTGGCTTCTGTCCCTGTGTGAATAAATTTGTGGTAGTTGACGGTGTGCAGATGAGTTAGAGAATGTGATGCTTCTTTGGCAGAAAGTAGTCACAGTAATTAGAAAAATTCTGTTATGGGCTGAATTATGTGACAATTCATGGAACCCATGTTGTAGGATAAGGTGCTGGGCACATGCCAATAAAGAATGTTTTGTTAGTTTACACTGTGTAACGGTATTCACACAAAAACTGTAAGCTGATGCTTAGAAGAAGAAGCCATAGTTTTGTATGGTGTTTACTAATAATTACAGTGCCAAAGCAACAGCTGCTGTGTGAATTGTTAAAATGCTGAATTGTCCAAAATTTGTTTAGTCTGTAGCTCAAATAATCTCTGCCATTCTGTAACTGGCATTAGTGCATAGTTACCAGCACTTGTATGTGAAATGTAAGAAATATTTACTATTAGTTAATGTATTGGATCTTTAAGCTTAAACATGGGTCTTCACTTTCACAGCAGTTCCTTTCTGTTAAAAATTGTGTTACAGCTTTAAAAAGGAGGCTGTGTGTTGCATTTTCAAATATTTGATGATTTTTCATTGCTCCAAAATGTGGTTCCTTGTGAGTATGTCCAGTCATAGTTTGCTTCAGTGAAATTGTCCTCTGTTGTGAATGTGCTAAATAAATATTATTATTATTATTATTATTATTATTATTATTATTTACTAATGTATTATATTACTTTCTTCTAAAGAAGTCAAGAGTTTATAACTGACTGAGAAAAATGAAAACTCCCCAGGTACCCAGTTTATAGTCTGAGAAAAGTAACAGAAAACAATGTTTTAAAGTGAATCTTTCTTCATTCTTTAAGAGTGTATAAAACAAGGAAATACAAAAATTGAAATACATCCTTCAGAGAAATATGCAAGCTTAGTATTATAGTAAATGGTACCACAACTTGCAAATTGTGTGTAATTAACAGACATTTGTAAAAGATCAATAATTGAACTACACATTCATATTTATGTTCATTACTTTGATTTATGTTCATTACTTTGATTTATGTTCATTACTGACACACATTATTTTGTATATTTTTATATTTCAAAACATTTGCCTTTGCATTTCAGGTACTGGCAACCATAGTTGTTATCAGCTATAGTACACCAATATTTATGGTAGTTATTATACCAATTGGAATTTTATACTATTTTATACAGGTAAGTTATTTTAAACTTGTTTATTGATACGTAAATATTGGTTACTGATTTCAGAACAAGATTTTATTTTTTTTTCAGCGTTTTTATGTAGCAACGTCCAGACAGCTCAAACGTCTTGAATCAATTTCCAGATCACCAATATATTCTCATTTTGGGGAAACAGTAACAGGTATGTTATGTCATAGGTATGATATGCTCTCCTCATTCCTTCTGTGTCTTCAGAACCTCTGCTACAAATTTCATGAGATCTGCTATGTCTCAGCAACCCAAATGTTAATCTAGGTTGCCTCTGCAGATCTCTCCATCCTACGAAATACACCAACTGTTATCAGTATCTCATTTACAATAGCTTTCATTTCTTCCTCGCATGAAGTTTATCCCTTACAGCATTGCCAAATTCATGCTCAGCAATCCACCTCCCAGCACATGAAAGTCAATATCAAAGATCTATTATCTGTTTGCTTCTGTTTTGGGATCATTGCCGACGTTTGTTTAATGATTTTTCTGACAGTTCACCAGCATAAGTGGCTGGCATTGTCAAACGTTCACCCTCTGTGACAGATGTGAACCTTTAAACAATGCCAGCCACTTACACTGGTGAAATGTCAGAAAAATCATTAAACAGGCACTGGCTGAAGATCTTGAGACAACAGCCAAAATGCAATACATCAACAAGTGGCTCTGAAAGCCTCAATAATTTTGTGCAGTGTCAAAGCTTTAGACAAGAACATCTTTCAAAACCTGGTCCATAATTAGATTTCCTGCACCATACTCTTCCATGTTACTAATAGTCTAACCATATTTACCAAACGACCACAGTGGAACACCCATTCTTAATAAAGTATAACCCTGGATGATAAAATACGTATATAATCTTTGTGTGTGTGTGTGTGTGTGTGTGTGTGTGTGTGTGTGTGTGGTGGTCATATGAATGTACTATTAAAAGATAATTTCTCTGCCTATACAGTCGCAGGGAAAATTTGTATCAAACACACAATGAGGCTACCTGAAAATGCCATCACTCACAGTATCTAAAGCATCATAAACAATCACCAGCAGTAGTCTGTGACATCACTCATTCTTCTCCTGTAATTTTCTGTATCCAAGCCACATTCACATATTCTGACAGATTGTGCAATCTCTTTAGTGTTCCATATCTTTCTATACAGTCCTGGGCTGAACAGGTTCTGAATCACTCCTTGAATTCTCACCAAGTACTTTGTAGACTCAGCAGTTTTCAAGTATCTGTGACACTGTTAATTTCGTCCTCCTAGAGTTGTCCTGACAAAACTCTACCATCTGGTGAGCAAGATGTATGAGACAGGCAAAATACCCTCAGACTTCAAGAAGAATCTAGTAATTCCAATCCTGAAGAAAGCAGGTGTCGACAGATGTGAAAATTACCGAACTATCAGTTTAATAAGTAACAGCTGCAAAATACTAATGGAAATTCTTTACAGTCGAATGGAAAAACTGGTATAAGCTGACCTCGGGGAAGATCAGTTTGGATTCCGTAGAAATGTTGGAACACGTGAGGCAATACTGACTCTACGACTTATCTTAGAAGCTAGATTAAGGAAAGGCAAATCTACGTTTCTAGCATTTGTAGACTTAGAGAAAGCTTTTGATAATGTTGATTGGAATACTCTTTCAAATTCTGAAGGTGGCAGGGGTAAAATACAGGCAGCTAAAAGCTATTTACAATTTGTACAGAAACCAGATGGCAGTTATAAGAGTTGAGGGGCATGAAAGGGAAGCAGTGGTTGGGAAAGGAGTGAGACAGGGTTGTAGCCTCTCCCCGATGTTATTCAATCTGTATATTGAACAAGCAGTAAAGGAAACAAAAGAAAAATTCGGAGTAGGTATTAAAGTCCATGGAGAAGAAATAAAAACTTTTAGGTTCGCCGATGACATTGTAATTCTGTCAGACAGCAAAGGACTTGGAAGAGCAGTTGAACGGAATGGACAGTGTCTTGAAAGGAGGATATAAGATGAACATCAACAAAAGCAAAACGAGGATAATGGAATGTAGTCGAATTAAGTCGGGTGATGCTGAGGGAATTAGGTTATTTGCTATTTGGGGAGCAAAATAACTGATGATGGTCGAAGTAGAGAAGATATAAAATGTAGAGTGGCAGTGGCAAGGAAAGCGTTTCTGAAGAAGAGAAATTTGTTAACATCGAGTATAGATTTAAGTGTCAGGAAGTCGTTGCTGAAAGTATTTGTATGGAGTGTAGCCATGTATGGAAGTGAAACATGGACGATAAATAGTTTGCACAAGAATAGATTAGAAGCTTTCGAAATGTGGTGCTACAGAAGAATGCTGAAGATTAGATGGGTAGATCACATAACTAATGATGAAGTATTGAATAGAATTGGGGAGAAGAGGAGTATGTGGCAAAACTTGACAAAAAGAAGGGACTGGTTAGTAGGACATGTTCTGAGGCATCAAGGGATCACAAATTTAGCATTGGAGGGCAGCATGGAGGGCAAAAATCATAGAGGGAGACAAAGAGATGAATACACTAAGCAGATTCAGAAGGATGTGGGTTGCAGTAAGTACTGGGAGATGAAGAAGCTCGCACAGGATAGGGTAGCATGGAGAGCTGCATCAAACCAGTCTCAGGACTGAAGACCACAACAACAACAACAACAACAGAGTTGTCTGTTCTAGTGAGTAAAATATCTCAAGGAATCTCCCCCCCCCCCCCCTCCCCCCCCATAATTCTACCGATCATGTACTGTCTTCATATTTGGAGCCATTCTCTATAACCTGTGGATAGTCAGTCAATAATGCAAGAAGATACATCTCGACAAGCTGAAGAAATGCATGCCCCACCAGTACTTAAACTAGTCTTCATTGTGTACTGAAATGAAAAATCCTACTTCTCCCAAAAGTTGCAATTGACCACTCACCAAACTTTTAATGTATTCTATCCCTCAGGGAGATCTGTATTTGTTTACTGGGTACCGTACGGGCTCGGTGAACTCGTTTTTCCTCTGCAGGGCACTGCTGAGTGCTGCCTGTCATGGGGATCGTGGCTTCACTGCCTGAATTATGAGAATGGTACAAATCCCTATAGGAAAATCTTCAGTTTCAAGGTATGCTGCACACTGATGACCTCCATGGTTGTTGCGGAGCAGTCATTAGCGGGCAACTGCTGGGAAACCTGCCATTCAGTTGTGTATAAGCCTTGTCCAGGCAAGCAGGCCCCTGTCTGGCTCGACACTTCCATTTATAACTGCTCATGGGACTTACACAAAGCCTAAATCTCTTTCTCCCACTCTCAGCAGTTTGGGTAGTCCGTTGGGCAATATTAACACCCAAACATGAAAGAGATCTTGGGTGGTTTGTCCACCTGAGGTGTCTGTGCCTTTGAATGCATCCTGTCTTAGCAACAGACCACATCCTGCAGTCAGTAATGTATTTAACATTACGAAGCATGTAAAAGATTAATGGAAAATCTCATATAAAGATGTGAAACAAATACTAACAAAGAGATAGAGGGGCTGGCCAGTACTTACCTCAGCTCAGTACAGCCGATAGATACACACAAAACAGAACCGAAAATTTACGTTCCTAGCTTTCGGAACAAATGTTCCTTCATTGGGGAGGAGAGAGGGGAAAGAAAGGGAAGAAGGGAAAGGAGATTCAGTTAGTCACAACCCAGGTTATGAAGCAACAGGGAAAGGAAAATAGGGAGGGTAGCAAGGATGGAGGCATGGTTGTCAGAGGGAAGCAAAAGATATTCTACTGTAAGTACTGTGCCAGCTTCAAACCAAAGAGGATGCATACAGAAGTAAAGAGGTATATAGTATAAAGATAAACACAACTATGTAGGATGAAAAGATGCGTGAATGGCTAAAGGGGAAAGGGAAAGAGGAGAAGACTGAAGAGTAAATGGGAGTGAGGTTGTTTAACGTAGGTTCAGTCCAGGGGGTTGGCGGGATGAAAGGATGTGTTGGAGTGCAAGTTCCCATCTCCGCAGTTCAGAGGGACTGGTGTTGGGTGGGAGAAGCCAAATGGCACATACGGTGTAGCAGATTCCTAGGTCCCTAGAATTATGCTGGAGGGCATGCCCCGCTACTGGGTATTGGGCATCTCCTAGGCGGACAGTTCGTCTGTGTCCATTCATGCGCTCAGCCAGTTTAGTTGTTGTCATGCCGATGTAAAAGGCTGTGCAGTGCAGGCGTGTCAGTTGATAAATGACATGTGTAGTTTCACATGTGGCCCTGCCTTGAATTGCGTATGTTTTACCAGTAGTGGGGCAGGAGTAGGTGGTTGTGGGGGGGATGCATGGGGACAGGTTTTGCAGCGGGGTCGGTTACAGGGGTAGTAACCGCTGGGTAGAGAAGGTAGTCTGGGAATATTGTAGGGTTTAACAAGGATGTTATGGAGGTTAGGGGGGCAATGAAAAGCAACTCTGGGTGGTGTGGGGAGAATTTTGTCAAGGGATGATCTCATTTCAGGGGTTGACTTGAGAAAGTCATATCCCTGGCGGAGTGATTTGTTGATGTTTTCGAGGCCAGTATAATATTCGGTGACAAGGGGGATGCTTCTGTGTGGTCTGGGGGTAGGAACATTGTTGTTGGACGGGGAGGAATGTATTGCTCGGGAAATATGTTTGTGGACAAGGTATGCAGGATAGTTGCGGGAGAGGAAAGCACTGGTAAGGTTATTGGTGTAATTGTTGAGGGATTCGTCACTGGAGCAGATACGTTTGCCACGAATACCTAGGCTGTAGGGAAGGGAGCGTTTGATGTGGAAAGGATGGCAGCTATCAAAGTGAAGGTACTGTTGTTTGTTTGTGGGTTTGATATGGACAGAGGTGTGGATGTGAGCTTCAACAAGATGAAGGTCAACATCCAGGAAGGTGGCTTGGGTTTTGGAGAAGGACCAGGTGAAATTCAGATTCGAAAAGGAGTTGAGGTTATGGAGGAAATTAAGGAGTGTTTCTTCACCATGAGTCCAGACCACAAAGATGTCATCTATAAACCTATACCAGGCCAGGGGAAGCAGCTGTTGGGTCTTCAGGAAAGCCTCCTCCATGCGGCCCATGAAGAGGTTGGCATAGGATGGAGCCATCCTGGTTCCCATGGCCGTTCCCCTGATTTGGTTGTAGGTCTGGCCTTCAAAAGTGAAGTAATTATGGGTGAGGATGAAGTTGGTAAGTGTGATAAGGAACGAGGTTTTTGGAAGATCTTCAGGTGGTCGTTGGGAGAGGTAGTGCTCAAGGGCAGAGAGACCATGGGTATGTGGGATGTTTGTGTAAAGGGATGTAGCATCTATGGTGGCAAGAAAGGTTTCAGGTGGGAGAGGGGTGGGAATGGATTTGAGGCGTTCTAGGAAGTGGTTTGTGTCTTTGATGTAGGATGGGAGTCTGCGGGTGATAGGTTGGAGGTGCTGGTCTACCAGAGCTGAGATACGTTCGGTTGGGGCTTTGAAGCCTGCTACAATGGGACGGCCAGGACGGTTCTCTTTGTGGATTTTGGGTAATAGGTAGAAGGTAGGGGTACGTGGCTCAGGTAAGTCTATGGAAGCCGTTGTGAGGCCTTGTGAGGGACCTTGGATTTTTAAGATTTTTTGCAGCTCAGTCTGGATGGAGGGAATGGGATCCTGGGTAACAGCTTTGTAGGTTGAGGTGTCGGAGAGTTGACGCAGTCCTTCTGCCACATACTCCACACGGTCAAGTACAACAGTTGTGGAGCCTTTATCCACCGGGAGGATGACAATAGAGCGGTCTATTTTCAGCTCCTTAATGGCACGGGATTCAGCTGGGGTGATGTTGGGGGTTGTCGGGATGTTCTTCAAGAAGGACTGGGAGGCAACACTGGATGTGAGGAATTTCTGAAATGTCTGCAAGGGATGCTTTTGGGGGAGGGGAGGAGGATCCCTTTGAGAAGGCAGTCGGAACTGTTCTAGACAGGGTTCAACACTGGGTCTAGTATTTGGGGGCTGTGTCTGGGTAGTGAAGTGATATTTCCAGTTGAGGTTCCGGGTGAATGAGAGGAGATCTTTAACCAGGGCAGTGTGGTTGAATTTAGGCGTGGGGCTAAAGGTTAAGCCTTTTGATAGAACAGATGTCTCTGGAGGAGAGAGGGATCTGGATGAGAGGTTTAGGACTGAATTGGGACTGGTGATATGTGGCATTTGACTGTGGTTATAGTTGAGATTTGGTCCGTGTGGGGTATGTGCTGGGATGGGGAGATTGAGTAGGGTGGCTAGGCTAGGTTTGTTGGCTATGAGGGGGGTTTGTTGAAGGTTGTGTTGTGGTTGGTGTTCGTGAGGGATAGGGAGAGGGACCTCACTTCTTAGGTGTTGCACTAGCACTGTGGATAGTTTTTTCAGGTGGTGTGTGGCATGGAACTCAAGTTTGCAGCTGGCTTCTAGGATGATGTTCCTGAGTGTGTTCTCCAAGCAAGGTTTCAGAGGTGGAGGACTTTGAAGAGAGATAGGAGCTGTTGGGAGTGGTGGTTACATGAAGTAGTGTAGAGATTCAGGACAAGTTGGGTAAGGGCTAAGGATTGAAGGTTCTGGAAGTCCAGGAGAGACTGGTGGAAGGAGGAATTGCACCTGGAGATGGGAACTTTTAAGGTAAGCCCTTTAGGGGTAATTCCAGAGGTTAAGCAGGACCGGAGGAAAAGTATGTGGGATTGCAGTTTGGCTACGGTGAATGTATGTTTCCGGAATGAATGTAAATAATGTGGTATAGGATTAGGGTACATAGTGGGTAACTGGTGGGTAGGGAAATTAAATAACTAAAGTTGAAATAGTAATCATAAGAAGGAATAAAACGCGGAGGGAAGGACGAGAAAGAAAGAAATTAATTGTGTTGATAATGTTCAATACCAAAGGAAGACCACTAAATTAGAAAAATACGGAAAAAGTTGACCAGACCAAGCAAGTATGTCCAGATCAGGGGAAAAGAACACACGTTGCTCAAAAACAGAGAGAGCGCGTGCCGCAAAAGAGATAGCGCGTGCCGCAAAAGAGATCGCAGGTGGCGCAGAAATGTCCCAAAAAAATTTTCTTGTGACAGAGAAAGATAGCCAATGGCACAAAAATATCGCCAGCAACAAGTAATCGATGGAAATGGATGATACTGGTAGGTGTGGAAGAGATTGTTGGCAGTGATTGTTGGCTGGAAAACAGCGAATAACGAACGTTAAAACTATGGAATTTTGAATAAATAAATCAATAAATAAAAAAGAGAAGAGGACTATAAACGGAACAAGATAATAGGAGGAAGATGAAACTAGCACAGTTGGTGACGAAAATATTTATTTATGTACACTCCTGGAAATGGAAAAAAGAACACATTGACACCGGTGTGTCAGACCCACCATACTTGCTCCAGACACTGCGAGAGGGCTGTACAAGCAATGATCACACGCACGGCACAGCGGACACACCAGGAACCGCGGTGTTGGCTGTCGAATGGCGCTAGCTGCGCAGCATTTGTGCACCGCCGCCGTCAGTGTCAGCCAGTTTGCCGTGGCATACGGAGCTCCATCGCAGTCTTTAACACTGGTAGCATGCCGCGACAGCGTGGACGTGAACCGTATGTGCAGTTGATGGACTTTGGGCGAGGGCATATAGTGGGCATGCGGGAGGCCGGGTGGACGTATCGCCGAATTGCTCAACACGTAGGGCGTGAGGTCTCCACAGTACATCGATGTTGTCGCCACTGGTCGGCGGAAGGTGCACGTGCCCGTCGACCTGGGACCGGACCGCAGCGACGCACGGATGCACGCCAAGACCGTAGGATCCTACGCAGTGCCGTAGGGGACCGCACCGCCACTTCCTAGCAAATTAGGGACACTGTTGCTCCTGGGGTATCGGCGAGGACCATTCGCAACCGTCTCCATGAAGCTGGGCTACGGTCCCGCACACCGTTAGGCCGTCTTCCGCTCACGCCCCAACATCGTGCAGCCCGCCTCCAGTGGTGTCGCGACAGGCGTGAATGGAGGGACGAATGGAGACGTGTCGTCTTCAGCGATGAGAGTCGCTTCTACCTTGGTGCCAATGATGGTCGTATGCGTGTTTGGCGCCGTGCAGGTGAGCGCCACAATCAGGACTGCATACGACCGAGGCACACAGGGCCAACACCCGGCATCATGGTGTGGGGAGCGATCTCCTACACTGGCCGTACACCACTGGTGATCGTCGAGGGGACATTGAATAGTGCACGGTACATCCAAACCGTCATCGAACCCATCGTTCTACCATTCCTAAACCGGCAAGGGAACTTGCTGTTCCAACAGGACAATGCACGTCCGCATGTATCCCGTGCCACCCAACGTGCTCTAGAAGGTGTAAGTCAACTACCCTGGCCAGCAAGATCTCCGGATCTGTCCCCCATTGAGCATGTTTGGGACTGGATGAAGCGTCGTCTCACGCGGTCTGCACGTCCAGCACGAACGCTGGTCCAACTGAGGCGCCAGGTGGAAATGGCATGGCAAGCCGTTCCACAGACTACATCCAGCATCTCTACGATCGTCTCCATGGGAGAATAGCAGCCTGAATTGCTGCGAAAGGTGGATATACACTGTACTAGTGCCGACATTGTGCATGCTCTGTTGCATGTGTCTATGTGCCTGTGGTTCTGTCAGTGTGATCATGTGATGTATCTGACCCCAGGTATGTGTCAATAAAGTTTCCCCTTCCTGGGACAATGAATTCATAGTGTTCTTATTTCAGTTTCCAGGAATGTATATATATAAAATACTGAAGAAGAGAAAGTGTTAAGATGACAGACGTCATAGGCATAGGGATAGGCATCCCCCCACAACCACCTACACCAGCCCCGCTACTGGTAAAACATACACAATTCAAGGCAGGGCCACATGTGAAACTACACATGTCATTTATCAACCGACATGCCTGCACTGCGCAGCCTTTTACATCGGCATGACAACAACTAAACTGGCTGAGCGCATGAACGGACACAGATGAACTGTCCGTCTAGGAGATGCCCAATACCCAGTAGCGGAGCATGCCCTCCAGCATAATTCTAGGGACCTAGGAACCTGCTACACCGTATGTGCCATTTGGCTTCTCCCACCCAACACCAGTCCCTCTGAACTGCGGAGATGGGAACTTGCACTCCAACACATCCTTCCATCCCGCCATCCCCCTGGACTGAACCTACGTTAAACAACCTCACTCCCATTTACTCTTCAGTCTTCTCCTCTTTCCCTTTCCTCTTTAGCCATTCACGCATCTTTTCATCCTACATAGTTGTTTATCTTTGTACTATATACCTCTTTACTTCTGTATGCATCCTCTTTGGTTTGAAGCTGGCACAGTACTTACAGTAGAATATCTTTTGCTTCCCTCTGACAACCATGCCTCCATCCTTGCTACCCTCCCTATTTTCCTTTCCCTGTTGCTTCATAACTTGGGTTGTGAGTAACTGAATCTCCTTTCCCTTCTTCCCTTTCTTTCCCCTCTCTCCTCCCCGATGAAGGAACATTTGTTCCGAAAGCTAGGAACGTAAAGCATGTGAAATGTTCATTTGAAAATTTGTCACCTCTCTACGTCAATAAAATTCGAAGAGAGACTTGCAGGGCACATTAAATCCATCAGGAGAGTTCTTGATGACACACTCCTGGTAGAGAGACTGCAGACTAACCAGGGTAAAAAAGTTATTGAATTCTAAATTATGTGGAGAATACGGTATAAAATTGAGCTCCACACTGGTTTAAATTGTTGAACAGCAGCTTTAATGGACCAGGACATCATAGGTAGTGCAAAATGTTACGAAAAGGGTTGACGTTGATGTCCAGAAATAGGCATCCTTTATTCTGACATTCAGTTTACCAGTTTCCTGAATATGTTGCAGCTGGCTTTCTCCCATTTAGAGTTAGTTCTTGTGTACCTAATACAATGTGCTTCTTTCAGTATGTACACTTTGCTCATACTATCATGGGATGCAATGGGCAGGCTACATGTGGATGATTCTGTTCTATTGCCCACTGTTGGGCATTCAGTGTACGCCCCACTCAAGTGTGTCAATTGTTCCCAAGCCCATCCAGTTCATAGCAAAGTTAGTGCTGCCTTCACAGAAGGGAAGAAAATCCAGGAGATTTGAGTGATACAATGACTCTTGTACAATGTAAAAGAGATATTTCAAGCCTCACAGCTGCCCTCTTTCATGCAGTTGTCTGTGTCACTGTTGAAGCAGCCTGTGCAGAAAACTAGTGTTGGCACCCAGACCTTGGTAACTGATAATGGCACCTCTACCTGCACCTGTTGATGCAGCTGTAAACCTGTATTGCTAGCCCAACAACCCAACTACCCACCACAGTGTTAGTGGTGGCTGTTAGGCCTACCGTATTTACTCGAATCTAAGCTGGACTCGAATCTAAGCCGCACCTTAAAAATGAGACTCGAAATCAAGGAAAAAAAAATTTCCCGAATCTAAGCCGCACCTGAAATTTGAGACTCGAAAGTCAAGGGGAGATAAAAGTTTTAGGCAGCACCTCCAAATCGAACAAAGTTGGTCCATTATAATACGAGACACAATTTAGGTCGAATGAATGACGATACAGCTACAGTAGTTTGGTTCGAGTCGTAAGCTTAGCTATGCATCAGGCGCTCCGTCTGTATTTATACGGGTACCCTTCCTTTTTCACGTGCTTTGTCTGGTTTGAATTGATTGCTTATTTTTCTTTGATCAGATAAGTGCCGTTATGTGTTTACATCACTCTAAGCTGAAAATGCATTACTGTACTGTGTCATGCATTGTTTGTCGCATTCTGATAATGAGTGTTTATGGCCTGTCGCCGCTCGCGGCATGGCTTGCTCTTGTGTGCGGTTACTTACACTGCTGCTTTATTTGATAGTGATCAACAAGAACCAAATAATAGACTGCATATGATGGAAGATGTTCTGAACGAGAGTTTAGCGAACATTTTTCTCTGTTTGAAAATCTTTGCAGACGCCTCTTTAGTACATTATATTCTGCACAGAAATTAGTCATCTTAGATTTAAAAATCTAGTCAATTGCCGTGCTTCATTTCTGACTGTATCACTGTTAGGCATAAGAATAATACGAATATAAACATGACATGATATGTGTATTCTTCCGCGTTTGCTGTTGTCTCGCTCTAGTTTCGTAGTTTATTAGGCAGACAGGATTTAAATGAGACAGCAGCAAACACGAAAGAATACATGGCAAAATGTTTATATTCGTATTATTCTTATGGCGAAGAGAATACTGCATGTGATTCACAATTCACAAAAGTTCCTAGTAGCAACCATCTCTTCTCACAGGTAGGAAAAAATTCAGGACGTAGAGTTTCCCATATTGACAAACAGCCCAAACAGTCTTGCCAGTCGGATTTTCGTAGTACATTGAAATGCTGCTAGAAGATGAACAATACGAAATTTCTATTTACTTTGTTGGATAATGTATGAAAGTGCAGTGGTCGAAACTCGGGGCGGAGAAAAAAAAAGCTCGTTTTCCACCTTTTTTTAAAATTTATTTACTGACGAAGAGGGTTTGGCGCCAGTATTTATCTTTGTGCCTGTAAAACATGCCTGTTGTAGCGCTACATATATTCGATGGCAGAAGTTAGTTGTGGCGGCACCTACCAACATTTTTCAGAACTTCTGCTTGCTTTGCACTCGATTCTAAGCCGCAGGCGGTTTTTTGGATTACAAAAACCGGAAAAAAAGTGCGGCTTAGATTCAAGTAAATACGGTATTGATATTTTTAAAAAATTTCAGGAAACTGATTTATCAGTATTAAAAACAATCATTGGCCCTCAATATATTGAAAAAAGTATTAATATATTGATAGAAACAGTATAACAAATATTGGCTGCACATTGTAAAGACAACGCAAGTTTTATTGCTGTATATTTAGGTACTGATTTATTGTGAGATGTTCTGTACATCAACAAGCTAGCAGCTTGTCTATCCCCCTTAGAGCAAGAATCAAAAGGAAAAAGATACACATCCCACTTGCCAATAACCACTTCGGTAACAATGGTAACTGTATGTAAGTGGCATAATAAAAAATGTCAGTCATTTGGTTTCGTCACACATCAGATTTGACCAAGAACACTTCATGTCAACTTCTGTTTTTTTCATTTCCACCACTGCCAGTGACATAGCAGTTGTAGTGTCGAAATTGTGTGGTGAAGTTGGAGGTTGCAGTATCTGTTGGTAGCCCCAAGAGCCAATTATATCGCATTTCCCCTTGGCTTTCATACTGCAGTGGAACATCAACGGATTCAGGACACCATGTGAAGGAACTCGAGGTACAGTAATGTGTTTCTGTTTTCAAGAGAGACATTTTAAGTTCACTGACACTCCTGAGTTACGTGGCTACATTACCCAGAAGGACGACCACATCATGGGGAGAAAACTATAGGAGTAGTGGTTTTTTTTTCATCAACAGTGCCTACCAGTCCTAGCTTCTTTCCCTAACTACCAGCCTGCAAGCAGTCACTGTATCACTACGTGTGTGTCATCAGTTGACAACATCTTCACTTTACTTGCCCCCACATGAGGTGCTAGACGAAGTGTCTGTGAGCACCTTACTCATCTCCCCCATCCCTTCATCCTTTGCTTTGAGGCTCTGCAGCCCCCTACCCCAGGGGTAGAGCAGTTGAGAGCCTTCTCTTGTCCTCCATGCATGTTTGTTGAACATGGGGCAGAACTTGTATTTCAGCACTGCTGTAGGATCGTTCACTGTAATCGATCTCTCTGCTCTCCAGTCCTTGCACTCACAACTCAGAGGGAAGTGGTTGATGACTTGTCTTTAAGTGACCATGTCCCTGTCTGGAATCACCTGGCAGACAGAATGATGTCCAAAAGAATTCTGCCACAATGGATGCTTCATGGTGTAGACTGGACAAATTACAGCCATCTTACAGTGACGACATCCAGCCATGGGTGGATTGTATTACCCAAATTATCCACCATGCTGCTGAAGCATCCATTCCGCAGGCTTCAGGCCACCTGAAAAAGGCAGCTTATCACATAGAGGAGTGATGAATGTCATACTACAAAGGTACAGGTGGGCAGCTTTGCATAGGTTCAAGTGTTGGCCAACTGAGTTAACCTAGCAACCTTTTGGGTTGCAGGGATAAGATGTTAGTGAATTATGAGGGAGAGATGGCAGAAATTGTGGCAACAGTGTCTGATCACCATAAATCTTTCTACTAAAAGTACAGTTGTGTGAGAAGCCAGGAAGCCAGCAAGAGGATTTCTGGGAGAGGTGGGAGGTGCCTGGTGGCAGCTGTAATATGGAATGGAAGACTCCAGACCACCCCGCAAGAATTGCTCAGACTGTGGTGGCCTGTTTCGCCACAGGTACCACCACTGCCATGAGGGTTTAGGTTTCCAGTGCTACAGGGTGGCTATTGAGAGGGGCATTCAGATTTCAGTTCCATCACTGATGAATAAAAACATTCCCTTCTCCATGTGAGAGCTGGATTCTACCTTAGGTGCAGCTCATGTTAACCTGAATTGTGCGCCAGGTCACTTTTCTTACGCGTGGTGACAGGGCATTTTAGCTCCACTTTTAAAGCTTAGGAGGGACTGATGTAATCACTTTAGCCTCTTTAAGTGTGGTTTCAGGAGGTTTCACTCCACGTTTGATAACCTGGTCCTCTTTGAAGCAGCTATACAACAGGCTTTCCTGCACTGACATCACCATCTGGGCAGACTTTGACACCGGGAAGGCCTACAATACTACTTGGTGGCATATTATCACTGGAAAGCTACCTGAACGCAGTTTTCGAGTATGTCTTCCCATGTTTTAAATCCTACTGCTTTTGCCATAGCTATTAATATTATCATGTCCAATGTTAAATGCCCTGTCCAGTGTTCATTGTTTGTTGACAGCTTCCGTCTTTCGTTCTTCTTAGGGCCTTTTTTTAACAGTTCCCATTCAATTTTAAACTTTCCTAATTTGCAAACGAGGGATAGTATTCTTAATTTTAAGGATACGATGTAGTTTCTGGGCCTCACATTTGTCTTGAATCGTAAGTGGTTGCTGCACCTTGGGGACCTAAAAGACTTGCCATGGAAGCACTCAGCACTTTAAAATATCGTAGCCACAATCCATGGGGAGCAGACTGAACTTGTCTGCTCTGGTTTTACAGGTCTTATGTGATCTACAATCATTGCAGCATGTGTAATCAACAGAGGCATTGGTCCAGCTCATATAGAACCAACTGTACTTTCTACAGTGGCAGGACAAGGAAGCTTCATTTTGCTGGGTACCAAGGCATGTGGGGATTTGAAGGGACAGACAGACAGACAGACAGAGCTGCCAATGAAGCCTGCAGAAAATGTAACATTACAAAATGTGCTAGTCCTCTGCAGTCTGTCATTTTGTTGGTGCATCGCAGATCCGTGCAGTTATGGGAGGAGGAATGGCTGCGAGTGACAGACAATAAGCTGGGGCTAGTGAAGCCAACTGTCCAGCCATAGAGGCCCCCATGCTGGTTGCTCCTATATGAGGTGGCCCTGACCTGCCTCTGAATTAGGTACTTCCTCTAACATAACCCTTTTTATTCCAGTGAGAGGACCCCCATCTATGATGCCTGTGGTGTGCTTTTCAGTGTACACCATATTTTATGTGAGTACATTTTATTGTGTGACAAGCTGGCAGAAGTGCTTTTAGAAGGGGCTGCCATCTTTTTTTTATCTGATGATGCGAGGAGTGTGGTCAAGCTTCTAAAATTTTGTGATATGTCTGGACTCTGGCCTAAGGTTGGAGATTTTAGTGTCCTGCAGTGTGGCTGGCTCTTCCCCTTTTATTCCAGTGGGCAGTCAGCTGCAAGTATCTGCTATATTTTTTTAGCTTACATTTCCATGCAGGCACTAAAGTCTTTGCTGTCATGTGCCCACATAATAATAATAATAATAATAATAATAATAAGTTTTCTAATCTGTCCTTGAGTACTCTTGTTTGCATCCACTTATCAAATTGATCATTTCACTGTGAGAGGTATATTCATTCATCCAGCACACAACATAGGCTTTCATTCAGCACATGTTATTCCTCTTCTGTCACTCTTATATTTTATCCCATCAGATGCAGGCCATCCAGAGTGGAGCCACATTGTCTCTAATCTTAGCTGTAAGTAATGTGCGACTTTTAATTTTTATTTGGGATATGACCTTATCCCATAGATTTTTTGACCTCAGTCCTAGCTAGCACCTTCCTTACACTTACCTCCACCCTTATTCTCATATAAGTTATATTCAGTCCCCTCTCCAAAATTGTTATGCATGAGTTTTTATGTAATAGATTCTATATGTAATTCCATGTTCATCTTGTATTAGGTGCTTCAACCATCCGAGCATATGGTGTGCAGCAGCGGTTCATTCGAGAAAATGAGAATAAGGTGGATGTGAATCAAGTGTGTTATTATCCCAGCATTATTGCAAACAGGTACGATTAAACCAATATTTTGTAAATATTGAAATTATACAGGTCCCTTAAATAATCACACCTTTATCCCTGTTTTGATATATTTATTACATGCTGGGACAGTTTCCATTAATTTTGTTATCTATTTAAGTAATTATATATTATTCATTCTAAATACACAAGGCTCTTAAAGTACCCTTTCTCCCCAAAAATCTTATGAAGGAAGCATGTTCCAAGCCTTAAGGTAGATTCACAAATACAACTTGTGATTGTAGATCTCTAGATAATATGTGCCATTTGTTCCATTTTCATGTTCCCTCATTCATTCCATCTTCTTATACAAATGCATTGATCTCTAACTTTTGATCTAAGAAGTACTGAAAGAGTTAAAACTTGTTTCTTAATCAATGGAAAATCGAGGATGGAATAATGACAGTATTATGAAAAGAATAGATTTCTACTCGCCATGTAGAGGAAATGCTGAGTCACCGACAGGCACAACAAAAGGACTGCTATAAATGTGAGCTGCTTCTAACACAAATAACACACACATTCATGCAAGCACAAATCGCACACATGTGACTGCTGTCACTGACCACCTGGCAGACTTTCCAAATATGTATTGTAAACATAAAAAGAGGTTTTGAAGCAAATGGGTAATGTTCACAACAATTATGGAAGATGCTATGGCTAAAGTTGAACTTGTCCTGTCTCGCTCATTCCAGCAAGTTGTCTAATCAAACTATTTCTGGTTTTCAATCTTTGTTCTGTGGATTCAAGGTGTTTTTTAAAGGCGAGTAAGTGATCTAGGTACAAGCAAAGGTCTTTTGGGAACAGACAATGTTTTTTCTTTGTACCACAAAAACAATGTGTTGATGTACCACAAAAACAATGTGTTGAGTTCCCTACTTGCTGTGCAGTTGCTCAGATGGAAACAACATACTGAAGTTTTCTGCAGGTTTGGGCTTAACCTCCACTGCTTGTGATAGTTACTTAGGGTAACTAGATAATTACTGCATATTCACTCACCTTGCTCATACTCCTTAAATCATATTGCTATCACCATATGGTAAACATAATACAATTTTTCAGAGTTCGTGTCTGGAACATCACTTGTATATAGGTTGAAGAGAACTGAGGCTAGTACTGATCCCTGCGGTAATCTGATCTTGATGGTGAAGAATTTACTAGTGATATCTTTGACTGTGACTTTAAAGTAGCAATTTTTCAGAACACACTCCAATAAATTTGTCATTTTGAGACTTGTAATAGTTTCCTTCAGTTTGAGAATTGTCAAGTTAGACAGTGTCATAGGTTGCTGTTAAATCTATAATTGCCACAGAAGTATTCAGTCATTTCTGAAAACCAGCTTCAGCATATGAGGTAAGGGCCAGAACTTCCACCCTCATGAATATGTCATTACATTCTGTTGTAGATACACGTTTCTAGTAGCTTATAGCACAAACCTATCAGTGGCCTGTGGGTTTTTGTGTGGCCCAACAAAACAGTCAGAATTTTTGTGTAACTTTCCTGAAATGCAAAGTTAACCAAACATGCAATTATTTTAAAAGGTGTACCCTCTGCTTCCTCAAAGTGGCCCCCAAGCCACAACTATTGCCCAACCTTGCTTTAGAGCAATAACTGAGTGGGTCAGTTTGTGTTTTTCTGTGTTTTAAAGTGGCAAGTGTTTCAGATATCTTAAACTGGGTAGAAACTTGGTCAGTGTTCAAAATATTTATGTAGAATTGTTGTAAATAGTCTGTAGCATGTGGTCCCAGGTGTTCAATGAACACTCTGAATAGCCTCTCAAATCCAGCAGCGTTTCTGACTTTAAGCATTTTTGTGGCCTTTTCAAGTTTGTATCTGTGAACGGAATAGATAAGACTTTAATCTTCTTTGGTTTCAGTATTCAGTTCACTTACTTACTTCTTCAACTTGTCTTTCAACTTATGTTCGAGGGGAACTTACACTGCTTGTTCTTTTATACGTAGGGCCATCCGAGGTGCGGACTTTAGAGTTTCCTCATTGTAAACTGAGAGTACAGCTCCCAGTGTATGTACAACAGATCATGCCTTCTGATTGCTATGGGTGAAGTTTAGATTTTCTGTTAGTACTTTGCCATATTTCTTTGTGTTCTTTATTAATTGAAAGCTGTATTTCTTCTTCCAGCTTATGGTCACCCACCTTACAGTATTTCTTCTGTAGTGCTCTTTGTCCAAATAATATATTTCTTCCTGAACTCCCAAGGTATGTTGGGTTTTTCTGCTGTGATCAGTTTTCCAGTGGGCTGAGAGTAAATTTTTGCCGGGGACAGTCCATTCGTACCCATTTCAGTCTGCTTTCCTTATACTCCACCTTGGCTGCTGAATAGATATTATTGGAGGAAGTTGTAATTCTGTGTTAGGTATTACAGGTTTATGTGGGGTCTTCGGGGAAACTCAGTAAAACTGTACTTGGTTTTGCAAAAAGAGTTCCTTCATGTTTTGTTGTTACTAAGCAGAGGTCTGGATTTGTTTGTTTGCGTTCTTACAGATCAGGTGGTTTTCAATCCTTCGTCATCAAAAGCTAAGTAAAGTTGACTCTTACCCATTCCATTTGCTAGCATTTAAAGTTTTTTTATGGTTGCTATTGTATACCCTATCAGTATGGTGACTGTTCAAGTCACCATTGTATAAAACTTTGTCGCTTTGGGTTGCCAGGGGTGGGTTTGACCAATTGGCATTAGATGGTTTACAGATCAACATTATTGTCATTCATGATTTTCATTTGTTATTTTTTCAATGTTACATTGTCTAGTAGAGATGATAAAACTGTACTTCCTAATGTCTTCTTACAGGTACATTATGGAGCCATATACATCATATGTTATACTGGCTACAATTCTGTGTTTATGTATTTTCTCTCGAACTTCAGTTTGTTCATCTAAGTGCGTTTCCTGCAGTGCTATAAGATGTATATTACCATCCATCTAAGTTACCCACATTTATGTCTACTTAGACCTTCTCTGTTTAGTTGCAGGATGTCTATCTGAGGCCTGATAACTTTACTCTGGAGATTCTTATAAGTGCTGCTGTTTGGTTTCTGCTGCTGCCTCTGTAGTTTTTGAGCATGAGAGAAGCAGAAGCAATACCTTGTGCAGTCACCATTTGTGCAGTCTTCCAGATGTTATGCTTGTGCAGACCAGGTTACTAGGTTGCACAATCATGAAGGTTGTGTACACTTCAATGCCCCACAAAGGAGCTATTGTGTTGAGATATGCCTCTGACCACACCATGTTTGAAAGTCCCAGTTTGTTAGAGCATCAGTGTGGATTGTCCAACATGTTTTGCAGGGAATGGTGTAACAACATATCATGGGGAGGAACCAGAGAAAAATGCCATACCCTGTCAATGATGATTGATTTCAAACTCAACAGGAATTGCTGTGAATGCATGGCCCTCTCTCAGTACCCAAATTTACATTACTAAGGGAATTGCATGCAGTGGACATCTTTACTCAAGTATGTCACAAATGAGTCAAGCAATGCAGAAATTTGAGAGAAGCTGAAGGAATGCTTGTGCTCCAGTCATACTAGTGATTTTACCCCTTTTCAAAATTATGTCAGGCTTGGAGTGCATGAACAGCCCAATCAGCCTTTTGATCTACAATGTGTGGCACATGTAGTCCAGGCCGGAGGTGGTTCTGTGATTTCTGAGGGTGCTTCTTGTACGACGACATGGGGCCCATTCATTCAGGTTACATGAACTGGGATGTCCACTTCATAACTCTCGGTGACTTAGTGTCGTACTTTCTTCAAAATACGTGTGATGAGTATGATATGGATATACTGGAGTTCAGACATAACAGCAGTATTCTCAGAGTTGCATGCATAGGTTCTTGATCTGACGAATGCTTCAACATGTTATCGTCCTTTGACCGGACTGCTAAATCAAACAGTCTTGAGCCCATAGAAAATGTATGTGTATCCATTTTTAATGGGGTGAATTGTAGTAGTCAATGTACCTGCAGTCTTACAGCTCTAAGAGATCTAATCAGTGAGTACCTTGAGCTAGATATTGTGAAGTTAGATAAACTTTTGGACTTGTTCTCATAGAATTGAGCCCATTATCAATGCTAGGGATGGTGTTAGATGGTGTAAGAGTGGTTTCCCACAAGGGTGATTATTTCATCAGCTGTGATTATGTCAGTGACTATACCTACGCAGTATTATTATTTTCCCATTATTTGTCACACTAATGAAACAACAGACAGATGACCTTACTGATGTCGTCTCAGATAGATAACCAATTCAAACACTGTAAACTGTAGCTTGGAATGTCAACAATGTAAGGAAAAGGATATATTTCTAATCACTGTGAAGATGACCAAACTGAGCTGCAACAAGCACAACAAAAATATTGTTAACATTTATCTTTTGGCCAAAGCCTTCTTCAGAAAAGAACACACACACATTCATTCACGCAAGCAAGACATCATGCACGTGATGGCCGTTTCCAGCAGCTCTGGCCAGAATGTAGCTGTTACATTGAACAGAAGCAGCAGTCTGGAGAGGATGGGGAATGTTAAGAGATAGCAGTCTAGTCCTTGTACGCTCTGCCAGACTGCATTCTTCTCTTTCCCCAATCGGACCCTGCTAACAGGTGCAGCGTTGGGAGGCTACGGGCAGGGAGGTGGAGGGGGGGGGGGGGCAGAAAAGGACAGTAGTAGTACAGAAGGGTGGTGCGGTTGGCAGAGGGTGGCACACAATTGGGGGGGGGGGGGGGCGGGGGGAGAATGTGAATAGGGAGAAGGTGATAGGACAGAGGAGGCTTAAAGTGTTGGGCTGGCGGTGTGGGGATAGTTGGTTGAGACCAGGATAGTTTAGGGAGTGGAGATGATGATGTAAGGATATGCTGTTCAGAAAATTTGGCAGTGGAGGAGACCGACCGACCCCCCCCCCCCCCCCCACACACACACACAAAAACACCCCCCCCCCCCCCCTACCTACCTTCCTTCATACCTCTTGACACTGCATGTGGCAGTCTTCATAACTCCCTCTAGTCTCTGCATGTTCCTCCAGACAGCACTGTCCCCTCCATTCACCTGTACCATGATATCCCTGTCCCCTCCAGACAGCTGCTTTTGTTCAGCGTGTCACTTGCATTATGGTGCGAGCTGCCGGAGACACTGGTCATGTGTCCGTAACATGAGCTAGCTTGTGTTGTGTGGTGTGGTGTGGTGTGTGTGTTCCTTCAGTAGAAGGCTTTGATTGAAAGCTAATTAATAATGATCTCTTTGTTGTGCCTGTCTGCAACTCAACATGTCATCTGTACAGTGAGTAGTAATGTATCCTTCTCTTTTTATTGCAGATAACCCATTTGTTCCTTCTTTGTGGAAGTTTCCAAACTGTTGAGTTGTTAAGGAACTCTGTGATACACTATACACTATTCCAAAAGTTGCACTGTAGAGAGCCCCTTGGTGTTTGAGTAAAGAGGCAGATGTGCTTATGACTCATTCAATGTTGTTCATAATTTATTTTAATCAAACAACTCTCTGACACTGCTCAGCAAGAGAAGGCTGATTAGTATTGTACTGTCTGACTTTAGTTGATCAGTCAGGCAAATTGGAGCTCTAAAAGAATTGCTGTCAATTAGTACTCATCCTGCAAAAGTAAGCATTGTGTCCAAATGACTTTTTCTGAATGTAAGGACAGTGAGCATTAGTAGTTAAACTTTCAGTACAATTTTCTATGCTCATGAAGCATTCCAAAATCTTTAGCTCAGTTTTGAAGGGAATCTGCTTGTAATGGAATAGTAACTATTGTTACGCAGACAGGTCAAGTTACTGTGAAGACAGTGTCTCGGCTTTACGATTACAAAGGGTGATATATTGTGGAATTGTGATAGAACATAGACGGTCAGGAAGTGAACTCCTGGAGACTATAAACTGCTAGCTGCAGTTGTTTGAGTAACCATGAAAATAACATAGAGCAGAGGAGGAGATGTGTGGTTAAAATCGCTGTGCAGAATGAAATATATGAAATGGAGTGCTCCAAGTGAACCTTAAATACATGATACAGATCTATGATTAAAGGTATTACAAAAGTTGTGCTGCCATTTATCAGGATCCAGGTATATACCACCAAAGAAATGATGGTTAGGAGAGAAGGATGAGACTTCAGTTCATCCATTAATGATATGTAAAACTTGGGGTATGCTTTGTGGGAGGTATGACACACCAACTAGTCATAATAAAATTCTGTACATCATGTTCCAGCTCCTTGTGAAGCAAAATTAAAAAATCATACTGACTTTTTAAAATTTAGTGTTGTATAAAAATCCTTACTGGAATGGAAATTTAATTTTAATACGCCTCTCAAAAACTGAAGAGTGTATCTGCCCAAAAATTCATACTTTTGCCATCAGTTAATGCTGAAAACTTGTGAGGAGTCATAGCTTTGTCTTGTCCCTAGTTATTTTTTCAGTGGATTTCCAGCATTGGTTTTCTTGCTAAAATACCATGATAAAAGTTCTCACAGGTGCAGTAATATCATGGTCAACTAATATATTGTTTCTGTTCCACACAGGATGTTCCAGCATTATGTTTTTATTTATATTATTGTGTTTTATCAGTGTAATCACATGTAACATTTTTGCAACTTTCAAATGAAAATTATGCCCAAAAATAAGGTAACAGTTGTGAATGCCCACTGTAACCCATTATACAGATTTTTTATTTATTTTACAACAATCATTCAATAAATAATGCCCACCCCTCCTCTCTCTCTCTCTCTCTCTCTCTCTCTCTCTCTCTCTCTCTCTCTCCCCCCCAGGGGATCCACAACTCTTTTGTGGATACGTGTGTAGCGAGCACGGGACCCCGAGCTAATGTGGCCTTCCTTCTTTTCCGGGCTGCATACCCCCCCTTTCCATATCCTTCCCCATCCCCCATCTTCGCCCCCCCCCCTCACCTCTGGCTCTTTCCGTACCTTTCTCCCCCTCTGGGAGTATGGTTTGTGCCTACGTCCGGAGACGGACGCTTGTAAATGTACCGCACTCTTCGCCTTCCTTGCTTGTTTGTCTTCATCTTTCTTCGTTCTTCTCTTTCCCTTACCTCTTCTCTTTACCTCTTCTCTTTACCCTTTTCTCCGCTGCGGCGTTTGAGACCTCTCTTCTTTCCTTTCCCTGTCTCTTTCTTCCTCCCTGTGCGTGTCTGAAGGCCGACCCACGCACTTCCATGCGTAGCCGGTGACGGGGTAACGCGTAATTCCCCGCCCCGGGTAGACAGGTAGGACACGTACGTACCCCCTGGTAACGGCCAGGCCCAGGGAGGGGTGATTACCCGAGCTGATACCTTCCGAAAGTGCCGATTGGTCCCTCCGTCCGTTTGTCGGGAGGTGTGACCTGAGGTGTGAACAATCACCTAAGGCGGGTGTGCCCTCGGTGAGGGCCCCCACAAGGGAGGAGCGCGCCATCGGAGACGCCGGTAATCATGGGGGATTCTTCCGCAATGGTTTCCTCACCTTCCACTATGTCTGCTCACAAACGTAAGTTCACTGAGTCTCAGCCACAGACGGTTCTTCCATCGTTGCCACAGTTCCTTGTTGTTTCTCGGTCTGACGAAGGTCACGACTTTTCCACGGTCAACCCTTTCATTATTCAGAAAGGTGTCGACGCAATTGCGGGTCCTGTAAAGTCTTGTTCCAGATTACGGAATGGCACCCTGTTGTTGGAAACACACAGTGCCCTCCAGGCTCAAAAATTGCTGCGTACTTCTCTGCTCCACACCTTCCCTGTCCGGGTGGAACCGCACCGTACCTTAAATTCCTCGCGTGGAGTCGTTTATACACGCTCCCTCGATGGATTGTCTGACGAAGAAATTCAGCACTATCTGTCTGACCAAGGAGTCACGGCTGTTCATCGGGTTATGAAAAGGGTTGACTCGAACATCATTCCAACCCGCACTGTCTTCTTGACATTTGACAAAGTTCAACTCCCATCAAAAATCAAAGCAGGCTATGAGATAATTTCCGTTCGCCCTTATGTCCCAAACCCTACGCGTTGCTATCGATGTCAGCGGTTCAATCACACCAGCCAGTCCTGTTCCAATCCGGCCAAATGTGTTACGTGTGGCGGGGATGCCCATGAGGGTGCTTGTCCACCTCCATCCCCTCGCTGCATCAACTGTATGGGTGACCACGCTGCTTCCTCTCGAGATTGCCCTGTTTTTAAGGATGAAAAGCTGATCCAGGAAATAAGAGTGAAGGAAAAGGTGTCGACCTTTGCTGCCCGAAAGTTACTCGCCAGTCGACAGCCCACCGTGCCTCAGAAAGGAAAATACAGCGCTGTCCTTGCTTCTCCTCGGCCAACAAAGGAGGCGGCCACGCAGACTTGCGACCTCACATTTAGTACCACGGTCGTCAGATCGGCCAGCGCAAAGATCGCCCGTTCAACCTCACCTCTTTCGCCTGCCCACTCTATGGCTCACCCTTCGTCGGGTTCTGCTAAATCTCGAGCCCCAAAGTCAGACGCCAAGTCTTCAAAAAAAGAGCATTCTCGTGATGAGTTTTTATGTACTGCAACTTCACAACCATCGGTTCCTCCTTCATCTAAACATACCTCCAAGAAGGCTACGAAGAAACACAGTTCCTCTCCTTCTCCGCCAAGGCATGTCCCATCTACAGCACCACCTGGCGGAAATCGCCCTCGGCCATCTTCTGTGTCACCGAGGCGCACTGTTGGTGGCCGGTCAACTGGCCGATCGTTGGTGGCAGGAGCTGCTCCTGACCAACCTATGGATCAGGATCTTCTGCCTTCGACTGAATGCCATTCCATGCTGTCGGTCGCAAGCTCTGAGCAGTCGTTGAGTTGACAGCACCCTTGGTGACGTTCCTCCATTTTCTGTTCACCCTATGTCCATTATCCACTGGAATATCCGCGGCATTCGCGCCAATCGGGAGGAATTGTCGATCCTCTTACGATCCTACTCGCCGGTCATCTTCTGTCTTCAGGAAACAAAGCTGCGTCCCCATGACCGCTTTGTTCTCCCTCATTTTCAGTCCGTCCGATATGACCTCCCCTCTGTTGAAGGCACTCCAGCCCATGGAGGACTCATGATTCTGCTCCATGATACTCTCCATTATCACCCAATCCCCTTAAACACTTCCTTCCAAGCTGTCGCCGTCCGTCTTTCCCTTTCTGGATACACGTTCTCTCTTTGTACGGTATACATTCCATCGTCTACACCAATGGCACGAGCTGATCTCCTTCATCTTCTTGATCAGCTTCCACCCCCCTATTTGCTGGTTGGGGACTTCAATGCCCACCACCCGCTTTGGGATCTCCACATCCTTGTCCACGTGGCTCACTATTGCTAGACGTCTTCCACCAAGTGGATCTAGTCTGCCTCAACACTGGGGTCCCCACATTTTTGTCTGCCTCCACGGCAAATTTATCCCATTTGGACCTTGCGGTCGGTACTGTTCCGCTAGCTCGGCGCTTCGAATGGTTCGCCCTTGATGATACACACTCGAGTGACCACTTTCCATGTGTTCTTCGACTGCAGCCTCAACTGCCATATATGCGCTCGCGACGCTGGAAGTTTGCCCAAGCCGATTGGACACTTTTTTCGTCTCTAGCGACATTCTATGACCGTCGCTTTCCCAGCGTCGACGATGAGGTCACACATTTTACCGACGTTATTCTCACAGCTGCGGAACGTTCAATACCACGCACCTCCGAATTGCCCCGGCGCCCTCCAGTTCCTTGGTGGAACGAGGCATGCCGTGACGCAATACGTGAGCGGCGACGTGCTCTTCGCATTTTCCGTCACCATCCAACTTTGTCCAACTGTATCCGATATAAGCAGCTCCGTGCGCGATGCCATCGCGTCATCCGCGATAGCAAGAAGGCAAGCTGGAAATTCTTTACTAGCTCATTTAACAACTTCACTCCCTCCTCGGAAGTTTGGAGTCGGCTTCGACGGTTCTCAGGCGCGCCTAGTTTCTCCCCGGTCTCTGGGCTCACTGTCGCGCATGATACCTTAGTGGACCCCGTCGCAATTTCTAACTCATTGGGTCAGCACTTTGCTGAGATTTCGAGCTCTTCAAATTACCCGCCAGCGTTTCTCCCGAAGAAACGTGCAGCGGAAGTGCGACATCTTGCTTTCTCCTCTCAAAATCGCGAAAGCTACAATACTGTTTTCTCCATGCGCGAACTCCAACATGCACTCTCTTCTTCTCGCTCCTCCGCCCCAGGACCGGATGGTATCCATGTCCAAATGTTGCTGCATTTATCAACCCAT
Source organism: Schistocerca serialis cubense (assembly GCF_023864345.2). Taxonomy (NCBI): domain Eukaryota; kingdom Metazoa; phylum Arthropoda; class Insecta; order Orthoptera; family Acrididae; genus Schistocerca; species Schistocerca serialis. The sequence goes on from NC_064645.1 coordinate 340,850,626, forward strand.
AGCCTGCGTTACCTCCTTCGCCTTTATAATCGAATTTGGACCGACAGTACCTTTCCCAGGCGATGGCGGGAAGCTATTGTCGTTCCCGTTCCAAAACCTGGAAAGGACAAACATCTCCCCTCTAGCTATCGCCCCATTTCTCTCACGAGTAGTGTCAGTAAGGTTTTGGAGCGTATGGTGAATTACCGTTTAGCTTGGTGGCTGGAGTCCCGCAGTCTTTTAACACCAGCCCAATGCGGATTCCGAAAGCATCGTTCTGCTGTTGACCATCTTGTTGCTCTCTCCACTTATATCATGAACAATTTTCTCCGGAAACGCCAAACGGTAGCAATATTTTTTGATCTGGAGAGAGCGTACGATACCTGTTGGAGGACAGGCATCCTCCGCACACTGTTCTCTTGGGGCTTTAGAGGCCGGCTGCCCCTTTTTCTTCGCGAATTTATGGCAGAGCGCACATTTAGGGTGCGGGTGAACACTACTCTCTCCCGTACTTTCTCCCAAGACAACGGGGTACCCCAGGGCTCCGTGCTGAGTGTTGTACTGTTTGCCATCGCCATTCATCCAATTATGGATTGTCTCCTTCCTGATGTCTCGGGCTCCCTCTTTGTGGACGATTTTGCGATCTACTACAGCTCTCAACGGACCAGCCTTCTTGAAAGACGTCTTCAAGGATGTCTCGATCGCCTCCACTCGTGGAGCATCGAATCCGGCTTCCGTTTCTCACCCAGTAAGACCGTTTGTGTTAATTTTTGGCGACGTAAGGAGTTTCTTCCGCCCTCCTTACATCTAGGTCCTGTCAACCTTCCGTTTTCCGACGTCGCTAAATTCTTGGGTCTTATGTTTGACAGAAAACTGTGCTGGTCCTCCCACGTTTCCTATTTTCGGCTCGCTGTCTGCGTTCCCTTAACACCCTCCGTGTCCTGAATGGTACCTCTTGGGGAGCGGACCGGGTGGTCCTTCTCCGCCTCTATCGCGCCTTAGTGCGCTCGAAATTGGATTATGGAAGCATAGTCTACTCCTCTGCTCAGCCGTCTATTCTTCGGCGTCTCGACTCTATCCACCACCGTGGATTACGTTTAGTGTCCGGAGCTTTTTACACCAGCCCTGTGGAAAGCCTTTATGCTGAGACTGCTGAACCTCCGCTGTCCAATCGGCGGGCAGTCCTTCTGAGTCGTTATGCTAGCCATCTGTCTTCCATGCCTGCTAATCCAGCCCATAACCTTTTTTTCGACGCCTCCTTTGATGTCGGGTATTCAGGCCGCTCCTCCTCCCTACTACCCCCGGGAGTCCGCTTCCGTCAACTGCTCCATTCTCTTTCCTTCCGCTTTCCTAAAACCTTCTTGACAACTTGGGGTACAGCACCGCCTTGGCACCGTCCCCGGATCGACTTGCTCAGAGACCTATGTCAATTTCCCAAGGATGGTACCCCTACACTTGTTTACCGTCGGGCATTTGCTGCTCTATGTGCACAAATGACGGAAGCCACATTTATTTACACCGATGGCTCGAAAACATCGTTAGGTGTAGGGAGTGCCTATATTGTTGGCGACACCCCAAATCACTTTCGGCTTCCCGACCAGTGTTCGGTTTATACTGCGGAGCTTTACGCTGTTCTCCAGGCTGTCCACTACATCCGCCGCCATCAGCAGATACAGTACGTAATCTGCTCAGATTCTCTCAGCTCTCTCCTAAGTCTCCAAGCTCCTTACCCTGTGCACCCTCTGGTCCACCGGATTCAGGACTGTCTGCGCTTGCTCCACCTGGGGGGCGTCTCAGTGGCGTTCCTCTGGCTCCCGGGACACGCTGGTATCTGTGGAAATGAGGCGGCCGATATAGCGGCCAAGGCTGCAGTCTCTCTTCCTCGGCCAGCTCTTCAGTCTCTTCCGTTTACCGATCTACGGAGCGGTTTATGTCGCCAAGTTACTCATTTATGGCATGCGCATTGGTCAACACTTCCCCACAATAAATTGCGGGAAGTGAAAGCCGTTCCTTGCGCTTGGACCTCTTCCTCCCGAACGCGTCGTCGGGAGGAGGTAATTTTAGCTCGACTCCGGATAGGGCACTGTCTTTTTAGTCATCGACATCTTTTAAGCGGTGATCCTCCCCCACTCTGTCCCCACTGCTCTCAGCTGTGGACGGTCAGACACCTTTTAATTGAATGCCCCTATTTTAATCCGTTACGCTCCCGTCTACAGCTATCGCCTGATCTATCGTCGATTTTAGCAGATGACACGCGCTCAGCTGACCGCGTTCTACAGTTTATTAGTGACAGTGAAATGACGTCAGTCATTTGAAGTTTTTTTTTGGGGGACAACCAACCCCTTTCTATAGTGGACTTTTAAGCATTCCTTCTGCCTTTAGTTTCTCAAATTTTCTGACTTTGTTTCCATTGCTGCTGATTTTAAATTTCGTTTTTTTCCTGTTTTCTACGTCACGGGCTGGGCGCTAATGACCATAGAAGTTTTGCGCCCTAAAAAAAAATTTCTCTCTCTCTCTCTCTCTCTCTCTCTCTCTCTCTCTCTCTCTCTCTCATAATAGGAAAGTGCACGTTTTAGGTGCTTCATGTTTTCTGAGCATGTGTGTGAACTTTCAAACACGAGGCACAGCATTATCTATCAAAATGGTGTCTGCACAAGACACTAATTACCAGGTGTGCTTTGAATTCTTCAGTGTGGGGAGAGGTATCCTGTCACAGCCACTGCTCCCAACAGAATGAACTGTGTGGGTGCCATTATTGGTACAGACCATAGCATCCCAACTCGAAAATTGGCTCTACAGCTATCAATGAGCTTTGGAAATGCATATGCAGTGGTTCAGATTCTTGGATATTCGAAGGTGTGAGCAAGGCTGGTTCCATGAATGAATGCTCACAACAGACCATAAGATTCAAAGAAAATGTAATTTTATCTGAAATATTAAAGCAATTTGGTTCCATTGGTGAGGCCTTATGGAAAGTGGTTACGTCGCTTTGAACCAAAAACATAAATTCAGGCACCAGAGTGGCATCATCTGCAATAACCAAGAAAGAAGACATTTAAGAAGTTTCCCTCTGCTGGCAAAGTCATGATGACAGTCTTCTGGGTCATGGATGTGTTGCCAAAAGGTAACCATTAATTCAGAGGCTTAAGTGAACTGAGGAACAGTTTTTGTTGTGTTCATCTGTTGTGTTCATCTGTTGTGTTCAGTCTGACAAGAATAAATAAAGAAATCATGCTAATACATAATACACACCCAAACACAAGTCTCAGAACCCAGGAACATGTCATCAAATTTAGTTGGACATCATTGCCTCTTCCCCTCGTAGCCCGGACCTGACACGCACTGAATTCCATCTGTTTATGTAATTTAAACGTGGGAAAATATAGAGTACACTTCAAACATGATAATTAAGTCACACAATTAAAAAAACAAACCTATTGTGAGTATAGAACAATAGCTTTCACATGATGAAGACCAAGTAAGAAGATAGTACACATAAAAGTTGTGTTGTTTCATACAGTCACCATATTGTAACTCTTCATAAAACAAATATATTTTGTGAAAAAAAATTGTGGGGCATTTATTTATTGAAGGGTTCTTTTATATTTGATAATCTGAGGAGGAAGTTATACTCTCAGGCACATAAGTGTTCATTACGATTTACATAGATACAATTACAGTTTTGACCAGTACACTTCATTGTAGAGTGTAGTATATCCTTGTTCAGGAAAGTGGAAAATTTAGTAGCATAGAAATCTTTCTTTTTCTTGTCCATGAATGAAATGATATGATCATTATTTGATTGTTCTCTTACTTTTCTGCCTATGTGCTTATTTTCATTAAGTAAAACATTTTGTGTGCTGTTTCAGGTGGCTTGCTGTCAGATTAGAGATGATTGGCAATTTAATAATACTATTTTCATCACTGTTTGCGGTCTTGGGTCGTGATTCCATAAATGCTGGAATAGTGGGACTGTCTGTCAGCTATGCACTCCAGGTATGCACCTAGCATTATTTTAGGAAATTAACTCTATTCTTTTGTTTACTGATAAAACTAACTTCTGGTGAAATTTTTTAACACCATATGAAAGTGATGTTGTTTGAGCTGCCTCATATGTATGTAATGCAAGGAAAGAAAAAGGAACACAACAATCAGAAAGGATTATCGGCACATGTAAGAAAGCTGTAATCTCTAGATGGAAACAAGTGGGAAGTGGGATTGTACCTAACTAAATAATAAGCCTTTGATAAAATACAGGATGTATAAAAAATTTTAGGGATTTATTTCAACATTATTACAAAACGTTCATATGAAGATGGGTCCAAAAAATCCTTTGTTAGGGAGGTATGAAAGGAATTCAGTGTAGTCACTCCTGGGTGTGTAGTTTACATCAAATGTGTATTTTTACTCACCTTGGTGTATGTAGTTGATCATGGCATTTGTTTTGTTTGGTTATTCTTTGGTCACCAGTAACTTGATAACCAGTTTCCGATCACTTTAATTGGACTAAGGAGATACACCGTGTGACCTGCACGACCAACAGATTTGAATCTTATGTTTTTCTACATTCGGGACTATAAAGCCCTTGGTGTGTTAAACTCCCATAACCAGTGTCAATGTTGTGATGAAGAATATTTAAAAATGAATTTGACCAAATACACAGTACACAGATAGTTTTGCGCAGAGTGCAGAACATGGTCTCAGGAGAGTCATGGAAGCACGAGGTGATCACTTCAGGCAATTTCTGTAAATGCAAATGTGTTTCGTTAATGCGTCTTTCTTGCTCCATGAATAATAAAGCTTTTCATAACTCCCCAATAAAGGATTCTGAGACCTGTGTGCATGAGAATTTTCCTTCGTCCATGTGAACTTTTGGTAATGTTTTGATGTCAAGAATAAATCCCTCAAGTTTGACACATTTTCTGTACACCCTGCCAAAAAAACCACAGAGCAAGCATTTTGTTAGAAGGTATACTCCAGACAGTGGAGAAGAAATTTTTCAAAATCTAGGAGTTGAACTGTTTTTTCATACATGCATTCTTGACATGAATGGGAGCAATGCGTTCTAACAAGTATGTGTGCTGAAAACTAACACACAAAATGCCAAAAAACCAGTAGTTCACTTCTCAGTATTACCTTCAACAGTCCAGCACCTCTCAAGAGTACTGTATACAAGTGAATTAACAATTGTTAACTGTCGAGTGGCACAAAAGATTGATCTACGGAGTCAAAGCAACTTGCGGAATTCTCAATGAGCTGTTCAGGATCTGGGGACCCTAAGCTCCTCTCCTCCACTTTACATCAGCTGCTGTGTGGGGGGGGGGAAACAGAATTGAAGACTATTAAATGAATCTTACCATGGAACAAATGAATGTTTAAATCAGTGTAGTCCTCAACATTTGCTACATGATTTCATTCACAAGTGAATCGTCCAATCAGACATGTCGAAACCTGCCCTGAAATTTTTTATACGGGAAGAATACACAATAGAAATACATGACAAAGTCTGCTAAGATGGGCTACTGGAAAAATTATTGCAGAATACTGCTTTGTACAGCCCTTCCCACCTAGCACACAAATAAATAAGTGAGCATAAGCAGTGGTGGCAAGAGTATAACAACACACAGTGGGTGAATCCACTGGAATTTCAAGTACTTGCAGCGTACCAAAAACTTGTTTGTATCTATTGGTTAGCATGAATACCTAAACTGTTGCAAATATAATCATTACAAAAGTGACTAACTGAGACATGTGGCAACTCATGACAAGAGTTTATAGACATCATCTACACTTTAAGCCAGATTTAAATTTGTTGAAATGCAGTAGTACATGCTCCTAGATCATTTTATAACAGTTTGTGCTAAGTTCTTATAATAATTTTCGAATTTTGTACAGTTTAGTCACAATGGAATAGTTACTTGTTTACAGTAGTCACAAAGATGCATAGTGTCTGTTTAGTGACAAAACAAACATTTGCCTTATGCTAGGCACACCTAACAAACGAAACAAATTTTGGATCAAATGCTGAAAACAACAATCTTGTATTTTTTGCAAAAAGGGTGGAGAGGGAGAGGGAGAGGGGGAGGGGGAGGGAGAGGGAGAGGGGGAGGGGGAGACTAAAGCTTCTAAATAGTTCTTTCATACATTTCTGAGTTTAGTTTTAGAGCCTATTTCTTTCTTTCTTGTGATTGTTCCTTCTATGTGTAAACTTCTCATTGAAATTTTATGAACAGAAATTGGTTTATGTGCACAGTGAAATTTAACTTCTTTTCCCTCCTTTGTTTAATCAAAAATTCACATTTTATCATCACTGATAACTACTGTAGTGGGAAGGTGGTGGCATTCCGGTCTTCTTGCCCAAACAACAGTGCCCTGACTTGTCAGTTATTTTCTGTTTCTTCTAATGTTGCCATATTTATCAAAACGTTAACCCAATGCAAATGATTGTTGAAGAAATTGACTAGAAAATCTCACAGTTGTAATTGTCAGGACAATTAGGTGATGTTGATTGCATACCATGTTCTTCATATTTCATTTTTCCATGTTTTGAGAATGTTAATTGGATTGAATAACTACAAAAATCTAGAAAACACCCCCTCCCCCACACCCACACAAAATAATCAGGAATTTTATGTGGAAAACACAATGAATATTAATTCATTTTGATTATTTCCACTGTTACTGATTATTGATGCTGTAAAAGGAACTATCTATCTGTTGTTAGTTTACATGTACATCTATAACCACACTCTGCAAACTACTGTGAAGTGCATGGCTAAGGGTGTTTCCCATTGTATCACATATTGTGGTTTCTCCCAGTTACATTATTATATGGAGCACAAATGCCTCCGTGCACTTGGAAATTAATGTAATTTAGTCTCTGTACTGCGTGTGGAACTGCATATTAAATGAATTCAAAATTTAAGAGAATTGCAGTTCTCAATAGGTGTGTTCAATAAACTACCAGTTAAGTGAACTTTGCTTTCCAAGTTACAGTCATGTTGTGTGGTATGTTACATAAACTCAGGCACCTCATCTAAAACTGTGTGCCAACCGTGTTGCACTTGAGCAGTCTGCTCCAGCTCCATTGGGGGTAAATGTTTCTCGAGCTGACTGACATCCAATAAAACAGGCAGTTTCCATTATTGTTCTATGCTCTTGCAGACACTCTTAGTGTCACACACTTAGCGACACACTTTGACAGTGTGTTTGCTTGGGATAACCTTGCAATGTATATATTTAAAAAAAAAAAAAAGCCAAGTTTTGACAGGTGAATTATGCTATTCCCTAATCAGTCCTAAAGACAAGGTATTAATGCAACATGGGCATAAAGTGGTACTACTTTAAATACCACCTGCACTTGTAAATACACTGCCTGACAAAAACAGTTCAGCACCTAGGAGGGGAGGAGGAGGAGGAGGAGGAAAGAAAATGCAAATTTGTGGATTGAGAGGGTGTGTGATATTCCAATAATTACAAAATGAAATCCAATTTACAAAGAACTTGGCAATATGAACCCGCTTACCAGTATGGCATTGCACTCTTTGTGGCCTAGATGCATGCACTGATTTGGTTGGGAATGGTGTTATAAAGCCAATGTATCCTCCTGAGGCAAGCTGTCCTGCAATGGTTGTAATTGGTTCATGATATTCTGGGTATTGTCACTGGAATGGAGTTGATGCTCGAGCTAGCACCATCGGTGTTAGATCGGGGACAGATCTGGGGATTTTCCTGGCCATGAGAGTTCCTTTAAATCACACAGCCAGTTCATAAAGACAATAGTATTGTTGGAAGGTGGCCCCACAATACTGTTGTATGAAAGGTAACACATGAGGATCCATGTCCATGATATACTGTTAAGCCATCGGAGATACCTCGGTCAATACCAGCTGTGACCTGAAGTAATATCTGATGGCTTCCCACACAGTGGTGCCAGGAATAATGCTGCTGTGCCACTCCAAAAAATTAGAAGAAAGGGCCTCTCCTCAGTTGGCTGTTGTACTCTCCATTGATGGTCATTTGGCATAGTGCAGTTAATATGATACTAGTCATCAGCAGTTTGTACTTCCCCAACATGGCACCACTCCAGAGACAGCTATTTGTGTTGCGGTAGTAATGGCTGTCTGCACTTAGGATGTTAAGTCCTTAGTCCAGCTGCTGCTATTCTATGACAAGTGTTCTGGGATGAGACGGAATGCTGCAGAGAGTCAGTTGCTTGTTCTTAGATGGCAAGTGCTAATGTGAAGGGATTATGATAGGTTCAGTGCACAAATGGCAATCCTCCCTTGTGGTAGTCAGATGTGACAGACCGGAACCTTGACAATGAGTATGTCTGTCCTCATGTTCCCATGCAGTCCAACATTGGATCACTGTCACATCAAAGTACCCTACAAATTTGAATTTGCACAATTCGACCAGCCTACCAAATGAAGACCCACAGAGAGACCCCTTTCAAATGTCTCAGCTGCTGGGAACACTGTCTCATGCGAGTACAAGGTATCCCTGTGTCCTTCACAATAGTCATTAAACATCTGATGCAGTTCATGCCTCATACACTGAAGCATGACAGAAACTGGTATAGGCATGTGTATTCAGATGCAGAAATATGTAAACAGGCAGAATATGGCGCTGTGGTCGGCAACGCCTACGTAAGACAAGTGTCTGGTGCAGTAGTTAGATTGGTTACTGCTGCTATGATAGCAGGTTATCAAGATTTAAGTGAGTTTGAACGTGGTGTTACAGTCTGCGCACGAGCGATGAGACACATCATCTCTGAGGTAGTGATGAAGTGGCGATTTTCCTATACGATCATTTCACGAGTGTTCAGGCATCGTGGCGGTTGGAGGAAAATCTTGCAAGAATGGGACCAATGAGAACTGAAGAGAATTGTTTAATGTGGCAGAAGTGCAATCCTTTTGTAAATTGCTTCATATTTCAGAGCTGGGCCATAAAAAAGTATCAGTGTGTGAACCATTCAACAAAACATCATCAGTCATCGGAGCCAAAGCTCCACTCGTGTACCCTTGATGACTGGACAATGCAAAGCTTTGCACTGACCCGGGGCCTGTCAGCACTGACATTGAAGTGTTGATGACTGGAAAATGTTGCGTGGTGGACGAGTGTTGTCTGAAATTGTATTGAGTGGATGGACGTGTATCTGTATGGAGACAACCTCATGAATCACTGGATCCTGCATGTCAACAGGGGACTGTTCAAGCCGGCGGAGGCTCTGTAATGGTGTGGGGCATGTGCAGTTGGAATGATATGGGACCCCTTATATGTCTAGATAAGATTCTGACAGGTTACACATACGGAAGCATTCTGTCCGGTGCATTCTGACGGACTTGGGCAATTCCAGCAGGACAATGCGACACTCCCATACATCCAGAATTGCTACAGAGTGGCTCCAGGAACACTATTCTGAGTTTAAACATTTCTGCTGGCCACCAAACTCCCCAGACATGAACATTATTGAGCATATCTGGAATGCCTTACAACGGGCTGTTCAGAAGAGATCCCCACCCCCTCATACTCTTACAGATTTATGGACAGTCCTGCAGGATTCATGGTGTCTGTTCCCTCCAGCAGTACTTCAGACATTAATCTGGTCCATGCCAGGTTGTGTTGTGGCACTTTTGCGTGCTCGCGGCGGCCTACACGGGTATGAGGCAGGTGTACCAGCTTCTTTGGCTCTTTAATGTACATACCATACCAGGCCTGGTAACAACACTAAACACCAACAGCACAATGCAACCCACTCTGGTAGCTGTTTTCCTTGTCATGCAGAGTTCCAACTCTCAATCATGCCTATGGTGTGTTCATGTTGGAAATTATATTGACATCCAATCATGTCTTCTGGGTACTTTGTTTGCCAAGGAACTCCCACTGATGCCAGTAAGGAATTTGAGAAACAAACATGATTGAAACGAAACACAGGAATGGAAAATAATCAGTACAATCAGTAAAGGTTGATATTTTTCAAATAGGTCAGTTTTGGTCTGTATTTTTGAGTTTTAGTCTGTAAAGTCAGTATTTTATCATGCATTTTTTAAAATTATTGTAATGTGAAAAAAATTTGAGGTTGGTAATGTAATGTGTTCTGTCAAATGGATTGAAAAATTAGAAAATACTATTGAGAAGGCTCAGAGTTACTATTTCCATTGATTGCTTGATTGAGTTCTTTATTAATCTGTGAAACAATTTACTTCGTGTGGATTTTGTCATTAGCAATGTGAACAAATTAACAGCTTGAAATTTGTTACGCACTAATCCACAAGTTTTTTTACACACACACACACACACACACACACACACACACACACACACACACACAGTCTTCAATTCAGGAACCTGCTTCTGTCCAGGTTCTCCATTACCATGTTAAACAGGTTTCTCATTTTATTAGTATATACACTCCTGGAAATGGAAAAAAGAACACATTGACATCGGTGTGTCAGACCCACCATACTTGCTCCGGACACTGCGAGAGGGCTGTACAAGCAATGATCACACGCACGGCACAGCGGACACACCAGGAACCGCGGTGTTGGCCGTCGAATGGCGCTAGCTGCGCACCATTTGTGCACCGCCGCCGTCAGTGTCAGCCAGTTTGCCGTGGCATACAGAGCTCCATCGCAGTCTTTAACACTGGTAGCATGCCGCGACAGCGTGGACGTGGACCGTATGTGCAGTTGACGGACTTTGAGCGAGGGCGTATAGTGGGCATGCGGGAGGCCGGGTGGACGTACCGCCGAATTGCTCAACACGTGGGGCGTGAGGTCTCCACAGTACATCGATGTTGTCGCCAGTGGTCGGCGGAAGGTGCACGTGCCCGTCGACCTGGGACCGGACCGCAGCGACGTACGGATGCACGCCAAGACCGTAGGATCCTACGCAGTGCCGTAGGGGACCGCACCGCCACTTCCCAGCAAATTAGGGACACTGTTGCTCCTGGGGTATCGGCGAGGACCATTCGCAACCGTCTCCATGAAGCTGGGCTACGGTCCCGCACACCGTTAGGCCGTCTTCCGCTCACGCCCCAACATCGTGCAGCCCGCCTCCAGTGGTGTCGCGACAGGCGTGAATGGAGGGACAAATGGAGACGTGTCGTCTTCAGCGATGAGAGTCGCTTCTGCCTTGGTGCCAATGATGGTCGTATGCATGTTTGGCGCCGTGCAGGTGAGTGCCACAATCAGGACTGCATACGACCGAGGCACACAGGGCCAACACCCGGCATCATGGTGTGGGGAGTGATCTCCTACACTGGCCGTACACCACTGGTGATCGTCGAGTGGACACTGAATAGTGCACGGTACATCCAAACCGTCATCGAACCCATCGTTCTACCATTCCTAGACCGGCAAGGGAACTTGCTGTTCCAACAGGACAGTGCACGTCCGCATGTATCCCGTGCCACCCAACGTGCTCTAGAAGGTGTAAGTCAACTACCCTGGCCAGCAAGATCTCCGGATCTGTCCCCCATTGAGCATGTTTGGGACTGGATGAGGCGTCGTCTCACGCGGTCTGCACGTCCAGCACGAACGCTGGTCCAACTGAGGCGCCAGGTGGAAATGGCATGGCAAGCCATTCCACAGGACTACATCCAACATCTCTATGATCGTCTCCATGGGAGAATAGCAGCCTGCATTGCTGCAAAAGGTGGATATACACTGTACTAGTGCCGACATTGTGCATGCTCTGTTGCCTGTGTCTATGTGCCTGTGGTTCTGTCAGTGTGATCATGTGATGTATCTGACCCCAGGAATGTGTCAATAAAGTTTCCCCTTCCTGGGACAATGAATTCACGGTGTTCTTATTTCAATTTCCAGGAGTGTAGTTTGATGGCATTGTACAATACATTCTGAGTTTTAACTTTATTTTAATGAGTAAATAACTTTATGCACCAGGGCTGGGAATGTTATTCAAATGATGTGAAGTGATTGAAAACATGAAGACATTTGAAAAATCTTAAGATAAGTCTCAAATTTTCAATGTATTAGGCCATTAGAGCAGTAAAGAAAGATAGATGTTTCTACTTGAAAGCACATGCAACAATGTTTGGTGAGACAGAGTCCTTCAAAAACAAAATTACCTTCTGCCCATCCTGGATGTAACAGCAGGGTTGCCACAGGTTCTGGAAATCAGGGAATTTCAAACATGTCAGTGAAATCAGGGAAACTTAAAAAAAAAAAAACAAGAACACTGGAAAAATCTCATTTTTTGTCTCGGTAGAGGAAATGGTTTGTCTACTGACGTGTCATGCATTGCCGCTGGCTGGGTGCAGCTGAGTCCATGTGCTGGTTCCCTACTCTCTTATTACTACTGCTTCTCTCCTTCCTACCATTCCTCTCAGCTTGCAGTCAGTGCTACCACCGCTTCTTGCCACTAGCTTAGAAGCTGCTGAGGAGAGGCAGGGAGACATGAGTAGTAGTTTGTTCAGATCCGATTTCAGAGAATATAGACACAGTGGCCAGGGACGGTGGTTGTGTGTGCACGAGTTGTGACTGTGTGTGTGTGTGTGTGTGTGTGTGTGTGTGTGTGTGTGTGTCATTTTATGACAAAAGTTATGGCTGAAAATTTAGTTATGGGAGTGCGATTGCCATTTCTACGTGCCTATCTGTGGCTCAGCAGTGATCTTTACCGTAAGTTGCTACCTATCCTCCTCATTATTATTGATTTCAGAGTATTTGAACACATCATCTGTTGCATGGATTGATCACTGTGATCTCATTTCATCAACATATTGTTTGAAGCTTGTGAAAAGCTGGCCACACGAGTGAATTTCCACGATGGGCCAGAACTGCAGGCCATTTCTGCAGGTATCTGTAATGGACCATGCCTGCTGAGCCAAAGCTATTCTGTTCCCTGTAATGTGCAGGCCCTGCAGGCTGTGTGTGTGTGTGTGTGTGTGTGTGTGTGTGTGTGTGTGTGTGTGTGTGTGTGTGTGTGTGTGTGTGTAATAATGCAGCAAATTTTCATGGTTTATTCATGGACCCAGTACTGCAATGCTGCAATGCTCCTCAGCAGGCCATGGGCGATGAATTTCAGGAATTGCGACTGTGTCACCATAAGTACATTGTGCAGTGTGGTGTTTTATAGAAATTTTATTTGTTGTAGTACATGTTGGCATTTCAAAAGTAGTTTATATGTAAGCGAGTATGGATGATACGAAGAAGAAAATTGTCAGTTGCTGGGGGTTCGTCCACTATGTACTCGTATTTCTTGAAATAAAAATCACAAATTACCTGTAAAACAATAGATATAACACAGTGGTTAATAACGGACAATAAACAAACATAGCAGAACCAACATTTTATTGGCGGTCACCTAGTGTCGGTTTACACAGTTCTTCCCCACCTTATACACTTCTTTCAAGATGCCTACCTTTTTGGTGGGGTTGTTTGTAGAATCAGTGAAGGTATTTTAAGTCTGTCTTGTTATTCCAAGGAAATGCTTATTTTTGTTAGCAAATGTGTTTTCTTTTATTTAAATAAAATAACATCAGTGGTCTTCATGAAACATGCATTCCATTTAGCTTGCTTTCTCCATTAAAAACAGTCCATTACAAAAGATGTTGATGTTGTTATTACTTCAGATTTTTGTTCACATCAGGAAATGCTGTCTGCTTGCAATTTTTTTTAGACATTTCCTCATCTGCACTATTGTTTCTTGTACCATAGCTGCAAAGGGAGATTGCCAACTTACAACTTAACTTCACTTTGATATCTAAAAATTTGTCAGGGACAAATGCTAAAACTTGTCTGGGAATTAGGGAAATATCAGGGAATTTCACAAGGGGAAACTTGTGGCAACCCTGAACAGTGAAGGTCTGATTTAACCTCCTGGACATACACTGTAAATTCGGCTTCATTCTGATGATAAGCTGCTTTTAGGGCACAGATAATCTTGTTCTTGAAAGTGGTTAGAAGGACCTTCACTATTCAACCAGCTTATGAAGATATCAAAGGAACATTTCTAGGGAATGTTTACTGGAAGTGTTCCTTCTGAGTTCACCCTTTCAACAACAGAGGCAAGATATTTAGTGTGTGATGCTTTAGCTTCATATCTTAAAAAAGCATTTGGTGGAAGATGTTGGAGGAGCACATTTCCGTCTTTGTTTTTATGACTCTGCAAATGCAGTTGAAAGAGCTGCAAACTGTGTTAGTCAACCACAGTGTTACTGCACCTGAGAGTGAAAGTGCTTTGGTTGGCTTATCATGAGGCAGCACGTGTTCGAGGTTGGTAACATATGCACAACTGACTAGAAAGCATTGGCAGTGTGATGAGTTTTTCTCTGTCAACACTATACTTGTTTACTGAAATGTCACTACATGTTTCCAATAATGGCAAAGCGCAGTAATATCATGCTTTAGTAGTGGCTAAATATTGCACTGATTCCAAACAAATGGTTGCTACATTCTTCATTAGTAAAGCCATGGCTGATGATATTCACTCTAATAATATATTATGTTATTATATGCCACTTTCTCGTTCAAAGCTATTACTCCTGTAATTCTGTGAGGAAAACAGTTGTGTGATGTTGACACATGTAATATACACATAATCTATAATGCATTCGAAAAAGTGTGAAAATGTTGGACATGATCTTGGTTCTCAAATTTATTTATTTTTTGCACCAAATATATGTTTTGGAAGAGCTTTAAAATGAATGCAGTACGATATGGTACTTCCAGATTTTGGTTTATGAAACATGCCTTCTCTAAGTGGCCGACATAAGAACAAGCTGGAGAGAGGCTTCTAGAACAACAGTCAGATGTTCTCTTCTGTTTGTGCAATGGCACAGAAGCAAGCTGATGAGTTATTTGAAATACAATGATATTGTCAAAGTGTCAAAATACAAAACTGTGAAAGCGGGAATTGGTGCGTGAAAAAGGCAGATTTCAGGCAGGTGCAGTTTTTTGTTCAACCATGAATAACAAACACACACTTCTATGGATCGAAACACTTTTATGGATCCAAAAATGCAGTTTAAAAAAATTTATTTTTTGAACCAAAAGATCATAAACCTCCCCTTAAAGAAGGTAATATTGAACAGGCATTGGACAAAGTGAAAGAAGAAGAAAAGGAGAAAAGACTAATTGTTGACAGATTAATGGGTGATGCAAACAAGTGCTTAAAAGAAAAACTAAATAAAAAGGATTTGGCAGAAATAAGTGTGACCCAAGCATTATTGAAGAGTGACACTAAAGCTAGGAACAAGTGACAGAAAGCAGTTAACAAGCAAAAAAGCAGTGTTACAACATTTTCTTCTAAGGAGCAAAAACAAATTGAGACTTAATGACCTGATTTTGTAAAGAAACCTACAGGATTTTCCACATTACATCGAAACCTGAAAAGTTATAAACATTTTGTTTGTATTACTCTGCAGTTAAGTTTTTTGTAGTTAGTTATATTTGTGCTGTATGACAGCATGTCAGTGTTACTGAAATGAAGTGCAAAAATTTGAGCCAGTATTTAGTCTGATTTTCTATGTGCAAATCAGTAGACAGTTTTTGCAAGCAAAAGTGGTCAGCAACTAACAAATTTTAGTCTTAGGTTGCTGTCCATTCCTACAAAGGCAATGGAATGTAAAACAGCATCTGGTCAGCTTTCTTTATCAAATGGATAAAATGTCTCCATCTGCACCCACACTCTGTTGTCCATGCGAATAATTCATGCATTGAAAGCAAAATCAGTGTTAAGAAAATAAAGCCCATGAACATCAGAGAAGGAAGATCCTATCAGACAGAGACTACTCCAAATTGGAGCTGGACACATGTACCAAGAAAACAGCAAGTCTTGGAATACTTGGAAGGATAATGAAATGGCTTTCATAAGTCAGTGGAATGTGAAAGGCTTTTAGGATTGCAGAATAAATGAAGCTCTGTGCACAGGGCAAACTCATTGTGTTTGTGTCCAGGATGTACATATTTGAAAAATACCAACAAATCAATGCTGTGAGTGTCACAATATGAAATAAGCAATGATTTTGATGATGACATAGCCAAATTGGTGACTTTGGGACTATTAATGTGCAAAACTCCTGGCAAATTTGACTTACCATCACAGCAAACTCCAGAGCATCCAGGTGTAGAGTATTCAGTTCGCAGAGTACCTGTGTACTGTTAAATGAGGATGACAGTGATGACAAAGCCTGAAGCTTTGTGTACAATTAAAACAAATATGTCATTTAGAATGCACTTGTATGCGTGTAGCTCATGTTTTATTGTTGGAAGGTGATGTGGACCCCATTCCCACCTTCAGACATCACTGAAACATTTTCTGTTGTTTGCCTTGTAACAAATCAGCAACCAGTTTTCTGTCCATATGTTTGCTGAAGTTGGAATATTGCCAGAAGGAATGCAATGTCAGTGCTACTTTCCTACTGCCAACACATTTCATTAATACCATAGCTTCTAAACTGTATCACTGACAAAGAGAATTAACTTGGTTTATTATGCTAGGACAATGATAGATAAACATTAACATTTTCTAATGATCAAAAAGAAATCGGAAGTTGTCGATAAACTGGAAGAGAGTGAATGTGCTGTAAAATATTCTCAGCTCATAGGATCTCATGCAGTGACAGGTGAATAAAAATAAAGAAAAAATATAAAATTTCATATCCAAAACTGACAGCGGTGCCACACTGTTACAGCATAAGTGTTGCAAAACTTCAACTTATGAAGAACTAGATGAAGCAATGCACTTGTGATTACAGCAGAAGAGAGCAATGGTCTGGTATTAAAAGAGAAAGCAGGTGAGTTATGTGAAACTCTGAAGGCAGATAGAAAATTTAATGCCTGATCAGGATGGCTTACTTAGTTTAAACATTACTATGGAATTTGAGAAACTGCTTTTCAAGGCAAGATAATTAGAGTTAACAAAGAGACAGCTGATCCTTTTTGCAGTACATTCTTCACTTAAATCAAACAGAACAGCTTTCTCCTGTAACTTATTTACCCATCTGATGAAACTGGACTGTATCAGCCTGGATAGCCATAAGGGTTACCATGTTGGCGTGGTTTGGGGAGGTGTGTCAAGCCTTGACCAGTGTGTCAAGCCTTGACCACACAGACCTGGGAGAGTAACAATATGGGCGATGTGATGGCCAGCCTGGATGTGGTTTTAGACAGTTCTCACATCTGCCTATGTGAATAATGGGCTGATACCCATGTCCCACATCAGTTGCACCATTCAGAAACATCTAAACAGGCTTTGCAAACTTTCTTGTGGATAACAAGAAGTGTGGACAGTTGGTGGAGACAAATTCTGTCCCAATAGGCAGAAGGGTGGAGGCAGCAAGAGTATATGGCCACCCTCTACCACCAACACTGCCAAATCCAATAACAAACATGCTGACACAATGGAGATGAGGGTAAAGCTCGGAAAATGGATGATGAAACTGGACTGTACTGGAAGGGCACACATCTCAGAATGAGGCGCATGCTAACTTTGAGTAATAGAAATACACAGGTAATGTGTACTATCTCTGATCTGCATTAACAGACGTAATTAGGAACTTGCTGTAGTTGCTGTTAGTGTGGGTGCATCACTGGAAATAATGATTTGGTCATAACATAGGTCACTGCACGAGTCTGAAAATATAGAGCCTCTTGGAATCGTCCTTAGCCACAGCCTTCATCTGTCTTTGTTCTTAAGATATTTTCACCCCATGCCCTGTGTGTGCTCGGCTGTCACATCACCAAGCATTGAGTTAGTAGAAACCTTTTCATAGAAGCCTTTTATCTCATGAACAGAGTACAAGACACACTTCTCATCACTGTAACATGATCATTCGCAGTCCTTGACATCAGTATTTTCTTGTCTGATCATGTGAATGTTCCTTATTGGTAAGGGTGTGGTCTAATCCCAGTATGGATTTGCCTTCCTGAAATAGCAATGTATGAAAGGAGGCAGAAAAAATGCAACAGAGTATGTAGTACAAATTTGTTAATCTAAGCTGAATCGCATGTATGTAGATTTCACTGCAGAACAATTCTGTGGACTTCCACTTCATGTGAAACAGTATTAACAAACGAGAACTGTAATTTCCCATCTACTGTTTCAGTCGCATGGAAAGGAATCATTTGATACAAAATGTTATTCACATTTTAGTGCTTTTGCTGCTTCAATAAACTTCAAAATCATTTGACATCGAAAGGAAAGAAAATGCAATGGTATCTCATGTTCTCATTTTTAATTGTGTTGTAATTTTTTGTACAACAATTTTATATGAAGGCTTCCATACCTTTTTTGTAACTTAGGCGTTTTGAATATGTACAGATACTGCTGTGAACTGAGAGAATATTTTTCTGTATGTTGATAAAATATTCTTGTCATCATTACAGGTAACACAAACTCTAAACTGGTTGGTAAGAATGACGTCAGATGTAGAGACAAATATTGTGGCAGTGGAAAGAATAAAAGAATATGGCGAAACTCCTCAGGTATGCTCAAAGATGTCGTACAGCCTGCTCCGATGTTCTGAAACTTGGTCTTGATATAGACTGAAAGATATACTCCTGATTGCAGGAAGCACCGTGGGAAGTACCTGCAACACAACCACCTAATGACTGGCCTTCAAAAGGGGAAGTGCAGTTCAAAGACTACAAAGTGCGCTACAGGGAGGGCCTCGATTTGGTATTGCATGGAATTACATTCAGTGTGTCTGGAGGAGAAAAGGTAAAAATCCCATTTTTCCTATTTGTGAGATATTAATATCTTTAATTTTTACTTTGTAAATTATCCTAACAGATTTATTTATTATGTGGATTTTTTATATTTTAAAAGATAAGTGTTTGTTAAAATCAGGAACAAATGAAAAATTAAGCAAGTATTCATTTTCCTGTGACAAAACTTCTGGCAAGACGGAAGTACACAAACACTTCATTACAGGATTCCTAGCTTTCAGAACAAAGAGTACTTTCTTCAGGGAAGAAAGAAAAACTTGTTTGGGGGGGGGGGGGGGGGAGGAGGAGGAGGAGGAGGAGGAGGAGGAGTGGTCTGAATAGAGTGGAATTATGTCACTCACAACATAGGCAAAGTGACCTAACTGTTATGAGAAAAATAGGAGGGAGGGTCCGCCATTCACTGCAGAAGTTGACTGCCTCTCCTTCACCAGCCTCAAAGCAGGCACAGTAGTATTAGTTAACTAGTTAGCAGTAGCTCCAATGTTCAGATGTTATGGAGTCCCATAGGGAAATATTGTCCAGGGCTGGAAAGGATTCCAATGAGTATTTGGTGTGTGGGCCAGTGGACATCATCATAGAAGGGAGGATTTTCTGCCTGTGGCTGTCGAGGATGTAGAGTGCAGTTTTGTCACTGTTCTAGACCACGTCAGAATACCTGTCGCTTGGATTCTGAGGTCACGCCCAGTTCCTACGGGTTGCTAGTGGAAGTGGTGAAGACTGCTGGTCTCACTCGTGGAGTGCAAGCAGAGCTCACAATTTACACCACTGAATCAAGAGTCGATTGGGGTCCTTTGGTTTGGAGTGGAGAGGTGGGGAGGAGGATCTCAGACAGATGCTTCATAGGTTCTGTGAATGTCATGGCAGCAGATTTCTGCACCTGTATCATGGAATGGAGAATTTTTGGACTCCCCTTGACAGGTCCGCAGTGCTGCTACACAAAGGAAGCAGCTACTCGGGTAGAATAGTACTTGAAAAGTCCACATGGTGATTTCTTAGGCTGGGCTGTTGTTAGAGATCCTCTGATAAATGCTCGCTAGTCGATATGCAGAGAGAAAAATCATTTCATGTACAAAGTAGATGCACTTTGACTATCAGAATTTTAACAATAGACTATTGAAGTACTCGTAACAATTTGCCTAAACTTACTTTACTCCGGATAAGGTGGCACACTCCAATTATTCTTGGAATCAGGGCTGGCTGAAACCTGAAGTAGAAGGTTACAAAGTATTTAGCCAGGCATTGAACATGTATAAAATAGACAGATTAGAAGCCAATGGAGGGGAGTGTTCATTGCTGTCGACAAAAATTTAGTGCCTATCGAGGTTGAAATGAAGTTATCTGGAAATGAGTAGCAGGCCTAGGTGTCTCCTGTAACAGAAGTGGAATCATTCAAGGAATGTTTACGTGCTGCATACTGCGTGTATTAGTTGGAGGCAACTTCAACCTACAGAGTATAGACTGCTACGTCCATGGATTCACTGCAGGTGGTATGGACAGACAGTCTTGTGAAGTTCTTTTGAACACAGTTTTCTAAAAACTGCCTTGAACAACCAATTGCCCAACCCACATGCCATGGAAATACAGGGTGATTCAAAAAGAATACCACAACTTTAAAAATGTGTATTTAATGAAAGAAACATAATATAACCTTCTGTTATACATCATTACAAAGAGTATTTAACAAGGTTTTTTTTTCACTCAAAAACAAGTTCAGAGATGTTCATTATGGCCCCCTCCAGACACTCGAGCAATATCAACCCGATACTCCAACTCGTTCCACACTCTCTGTAGCATATCAGGCGTAACAGTTTGGATAGCTGCTGTTATTTCTCGTTTCAAATCATCAATGGTGGCTGGGAGAGGTGGCCGAAACACCATATCCTTAACATACCCCCCATAAGAAAAAATCGCAGGAGGTAAGATCAGGGCTTCTTGGAGGCCAGTGATGAAGTGCTCTGTCACGGGCTGCCTGGCGGCCGATCCATCGCCTCAGGTAGTTGACGTTCAGGTAGTTAAGGACAGATAAGTGCCAATGTGCCTCTCCATACAGTTGATTGTGGAATTTGCAGCTCTCTGCTAGCTCTGCGAGTCGATTTTCCTGGGCTGCGAACAAATGCTTGCTGGATGCGTGCTACATTTTCATCACTCGTTCTCGGCCGTCCATAACTTTTCCCTTTGCACAAACACCCATTCTCTGTAAACTGTTTATACCAACGTTTAATACACCACCTATCAGGAGGTTTAACACCATACTTCGTTCGAAATGCACGCTGAACAACTGTAGTCGATTCACTTCTGCCGTACTCAATAACACAAAAAGCTTTCTGTTGAGCGGTCGCCATCTTAGCATCAACTGACGCTGACGCCTAGTCAACAGAGCCTCAAGCGAACAAATGTACAACTAAATGAAACTTTATAGCTCCCTTAATTCGCCGACAGATAGTGCTTAGCTCTGCCTTTTATCGTTGCAGAGTTTTAAATTCCTAAAGTTGTGGTATTCTTTTTGAATCACCCTGTAGTTTAAACCTTGTAGCTACAAACAGGCCTGACATTATCAACAGTGTCAGTACAGAGACAGGGATGAGTGATCTAGATGTCGTTAGTGTGATGATGGACACTAAAATTAATATATACATCAAGAAGGCTAGGAAGGTATTTATGCCAGAAAAATGAGATAAGCAGTTGTTAGTGTCCCATTTAGACAGTGAACGAACATTATTTGGTTCCAATATCGTGGACGTAGAGGAATTATGGGCAAAGTTTTAATGGATTGTAAATCTTATTATGAAAAGTATGTGGTAAGTAAGTGGATTGAGAATGGAAAAGATCCTCTGGCATTTAATAATCAAATTCAGAAAATAAATACACAAAGCATGCAAAAACTTCTGCTGTCATACATTAGTGAAAGATATTGTTGTGAACCCAAGAAAATTGCAGTAGTACACAAAGTCACTAAGTGGGCTGAAGGCTTCGATCCAGTTTTTCATTAACTGGACTAGGCTGGGAAAAAACAGTGAAAGGGAAGCTGAAGTTTAAAATTTCACATTTAAGAAATCATTAATGTAGAAGGATCATGCAAAAATACGGCCATCAGAGTGTTGTGCAGACTCTCGCATGGAGGACATAGAAATAGGATTTCTTGGCACAGAGAAGCAAGTGTAAGAGTTGAAAACAAATAATTCAACAGGTCCAGATGGAATCACAATGTCATTTTACAGAGAGTACTCTGCAGCACTACCTCCATACTTAAAAGCTTATGTCAACAAATCGATACAGATCTAGAAAGCCTCTCTTGTGTGAAACTCTCCATATTCCTAGAAACATTTGACACTATTTAGATTGCATCTAGTTAATTTTTAAGATATGTAAAATGTTACTTAATGATAGCATAGATTATGTTCCCAACTCTCTGTAACTGAACTGTTAATAATTAATCAATATTTTTGGTTTGTTGATGTATGGCAACCTATTTGAGATAGTGAATAAATTTAAATTGCACCAAAATTCTGTGTTAAACCTGTTACATTGTATTTTGTGTGTGACTCTACTCTGATATTTTTTTACTGAAACTGTTTCCTTAGAGAGCATAACGAAATGGAATGAGTGCCTCAGGTGTAGTGGAAGGTGAATGTGAATGCTTGCTAGACACTTTTTTTTTTTTTTTGGGGGGGGGGGGGGGATGGAATTTGGGAAAGTGTACCTCATCTATAAACAAGACTTTGAGTGTTTGGGACCCCCACCAGGTTTAGCTAAAGGAAAACAGTGGGGAAGTGTGCTGCTAGACTTGTCATCAGTAGGTTTGATTGGAACACAAGTTTTATGGAGACATTTTGTGAATTTGTGTGGGAAACGACGTTCTTTTTGTGAGTCACTGTCATGGAAATGCAGAGAACTGGTATTTGAAGCAGACTACAGAGAGATTCTACTGCCGCCAGTGTTAATGTTCATTTTGCATGATAGAAATTAGGGCTCATACAGATACTTGTAGACAATCATTTTTCCATGTGCCAGATTGAGACTTGAACTTGGGACCTTTGCCTTTCGTGGGCAAGTGCTCTACCAACTGAGCTACCCAAGTACAACGCACGCCCTGTCCCCACAGCTTTACTTCTGCCAGTACCTCGTCTCCTACCTTCCAAACTTAACAGAAGCTCTCCTGCGAACCTTGCAGAACTGGCACTCCTGAAAGAAAGGATATTGCGGAGACATGGCTTAGCCACAGCCTGGGGGATGTTGGTAGAGCACTTGCCCGCAAAAGGCCAAGGTCCTGGTAGAGCACTTGCCCGCGAAAGTCAAAGGTCCCGAGTTCGAGTCTCGGTCCGGCACAGAGTTTTAACCTGCTAGGAAGTTTCATATCAGTGCACACTCCGCTGCAGAGTGAAAATCTCATTCTGGAATCATTTTTCCACCGCTTTGCTTGTGAGTGGAACTGGAAAGGAAATGTTAGTAGGGCTACCCTCCACCATGCACTGTATGATGGGTTGCCAAGTACATTGAAAAATGTTTGTTGTTTAGTATTATATGTGCACATTAATAATATAGCAAATATTTGAAATTTATGCTGTTGTTACATGTAAATAAATAAATAAAGTGTTACCTAATTTTGTAAGTGTTCTAATTTTCCTGTTTAAGGTGGGTATAGTGGGCAGAACTGGAGCAGGCAAGTCTTCACTGACATTAGCACTGTTCCGCATCATAGAACCAGCTGGTGGCTCGATTGAAATTGATAATGTCGATGTAACCAAGCTGGGATTACATGCTCTGCGGTCACGTCTCACTATCATCCCTCAAGATCCAGTTTTATTTTCTGGGACATTACGTCTCAATCTCGATCCTTTCAAGAAGCATTCAGATGAGGAGGTATGGCGTGCACTTGAACAGGCTCATTTGAAGGCTTTTGTGAAGGGTTGTGCTGCAGGCCTCAATCACGAGGTTACTGAAGGTGGTGAAAATCTCAGGTAAAATGGCAAATTGTTTTATAATTTTTCTTAAAACCTCCACACTGTAACTATAGTACTAATTGTGATAGTTTACACCATAAAAAATCTGCAGTAACAATAAGAAGCTGTGTTTCCTAGGAGTAGTCATGGAAGTTGTAATTACCACCAAGAAAAAGCTCAAGCTGCAACTGTGGAACTTCTCCACATAATCGCCCTTCAGTGAGACATGTTCACCCCAATAATGGTGGTTTGCACATACTTGACAGATAGAAGTTTGCATTTAAGCTGTGCTGGAAACATTTCATTACGAAAATAACCTTGTAATCATTCTTGAAATGCCTACAATGCAGTCACGTCTTCATCAATGGAAAGAGAGAGCAGACACAGCCTGCTATGTCAGGAAAATGTTGGAGTGATTGAAAATGTAGTAGCCCAAAGCAGCAGCATGTGTGTCTGTTCTGTGCATAATATACTGGGGATTGTTGTGGAACAAAAACACCACTTTTAGCAGCTTCGTGCAACACTTCGTCCTGACAGCCCTGTGCAACAGTGTCAGGAGGTTCTGGAATATGCTCCTGTGTCATTTAGCATATTATGAACATAATTAGTTAATGCTGCATCCTGACTGACTCAAAAATCACTCAGCATCACTTTACCCCATGTGGTTGGGTCTTTGCCATTTTTGGCAGTGAGTGCACTTGTTCACACTGCTTGGTGTGATCCTTTCTCTTTAGTGACATGCACAGCACTCGTTTGTCTGTGTTGGTTAGATGCCTAAGAAGTCAAATGGATTGGCCGGACACTGTTGCAACATTTCTGCTGCTGTTTTGGTTTGGTGTGCTATAGTAATGTGGCATGGGAATTTGAGTGTTTACCATGACTGCAAACATTTACCTACAAACAAACAAAAAATAAATTTTGTATCTGTATTGTTTTCAGGTGATAATGTAAAACCTGATGACTACTCCTCATATGCACACGATAATGTGAAAGAGGTTGCAAATTGTGTTGATCAGTCTACAAACATGATCCATTGAATAAATAATATTATTCAAAAATTGATCAGTTTAACATATTAGTCAATCCATGGATAGTTTGGTTGTGACCTGGAAAGCTTACTAACTTTTAATTCTGAATATATTGGTTTTTACTCAAAGATACACTTTTACACCATGATATTTGGTCATTCTTCTTTGTTAATTCATAACAAAGCTTCAGAACTTATTAACCTTTCGTAGAGATTTCACTGTAAATAACAAATATTTTCCTGCAGTAAAATATGAATTAATGAGTCAAATTTGTGGTTTCAGTGTTGGGCAACGCCAACTGGTTTGCTTGGCCAGAGCCCTACTGCGAAAGACAAAGGTGTTAATTCTTGATGAGGCTACGGCTGCTGTTGACCTTGAGACTGATGATTTGATACAGGTAAGCGATAGGCCATTAGTTCTAGACCCGTTGAGTTGGAGGCTGGCACAATGGACACAGCTAAACATTTAAGCTTTTGGACAAAAAGACCTTCATTTGGAAACAGAACTTGCATGGGGACTTTCTTGTTCAGAAGCTTAAACATTTAACAGTCTCATCATTATGTCTGTCTGAAACTTAACGCCTCCATTATGTGGTGACGAGTGATCTGTCATTTTCATAATATTATTGTTACACTGTGCTAGAGTTGAATAGAATGTCTATATGTATGATTTCAGGTGTGTGTGTGTGTGTGTGTGTGTGTGTGTGTGTGGTGGAGGCGCGGCGAAGTGGTAAAGACTCTGGCACCAAAAGAAGTTTGAATCCTCCTGACAATCAATATGTGTAAATCAGTTAGTTTAGATCCTGATGGAGGGAAGAAGGGCTCTCAATATTTTTTCAATATAGACTGCTGTGTCTCAGTTGCATTGATTTATGTCACTTGCGTATGCCAAGAGAGATCTAATATTTCATATTCAAACTCATCAAATGGCCCTTGGTCATTTCCAGCTTTGCCAAGGGGGACATGATCGTCTTGGACATAGGTTCACTACTGGGAACAGAATGTGCACATCTTTTAAATGTGATTATGTGCTCACTTATGATTGAAAGTTGACTAAATAAACCAATACAGAACATACAGCATTCTTCACAGATGAATT
The DNA here is from genome assembly GCF_023864345.2 of Schistocerca serialis cubense. Lineage (NCBI taxonomy): Eukaryota > Metazoa > Arthropoda > Insecta > Orthoptera > Acrididae > Schistocerca > Schistocerca serialis. The sequence goes on from NC_064645.1 coordinate 340,876,363, forward strand.
TTTTGTTATTAAAAAAAAAAAAAAAATTCTGATTGTTCTCCAGTGGTAAAAGTGTCCTGTTTTAGGGAACAGTGTAAATGTAGACTAACTCAAAGCACAGTACATGTTTCTGTTAGTCGATAGTCAAAAGTTGTGTATTCCTTGAGCTCCCATTTTATCTTATCTTTTTGAGCATTCATGGAAGCATTAGGCTAAATGTTCATAAATTCAAATAAATATCTTACAGTATGAATTGTGCATGTATAAGACAGTCCACCAGATTAAGTTATTTACTAATTTTGCAGAACAACCCCTTGTCAGAGCATAATAAAACAAAATGCCAGTAGCCATCATATATAGTAACATTAAAACGACATCTGCAGGTGTTCCATCTTATTACATAAGTGAATGACCAAGGTCCTGCAGACCCTGAGCCACAAGGATGGACTTACAAAAATGTAATTAGAATGGTTGTGGTTTCATGGTCTTCCTATTGTTTACCTAGCTTCTATTACTATTTACTGAAGCAGTGATCAGTAACTTCAAGGTTACAATATTAATTAGAATAGCAACATATTTGATAGCAGATTAGTTAATATGAAAATAAAGTGTCAGTTTGCGGGCTAAAACATTGAACACTGACAGAATTAATCTTTCGAACAGGACATGCTCAGAATGAAGGAATATTGTAGTACAGAATATAAAAACCTTTTGCAGTCACTGCTTAAATATTCTGAAATGGTAGTTTGAGTAGTTATAAAATACTTTTTTAATCATTTGTCATTCCTAAAAGGAATTAGAGGTTTTCATGTGTGCATCTGTGCACAGTGATGGTAACTAAGGTGAAAAACCTTTAATAATCTATTGCAGATGTATTATTGGTCACAAAGCTTTCAGCAAATATACGAGGGGCATTCAGAAAGTAAGCTCCAATCGGTCGCGAAATGGAAACGACTATGAAAATCCGATAAAGCTTTGCACAGATGTGTTGGGTAGTGTCTCTAGTATAACCCCAGTTAGCATCACGTCGCTCTTCTCATTTCTGAGCTCGCAGTGAGTGCATAAAGATGTCTAGAAAATAGTGTCTGCCGCCAAGTACGAGGGCCTGGTGAGAAATTTCGCCTGAAGCTATGCAGCTAACATTACATAACTGTCGTGCTGTTTCGTCTTCACGACAATTCTCAGCCGCATTCTGCAGGGACAATGAAGATGCTCCTGCATCGTTTTCAAATGGAAATGCTAGATTACCCACAATACAGTCCGCAATTGTCTCCCCCTGAGTTTCATCTCTGGTCACATGAACCGCTGTCTTTGAAGACAACATTTTGACACAGACAACGAGGTGTAGGCCAGCGTGGAGAATTGGTGGAAAGCACTGGTGGCTGCCTTCTATGATGAGGCTATTGAAAAGCTGGTACAACGCTATGACAAAAGTTTAAGTCAGAACGGCTACTACGTAGAGAAGTAGCTGAAAGGTGTAGCTAATTGTTACAAGTAAAACATTTCTGATGTTCACTGTGGTTTCAATTTGGCAATCAATCGGAGCTTACTTTCTGAACAGGCCTCGTAGTTATTAGTGAGCTGTAATTCTATGAAAAAGTTTTGCAAGGTACAAGTGTACATTCTTGAAATTTCCCCAGTTTTAAGCAGCATATCCAACTTACCTGATTTTTTTCATATTATTTATTGGTGGACTTTGTGAAACAAACATATTTGTAATGGAGCTGTTAACTCAAAAGTCACTTGTAGTTGCAGCTAGTTTTATTTTTTTGTGCTACTTGTCACTCTCGCTTGAAACGTGAAAAAAATTATCAACTGAGGATATGCTTGTTGATTTACTGTATGTGTAGATTTTTAATTTTTTCCCCTTTCTTTCTTCCAGCAAACAATACGCACAGAATTTGAACACTGCACAGTCCTGACAATCGCTCACAGGTTAAACACAATCATGGACTACAACAGGTAATAGCTTATATATGTCCTGGCATGTAAAAGGTAGGATTTTATCTGTGAGGAACCATAAGAGTTGCATTTGTTTGGTCTACAGTGTTAACAGAATAAGAAAGTTGGCAGAAAATTTTATTTATTCTGTGTTAACTGATGAAATAGCAGAAACTGTGTCATAGGCTTCCTGTAATGAAGTGGAACATCTGGAATAAGGGTGAGCTTCAATTGACACAGATTAAAAGATAAACAGTGAGCTTAATTTAAAGTTATTTGTTCATTGCCTTGTAACAAACTGCACCACCGAAAATGCAGCCCCACTACGAATGCTGTTCTTGAACATGGGATGAGGTGGTTGATGTTCATAACAAACTGTAGAACACCTTGACTACTGTTGAAGATTGACAACTGCTGCAAACTGGTGTGTTGAGAGAGTTCCCAAGAGTTGTGTACCTGTGGTATCTGTACCAGGAGTACCTCAGGTACTATCTTCTCCTGTGTATTTTGTCTCCTCTACAGAAAGTACAGAATGTGTCATTTCTTGTCCACTTGACTGCGAGTGGCGTATCAATGATACGTCTCTGCGTCATGTACAGTGTGGACGGGGACAAGGGAGAACTCGGGGTGTTGTACTGATCCCCCTAACCAACAAGTTTGAGGTGCTGTCTTTCACTATAACTGAAACTGAGCCAGTGGGACTCAATTCACCTGTTGTGGGGAAACCCATTTTGTTCTGTGTCAGTAGGAGGCAAATGAAAAAGGGTAGGGGTCTACTAATTGTTGGCAGTTCATATGTATAGTGAATGATGGTAGCATGGGACAGGAAAGGACACCAGGTGTGCTTAGTGTCTACACCTGGGTGCCTCATTCAGCTTGTTGAAGATGCTATTCTAGAAATTATTGAGGGAACGGAGTGCAACCAACTGCAGATTGTGGCGCATGTTCAAACAAATGATGCCTGTCATCTGGGCTGAAGAGGTTGTATTGGGGTTGTTCCAGTTACTGCCACAGAAGTTTGAGAAAACCAGCCTTGCGCAGGAAGTTTCCACGAAGCTCACAATCTGCAGCATTGGCCATAGAACTGATCATGGCCATTTGGTTCTGAATCGAGTGGAAGGACTGAAGCAGAGACTTGGAAAGTTCTGTGACAAGCTAGGTTGCAACTTGCTGAACTTGTGCCATAGTGTTGAGAACTGTAGTTTTTCCCTAAATGGTTCAGGTGTGCACTAAAAGTCAAAGGCTGCTACTCAGGTAGCTGACTGTGTGGGGCGCACACAAAGTTTTTTATTTATTTATTATTTTTTTTTTAATTAGGTGACTCTCCATCCAATCCAGATAATGATAACTGTAGGAAACCCAGAAATATGGGTGTATGATAGAAAGAAATGCCTCCTACAGGTGAGAATATTAAAATCCTAATGGTAAACTGCCAGAGTTCGAAGCACTTACGAAAAGCAGTGAAGCTCTCATAATAGTAGGTATAGAAAGGTGGTTGAAACCTGAAACTGATATCAATGAGATTTTTGGGAGAAATTTAAGTACGTGTCGAAAGGATAGGCAAATTGGAAATGGAGGAGCATTTGAGTCGGTACCACACCTACGCTGTCAAAAATACAATAGTGTGAAATCAATATAATAGAGGGAAACATCCTACTCCAAATCCCATGCCACTTTCCTTGACGTTGACCTCCACCTGTCCAATGGCCAGCTTCACATGTCCGTCCACATCAAACCCACCAACAAGCAACAGTACCTCCATTATGACAGCTGCCACCCATTCCACATCAAACGGTCCCTTCCCTACAGCCTAGGTCTTTGTGGCAAACGAATCTGCTCCAGTCCGGAATCCCTGAACCATTACACCAACAACCTGACAACAGCTTTCGCATCCTGCAACTACCCTCCCGACCTGGTACAGAAGCAAATAACCAGAGCCACTTCCTCATCCCCTCAAACCCAGAATCCCCCACAGAAGAACCACAAAAGTGCCCCACTTGTGACAGGATACTCTCTGGGACTGGACCAGACTCTGAATGTGGCTCTCCAGCAGGGATACGACTTCCTCAAATCCTGCCCTGAAATGAGATCCATCCTTCATGAAATCCTCCCCACTCCACCAAGAGTGTCTTTCCGCCGTCCGCCTAACTTTCGTAACCTGTTAGTTCATCCCTATGAAATCCCCAAACCACCTTCCCTACCCTCTGGCTCCTATCCTTGTAACCGCCCCCGGTGTAAAACCTGTCCCACGCACCCTCCCACCACCACCTACTCCAGTCCTGTAACCCGGAAGGTGTACATGATCAAAGGCAGAGCCACATGTGAAAGCACCCACATGATTTACCAACTGACCTGCCTACACTGTGATGCATTCTATGTGGGAATGACCAGCAACAAACTGTCCATTCGCATGAATGGACACAGGCAGACAGTGTTTGTTGGTAATGAGGATCAACCTGTGGCTAAACATGCCTTGGTGCACGGCCAGCACATCTTGGCACAGTGTTACACTGTCCGGGTTATGTGGATACTTCCCACCAACACCAACCTATCCGAACTCCGGAGATGGGAACTTGCTCTTCAATATATCCTCCCTTCCCGTTACCCACCAGGCCTCAATCTCCGCTAATTTCAAGTTGCCGCCACTCATACCTCACCTGTCATTCAACATCATCTTTGCCTCTGCACTTCCGCCTGACATCTCTGCCCAAACTCTTTGTCTTTAAATATGTCTGTTTGTGTCTGTATATGTGTGAGTGTGCGCGTGAGTGTATACCCGTCCTTTTTTTTCCCCCTAAGGTAAGTCTTTCTGCTCCCGGGATTGGAATGACTCCTTACCCTCTCCCTTAAAACCCACTTCCTTTCGTCTTTCCCTCTCCTTCCCTCTTTCCTGATGAGGCAACAGTTTGTTGCGAAAGCTTGAATTTTGTGTGTATGTATGTGTCTGTTGGTGTTTCTATCGACCTGCCAGCGCTTTCGTATGGTAAGTCACATCATCTTTGTTTTTAAATATACAATAGTGTGAAATTTAGAAGTGGATTGAGGACTTCTTGGTAAGGTGGACACAGCATGTTATCTTGGACTGAGAATCATCAGAAGTAGAAGTAACTTCGGGTGTGTCCCAAGGAAGTGTGTTGGGACATTCACTGTTCATATTAGTGACCTTGCAGACAATATTAATAGTAAAATCAGGATTTTTCCATATGATGCAGTTATCTATAATGAAGTACTGTCTGAAAGAAGCTGCATAAATATTCAGTTAGATCCTGATAAGATTTAGAAGTTGTGCAGAGATTGGCAGCTTGCTTTAAATATACAGAAATGTTGTGCACTTCACAAACAAATACCTGGGTGTAACACTTTGTAGGGACACGAAATGAAATGATCACATAGGTTCAGTTGTGGGTAAAGCATGTGGTAGATCAGTTTATTGGTAGAATACTGCAGAACTACTATCAATCTACAAAGGAGATTGCTTACAAATGAGTCGTGTGACTTGTTCTAGGATATTGCTAAAGTGTGTGGGACCCGTGCAACATAGCAGTGGCAAGGGATGTTGAACATACACAGAGACGGGCAGCACGAATATGTCACAGGTTCATATAGTCCATGGGAGAGCATAACAGAGACACTGAGGGAACTGAACTGGAAGACTCTTGTAGATAGATGTAAACTATCCTGAGAAAGTCTATTGACAAAGTTTCAAGAACCAGCTTTAAATGATTACTCTAGAAATTTATTACAACTGCCTACATATCATTCACATAGGGATCATGAAGATAAGATTAGAATAATCGCTGCATACAGAGAGGCAGTCGTTCATGCTTCCCGCACTCCATATGTGAATGGAACAAGAAGAAAACCTAACAACTGGTACAGTGGAACATACCATCTGCCATGCACATCAAAGTGCTTAGAAGAGTTTAGATATAAGTGTAGATGTAAGTAACAAAATTTTCTGTTGGTTCTTACTATTAAATCACTACAAATTAGATACAATGAAAAAAGGTTTGTTGCTAGGTCTCTCAATGTTCGTTTGTATGGTATCATAAAAATGATATTTACAAGAAGTGGCAGCAGATACAAATATCAAAGATGAGTGACACCAATTTGTGATGGATGACCCATTGATTTCACTATCAAAGTGTTTCCCATTTGAGGATAATAATGCTGTACTCTGTTGTTCATTTCCCTATTGACTAGTATTCTCACTCCTGCTCCTAGGAAGCTCCTGATTTCTACTATAACGTTATCCATCACATTCCCCTTCCTCCTGCTCCTAACCCTTTGCAAGTCACTCCTCCTCACACACACACCTCTCTCTCTCTCTCTCTCTCTCTCTCTCTCTCTCTCTCAGCTGAAGCAGGAAATTTCTCAAGAAAAAGGTCACATGTATTAAATGATAAAGGAATAATATTATGTGAACATGTTGTCTGCTTGTTTTGAATGGAGATGATACATTGACACATTCTGTTGTATTGTAAAACTTGAATTATGATTTTTAATGGCTGGATTTACTTTCTTTACAGAATTATTGTTTTAGACAAAGGAAAAGTTGTAGAATTTGATTCACCTCAGTCACTGTTAGAGAACAGGACATCCATCTTCTACAGCATGGCTAAAGATGCAGGCTTAGCATGAGTTCACTAAACAAGAATTATTGAGGAGAAGAAGAGAGAAATGTGTTCCTCCAATTCATAACGTGCATCATATCCAACTGCATCTTTCAAGAGAAGCATGGTTAGCAGCAAACCATGATGACTTCCAGAAGAAAGCATTTAAGCACACAAATATACTATGTTGACAGTATTGTTGTTTGTTTTTGTTCAGGATACAGAAAACAGTACAAAATCAGGAATCAGAGATGCTACTTGGTATCCATCATTTCTCTTCATAAGTGTAAATTATTATTTAATCTTATGCTGTACAGGATTTTTAACGGAAAAACTTATCACGATTGTCAAGAAACGAGCCCTTTTTCTCAGGTTCATCACAGCACATTATTTTTTTTAAAAAAAATTTCTTTAATCAGTTGCTCGATTCTCCACTTCAGCACATATTTTTGAGAGCAATGTTTCTAATATCAAAAGTTAATGTTTTTTACAATGATATCATTTCCATTGCGATTTAAACTTTTAACATCCTTTGTACAAGATGCCTTTGTTTTGATTTTCTTTTATATTTATGATTCGTTGATTCATTTACGAACACACCTCTTGGAACTGGTCCTCGTTATTTTAATGCCATCTCCTCTTTTGTCATTGATTTTTGTGATGTAAGCAAATATTTCTATTTTTTTATGGTTGCAGTGGCAATAGGAGGTGATGTCGAATTTACTTTCAGTACTTAAATTCCAGTGCGCATCCAAAGCAGTAAAATGGCACTGTACTTCATTGTTTTACACATTTGGACAGTTAATTGATTCATTCCATAGTTCATTGTAGTGAGCAATTACAACATTGGAAAGTGTAATTGCTCATTTCCATAATGAAGTGAAACAAAAATGTGAAAGCTTGTTGCTGTATGACTGTGCTGCTGTGCCAGATAAGATTCATAATCATCTCCCATTTTTTATTGTAGTACTTATTACAATTGTACTTATTTATTTTGTGTTCATCAGTGTTAGTTTTGCCAGAGACACATTACATCACAGGACATTTGTGTAAATGTACATGAATTATTATTATTATTACTATTATTATTCCTGTCAGGCAGTCATAGTGAACATATATTTGTGATGTATGTTGTGTGCTTGAAGAGTAAAACTGTATTCTTTGGTGTGTCAGAAGGAAACAAGTGCCTGCTGCATGTGATACAGTGTGTTTGTGACAAGATTTTGTCATGAAATTGTGATAGACCATGTACTTCATAAACTGCCTTAAAGGAATGCCAGTAAATTGTGATATCTGAAAGCTGTGTATGTAACTGTTTTTATACAATTCATTCTCGTTTTAGAAAATATTTTCTCTGAATTGTCTATGTATATTACACCCATTTGATACTTCTGTTTCAAATAAAAAAAAATTGAATTCTTGAATAAAGATTTTATTTCTTTTAAAATGTTTAATCTGTGAAGAACAGTCACTAACGGGTTTCACAACTGCCTGTAGAAAGTTATGTGAATCAAGTAAATTAAATACAGAAAATCTGAATTAATTCCAAGAAAAATGGATAGGTTAGTTCCTGCCTTGCAGAGATTTCAGAAAAGCCATAAAAACAAACATAATTCTCAAGGAAGAAGAGCTTTATCTGTTCACAATCGCGACTTCTTGCCTCTTTGGGAACAATGAAGTTGTGGTCGAAAATTAGGAAATAAGGGTCAAAGTTAAGAGGGACCCAGTAGATAGCTGCAGTACAGACGGACTAAAAAGGGCATGGGATTCATGGTCTAACAATCATTGTTAAATACTCACTGACTGGATAGATTTAAAACTGAAACAATAAAATGGAACAGTGCAGTAAAAGAACTTGAGAAAGAAGGAATAACACACTTGAAATATCGGAGAGAGAAAAATTTTAAGCAGGAAATTCATGACAAGATAGTTGACGTGGCAGAAACCCCCCCCAAGAAGGCAGAAACAAGTTGGTCTGAAACATGGAAAAAAACCCATCCTGAGAGAGTGAAAGTTATACATCACGTGGTGCAATAAGGCCCATGTGCTGGTGGTGGAAGTGGAGGAGAAATATAATATAGAATTTGATAAGCACCCAGTTAATGCTACATTCACAGTGCTGATTTAACATGTTGACTGTGGCATGTTAGTTAACATACCGTATACACTCGAATAATCCGCGCACCCCGATTTTGAGGAAGAGGGAAAAAAAAATATTTTTTGTTTTATTTAAAAAAAAAATTGTTCCAATGTTAGTATGTGTTCAAAAGTATGTATAATAACTACTGATTTGAAGCAACGCTGATGTATAGGTTGATACCGCATTAAAACTCAACCAATTCAGCGGCGTGCAGGCAGCCAGTGGCATACGGCTGGCTGGCTGGCCCATTAGACAGGTGGGCAGCCGGGGAACATCATCACTGCCAGCTGGGACTCTATGCGTACCTACAATAGCAAGAAACGAAATGCAAATTATCGTGTTTAAGAATTTGTTAATACAGTATGTGCAATAAAATATTTTAGTCAACACCAGTAAGTTTCCTCTCTTACCACTCTATTCATCACTTTCATCGTCGTCACTAGCGGGAGAATCATTGTCCTCACCATCTTCCTGTAGAGCATCGTCCTCTGTTCCATCCAGTGAATTTGTGATTCCACATTTTTTGAAGGATTTTTCCACCAGTGGTTGTGGAATGGCGTCCCATGCACTTTTCACCCATTCACAAATCTCTGACAAATCCGGCCGTTTGATTTTTTCCACTAGGTGTGAACTTAATTGTTTTCATCACCCATCCATTGCGTATATCACTGTTTAAGTGCAGCTTTGAATGGCCGATTTATACACACATTTAGTGGTAGTAGGATGGATGTTAGGCCTCCAGGTATAATGACCAAGTCAGTTTTCCCTTTTTGTAATTTGTCTCGCACTTCCTTAGTTGTATGTCTGTGGAAGCTGTCCAGGACCAACATGTTGCGTAAATTCAGTAACGCATGAGGACAACGTTGCCAAACTTGGCACTGTCCATCCACCCTTTCAGATTTGCCCTCGCTAATGCCGATATGCCTTTTACTGATATTTTTGGAATAGTTTTCCTTTTAAATATCACGTAAGGTGGTAGCTTTCATACATTGCCAGTTACACACATCATCACTGTACATCTTTGTTTCTCACTGCCGCCAGTTCGTATCATGATGCTGGATCCTCCTTTCCTGCTCACTGTGTTGTCGAGTGGCATCTCAAAATAGACTGGCGTTTGATCCACATTACCAATTTGTGATAATATATAGGACTGTTTACGGTGCAGATTTATCACATAACAATGAAAATTCACTATTTTTTTCCTCGTAATCGCCTGGAAGCTGCTGAGCGATAGTAGTTTTCCTCTGGAATCCTAAACCATTTCGGTTGAAAAATCTTGATAGCCAGGCTAGCTTTGAAACTGGTAATGCCTAGTTCTTCGGCTAAAGACAGTGCTTTAAGTTGGCACATTTCACTCTGCACCGCGCATCCGTATTGTTGCTTCTCTTCTATATAATCGCTTTTCTCGAGGTCCAGATGCTTCGCTTTTTGGCCGCAAAATGCCCGGCGATTACTATTAGTTTCTTGAAGCTACGTTTTATTTTTTCGCCAGTCGCAAATACAACTCACTCACGTCGTACTTTCTTCCTGCTGCACGGTTTCCAATATTCTCAGCTTCTTCAATAATTTTTCACTTTTTCTTTAGCAGTGTACGAGCGATAACGAGAACTTGTAGCCATAATTAACAAGTTTGAAGACGTTAATACTTCACTCCTAACGTGCTACTGATGTGTCACAGACTGATGCCGCAACAATGCAATAGTATAATGGGATGTATTGTTGGAGGTGGAACAGTACCAACAATGTTTTGAATAATCTGCGCACCCCAGTTTTTCGTACTAACATTCGAGGAAAAAAATGCGTGGATTATTTGACTATATACAGTATGTAGCATGTGAAACAATTATTCATGCATTTCATTTTTAGTAGTACGTACACAAGACACCAATTTTACACCATTAGTTATTTGGTGAGTGTTTTTGTAGTGGGTTGAAGTAAAATTGAAACCAGTGACATGAACCAGCTCGGGCAGAACAGGTAGTACCAAATTATATGTACAAAAGCTAATTTAATTTATCTTCTGGGCTTTATACAGTGTGTTCGGAGTGGAGTGGGTATGTAACATTTTGGATAGGAACTGATGTTTGGAAGTGCACTGTTTCCATTCTACAATGGTTTCAATTCAGATATTCAAACTATCCACTTGGGACTTCAATGCCCACCACCCGCTTTGGGGATCTCCAAATCCTTGTCCGCGTGGCTCACTATTGCTAGACATCTTCCACCAAGCGGATCTAGTTTGCCTCAACACTGGGGACCCTACATTTTTGTCTGCCTCCACGACAAATTTCTCTCATTTGGACCTTTCAGTCTGTATTGTTCCGCTAGCTCGGCGCTTCGAATGGTTCGCCCTTGATGGTACACACTCGAGTGACCACTTTCCATGTGTCCTTAGACTGCAGCCTCAACTACCATATATGCGCCCGCGACGCTGGAAGTTTGCCCAAGGCGATTGGACACTTTTTTCGTCTCTAGCGACATTCGATGACCGACACTTTCCTAGCGTCGACAATGAGGTCACACATATTACAGACGTTATTCTTACAGCTGCGGAACTTTCAGTACCACGCACCTCCGAATTGCCCCAGCGCCCCCCAGTTCCTCGGTGGAACGAGGCGTGCCTTGACGCAATACGTGAGCGGCGATGTGCTCTTCGCGTTTTCCGCCACCATCCTACTTTGGCCAACTGTATCCGCTATAAGCAGTTCCGTGCGCGATGCCGTCGCATCATCCGCGATAGCAAGAAGGCAAGCTGGAAATTATATACTAGTTCATTTAACACCTTCGCTCCCTCCTCGGAAGTTTGGAGTCGGATTCGACGGTTATCTGGCGCGCCTACTTTCTCCCCGGTCTCTGGGCTCACTGTCGCGCATGATACGTTAGTGGACCCCGTCACAATTTCTAACTAATTGGGTCAACACTTTGCTGAGATTTCGAGCTCTTCAAATTACCCGCCAGCATTTCTCCCGAAGAAACGTGCAGCGGAATTGCGACCTCTTGCTTTCTCCTCTCAAAATTGCGAAAGCTACAATACTGTTTTCTCCATGCGGGAACTCCCAACATGCACTCTCTTCTTCTCACTCCTCCGCCCCAGGACCAGATGGTATCCACATCCAAATGTTGCTGCATTTATCAACCCATTGTCTGCGTTACCTCCTTCGCCTTTATAATTGAATTTGAACCGACAGTACTTTTCCCAGACGATGGCGGGAAGCTATCGTCGTTCCTGTTCCGAAACCTGGAAAGGACAAACATCTCCCCTCTAGCTATCCCCCCATTTCTCTCACAAGTAGTGTATGTAAGGTTTTGGAGCGTATGGTGGATTGCCGTTTAGCTTGGTGGCTGGAGTCCCGCAGTCTTCTAACACCTGCCCAATGCGATTTCCGAAAGCATCGTTCTGCAGTTGACCATCTTGTTGCTCTCTCCACTTATATTATGAACAATTTTCTCCAGAAACGGCAAACAGTAGCAATATTTTTTGATCTGGAGAGAGCATACAATACCTGTTGGAGGACAGGCATCCTCCGCACACTGTTCTCTTGGGGCTTTCGGGTCGGTTGCCCCTTTTTCTTCGCAAATTTATGGCAGAGCGCACATTTAAAGTGCGGGTGAACACTACTCTCTCCCGTACTTTCTCCCAAGAAAACAGGGTACCCCAGGGCTCCGTGCTGAGTGTTGTACTGTTCGCCATTGCCATAAATCCAATTATAGACTGTCTCCTTCCCGATGTCTCAGGCTCCCTCTTTGTGGACGATTTTGCGATCTTCTACAGCTCTCAATGGACCAGCCTTCTCGAATGATGTCTTCAAGGATGTCTCGATCGCCTCCACTCTTGGAGCATCGAAACCGGCTTCCGCTTTTCTCCCAGTAAGACCATTTGTGTTAATTTTTGGCGTCGTAAGGAGTTTCTTCCACCCTCCTTACATCTAGGACCTGTCAACCTTCCGTTTTCCGACGTCGCTAAATTCTTGGGTCTTATGTTTGACAGAAAACTGTGCTGGTCCTCCCACGTTTCCTATCTTTCGGCTCGCTGTCTGCGATCCCTCAACACCCTCCGTGTCCTGAATGGTACCTCCTGGGGAGCGGACAGAGTGGTCCTTCTCCACCTCTATCGCACCTTAGTGCGCTTGAAATTAGACTATGGAAGCATAATTTACTCCTCTGCTTGGCCGTCTATTCTTCGGCGTCTCGACTCTATCCACCACCGTGGATTACGTTTAGTGTCTGGAGCTTTTTACACCAGCCCTGTGGAAAGCCTTTATGCAGAGACTGCTGAACCTCCGCTGTCCAATCGGCGAGCAGTCCTTCTGAGTCGTTATGCTAGCCATCTGTCTTCCATGCCTGCTAATCCGGCCCATGACATTTTTTTCAATGCCTCCTTGGATGTAGGGTATGCAGGCCACCCTTCCTCCCTACTACCACCGGGAGTCCGCTTCCGTGAACTGCTCCCTTCTCTTTCCTTCCGCTTTCCTAAAACCTTCTTGACAACTTGGGGTACAGTACCGCCTTGGCTCCGTCCCCAGATTTGCCTGCTCCGTGACCTTTGTCAATTTCCCAAGGATGGTACCCCTTCACTTGTTTATCGTCGGGCATTTGCTGCCCTATGTGCACAAATGAAGGAAGCCACATTTATTTACACTGATGGCTCGAAAACATCGTTAGGTGTGGGGAGTGCCTATATTGTAGGCGACACCCCAAATCGATTTCCCGACCAGTGTTCGGTTTATACTGCGGACCTTTACACTGTTCTCCAGGCTGTCCAATACATCCGCCGCCATCAGTGGATACAGTATGTTATCTGTTCAGATTCTCTCAGCTCTCTCCTCAGTCTGCTCTCTACCCTGTCCACCCTCTGGTCCACCGGATTCAGGACTGCCTGCGCTTGCTCCACTTGGAGGGCGTCTCGGTGGTGTTCCTCTGGCTCCCAGGACACGTAGGTATCTGTGGAAATGAGGCGGCCGATATAGCAGCCAAGGCTGCAATCTCTCTTCTTCGGCCAGCTATTCGATCAATTCCCTTCGCCGATCTAAGGAATGTTTTATGTCGTCGTGTTGTTCTTTTATGGCACGCACATTGGTCGACACTTGCCCATAATAAATTGCGGGACATGAAAGCTCTTCCCTGTGCTTGGACCTCTTCCTCCCGAACACGTCGTCGGGAGGAGGTAATTTTAACTAGACTCTGGATAGGGCACTGTCTTTTTAGCCATCGACATCTTTTAAGCGGCAATCCTCCCCCACTCTGTCCCCACTGCTCTCAGCTGTGGACGATAAGACACCTTTTAATTGAGTGCCCCTATTTTACTCCGTTACGCGCCCGTCTACAGCTGTAGCCTGATATATTGTCCATTTTAGCAGATGACACGCGCTCGGCCGATCGCGTTCTCGCGTTTATTAGTGCCAGTGAGATGTCAGTCATTTGAAGCTCTTTTTGGGGACAACCAACCCCTTTCTGTAGTGGATTTTTAAGCTTTCCTTCTGGTTTCAGTTTCTCCAATTTTTTGAGTTTCGTTCCCATTGCTGCTGGTTTCCATTTTCGTTTTTTACTGTTTCCTAAGTCACAGACCAGGCGCTAATGACCATAGCAGTTTTGCTTGAGGAATTGAATTAGGTGTAATGTGGTACAGTTATTAGGTAACAGTTTGAAAGGAAACATAACAAAATATCCATTTACCTCTTAAGCATCTTCATTTTAACATTTAAACATTATATGCTTGCATTACTCCAAAACAAAAAAGATGTCAGCGTACTGTACATATAGAACAGTGCTAATGCATTACAACAGTGTCTCAATGTGGCGAGTACCAACGTTGTTACAGACACTACGTACAAAGCATATTCTCTCCATCCTACCTGGTATGTCTTTTATATCTAGTGCAGCAGCCAGAATTCGTGCCAGCTGATCTTCCTCTGTATCACAAATTAAACTTTACATACGACCCCATAAGAGCTAAATCTAGTGATCATGGGGAGCAAGTAGTTGGGACAACTCAGTGTATTCATCCTTCACCATATCACCTGTTGAGATGTCTCCAGATCGCACGTGAGAATTGAGGTGGTGCGCCATCATGCTGAAACCAAATTTTTTGATGGTTGCTCAGTGGCACAGCTTCCAACAACAGATCCAGTATGTTGTGCACGAAGATCAAATAAGCAGGAAGGAGGTATTTTCCAACCATATGACCATCAAGAGTACCCGCCCACATGTTAATACTAGACTTGTGCTGAAATCCCTGCACATGCGTGGCACAAGGGCTTATGTCTGCCCAGACAGGCTGTTTCATGAATTCTGAACACAGTCTCTGGTAAACCTACATTCATCTGTGAAAAGAATTTGATGTGGAAACAAGGATGTTTCGATGCAGTGGTGCAGGAACCCTGTGTGGTAGGCAGTGCATTGTGAAAAATCAGCTGAACTCACTGTGCATCATTTGTAAGCAGTGTGGATTTAATGTTGCTCATACAGAAAATCCCAGACGATACTGTGACTATTACCCATTGCACGTGCAGTGAGTCTGGGTATGTACTGCATCACATTTAAGAGAACCCCTCAGTGCATAATCTTCAAATTCAGGCATGTTGTTGTCTCCGAGCACCCCAGTCCTGTCTCCTCAGGGTGAAGGTACCTGTTTCTTGGAGCCACTGCGTAATTTGGGCATAAAGTTTGCATGCTATTTTGCAGAAAATGTTTGTGATACAACCGACTTGGAGTTCTTCCATTACCTCGAGCTTCACCATACACAAGCAAAAATACATACTGAACCATGTTTATTGTATCGAAGATGCACAGGCATTGAATAGATCTTGCAGCAAGTCAGATGTCAGATGACACCAGTTTATTGTCTGACATAGTACGTGTCATCCTGTCTACCCAATCACATACCAGGACAAGCAGCTCTGAGGCTTTTCTCTTTCCTTCAGCAGCTGTGGACATGTTATACATCTGAACTGAAGCTGCTATAGAACGGAAACTGTACATTTACGGGCATGGGTTCCTGTTCAAAATATCACATACTCTCTACCCTCTACTGTTCCTAAAAATATGTAATGGGGATTTTTGAACACTTTGTTTATTTACACAGGGTGTATACGACCCAAGACAACCGGGAGATCCGGAAAAAACCCGAGAATTTTTTCATCCGGGAGAAAATCGGGAAAAAAATCCAGGAATTAGAATTCTGGGAATTTTTTGTTGTTTTAGTTTTCAGTTAAATTTTTGTAATTTTGACTGGTAAGAACTGTTACTCTAACAAAGGATATTACTGTATCCCGCTACTGCAGAATAATACTGCAGCATAAAAACATGAATGAGAGAAAAAAAAACGAAAATAAAACTTACATTGCAAAGGAAATGTGCCATATAAAAGATCACAGTGCTCGTACAAGCGCCTGCCAACAGCAAAATGTGTCAGGCTTTCGGAAGACTATGCAATGCTTCATAACAACAAATTGCCTTCGATGAGCATGACGTCACAACTGTTTACATTAGACTCATTTAATCAGTTAAGAGTGGGCTCATGTACACGCGCAGTTGAGTCACGTATGAGTACTACCTTTCCCCACTTCTGGTTACAGAAGTGTGGCTATTGGCTGTGTAAGCAGCAGTAGCAGCAACCAGCCACATGGTACCCGGAAAAATTTTACTAGCATGCCCAAGCTGCCAGATTCACACATGTGCAGCAGGCCCGGATCTAGTAGATAGTGAGGGCAAACCAGGGTATCTGAACTGGGCGGAAATTTTGGGGGGAGGGGGCAAGTTCATATTCTTGAGGGGGGGGAACTTGTTTCACAAAGCACCTACCATCCAGCGCACGTCGGTCTATCGATTATTCACATGATTTTGAAACGCACCCCTGCTGGTTCATTCTAAGTTGAATTCTGAATGAATTATAAGTTGATTCTTTGAATGCATGCATAGTGTACGTGATGTCTCTGGCAGGGGAATCCTTGTCGCATCTAGAAATAAATTTTCCTGCAGACAAAACGGGACAGGGCTATACAAGCTGAGCGGAATAAAGCCGAACCGGTGAATGCCAAGTGCTGCTTGTTTATGTGGTTGATTTGGTTTGCAAATGTTGAGCGTTGTTATAATTACTAGCGAAATCCGTAGGTTCAGACTACCAGAGAGGGAATAAATGACTAACAGGTAAGAAAGATTACTTATTATCTTCCCGGTGTATCCAAGAAAGTGAAATTTTGACAAATTTTTTGGCCAGATCGCTACATGAGACAGGGCCAGTTGTAGTCCCCAGCTAGCAGCCACTTAAGTTCCATTCTTGGAGTAGCGCAGAAAACGCATTGTACGAACACGTAATAACGCCTAACCAGAGAATAACCACTGGATAACTAAACCTGTGATTGTGGCAGGGTTAGTGAAGTTAACCGGAGAATGAGTTTTGACAGTGGTAGGAATAGTTACAGAATTAGTGATGACAAGGCTGTTTGTTAGAATGAGGAATGAGAAGAAACGGGGACATCACACAGATTATGGAAGAATATGACGATTCCAAATTTATACAAAATTTTCATTCTACGACTTTTCAGTCTCGTGCATGAGAAACAAGCTTTTTGCTTGTAGTAGGCCAAATAGGTATTTCATATTGGTACTTCGTGAATTATTTTCTGATGTATTATAAAAATGATCATTATTGCCAAAACAGTCTCGTTTATATGGTGTGTGTTATAATTGCTGAAATATCAGAAAGGTCTATTTTGTTTTCTCCAGCACACAGTGACAAAATAGACGTAATCAGATCGAGAAACCATACCAATCTTGGGTACTATTTATATTAACAGCTTTTTCAGTATTAGCCAACATTTCTATTTTTCGTGTAGCAAAACGTTTGATGACCTTTGATAAGGTAATAGTCCTTTCACAGAAAGGAAAGCACGCCATGTAAAGCTGTAGCAAGATTAGAGAGAAAAATTGCTAGGACCTAAAGATTGAAGAAATGTGTGCTGTCTTGCCTGTCTCTTGTCTTTACTGGTTTTAGGTTTCCTATATTTAATTTTATGTCACTCAGAAGAGCAAGTTATTAGCTAATAGGCAATAAAGAGTCCAGTTTTTATGAAGAGTTCTTGTTCTCCTGGTTACAAATAATGCCATCAAGTATTAATTGCGAGGGGTGTTTTTTTTTTTGTAAAAAAAAAAAAAAAAAAATGTTTGACATTCATTACAAAATATACACGCTTGAGTTCCACAGAGTGAAATATAGTGATGTGCGGTATAACAATGTTGTTTGAAGATGCATGTGACCTCAATGCACACTTAAGACCATATAACATGTCTTATATTTCCTCGAAGATATGTCTTTTATGTATCAGACTCTTCAGAAAGATGTGTGGTACAAAATTAACTTATTTTTGACAAGTTTTTTTTTGTGTTGACATTCTGATGCGCAGGGCAGTCTAAGTTATAGTTGGGGGGAGGGGGTAGTTCCCACGTGACCCATTTTTTGTGATTTTTCTGTTTCCTCTTCATTTACTGCTCTCATGTCAAATGAAAACAAGACTGATTTCTATGGCTGGGAGCTATCAAGTGAATTAATACATTCACATAATTATGGAAGGGTAAACTATGTTTCTAGTTTCAGATTTTATTTCCACCTTTCTGACAGTCAAGCATCAATCGCCTTGCAGAACAATGAAGTTATTTTTGTTGGTTTGATAAATAAATTTGGCTTTTATTAAGCTTTCCTGCTGAAGCAGTCAATTTATTCCACACTATTGGCTAGTTTCAACTGTTTGCTGCATTTCAGACGCATGTTTTCATCTTCTAGCACTTATGGCATTATGCCATAATAAAGAACCAAATATGAGAATACAGTACTGGTACTCCAAGAAAATTTACGTCCCAAAAACCACACTGAAAAGCTTCATATCTGGTCGAGGCCTACATCATTGAGAATCTGGTCATATGAAAGTGCAATTTAAGGTGAACTATGCATTTTAGTATGGTTCACGAAATTCTGATGCTCTTGGAGTATCCTCTGATGTCTTGTTTCTTTTATGACATAATGTAAGATCTTTTATGTTTTACAAGTATGAACATATGGACTTCCTACATCACCGTAGCTGCGCAAGCGCGGTGGATAGGCGCTCTCTGACAACTGCTGAAATGAATCTATTTCTAACAGGTCAAGGGAAAATATTGTGAATTGTTGTTCAGAAAGTGTTATTTTCAAAATAAATTTCCTTTTACGCAAGATGAACTATGTGCAAGAATGTACGATAGATTTCTTACATCAGAGTGTCTGATCTCTTTTAAAAATCAACTCTTTGATAATGAGCCATTTAGAAGAATTTCGACCCCAGAAGATCAGAGATTTATGTCAGTATTAAAAATTTTGCTGGCGAATTTGTGTGATGTATCTTAAAGTGTAACATGCGCTAAACAGATCAACATAATAAGTGAAAGCTTAGCTTCTCTTGTAGCTTATTAATCTTTGAGACAAATATTATATGCGAAAGCTTTGCTTTTCTTGTAGCAACACTATGTATATTAATTTAACCACTAACTTTTCCTGCTGGTGAAATTCCAATTTATACTTTCGTAATATGAAAATGTGCAGCGTACATGTTGCTGCACATCAAAGATCTTTCCAAAACGTGTTTTTTTCCCCCCTGAGCAACGTTTTCTTAAGTGCCCGTAAATTCTATGCTGCTGTATAAAACCATATCCTATCAAAGGATAAGTTCTACAGTTCCGAGGGAAAGTATACTGTCACATAACACGGCAAAATTGTATTTTCACCAGGGAGAAAATGTATTTTTAACCAGGAGATCCAGGAAAAATCCAGCAATTTTTTCTCCTTGTCCACGTATACACCCTGTTACAGAAACATGAAGAGATTTTATTTGTGTTAAAATTGTTTGGTATTTGAAAAGTAATAGCAAATGATGCATGTGACAGTGAAGGGTTGTAGTATTTGGCTTTGGAGGGACAAAGTACTTTTATATTATCAAATGTTTGCAAACTTTTCTTGAGATATTGACAGACAAGCTGAAAAATGGCACTCACTATTATGTCAAATAAAGTGGCAGTAGCAGTTGTGAAAGGTTAAAGATGAGCTTTTTCTGCATATGATTCTTACTTTGGCATCCGCTTTGACAATGCAGCTGTTCTTCTCGGAATACTTTGTGCAGTACTTCTTAATACCTTCTTGTTTAGTAGTCGTTAGGAAAATGATCAATTGTCGATTGTATGACTTGCAATGTAAGACAAAACAGGACTCAAATGTCAAACTTAATCCATTTTACTGGTCAGGTTTTCCATGAGAACATATTCCTGTACATTGGAGTAAAGAAATTATGTCTTGCTCACTTATAATATTTTCTTTCTCATTATTTATCAAAATATTTATAACAATAAGTCCTGGATGAAGTAATACATAATATAAGAGAAAGGTAATCATTCACTTATAGCAGATTGATGCTTGGAGCACAGAAACATTTACAGAAACAGCATTCACACAAACTTTCAAGTACCAGCTGTGTTTGTACTTTTGCTAAGATCACATACCCAGATGCATTCTCCCATGACCATGGAAGTACTGCTTATTGATATTTGATTATTGAGAGTAGTTGCCTGGGCTGGAGGAGGAGGTGAGGGGGGAAGGAAAGAGGGCAGGTCTTTAGACAGAGGACTCTGCAGCAGCATGGAAAGATGAAGAGATTACAGAGGGTACAGGAAAAACTGTTGTAGGAAGAGGGAAATGGGGGAAATGGCGTGGGGAGGGGGCTTAGGAGAGAAAGGTGAAGAAGAAGAAAGGGTGAGGAGAAGAGAGGGACTGACCACATGGCGGAGGGGGAGGAAGAATGTTGGGAGAAGGAAGTGCATCACATGAACAGAGGAGGAGTCTATGAACAGAAGAGAGAAGACAAAAGGCAAGGTGAGGCAGTGGGAACAGTTTAGCTGAAGTTTAACTAAGGGCGACTGCGAGAGGCTTGTTGCCATGGGGCAAATGAAAGCTGCCAGTTGGTTGGTATGCTTGATGTGGACTAATGTGGTTTTTGAGCTATCTGAGATAGATCAACATATAGGAAGGTGGCTCGATGAGTTAAAAAGGACAGGTGAAATGGATTTGGTAGTAGCTGTTGAGATCATGGAACAAAGAGCTGAGGTTCTCCTCTCTGAGAGTCCAGGTCATGAAAATGTAATCAGTGAATCTGAACCATATGAGGTTTCAGGTATTGACTGGATGGGAAGGATCCTTCCTGATGGCCCATAAATAAGTTGGCATAGAATAGTGCCATGCACGTACACATGGCAATGCCACAAATTTCTTGGTAGTTTTTGCCTTTGAAAGTGAAATAATTATGGGCCAGGGTGTGGTTGGCATGGAGGATTAGGAAAGAGATGGTGGATTTAGTATCAGGCCTACTTTGGGAAAGGTAGGTGTTTATGTGCAAGGGTGTCTCATCCACAGTGACCAACCAAGAGCCTGCTGGTAATGGGACAGTAACTGTGCAGAGATGGTGAGGGAAGTGGAGCCCTCTACTCATCTTCAGTGTAATGACAAGTACGGAGACCTGTGGAGATAAGTTTGTGGAATTTTGGGAGAAGGTAATGTGTGGGGAGGTGTTATTGGCGTGAGGAGGAAAGTGGATTCAGATGTCAGATTTTGGAATGGGCCTAAGGCGTTGAGGAGCTGCTTGAGGTAACAATGGATGGGATCATGCTTGTGAGATTTTTATACATTCTATCCCACTCCCTCTCTTGTTCTCATGAATTAAAATATGAAGAGACCAAGGAATTTAGAAGATATCTTTATGTGTAGTAGTTGACCCACTACTTTCTAGATGTCATGATTACAAAATGATTCCTTTGGGAAAACACAGGAAAATAAATTATGTCTCTATTACTTAGTTTAAATCAGAGAAACAATGAAACAATCTTACTAGAAATACAGCAGACGCTTGTAAAATTAAGATACGCACTGTTGTTTTGTAAAGTTGTGAAGTTCACCTGATTTATTTCTTCATTGATGGTCCTCGGTGTCGACGTACTGCATTGTGATACTGGCTGAATAATGGGGAGTGGAAGTTCAACACTGACTACTTTAAATTATGTAACTGACAGGTGCACATTTAAGTTTCACAGTTCTTTACTTTCACTGCTCACAGCCCCTCAATAATACACAGTTATTTGGCCAGTGCACTGTTATTTAACTTTCGATAAGTCTCATTAATATGCTGCAAGCAAACATCAACATACTGCTACAATAGTTTACTGTCGAACATATACGAGCGGTAAAAACCTAACCCCACAGTCCTTGCCGCATAAGACGGTACATATTGAACAGACACTGTCATTGTTTTAACACGACCTACTACGCTTATTTCACAGTTAAGTGGATGCATTGTTGCTGACCTAACCAATACGGGCTCCTCATCTGAAACTCGGCCATGAACTGATTATCTCGAAACCAAAAATCAGGCCCTTATATATAATCACAATAATAGGTACTGGAACTACACATCGTTTGATGTTTAATTTACAGAAATTACAATTGAAATATACTTCATTCAATTAGCTGAATATATAAAAAAAATTTGTTCCTTTTAACAGTTTCTTCTTCTACAAAGGTTAGGCTGAATTATTTGTTTAAATGATGAAATTAACAGATATAGTTAAACAAACAATACTTTTGACAAAACTGATAATTACTTTGGAATTAATTAAGGACTGGCTTTGCTAACATGTTTTCGAATAGAGCCAAATAGATCCTTTATGAATACTACTCCAAACGTTTATAATTAGTACAGAATTTATATTTGTTTATAAGTCAACAATAGAATTTAAGTTACGAAACAATTACTGATTTCACCCTGTAACAAAAGACATAAACTATGAATAGTTGAAATAAATTAGAAAATCAATTACATACTTAAAACTAAGCACAAAATTAGATCTTGTGTTATATTCTTTAAAATGGAGGGCCAACCTTTCTCTTTTATGAAAATGTAGATTATACTCACATATGTTAATGGTGATTAGTTAAAAGTGGGAAAAAATGAATTTAAGGATGGCAAAACAAGAGGGGAAGTAAAAATATCCCAGCTTGCTTCATCACAAAGTGAGGCCAACATGAATTCATTGAAGACATTACATTTCCTGTTTGTGCAAAAAAAATTCTTTTAGTAATAAAATCTATTTATGTAGAAAATTAATGACATCTTAACTATAGTATGAGTGAAAGAACCTGTGTGTAGATTGACACTGAACCAGTGAAGTAAAAATTCTGAGCATCCCGCATCTTTATTTACATATGTAAGTTGATTCCTGGGTTTTCCTTTGTGTATCAGTGAGATCACATGTGTCAGACACAAAATTTCTTTGACATTTTCATTTCTCATATTTCACTTACAAATTAAACATGCCGTTTGCATTGTTTTCCCATTATTTTTTCTATGGATGTATTCGAACTTGGATTTGTTTATATTACATACTTTTGAACAGTTAAGAGTGCTGTGCAAAACGGAATTCATTCTGTATCACCAGTTGTGAATTACATTTGTTCTTTTTACAAATTTCAGGAGTAGTATTGCTGTACAGACAAATCATTCCCCATAAGCTCAGTTAATGTCTGTCAATGTGTATTTTTGATTAATTTTGGAATCTTTAAGAGTGTTGTGTATAATGCATTTCATAATATTCAAAGATTGTGAGCTGCAGTTGTGGATTCTACAAATTCTTGTAGCAATATCGTGTTCAAAATTTGTTTCCTCTCAATTGCAGAGTAAGTACTTTATAAGTGCAATATTTCTATGCAAGTCTGTTAGTGAGCTTAACCAAAAAAACAAAAGTTCCTGTCCAAAATTCTGAATAGCAGCCGAGAGAAGGTAAGGTTGGATTATAATTTGAACTTGAACTTATCGTTATGTCAGCACCACTGCATTTCAATTCAGTCTTCCCACAACATTTCATGTGGACAGCAGCACCAGTAGTGGTGGTGGTTTAACCCAAAAGCGATTCATTTGACCATTGTAGGATAATATTTTTGTGGCATGACAGGTGGTATTTTTATGCACAGCTGCGTGAATGGTAAACTAGATGTTGCTACACAGCTTTATTAACTTGCCTTTGTAGACCTAAGACAGCAAATTAATCCAACCATTTTTGCTTTTTACAACAATGTTGCCAGGTGGGATATATAAAACTACAGACTAATAAGGTGAGCTGTGAATCACTCTTATGCCTGGCCAAGAGAAACTGATTCTGCTGATTGTCAAACAAGAACTAGATAAGTTAAAAGTATGTAGAAAATACATTATTGTCCTAAAAAATGACAGAGGTTGGGTGGAATACCAGCCAATGTAATCAAGGATGTATATAGTATTATTTCACATCCATTGGCTGATATTGTCAAAGTCCTCAGGATGACAATTTTTCGCATATGTGTTTAAATTATTGACATAAAAACACTATTTGCTAATACAAAAGATATTACTTTTAAAAATAAATTAGGCCACAGAAACAGAAGAGCATAAGGAACACTTATCAGTAAATTTACCGAAAAGATATGCTCATCATAAAGTTTTCTTTTCAACTTTTTTTTATGACACAATCAAAACTGGTTCTGGCACTCAGTGCCTATCTTCAAAAGCTATGGCCAGCTTTTGGATAAGAAATGTACATGCAAGTTTGAGTTTGCCCACAGATGCAGTTTTTTTTTCAACAGTGCAGTTTTCTGTGACCTGAAAAAAATTCTTGTTTGGTGAACTAATCATCATTTATGTAGAAAATACAGACGTACAGGGTCAAGGGTAGAATGTTACTGTGCGACAGGCAGGAAAGAAAGAGTAATTGTAACATCAAATGGAAGAATTTCTGAATGTAAAACATTTACCTGTGCCCTGTAATGTTCTGTTATACAAATGTGTGATCTACAACTAAAATTTGTTGTTCATTCTGTCTTATCAACAGATGACACCTAAGTCTTAATTGTGTATCATGCCTTAGAACAATTCCTAACAGCATGAAAAGCTACAGAATCTCGATTACTGATTTCATCAGAATGAGCAGAAACTGAATATCAAAAAGAAATTACATGGTATCCAAGCTTGTGTTTTGTTTGAATCTACCAGTAATGAATCTAGCAGCCTACCTTTGAATTTCTTCGATGTCTCCTTTTACTCTAAACTGGTGCGGATTGCAAACACTCAAGCAGTACTTGAGAATGGGTTGCATTAGTGTCGTACATGTGGTCTCTGTTACTAATGAACCACACTTATCTAAATCTTCTCATTAAACTCCAGTCAACCATTCACCTTCCTTACTACAATCCTTACATGCTCGTTTGATTTCATATTCCTTTGCAACTTTTTTCCTAAGTGTTTAATAGACGTGACTGTGGCAAGCAGCACACTACTATGCAGTAATTGAAGGTTACAGGATTGTTTTTCTGACACATGTGCATTAACTACACTGCCAGGAAGTTTCATATCACTGCACACTCTGCTGCAAAGTGAAAATCTCATTCTGGAAATATCCCCCAGGCTGTGGCTAAGCCATGTCTCCCCAATATCCTTCCTTCCAGGAGTGCTAGTCCTGCAAGGTTCACAGAAGAGCTTCTCTGAAGTTTGGAAAGTAGGAGATGAGGTACTGGCAGAACTGAAGCTGTGAGGACAGGTTGTGAGTTGTGCTTGGGTAGCTCAGTTGGTAGAGTACTTGCCTGCAAAAGGCAAAGGTCACGATTTCAAGTCTTGGTCCAACACAACAGTTTTAATCTGCCAGGAAGTTTTTGATCTCAGTCTGTCCCATCTGATGTGGATCCCACTCCACACAGCAGCATTCCAGAAGAGGGTGGACAATCATGGCGTGAGCAGTCTCTTTAACAAGAAAGTTGCATTTTCTAAGTGTTCTGCCAATAAACCGCAGTCTTTGGTTTGCTTCCCCCACAACATTATTTATGTGATCGTTCCAGTTTAAGTTATTTGTAATTGTAATTCCTACGTATTTAATTTAATTTACAGCCTTTAGATTTGTGTGATTTATTGCATAATCAAAATTTAGTGGAATTTTTTTTTTTTTTGGTTAGACTCATGGATGACTTCACACTTTTTGTTATTTAGAGACAATTTCCACTATTCGCACCACACAGATATCATGTCTAAATCATTTTGCAATTGGTTTTAATGAGTGGTGACTTTACAAGATGGTAAATCACAGCACCATCGGTAAACGATGTACAAGGGCTGCTCAGATTGTCTCCTACATCATTTATGTAGATCAGAAACATCAGAGGGCCTATAACACTTTTTCTTAGGGAATGCCAGATATTACTTGTGTTTTACTCAGTGACTTTCAGTCATTTACTATGAACTGTGACCTTTCTGACAGGAATTAACAAATCCAGTCGTATAACTGTATGCTCCTCTTGATAAGTTTGTCTCTGAACACCTGCCGTAGAGAACAACATATTGGGTCCTCTTATTTAAGAAGCGTTAGAGCCACTCACATATCTGGGAATCTATTCCTTATGCTCGTACCTTCATTACCAGTCTGCAGTGGGGCACCTTATGAAATGTTTTTCGGAAATCTAGAAATACAGAATTCACCTGTTGCGCTTCATCCATAGTTCGCAGGATAATACGTGAGAAAAGGTCAAGGTGAGTTTTACATGTTCAATGCTTTCTAAAACTGTGCTGATTCCTGGACAGAAGCTTTTCTTACTCAAGGAAATTTGTTATATTCAAACTGAGAGTATGTTCCAGAATTCTGCAGAAAACTGATGTTAAGGATATTGATCTGTAATTTTGCAGGTGCTTTCTTTTACCCTCCTTCTTTAATCGTGTCAGAGGTACACTAAAATGAACATATATACGATACATACAAAAATAAAATGCCGTGTGACTATGGCCTCCCATCAGGTAGAAGTCTTTCGATTTGACGCCACTTTGGCGACTTGCACATCAATGGTGATTTCTTTTTTTTTGGTGGGGTTTAAGGGCGCTCAACTGCTGAGGTCATTAGCGCCGAGTCACTGGTGTTAGAGCACATGGAATCTGCTAAAACGCAAGGGGATGGGGGGACACCAGAAGGACCTGACAAAGATGCAGATAAAATAAGTAAAAAGGTTAAATGTCTTTGGACAAGCCAGTTAAAGTTATAAAACGCAGAATACGAGCAGCTGCTCGAGCGTCATCACCTAAAACATCCGGTAAAGTAGAAGGCAGGGACAGGACAACACGAAATTGACTAAAACGGGGACACGACAATAAAACATGGCGCACTGTTAATGCCTGACCACAAGGGCACTGCGGGGCTGGGTCACCGGAGAGCAGGTAGCGGTGGCTAAACCGGCAATGCCCAATCCGCAACCTGGTCAGAAGGACTTCCTCGCGCCGAGATGGTCGGGAGGATGTTGTCCAAGCAGTTGGGAGCGGTTTTACTGCCCGGAGCTTGTTTCCTTGGAGGGATGACCAAGCATCCCACCACGACGACACAAGCCTCTTACATAAATCCCCATGAACGTCAGATGACGGGACACAATGGGAGGCTGGCCGAGGCAGGAGGACTGCAGCCTTGGCTGCAGCATCCGCAGCCTCATTCCCAGGCACTCCTACATGTCCGGGAACCCACAGAAAGCTGACAGAACCACCATTATCAGCGAAAGAATGGAGGGACTGCTGTATCCGTTGAATCAAGGGATGGCCCGGATAGGGAGCTCCAAGGCTCTGAAGAGCACTGAGTGAGTCAGAGCAGAGTACATACGATGAATGGTGGTGGCGGCGAGCATACTGAACGGCCTGATGGAGAGCAAAAAGCTCGGCCGTAACGCTGGAACATTGGTCGAGGAGCCGGTATTTAAAGGTGGCGGCCCCGACGACAAAGGCACAGCCGACACCGTCGTCAGTTTTGGAGCCATCGGTGTAAATAAAGGTGTGACCGGCAAGTCGAGCACGAAGTGCGACAAACCGTGAGCAATACACTGCAGCCGGAGTACCCTCCTTCGGGAGTGAGCTGAGGTCGAGATAAATAGGAACCAGAGCCTGGAGCCAAGGTGGTGTCGGGCTCTCACCCTCTCTGAAGGTGTTGGGAGGGCAAAATCCAACTGTCGAAGCAGGCGACGGAAGCGGACTCCGGGGGGCAGTAGGGCAGACACATACAAACCGTACTGACGGTCGAGAGAATCGGCGAAGAAGGACTCGTAAGAGGGGTGGTCGGGCATAGACAACAGCCGGCAGGCATACCGACACAGCAGTACGTCGCGCCGGTAGGTCAATGGTAACTCGGCAGCTTCAGCATAAAGACTCTCCACAGTACTAGTGTAGAAGGCTCCGGTCGCAAGACGTATCCCCCGATGGTGGATGGAGTTGAGCCGGCGTAAGAGGGATGGCCGAGCGGACGAGTAGACGAAGCTCCCATAATCCAGCTTCGATCGGACTATGGACCGATACAAGCGAAGCAGGACAGTGCGATCCGCTCCCCAAGATGAACCGCTAAGAACTCTGAGGATATTAAGGGAACGTGTACAACGGGCCACCAAATAAGAGACATGTGGAGACCAACACAGTTTCCTGTCCAACGTGAGCCCTAGAAACTTAGTTGTGTCCACGAATGGGAGAACAACGGGACCGAGATGTAAGGATGGCGGAAGGAACGCTTTATATCGCCAAAAGTTGATACAAACCGTCTTCTCTTCAGAGAACCGGAAGCCATTTGCCACGCTCCAAGAGTAGAGGCTGTCTAGACAATGCTGAAGGCAGCGCTCCAGGAGGCATGTTCTCTGGGCACTGCAGTAGATCGCGAAGTCATCGACAAAGAGAGAGCCTGAGATATTAGGTGGAATGCAATCCATAATTGGATTGATCGCGATGGCAAAAAGGGCTACACTCAAGACGGAGCCCTGAGGCACTCCGTTCTCCTGGAGGAAGACGTCGGACAATACGGAACCCACACGTACCCTAAACCTTCGATCCGTTAAAAAGGAATCAATAAAAAGGGGCAGGCGACCACGTAGGCCCCACCTGTGCATAGTGCGGAGGATACCTCCTCTCCAACAGGTATCATAAGCCTTCTCCAAGTCGAAGAACACGGCTACCGTTTGGCGCCTTCGCAAAAAGTTGTTCATGATGAATGTCGACAAGGTCACAAGGTGGTCAACAGCGGAGCGGCGGCGACGAAAGCCGCATTGGACATTAGTAAGTAGTTGTCGAGATTCAAGAATCCAGACTAACCGAGCATTAACCATGCGCTCCATCACCTTACAGACACAGCTTGTAAGAGAAATGGGGCGGTAACTAGAAGGAAGGTGTCTATCCTTCCCGGGTTTGGGTATAGGAACAACAACGGCGTCACGCCAATGCATAGGGACTTGACCTTCGGTCCAGACGCGATTGTAGGTACGAAGAAGGAAGCTTTTGCCCGCCGGAGAAAGGTGTGCCAGCATCTGAACATGAATGGCATCTGGCCCCGGAGCAGAGGACCGGGACAGTGCAAGCGCACGTTCGAGTTCCCGCATAGTAAAGGGGGCATTATAAGTTTCCAGATTCAGTGAGTGGAAGGAAGGTCGCCGAGCCTCTTCTGCCTCGTTCCTGGGAAGGAAGGCAGGATGGTAATGGGCGGAGCTTGAAACCTCCGCGAAAAAGCGGCCAAAGGCGTTGGAGACAGCCACAGGATCAACAAGGACCTCATTACCTGAGGTCAGGCCCGGTACTGAGGAGTGGGCCTTAATGCCCGACAGCCGGCGCAGGCTACCCCAAACGACGGAAGAGGGAGTAAAACTGTTAACATCAATGGTGATGAAATGTTGATGATTAGGACAACACAACACCCAGTCCCTGAGCTGAGAAAATCTCTGACCCAGACGGGAATCGAACCCAGGCTTTAGGATTGACATTCTGTCACGCTGACCACTCAGCTACTGGGGGCAGACATACAAACATAGAAAACTATGCAGTATTCACCCAGGATTGGGCAACTTTGATAGCATTGGAAGCAGCAGATGTTAAGTCCTTCATGCTACAGCCGGTTGGGCATGAGTTACATTTGAAGAGATACCAGGTTGTCTGCAATTCACTGCATTTGCACATTGTTGTGTCGGCAGTTGGAAGTTCAATTTAAGATTGTCCCTCGATCATGCGACTTTGGTCCATAGTCTGTTTAAGGACTTCCAGATGAACCACTTCTCCATGTGTCCAGGTGGCAGGGATTCTTTGGTGTCCTCCAGTTTGACAGGTGTTGGCATCTTTCTTTCCACTTGGTGAGTCGGGTAGCCGCAGCTGAAGGGCTGTGCGGTTGTTAGGAAACTCTTCCTGGACTTCAGTCTTTGCTTGGCAGGTTGATGTCCAAAGAGTGGATGTGAGGTCACTGTATTTGATTTATGCATCTCGATGTTAGCGGTGACCTCTCTTCTGATGTCACATGGACCAATCCCAGCGAGACATTGAACTTTGTCCATGGTGGTTGGCCTTAGGCAGCCTGTAATAATCCTGCGGATTCCCCCCTCCCCCCTCCCTGCATTCGCTTGGGACTTTGCACTGGGAGATTCGTGATAAATGCAAGCTAAGTAAGGGACCAATGCCGTAGAGTACCCTTCGTAAAACCAGATTGGGATTCCAACCAGACCTTATTTGCTTTCAGTTGTTTCTCTACATCAGGGATGCTTATTACTATATCCTCCATATGGGAGCCTGTGTGATGTTCAAATGACAGTGTGCTTGTATGATTTTCCTGTGCGAACAATTTCTTAAATGCAAAATTTAAATCTTCGGCTTTCCTGTTGGTACCTTCTACTGCCACACCAGGATGGTCAATGAGTAACTGGATAGAAGCCTTAGACCCACTTAGCAATTTTACATAGCACCAGAATTTTCTTGGGATCTGGGAAATATCTTTCGCTAAGGTTGGTAGTTGTATGCTTCGCCCATTGATCGTTTTACAGATGCACGAATTTCTAATAACTTTTGCCCGTCGTCATTTGCGCACTCTTTTGACCGAAGAAAGCAACAGCCTTTGCTTCCTCAGCATTTTCCGAATTTCTTTGTTAAGCCATAGGGGTATTTTCTGTCCTCAATCCACATACTTCTCCAGAGCATGATTTGCAATCCATTTAAACTTTGCCCATAATTCCTCTATGACCATCATACTGGAACTAAATAATGTCAGTTCATTGTCTAAGTGGGATGATAACAACTGATTAACTGCTCTTTCTAACAGAAATACTCTCATAGCTTTCTTAATTGATTTATTAACTTAAGTAATCATAGTCACTATGATATCGTGGTTACTAATGCTTGCCTCTATACTGATGCCATCGATAAGGTCAAGCCTGTTTGCAGCTACACATACTAAAATATTTCCTTTACATGTGAGCTGCCGAATTAGGTACTCAAGACAGTATTTAGAAAACTTGATAAAAAGTGTTTCGCAAGACTGTCTGTCGGTATCCACTACAATGAATCCATAGATTTACACTTGCTAGTCTCCAACTAATATTGGAAAAACTGAGTATTTCTGTGCTACTGACTGTAGACCTTCTTCGAATGACTAGAATGATACAGAAGAATTGGGTGGCCACTAAAAACGTGCAACAATTAACTTGATTTTACATAGACCTGTTATACATGACCAGGGTCAATGTGCTAAATATCTCAGAACTAATTACTTTAGGTTTCAGCCAGCTCTCAGTGCCGAGAATAATTTCAGCTTGTGAAATTTTCTGGGCGGCAATAACTTCGGGAACTTTGTTATGAATAATTAAGCAATTTTCTGATAAAATTTTGACAATCCATGACATTACTCTGAACGCGGTTTGACTTTGCGACCGTGTGTCGACTGATGATTGTTCTTCAGAGTACGTCAGAATACTGCCTAGCCTACAAAAGACCCATGTGCGTTCCTCAAGTACTCAGCTACCGGAGTTGCTGCTCGCTTTGTGTAGTGTAACTCTGACCTATCAATGGGAGTCCTAAAATTCCCTGCCCCATAATGCAGGTTCAGAAATCTGCAGCCAAGACTGTCACAGAGGTGATGCTGCCTTTCATTGACACCCTCAACTTGGCTGCAGACCAAAGGACCTCGATAAATTGCAGACTCTGTTTGCATCCTACATGCAAGGTCAGCAACCTTCACCACTTCCGCCAGCTGCCAGTATGCACTGTGGATGTCCTCGGAACCCAAGTGACAGGAGTCATCAGTGCCGATGGGACCAACAGCTCACAGATGACTGCACCCTGCATGCTCAAAAGCCGCAGGCAGGGCCACATCCACATCTCATGTGAGGTCTCCTGGCAGACATACTGAGTGCATATTGGCTTTCTTTCTGGCCCTGAATGCTGTTTCTCTAAGAGGCTCCATAACACACCTAATATTGGCACTCCCAGTAACTAGCAGACTTCTGCCCCAGTGTGCATGCCAGCACACTGCTGAAGGAATGAGTTACCTGTCCACTCACCAGATGAAAGGGTGAGGCCAGACGACCAGTGTGTGTGTGTGTGTGTGTGTGTGTGTGTGTGTGTGTGTGTGTGTGTGTGAAGCACACACGCAAAGAAAGCAGAAAAGAAGGAAAATGCTACACAAGAAAGTAAAACGTAAGGTAAGGGAAAACGTAGCAACAAGAATGCCACAGTAAATTCTCATTGGCTGGCTACTTACATAAAATATGGGCGAACTTGTCACACAGTGAGCAAATTAAGATCCTCTCCCTAAAATCTATGTAAAAACATTTGACAAGGCACAGCACTTTAAAACTTTAACCACATTCGTTCGAGTGTTTCCTAAAAGAGATGGCAGGTCCGCTGGTAAGTCAGTCGCGGCCCGCTGGTCAGAAAATAAAACGCAATCCAATAAAATGTGGCGCACAGTGACCTGGACGCCACAAGCACCACATATTGGAGAGTCCTCCCGCCGGAGCAGGAAGCCATGCGTCATATGGCTGTGGCCTATCCGAAGCCGAGTGAGGAAACCTCGTCCCGTCGACGGGGCTGAAAGGAAGTGCACCACACAAATGTTGTGGGCTTGACTATATGCAGCTTATTGTCAGTCACTTCCAGCCACTCATCCTCCCACCGACGCATGACTCGTGAGCTCAACAGCAAGGTGAGCGCGTGCAGGGGGATAGCACACTGAGATACTTGTGGATCGACACACGCCTCCTTGACTGCGAGATCTGCCTTTTCATTCCCAGCAGCCAGACGACCAGCCTCTACATTGGCCCTCTGCCTTAAGTGCCACGAATGTGTTCCCACCCACCACTCACCCTTCCCTGTGGGCAGACCCACCACGTCGAATACACTGGAAGGTGCCTCAGCAGCGGAACCCGTAGGCAAAACAACCAACACCTGAGGTGTTCCATGCAATGCGCCGAATTCTCTGCCACAGCTGCAACCTGAGGAAGCAGTCTGAAGACGATTTACAGTATCCAAAAACACATCCAGCTGTTCGTGAACTGCAGCCAGCTGCTCCTGTGTTCACACACAGCTTGCACACATCCTACCCATTTAGTATTACTGCCTCAAGAGTTCACTATGAGAGCACAGACAGAAACCTAGATATGCAACTTGCTACTCTCCTGAAGTATTGCCAATAAAGGCTGACATATTGTGAGGTGTGTAGCTGGCTGTTCAGAAGAAATGAAAACTGTGATACAGACTGCCTTACTCTGCACTTTCCAGTTACAATGACATGAGATTACACCTCTTACATAGAAAAAACAGTCACAGAATTTAAGAAATACACTACTAAGAAAGAACAGAGAAAGCTAAATATTAGGCTGGTGCATTTTGAATAGAAGAGATCGTTGGGCCATGTTCGGAGTGCATTTTCATTTGGAAAGGAAGTTAACTGAAGGTCGTTCAATAGAGTGTGGAATAGACGAAAATCTGGGCATGCAAGAGCAGATGAATAAGGTGGGTGCAGAATGACTTTCCAACCCAAATCCTGTATAGTTTTTTTTTTCAGTCCGTAGTACATCAAACAGTTGCTGTTTCGCCAGATGCATAGTATTATCTTTTGTGGATGAGTGCAGGTCTTTGTACAGGGAATTTCTGCTTTGTTTGGCCTTAACTAATCGAGTCTTTTCCTTGTGATAGAATAAAGACACAAGTTCTTGTCACCCGTAATGATACAAGATAGGAATGCCCAGTGCTGTTCATGAGCCAGTTAAGCAGATGCACATAGGGCCATCCCTTGATTTTTGTGATTTTGGCTTAGAGCATGTGGTTCCTATACACCCGAATTTTGAAACTTCCCCATTGCATGCAAATGTTGTACGGTGCAGTTCAACATATTCGCCTGTTCTCGTGTACAGTGACATGCATGATCAGTTCATCATATTCGTCAGTTGTGTATAGTGACGTGTATCGTTGTGGATCAGTGCGTTGAAATGATCTCAATCAAACCCCGAATGTCTTCCTGAACGTAGAGAGTCACTAATGTAAATCCTCCTTACAACGAGAAATCCATTTTCTTGTTATGACCTGTCCAATGGCATTATCGCCATACAAATCGCAAATGTTTCTAGCAGCCTCCACTGTTGTCACCATCTACTGATCTTAAGTAGAAGAAGACATGGGAAACATTCAGGTTTCTCCAATTTTCTAGCATACACTCACTATCTCCAAATGACAATATGTAAACTCACATAGGAACAGTGAACTACAAATAAAAAATGACAATCAATAAATAAATCAGTAGCAACGGGAATACCAATAAGCAAAACAAAAATTCTACAAACTTAAGCGTCCACCTTATTTTCTGCTCTGTAGGTATGTACCCAGCGTCAGTTGGAGACTGATTGGATTATTAGAAGAATTCGGCTCACGAGCTGTATCCTGTCACAACTGCGTTAGTGCTCAGCTTAGCTGCACATTTCCCCCACCACCAAGGCATGCTGCCGCAGCTTAAGGAGGGGCGGAAAGGGGGAAACAGAACGCGCCACGTTTAATAGCAACGCAGTCGCACTGCATATAATTTGTCCTCCTTCACATTTATCAACATCATAGATCACAAACAAAACTAATTTTCAATATTATTTAATTATTTTTGGCATGCTGAAGACAATTTTTCTCTGGCAAAAACTGTCAGCAGATTTAGATGCAGACAATTTCACAGATTTTCGCACTCAGGTTTCAAAGTAATCGAGACTTATTTAGTTTCAAAATCGAAAAAAAGGTCTTTCTCAACAAACGTATCGATTGAATTATTGTAGCATTTTTGTGACCTCATTATGGAGACTTTAATGTAGATGTCCTAGTAGTTTTAACGTAAAAAGAATTGTCATTAAAACTGAATCTACCTTGCAGGTCAGTCAGTTACATCTGCACATGGACAGGGGCACTTTCAACTGATAGGGAAATGGTCTCGAAAACAGTGTCCTCAAAACGTTTAGGAAGCTATCCTTGTAATTCTTTCAAGGCCACAATGAATGCTTCTAACCTCGCATTTTCTTTAACGGCATGAACTTGGGAATCTGGACTGTGTTTGTCAGAACATGTCCTTCTATAAAGCGATTCTCTTTTTAAATGGATCCCTATCAAATCGAAAGAATTTGTTTCTCACCCTAAAATGCCTTACTGTGAGCAGTGGGCAATCAGCTTCATTCAAAACGCGAGGTCCGCAGTCCATTCTGGATGTTCTAATTTTATTTCCAGTTCTACTGTTTCCCTCATAAATTCAACAATAATGAGCTTTAAATCGAAAAATCGTTCCAGGCGTGCCCCTTTCCTTAACACAACGTACTTTACGATAATGTATATAAAGTCTCGTTCAGTTGCATCGAAAACTGTTGCAAGTGACACTAGAATAACGCGTGCGACTTCAGGTATTTTGCTATTCATATCGCCAATTTCTTCACATGGTGCATCTCTGCAAATATAGCACAGATGTACAGAACAACGATTTCCATCTGTCGACCGTTGTAATTTTTTGCTCTTTCATTGTCAACTAAATCTTTAAATTCTCTCTACATGGTATTGTAATGTCGTTTCATAGCAGATTTGCAGTACCGGTCGCTTATGCGACTGCATAATGTCTATTGACAATTCTCATCCCTCTCTTCTGTCTTTCCCATTCATTTTTAATGTGGCTACGATAGATTACTAGACTGCTGCTTCTTGTGCAAACAGCTACGGGTACTGTGAACGTTATTCATACCACAAAAAAATAGCGAAGGATAAAATGCACTGACACCACAATTCTGCCGAACTGAAGAGAATGGTGCCGACCGAAAAATGCCGCACCCCAGCACCAAAGGAAATGTCATTCTGTACCGGATATTTCCGAAAAGAACCGAGCAAACCCGAGGCAGGCCGAGCATTGGCCAGCGCACGCGTCCGGAGTGAGGTCCGGGACGCTTGGAAGACCGTGGTTTTGAATTTTCCGTGTTAAAAGCGCGAATATGTTTGCATGACAAAATGTTTGGTGAGGAAGGTGGAATGAGGGTTGAATCAGCTGGTTCCTGGCACTTCTGTTAGTGTTTTATAGAGGAACATATTCGTCCTTTTTGTGCTCCCAAGGGAGCATTTTCCGCTGATGTTTTTAAATTTGTATTTAAATTTTCAGAGTGTTTCGTGCTTCTTGAATATCTATAAATTTTTACTTTATGAGCTTATTTCACGCGGGCCTGGCGAAAGGAAACAAAACTGCACAATCACGAGACGCAACTAGGCAACCACATTGCATTACATCGCGTACGATTCATCAAATTGCTTGAGATTTTCGAGTGATCAGCGGTCGATTAGCATACATACGTGCAGTCTGTTCGCAGATCGCGAGACCTTGCGACTGAACGCTGCGAACTGTTGTTCGTGCGGGGGGCCCCTTGTGGGTAGCGGTAAATGACGTGGCTCGCGGAGCACGGTCATTGACTCCGCCTCGCACTGAAAAAGAAAAGATTCCTTCATCAGCATCCGCCAAGGAGGCGGCGAAAAAAGAGACCATACGTTTCTCATCGCCTTGATCGATTCAGTGTTCAATATCTAAAAAGTTCAGATCGATAACAACGAAGTTGTTAGGGATTTATCTGTCGATGGGTCCACACGTTACGCTCAACCAGCTTTTTGTTCTATTTCTGACACCGTCGTCGAAACAAACGTAAAAGCGAACTTCAGATATACACATTAAATTTGATAGCACCGACCGGTTAACACTTTCCACTCGACAATGCTTGTTGAAAAAAGTTGTACACTTTGAACGTTTATCAAGCTTTTTGTCATTGGGGATAAAGGACGAGCGTGGCTGCACTAGGAAGAGGAAGGAAATCGGTTTTGGTCTATTAAAAAAATACTTCTCGGCATTCAGTACAAGCGATTTATGTAAATTACAGGAAACCTAATCGAGAAAGGCGAGACCGGTTATAATCTCGTCCGTGTCCGCAGCTCGTGGTCTTGCGGTAGCGTTTTTCGCAGGCACGGGGTCCCGGGTTCGATTCCCGGCGGGTTCAGGGATTTTCTCAGTCTCGAGATGACTGGGTGTTGTGTGTCATTCATCATCATTGACACGTAAGTCGCCGAAGTGGCGTCAATTAAAAAGGCGGCCGAACTGTCCCGCATGGGGCATCCCGGCCAACAATGCCATACGAGCATTTCATTTCATCTCGTCAGTGTCGTGAAGATGGAGAGAAAGTCGCGCTGCTTCGACTATTAACGTGCCCGTTAACGCTGTTTTCTTGTAAATCGGAGTTTTGTTGAGAGAGTGATACAGTCATCCGAAACATCTTCACAGACGTGTAGTTTTTGAGCGTGGCGAAATCCTGGAGAACGTTACCTAACTCCATGCGTAATGCCAACAGTGAACTACAGAAGAGGTGTTGTTATTCTATAGGGGTTTTTTACGTGGTTAGAGTATGTTTCTCCTGTCGTACTTAAGACAACGCTAAGTGTGGAAGCAAATGATCACATTTTACAGCATTTTGTAGTGCGTACTGACTGTGAAGGTTGTTTTGGAAGTTCTGAGATTTAGTCTGATGATGGCAGTGGCCAGAACCACGTTATAAATAAACAAATATACTAAGCAATCTCAACCCCTTTATTCACAAAACAAATCTTAAGTAACATCTGGTAAGCCCCAAGCAAACACCGTGACCTCTAATGTTGTCGATTGATAAATAGTTTGTATCATCTAGACCCAACACCACAGTCAGATTGTTCCCCGAAAATAGTGTCGCCTGCAACAAAGTATCGTCGTTTAGACGATCATTAGAAATACAGAAAGACTTGTATAAAATCTCCACTTCGCGTCATGCGAATAAATGTAGAGAAATACAAGATAATGGCTAATACAAAGTAGTAGAAAGGTGAACGGAAGTCTCAAACCTCTTTGTAGGAGTTGTGGGAAGGTTGGTACATCTCTAATGAAAATCGTACGCAACATCCTAGTCCGACTAATTCCAGCTGACTACACTAGCACTGGCCGCGGTGGTCGAGCGGTTCTAGGCGCTTCAGTCCGGAACCGCGTGACTGCTACGGTCGCAGGTTCGAATCCTGCCTTGGGCATGGATATGTGTGATGTCCTTAGGTTAGTTAGGTTTAAGTAGTTCTAAGTTCTAGGGGACTGATGACCTCAGATGTTAAGTCCCATAATGCTCAGAGCCATTTCAACCATTTTTGACTACACTAGCTTTTGCAATTCTCGTGAAGTAATTTATCTGCTGCTTTTCCATTTCCTCCTCACTTCCAACGAGATGTCAGTGAAAAACGTCAACTGTCGTACGTGCAAAGTTCTGAAATGATGCTGAGGACAGTTGTAGCTGTAGTTCAGTGTTAAGTGTACTGCCTCCACGCAATTCACGGTTACGCACAAACTCTGACACCTATATTATTCTTTTCGTATGCCATGTTGCTTATTTCATAAAACAAAATGCGCCCACCGTGCAAACTAATCATTCTACATCTGAAAGACCGTGTCTGTTCGAATTTTGCGCCAGTCGCAAAAGATGCAGATCAGGGTTTGCTTTAAATACGCGCTGAAACGTAACACCTCACTGCGTTTGAACGAGCTCGTGTAATAGGACAACGAAAAGCTGGATGCTCCAACTTGGCGGGAATGTAGCCACTGTACATACAGCATCACAGGGGGGGGGGGGGGGGGGAGGGTTGTTATCCAAGAAGATAACGCTAGCAGACCGTTGCAACCCAAGATGCTATACAGAGTGTCGACATATTGCCGTCGCCTCCTCGTTTACCAGATCTGTTGTCCGCCCTGGTAGCTGAGTGGTCAGTGTCAATCCTAAGGGCCCGGGTTCGATTCCCGGCTGGGTCGGAAATTTTCTCCGCTCAGGGACTGGGTGTTGTGTTGTCCTAATCATCATCATTTCATCCCCATCGACACGCAGGTCGCCGAAGTGGCGTCAAATCGAAAGACCTGCACCAGGCGAACGG
Organism: Schistocerca serialis cubense; assembly: GCF_023864345.2. Classification (NCBI taxonomy): domain Eukaryota; kingdom Metazoa; phylum Arthropoda; class Insecta; order Orthoptera; family Acrididae; genus Schistocerca; species Schistocerca serialis. The sequence goes on from NC_064645.1 coordinate 340,915,359, forward strand.
TCTACCCGACGGGAGGCCCTAGCCACACGACATTTCTATTTTTACCAGATGTTTCCAAATCGAGCGTGACAGCTCCAACGTCATCCGGAAATAGCGTTAACCGTCTCTGTATTGTCCGACCAAGTGTTACAGGCATGAAACGACATCCCCAAAACCTGATATACGACACCTGTGCAGTATAATAAATGCACATTTGCTTGCTTACTTCCCACATTCTTGCGTTTACATCGGTTATTACTTTATCAGCATATCACATTTGCAATTTTTTATGTGACCCTTTCATTTACCTGTGAATTTGGAATGTTAATAGCTTAAGTATGTACATTGACAAATGTACTCCCGAAATTTCAGTACCCTACATTAATTATTTTTTTGGTGTTGCAATTTTTTTCGTCAGTGTAATATTGCATTTTGTATGCCGATTATTAGCGCCAACAAACAGTAACGCAGCGAATATAGCGAGATGGATTTAGGAAGGGCAGATCATATTTTCATCAAATATTTTGTCCGAAGTCATTCATTCGCAAGGGATTACCGAATTAAAAAGAGATTGTAGTAATGGTCTTTGATTCCGTTGCCACAAAAACCACAGTCCAAATACATAGTCACGACGCATCCTGGTGCAAAAGTTATTACCGTTTGACAGCTGGAGAGACACTAGCGCTCCAAGCGGTAAGAAAGCACATACATGCGCCGATGGGTTAATGTTTTTTTTTTTTTAATTATTCTCTACTCAGTTGATGAAATAGTTATGTTTTTGAGATCGGTGCGTTATTAAATTACTAAGAGACACGAATTATCGTGAAATACATGTAAAAACTGCCGTGTCACGCTGATTCGATGCCATAAGCTGCAACTTATTCATGAGGAAATACTTTCGAATATGTGTATATTTGCAGCTGAATTTGAATATAAACACAGATTTCATTGGGAAGCATATATTTCTTTTGTTGTCTATTGTTATTATCATAGGCACTATCCTTGGCATTTAAATTTGTTTATGGATTCTAATGCTTCTTGAAGTTCCCTCAGCTTTCTAATACACTAATAATTTTCTAAATCTAATTACTTTTACTTCAAAAGTGAATGTGTTGAAGACCCTTGGAGTTTGTGGCTCACATTTAGCAACAATTGCGGAGCTGGTTTCTTCTGTGTTGGAAAACAGTTTTATTCCTTTTTACGATGTTATCACGCCTGTGGTTTTCCTCTAAGCTACAGTTTAGTTGCTAACTGGTATGTTAAATAATGTAGGTATTACATTACATATAGGTTTCCTACTTTCCACATTCACTGATTTGGCTGAAGGTGTAGGCAAGAAAACTCTTCTTTGTTGGGTAGATATACAACGTTATTCTGCAAAAGGTCAGCTTGTGGGGTGTTTAATAGCAATTTTTTTTACTAAAGGAAAACGACATTATTTAGTAAATGTCTGTACTTTACAAGAGAATCATAGACAAACAGTCCCGTAATGTACTGTTTCGTATCTCCCAAAGTCCTTAGGAAACTAATTAATGACAAATGTGGTGTCATTATTTAGTTATTATCGATTTTTATCGCTCTACATACACTCTATATTGTAAAAAGCTACCTTACGAATCAATACAAACGTTAGTGTTCGCACTCATCCGATATTATGCTCAGAAGGGTCGCTTGCTGGCCGCTTGCGGCGTTGCTATCGCTATGGGTAACAGAAACGAGACGCAGTGTCGCGACTGTTCGTTAGACTGTGATAGAAACTGTAGATAAAATAATCCGAGAATTTGGTGTAAAGTCTACATTAACATATGTAGTTCAGGAGAAACTTATAGATTTAGTATCTAAAGTGAAATTTATAGGAGAAATATCTCAGCCCTTCAAAATGAACACAAGGCTACAGCAAGGTGATGACCTTTCTCCATCTTTTTAATTCATCATCATCATCATTTAAGACTGATTATGCCTTTCAGCGTTCAGTCTGGAGCATAGCCCCCTTATAAAATTCCTCCATGATCCCCTATTCAGTGCTAACATTGGTGCCTCTTCTGATGTTAAACCTATTACTTCAAAATCATTCTTAACCGAATCCAGGTACCTTCTCCTTGGTCTGCCCCGACTCCTCCTACCCTCTACTGCTGAACCCATGAGTCTCTTGTGTAACCTTGCTTCTCCCATGCGTGTAACATGACCCCACCATCTTAGCCTGTTCGCCCTGACTGCTACATCTATAGAGTTCATTCCCAGTTTTTCTTTGATTTCCTCATTGTGGACACCCTCCTGCCATTGTTCCCATCTACTAGTACCTGCAATCATCCTAGCTACTTTCATATCCGTAACCTCAACCTTGTTGATAAGGTAACCTGAATCCACCCAGCTTTCGCTCCCATACAACAAGGTTGGTCGAAAGATTGAATGGTGCACAGATAACTTAGTCTTGGTACTGACTTCCTTCTTGCAGAAAAGAGTAGATCGTAGCTGAGCGCTCACTGCATTAGCTTTGCTACACCTCGCTTCCAGTTCTTTCACTATGTTGTCATCCTGTGAGAATATGCATCCTAAGTACTTGAAACCGTCCACCTGTTCTAACTTTGTTCCTCCTATTTGGCACTCAATCCGTTTATATCTCTTTCCCACTGACATTACTTTCGTTTTGGAGATGCTAATCTTCATACCATAATCCTTACATTTCTGATCTAGCTCTGAAATATTACTTTGCAAACTTTCAATCGAATCTGTCATCACAACTAAGTCATCCGCATATGCAAGACTGCTTATTTTGTGTTCACATATCTTAATCTCACCCAGCCAGTCTATTGTTTTCAACATATGATCCATAAATAATATGAACAACTGGAGACAAGTTGCAGCCTTGTCTTACCCCTGAAACTACTCTGAACCATGAACTCAATTTACCATCAACTCTAACTGTTGCCTGACTATCCATGTAAAGACCTTTAATTGCTTGTAAAAATTTGCCTCCTATTCCATAATCTCGTAGAACAGACAATAACTTCCTCCTAGGAACCCGGTCATATGCCTTTTCTAGATCTATAAAGCATAGATACAATTCCCCGTTCCACTCATAACACTTCTCCATTATTTGCCGTAAGCTAAAGATCTGGTCTTCAACTAATACTCACACTTTCCTTTCAACAATACCTGAGAAGATTTTACCCACAACGCTGATTAAAGAGATACCTCTGTAGTTGTTACAGTCTTTTCTGTTTCCATGTTTAAAGATTGGTATGATTACTGCTTTTGTCCAGTCTGATGGAACCTGTCCCGACTCCCAGGCCATTTCAATTATCCTGTGTAGCCATTTAATACCTGACATTCCACTGTATTTGATGAGTTCCGACTTAATTTCATCCACCCCAGCTGCTTTATTGCACTGCAATCTATTGACCATTTTCTCCACTTCCTCAAATGAGATCCTATTTCCATCATCATTCCTATCCCATTCTACCTCGAAATCTGAACCATTACTGATCGTATTTTCACCTACATTGAGCAACTCTTCAAAATATTCCCTCCATCTGCCCAAGGCATCCACAGGATTCACCAGCAGTTTTCCTGGCCTGTCCAAAATACTTGTCATTTCCTTCTTACCTTCCTTTCGAAGACTGCTAATTACACTCCAGAATGGTTTTCCAGCAGCTTGACCCATAGTCTCCAACCTGTTTCCAAAGTCTTCCCAAGATTTCTTCTTGGATGCTGCAATTATCTGTTTGGCTTTGTTTCTTTCTTCAACATAACTTTTTCTGTCTACTTGAGTTCTAGTATGTAGCCATTTTTGATACGCCCTCTTTTTCCTTTTACAGGCTGCCTTGACAGTGTCATTCCACCAAGCTGTTTGCTTCATCCTACTTTTACACACTACTGTTCCAAGACATTCTTAAGCCACTTCTAGTACTGTGTCCCTGTACCCTGTTCATTCCTTTTCCAATGACTGTAATTGACTACATTCAACTAACTGGTACCTTTCTGAGATCGCTGTTATGTACTTGTGCCTGATTTCCTTATCCTGAAGTTTCTCCACTCTTATCCTCCTACATATGGACCTGACCTCCTGCACTTTCGGCCTCACAATCCCAATTTCGCTGTAGATTAAATAATGATCAGTGTCATCAAAGAATCCCCTGAATACACGTGTGTCCCTCACAGCCTTCCTGAATTCCTGATCTGTTATTATATAGTCAATGACAGATCTGGTTCCCCTGCCTTTCCAAGTATACCAGTGAATGTTCTTATGTTTAAAAAAGGAGTTTGTGATTACTAAGCCCATACTGGCACAGAAATCCAAGAGTTGTTTCCCGTTCCTGTTGGTCTCCATATCCTCTCCAAATTTACCTAAAACCTTTTCATACCCATCTGTTCGATTTCCAATCCTGGCGTTAAAATCGCCCATGAGCAGAACACTGTCCTTGTCCTTTACTCTAACAACTACATCACTGAGTGCCTCATAAAAACTATCCATCTTATCTTGATCTGTCACTTCACAATGCGAATATACTGACACAATCCTAATTTTCTTGCTGAACACTGTCAAATCTATCCACATCAGTCGTACGTTTACATACCTTATTGCAACTACGCTGGGTTCCATTTCTTTCCTGATGTAAAGCCCTACACCCCATTGTGCTATTCCTCCTTTGACTCCTGACAGGTAGACCTTGTATTCTCCCACTTCCTCCTCTTTCTCACCCCTTACCCGAATGTCACTAACAGCTAAAACGTCCAGCCCCATCTTACTTGCAGCCTCTGCCAGCTCTACCTTCTTCCCAGAGTAGCCCCCATTGATATTAATAGCTCCCCATCTCATTACCATTTGTTTGCCAAGTCGTATCTTAGGAGTCCCTGGTTTGTCAGTTAGATTTTAATTGGGTTCTAGAAAAAACAGTGAGATTTGCAGCGAAGGAATGAATGAATATAAGAATTTATTAATAAGGTTGGGGAGAGGAAACAAAAAATACTGGGATGAACTATCTCGACTTTGGAGACGACTTTATAAAAATGTAGCCTGTGCAATAACAGAAATTTGGCCAGGTGCGAGTAGTACCTGCGCTCTGAGGGTTCCGTACAAACTTAATTGTGTGTGAAGATAGTTCATCCATCCTGGGAATCGAGAACCTTGACGATTTTTGCCTTTTACGGACATTGATACTGGTAAGATAGCGGTCCCAGGAACTCTTAAGACTTTCGAGAAAGTTTTAAGTTCGTAGTCTGATAACAAATGACGAAAGACTTTTTTTGTGTGGTATAATTGCAAATTAACACTTTTATGGTTTTTTCCCCTTTTACTGTGAAATCTTGCTTCTTTCTAAATATCATGAGTCAATGTTAACTCTATAGGTTTAGATGGGTGATTTTGCGAGTAACAAAATATGTGACATAAATGGCCGTATCTTCTGATTGCATTGATTCGACGTATCCGCCAAGGGACTATAAACCTAACTATATGACAAATTTCAACTTGATAGGTCTACCCATTCCCGAGAAAAAGATGTCGAACAGAATGACCGATAGACAAATGGCATGTGATAAAAAGATACTTTTTTAGGGTGACGTAATTACAAATTAACAATTTCCGGATTGTTTCCCTTACTTTTCCTACGAAAGCTTGCTGCTTGGTAAACCTCATGATTCTAGATCATCGAGATGTATCACATAGGTTTTAATAAGTGAGCCTCGGAGTATCAAAATGTATGACATAAATGGCCGTATTTTTTGATTGCATTGTCTTAAAAGATTATATGTGCTACACCGTGGGTGGGAATTTAAGGAGATGGGACCTTGATAAACTGACTAAACCAGAGGTTCTACAGAGTTTCGGGGAGAGCGTAAGGGAACAATTGACAGGAATGGGTGAGAGAAATACAGTAGAAAAAGAATGGGTAGCTCTGAGGGATGAAGTAGTGAAGGCAGCAGACGATGAAGTAGGTAAAAAGACGAGGGCTGGTAGAAATCCTTGGGTAACAGAAGAAATACTGAATTTAATTGATGAAAGGAGAAAATATAAAAATGCAGTAAATGAAGCAGGCAAAAAGGAATACAAACGTCTCAAAAATGAGATCGACAGGAAGTGCAAAACTGCTAAGCAGGGATGGCTAGAGGACAAATTTAAGGATGAGAGACGCCTATCTCACTAGGGGTAAGATAGATACTGCCTACAGGAAAATTAAAGAGACCTTTGGAGAAAAGAGAACCACTTGTATGAATATCAAGAGCTCAGATGGAAACCCAGTTCTAAGGAAAGAAGGGAAAGCAGAAAGGTGGAAGGAGTATATAGAGGGTCTATACAAGGGCGATATACTTAAGGACAATATTATGAAAATGAAAGAGGATGTAGATGAAGATGAAATGGGAGATACGATACTGCGTGAAGAGTTTGACAGAGCACTGAAAGACGTGAGTCGAAACAAGGCCCCGGGAGTAGACAACATTCCATTAGAACTACTGACGGCCTTGGGAGAGCCAGCCCTGACAAAGCTCTACTATCTGGTGAGCAAGATGTATGAGACAGGCGAAATACCCTCAGACTTCAAGAAGAATATAATAATTCCAATCCCAAAGAAAGCAGGTGTTGACAGATGTGAAAATTACAGAACTATCAGTTTAAGAAGTCACAGCTGCAAAATGCTAACGCGAATTCTTTTTAGAAGAATGGAAAAACTGGTAGAAGTCGACCTCAGGGAATATCAGTTTGGATTCCGTAGAAATGTTGGAACACGTGAGGCAATACTGACCTTACGCCTTATCTTAGAAGAAAGATTAAGGAAAGGCAAACCTACGTTTCTAGCATTTGTAGACTTAGAGAAAGCTTTTGACAATGTTGACTGGCATAGTCTCTTTTAAATTATAAAGGTGGCAGGGGTAAAATACAGGGAGCGAAAGGCTATTTACAATTTGTACAGAAACCAGATGGCAGTTATAAGAGTCGAGGGGCATGAAAGGGAAGCGGTGGCTGGGAAGGGAGTGAGACAGGGTTGTAGCCTATCCCAGATGTTATTCAATCTGTATATTGAGCAAGCAGTAAAGGAAACAAAAGAAAAATTCGGAGTAGGTATTAAAATCCATGGAGAAGAAATAAAAACTTGTAATTCTGTCAGAGATAGCAAAGGACATGGAAGAGCAGTTTAACGGAATGGACAGTGTCTTCAAAGGATTATATAAGATGAACATCAACAAAAGCAAAACAAGGATCATGGAATGTAGTTGAATTAAGTCGGGTGATGCTGAGGGAATTAGATTAGGAAATGAGACGCTTAAAGTAGTAAATGAGTTTTGCTATTTGGGGAGCAAAATAACTGATGATGGTCGATGTAGAGAGGATATAAAATGTAGACCGGCAATGGCAAGAAAAGCGTTTCTGAAGATGATGAATTTGTTAACATCGAATATAGATTTAAGTGTCAGGAAGTCGTTTCTGAAAGTATTTGTATGGAGTGCAGCCATGTATGGAAGTGAAACATGGACGATAAATAGTTTGGACAGGAAGAGAATAGAAGCTTTCGAAATGTGGTGCTACAGAAGAATGCTGAAGATTAGATGGGTAGATCACGTAACTAATGAGAGGGTATTGAACAGAATAGGGGAGAAGAGGAGTTTGTGGCACAACTTGACAAGAAGAAGGGACCGGTTGGTAGGGCATATTCTGAGGCATCAAGGGATCACCAATTTAGCATTGGAGGGCAGCGTGGAGGGTAAAAATCGTATAAGGAGGCCAAGAGATGAATACACTAAGCAGATTCAGAAGGATGTAGGTTGCAGTAAGTACTGGGAGATGAAGAAACTTGCACAGGATAGAGTAGCATGGAGAGCTGCATCAAACCAGTCTCAGGACTGAAGACAACAACAACAACAACAACAACAATACCGTAATAGGACGATAGATAGATCTTAGTATGTGACCATAATTTCAACTTCATACATACACTACCTCCTGAGAAAGAAGTTTTTTAGCAGTCGGACAAACACAGCCATACAGACGAACGGACAACGAAGTGCTGGAACCCTAAAACTAACCTTTTACAGCAGATAGCGACTAGGCATAATAGCAAAAATCGAACGAATACAGAGACGCATGCTAAGATGGTAATAGCTCGATATAGCCCATGGGAAAATGGTATAAAGATGGTTGGGGATTGGGCCGGCTGCGGTGGCCGAGCGGCTCTAGGCGCTTCAGTCCAGAACCGCGCGACTGCTACGGTTGCAGGTTCGATTCCTGCCTCGGGCACGCATGTGTGTGATGTCCTTAGGTTAGTTAGGTTTAAGTAGTTCTAAGTTCTAGGGGACTGATGACCTCAGATGTTAAGTCCCATAGTGCTCAGAGCCATTTGAACCATGGTTGGGGAACATAAATGACACCGAGCGAGGTGGCGCAGTGGTTAGACACTGGACTCGCATTCGGAAGGACGACGGTTCAATCCCGCGTCCGGCCACCCTGATTTAGGTTTTCCGTGATTTCCCTAAATCACTCCAGGCAAATGCCGAGATGGTTCCTTTCAAAGGGCACGGCCGACTTCCTTCCCTAATCCGACGAGACCGATGACCTCGCTGTCTGGTCTCCTTCCCCAAAAAAAACAATCAACCAACATAAATGACAATCTCTGGAAGAAAGACGAGTCTGATTCCGTGATAAGACTGTAATACTGTTCTGTCAGTACGATCGTTTACCTTGCTCACAGAATAGTGAGCGCTCACATGCACAGAACAGAATTTTTGACTTCGAAAGTCATGTGATTGCAGTGCGGCGGTTGGTCCGTTAGCGTTCTGCCCATTTGAGTCATCGCATCGTTAGTGCAGCGTCACTGCTGGAGCAGTCTGTCCGCAGTAGCGGGTGTGACGCGCGCTGGGGCAGAAAGTGGTTACGTCGCTGCGGTGAGTCGCCGGCATTCAGCGTGCCTTAGCTCTAATTGTGACGTCTCCCGAGCAGACTTACACGGAAAAACGGCCCAGACCGGAGATAAGTTTGCTTTTGAAACACTTTTCCTAGGCGAAACTCATTTGAAATACACTTACGGGAAAAAATAGCAACACCAAACAATAATTAATGCAGAGTAATGAAGTGCGAGATAAGTCATTGCAAATGTGAAATTCTGGTACAGTAATAACCGGTGTAAACGTCAGAATGTTAAATGCAAGCGTTCAAACGTGCGTGATTTGTGTTGTACAGGTGCCGGATATCAGTTTGTGGGATGAAGTTCCATGCCTGTTGCGCTTGATACGTCAATACAGGAACCGTTAATGCCGTTTTGGATAATGCTGCAGTTGTCACCCGGTGATATTCCATTTGTGTTCGACTGGAGCCAGATATAGTAATCGAGCAAACCAAGGCAACATCGTATCGACACTCTATAGAGTAGTGGTTCTCAAAGTGTGCGCCAGGGCGCACTGGTGCGTCCTGGAACATTTACGGGTGCGCCCCGTAATATTGTAGGAAAACATATGGCCAAATATAAAAGAACATATAGCTACTCAATGTTATCCATTTCACGATAGGTATAATACGGAACGAGTGCTTAAGTTTTGTCGAATAGTTCAGTTAGGTTAAGAAAATAAGGTGGCTTACTCTCCTTGTAGTGTCGACAGTACTCGGAACGTTTCATGCCGACTGTCTTCTCTCTTCCATTGCTGCTAATCTAGTAGCGGCAATTTGGGAACTGGGAAAAAGTATTTAAACATAATGAGTGATGATAAGGCCATTGCTGGCCCATCCTTCACTTCTCGGTGGTGTAAGTGTAAGGATTTCTAGGAAAAGCGTAATTCACAGTGGGGAGAGAAAAATAATTATTCAGATGGCAGAATGCTGCGGTCTGGAGAAACAGAATGGTCAGATAATTATCAAATTGCATGAATCATAACAATATGCAGTGGTGGGAGTGATCAATTCATTTAATAATAAATGTAACTGTATTTATAAATGTAGCACTTTATCCATGGTAAAGTTTGGTGTGGCGAACACAGTAACTTATTTGATATGCTGTAAAAAACTTGCAGTCCAAGACTGCAACCATGGACTGCAAGTTTCTTATAACACAATGCTTCATGATCATTCATAATTAATAAGTGCCTCAAACGCCATTTTCTTCAACTCCTTACACTAGAACTGCATTACAACAGCATTACCATAACTTCACAATTTTTGATAGAAATAATGCGCTTTTAGCGAACCCTTTTTACTTTTGTGTGTAAAATAGAACTATCTTAGTCGCTGGTCGGTGCCGGGCGCACAGGCATACGTGGATGTCTAGTGCTGGTCGTGAAATTTTCCTAACCATCCACCCCTTTCTCCACCCTTCACCATGTAGGCGCCGAACAAATTATTTCCGCACGCCTCATTCCGTGCCTTCTTTCCGTAACCGAACGGTACGACACTTGTGTCGCTCTTCAAGTTTGTAAATAAACATTGAGTTAATCCACAGTGTTCAAATGGCTCTGAGAACTATGGGACTTAACATCTGAGGTCATCAGTCCCCTAGAACTTAGAACTATTTAAACCTAACTTAAGGACATCACACACATCCATGCCGGAGGCAGGATTCGAACCTGCGACCGTAGCGAATCCACAGTGTTGTCAAACGTTAATGGATTTCTGGTCAGATCCAAACGTTTAGAATCGGGAGAAAACGGTGGAAAGCTATTTGGCGACTGGCGTATTTTCCCGACGGAAATACTTACGCATATTATTTGATCGTGCCGTGCTTTTGTTTCGCAGTTGATCTGCCTGTGCACGTTTTTCTTTTATGATGGTAGCCACGCTGAAATTGAGCCTTGTGCGCTATGCATGTGATCCAGTGGCGGATACAGAAAAACCTCAAGGTGGCGGCGCTAAAGATATCTTTACTTTTAGCGTAATAAAAAGTAGTCAAGTCACATGCAAAGTTTAAGGAAGTTTTATTTAAACTGATTATATACATATACAAGACAATGACATCTTATGATATAAAAAAGTTACAATTGTGGTTCTCTTCCTTACATAATGAATTCTATGCACCATTCTTCCTTTAAATTGGTTAATTACATCGGCAGTAGGACAATCAATGTTACTTGATAGAAGTTCATCACTTACATTTCTTTTCGCATGTGGTGTAGGTCCAGGAGATTCTCTCAAAATATTGTGATTAGGAAAACGCCCACCTTGTGAATTAGGCACTGCTTCTATATGCTATTAACAGAGCTAAGCCATTAAGTCGATCCTCCCTCATTGTCGACCTCAGCCATGTCTTTGCACGCCGCAATGTTGAAAAACTTCTTTTTACTGTAGCAATAGAGGCAGGTAGACAAGCAAATATTTTGCGTAGGTATGTGTTAGCTGTCTATGTGCCAGACAGAAACGTATAAAATACGATGGGACGGACGCGCGTGCTACATAGGCAAGTACAACTACTCGATAATTCGTTTCAGTCGAGTCGTCTGACGAAAGAAACGAACGAATAGTGTGCGGGCTGACTGGTGGGGGCGACGCAGGTGGCTATGCGGGTGGCCTGAAAGAGGGGGGGGGGGGGGGGCGGTGCGCCCCCCCTTCCCATATGTATCCGCCACTGATGTGATCACATCTTGTCCATAGGTTTCGTGTCGTTCCCAATGATTGCGAACCTATTCCACCTAACTCCGAGTGGCGCTGTAACAGCACGTAGGAAGTAAACTGCATATTATTATTACTGGCCATTATGTCCTGTTTAGGTACCACGACAGCATATCAAAAATTTACAAATAACATCCGAACCAGTTACTTTTTAATAATATTTTATTGCAAATGCAGGCCTTTCTGTTGTCAGTAAAATATTATTGACAAGAGAAAGTGGAAGGGGAAATTATCTATGAGAGTTGCTTATTGTTTGACCTCGAGCTGTCCGTAACTAAAAGAATTTCATTTCATGTTCTTTGGTACAGATGAACATGAAATGAACATGATCGTCATTGTCCACGAAGCCTTGCTACTTCTGAGCGTCATTTCCACTGCAGTTTAGTGATAGAGCGGATTCATGACGGAAGCTTCAAGCAAGGGTGACGGAACTTGGAAAACTATCGTCGGCAGTACTGTTAACACTCGGACGCCCAGATTTTGCCTGCCTCTCGAAGCCCATAGACCCCTACCATTTTAAAAAAAGTTTTCTGAATTATAATTTCGAAATTTTAAGCATTTATTACATTGTAATGTTTACAAGATTTATAGCCATTTCAGATACAGAGTTGTGAATGAAAAGAACAGACACAAATTATATTATTTATTGACATATAAACAAATTTACTGAACCTGGTAACATCCAAACAAGTGTAAGCAAATGACAGGCTTTTCTTTGTTCTAAATTCATAAAAAAATTGAACTTTTCATGTCTACAGGAATTTCAGCTACTTCATTGCTTTACACAATTGACATATGTGTATTCAGTTTCCTTTGTACATTTTCCACAAACCACCTCCTTACAAACACAGTGCTTAGAAATAGTTTTATTCCATTTGCAGAATTTGAGAACTTGACATTAACGGCGCTTCTGTGGCATTTCGTCTTCATGTTCATTTTGATTCTTTTCATGTTTGCCTGTGGTCATATGAGGAAAGCGACTCTTCATATACTCAGAGCGTAGTGCATCTGCAAGCTGCTGAACATAATTTCTTCTTTTGATCTTATTCCCAGTAACAGCCGTAAGTATTACATATGCATTTACTCCTGCTAGTCAAGGATATTGTCGAAGGAGCGCACTGGCCATCTTCTTGAGGAAGCCTTGACTGAATACTGCCTCGCCGTTTTGCCTACTATGTCAACACCAAATTTTGTGTCGTTGTAATAATATACAGTGTGTGGAATTTTTTCATTTGTATTTATGGTAACAGTAGAACGAAGGGAAGACATATTACTATCACATCTTTTGCTTTCTTACCTTGGTAGACTGTCAAGGAAATATTATCATATTTCAAAACTTTTGTGGAATACAGAGGACTCATCAAGGACTTTAGAGCATGTGGTATTTATCTTCTTGTTCTATTTACTGTTCCTAGAATGGAAGTTGATTTTTCTTTCAATTTTTTGGCTGTTTGAGTGAAGTGAAGCAATTGTCTGTAGTGAAATTTCTACCTTTGCCCAGAAATGGTTCCATAAGACGCATCACTACATAATCCGAAACTCTTTCGTCTTGGGATCGTGCAGTATCCTTACCAAGATAAGGGAAAATCTTGATTTAGACATCTACAGCTAACCAGTATTTTTGCCCATTCTTGTCAGGCTTTGAAGCCATCTATTATGTGAATGGGCTCCTGGTTTCACTTGGGAAGTGCTGCTCGTCTATTTTTATGTCACTTCCAGGTTTGTAGCACATTGAACAGTTTTCTATGAATTTGTTCTAGACAGCAGAAACCAGTTCAAACTTATCATTCTGTATTCGTACAGAGCGTATAGACTTCTCGTCGTACCTCAGGAATCTCATAATCTCTCAGAATCTATTTCTTCTCATAGTTTCCACAAAAAATGATAGGCCCCAGGACACTGACCATAAACTGTGAAGATCTGTATTTCGACAACCACTCACACCATGAGCATATATAATTGCAAAAAATGCTTCTGGTTCTTCTGTGGTCATTGACCAGCTGTTACTTCCTAGTACTCTGTGTGCCTCTGTTATAGTACATTTCAAGATATGTTTGATTATATAATTCTCTATGAACAAGTGCCAGGCACTTGATACAAGTTCATCACTTCCATTTCTTTTCGCATGTGGTGTAGGTCCAAGAGATTCTCTCAAAAATTGGGATTAAGAAGACGCCCACCTTGTGAATTAGGCACTGCTTCTATCTAGCCTGTTCCAACAGGAGCAACTTCTTTATGTTTTTCGTCAAACGATGAAGAAGCAGTCACTTACTCTACACTCCGAGGAACAGGATTATCTCCTTTTCTGTTACATGACTCTTCTCGATCTATAGACCACGAATAATAGAACAAACGTAAGAAAGCCACCATAAAATCAAATTAAGTACAGTGAGATCATATGTAGATAATTATATGATGATTATAAATAATCAGCAATAATAATAATATATTTCTAGACTGTAAACTTCCATTATCAGTATCTGAAGACTCAGAATCATTGGTATTAGATGATTTATCTTCGTTCAATGTCTGCGGAACAAATTCTACCTCTGAATCGTCAGAAAAAAGTTCGCCACCATCTGAATCACACTCCATAACTCTTTGTAGCTCTGCACGAATCCCTTCATCTCATAAATAATCTTTCCGATTCATTTCAATCTTCAGCTCACAATCACCTTTGAAAGACTATTTCTTACAAGGGAATGATGAACAATGGTGAATCGAGTCCATTGTTATCATTTTATTCGGCAATAATATGAACGAAAGTAAATTATTGCACTACAGAGTAAAGTAGCTGAGGCTTGAGAATGCATGAGATAAATATATGGCATAACTATAAGCAAAATTATAGCTTTTTTCTAAAGGTAAAATGGAAAAAGTGATATCAATTAGGCGAAAAGAACTGTTTCTTAATATATTAAAAGTACATGATAAATAAATAAATGTCACGTAAGAAAATGTCACTTGAATCATTCTTCAAAACATGGCTAGCACTTAAAAACCGAAAAGGGTCATTTTGACCCCTCTGAGCGTTCGAGTGTTTACCCGGGAGGCATAAGAATCCAGGCCCAGAAAGAAAACACGTTTCCATTGTTGTGCGCTTGACTTTATCGCAGAGCTTTCAGGTGATATGTCAGTCAGGTGTGTCCGCAGCTCGTGGTCGTATGGTAGCGTTCTCGCTTCCCACGCCCGGGTTCCCGGGTTCGATCCTGGCGGGGTCAGGGATTTTCTCTGCCTCGTGATGACTGGGTGTTGTGTGGTGTCCTTAGGTTAGTTAGGTTTAAGTAGTTCTAAGTTCTAGGGGACTGTTGACCATAGATGTTAAGTCCCATAGTGCTCAGAGCCATTTGAACCATTTTTTTCAGTGAGGTGTTGTTAGCGTTTGTGGGGCTCGTATTTTGTGTACAGCGTACTGCTTATTTTCAAAGCACTAGAAGTGGATCTTATATGCAAAATACAATAAAATAAAATGGACAGACGTCTGAAAAACAAGCACACCGCCGGAGAATCCGATTCTGGAAGTGGACAAACACTAAGTGCAAATAAAAAAGCAAAACACCAGCCTACTCGTAAGTACAATGAAGGCTACTTAAGCTATGGTTTCACTTTGATTGGGAGTGAAGATCAACCTTTCCCACCAAGCTTAGTATGTAAGTATAAAGTGGCAAACGAATCTTTGCTTCCTAGTAAACTGAGCAAACATTTTAAGACAATGTATTCACATTTACAAGATATACCTGTAAGCTATTTCAAGAGATTGTCTGAACAGCAAACAAGGGCAGAAAATTCTTTTAAAAGTGTAATGTATGTTTCTGATAAAGCTCTGATCGTTTAATACGTAGTCTCTGGTCTAAAAGCAAAGAGTATGAAAGCTCATACTATAGGCGAGTCACTTATTTTGCCTGCTTGCAAAAAAATGGTCATGACGATGCTAGGAAATGAAGGAGCTACAAAAATAAGCGAGTTTCTTTTGTCGGATGATACAGTTCACAGGGATATTTTAGAAATGTCTACTGATATTGAGAGAAATGTATGCAATAATAAACTTAAGCACTCAAACTTTGCTTTGCAAGTTGATGAATCAGCAGACATTATCAACCAATCGCATCTCTCAGTTTCATTAATCAAGATCAGATAGTGAATCATTTTCTTTTTTGCAAAGAATGAAGTGTGTCTATTAAACCTGGGAACGTTTTCAATATTTTAAATGATTATCTTAATAAATAGCAGTTAACATGGAAGTTGTGTTGTACTGAATCATTCTATTTTTCTTTCTTTTCTTATATATAAGCTTTACGTAAACGGAACGAGTAATGAACCGAAGACACCGCCAAAAGTAAATTAACAAGTTTTTTTATTGTGGCAAGGGTAATGTTTTGATACATCGTTAAATATCTGTATGAAACAATGTAAGAAATACGGTCTTCAATTTTTTAATTCATGTATCTTCGCCCTTTTGTTTCAGGAAGTAGTAGTGTACGGATGTATGCTTGGATCTGTCGTACCAGCATTGTTAAAAATGTGTGTTTTAACTGTTCATTAAAAGTATTATAAAGAGTTATTAGGTAATGAATATTTATTCGCAAATATGTAACTTCAACTCCTCTCTGTTCATCATTTCACTCGCCGCCGAGATCCTGCAACAAGAGGTTCGGTGCTGACAAGAATAATTAACGCCGTGGAGCGTTCCTGCATCGACTAGTCGCACTCAAGACTAAACGCAACGGAATTAATGTGAAGATAATAACTCAGGCTTGATAGGTACCAACTGAACATGGTTTACTTATACTAAAAATATTGTCGTTCGTGTGTTTAAGAACTTATAGACAGATCGACAGTTTCAATGGTTGCGGTGATTACTTGGTACCGCGCACTACAAAGAGCAGCAATACGTAATGCAAATGGTATTTATTGACCTTGTATGTAATGATATACAAGGTCTGTTTTATTGGTATCGGTTAAAGTTCAGCCTTTTAAGGTTGTGGACAGATTCATAAATCACCTTCAAAACTTCTTTTCAACTATCCTTTACAATCAATTTTTCCAATTAGTCAGGCAATTATTAATCCATTTACACATTTCTATCCAGTGTGTAGGAGTTTGTACAGACGGCGCCCCTTCAATGGTAGACTGTGTTAAGGGCGTTATTTCTTTTGTATGAAAAAAAAATTGAACATGTTATCGTAATTGACTGCTTTCTTCATAAGTAGGCCTTAATAGCAAAAACATTGGGAGAAAAACTGAGGGAAGTTTTAGAGCAAGTTGTTCTGATAGTAAATTTTATTAAAACAACATCTGTCAAAACCCGTTTATTCGAAAAACTTTATATCGATATGGAGTAAGAACACAGGCGGTTGTTTTTACACACAGAAGTCAGGTGGTTGTCGGGAGGGAAAGTACTTACCTGTGTGCATGAACTACGACTAGATCTTCTCGTGTTTTTCGAAGAAATAAAACAGTTACATTTTTGCAACCTCATTCGGAGTGAATTTTGGATTGCCAGATTGCAGTATCTGGTCGATATATTTCAGCAGTTTAATATTTTGTACACTAGCATGCAAGGGAAAGAAGAACATATCCTGACATCCACCGACAAAATTAAAGCGTTTCACAGAAAACGAAAAATATGGAAAAGGAAAGCTGTTCAAGGTAACCAGGAAGTGTTCCTGTTGGTAAGGAGCACATGCACAAATGAAATACTTCCAGTAGTAGTAGATCATTTAATAAGTTTAGAAGAGAAGCTTAATTCATATTTCCCATGCCTCAACATTGAACAGTATGACTGGATTCGAAACCCACTCATGGAAACTTCAGCTGATTTCGGCTTAAGATTAACAGAAGAAGAACTAGCTGCTATATCTATTGATAGTGGACTGATGATTAAGTATAAGAAATTCTCTCTTGAAGTCTTTTGGATTTCTATAAGAGAAGAATATGTGTCTGCATATACAAAGGCGTTGAACATTTGACTCCAGTTTTGGACGTCATATTTATGTGAATTAGGATTCTCTGCTCTCACCACAATTAAATGTGATAAGAGAGGAACTCTTCAATGTATTGACGAGGAAATGATAATTTGCCTCTCATATCTCCAAACATTGAAGAGATCGCGAGGACACATCAGACCCGTGTTAATATTCCTCAGAAATATGTATACTGTGCGCCCACAATTATTTGAGGCCTTTTAAATGCGCATGTTGGGTTACAACAGTGAGCTACCGTTATGCTGTTGGAACGTCGCCACCCTCCTCCCCCCCCCCCCCCCCCCCCCTCTGGGGATGCTGTTGTTCATGAACGGCAGCACAACAGATCGAATCACCAGACCGACGTACACATTTGATGTCAATTCCAATGGCTCTGAGCACTATGGGACTCAACTGCTGAGGTCATTAGTCCCCTAGAACTTAGAACTAGTTAAACCTAACTAACCTAAGGACATCACAAACGTCCATGCCCGAGGCAGGATTCGAACCTGCGACCGTAGCGGTCTTGCGGTTCCAGACTGCAGCGCCTTTAACTGCACGGCCACTTCGGCCGGCATTTGATGTCAGGGTGGATGGGATAACCAAGAGAGTGCTCATGCAGCCATACGAAATCGCACCCCAGACCGTAACTACAGGTGTACGCCCAGTGTGTCTAGCACACAGAAGGGCGGTTGCACGCCCTCAGTTGGCCTCGTCCTAACCAACACATGGGACCACTGGGACCGAGGCAGAACCAGCTTTCATCAGGAAACACAACAGACCTCCATCCTGCCCTCCAATTGCTCTCGCCTAACACCACTGAAGTCGCAAATAGCGGTGGTTTGAGGTCAGTGGAATGTACGTCTGGCTCGGAGCTCTCCTTGAAGTAACCGATTTAGTTCGTGGTGCCAGCTACTAGAATTGCTGCTGCAGATGCAGTACGAAGCGTCAAAGTCATATGCCGAACACGATAGTTTTACCTCTCGGTCTTCTTGCGACCATACATTCTCGTGACTATTCCTGCCTGCAGTCATGTACAGTGGCTACATTCCTGCCAAGTCTTTCTGCAGGCATGATTGTCACATTAAAAGCATTCTGGACATACATCTACGTCTAATCTCAAAGGTAAATAACACTTACGACCGTTAGAGCGTGTATTTAAAGTAAACCCCGATTTGTATCTTCATAGTGGCGCTACTAGCGCCACTCTTTTGCGACTGGTGCGAAGTCTGAACAGGTATCGTCTTTCAGATGCAGAAACATGCCTATCGACGTTCCTTTATGTCGCACAACTCCTCCTTGACGTTGCGATTTTTTTTCCGTCAGTATAAAGTCATGGCTAGAAGAATATCTTCCACGACGTTGTAGGTATTAATTTCTCTGTAGTGAGCAGTGTTCTTTACGTCAAACTGAAAATCTCTGAAATGTGTGATAGAATAATAGGATATTGTGGAGACGATTAAAATTCAAGGTTAGAGGCGGTGACGTTAGCGATGTAGTAGTTATGGATTGCAGGATTTGGTATCCGCTTAGTCAGGATTTTCGAGCTACCATTTTTGAAACTCCAGCAGAGCAGATGAAGTCTCTAGTATGGTGTTATTTCAATGTGCTCAATAATTCTGCAGAAAGCCTGGTTAACGCTTATAAATTCTTGGAGCTTAACAAGGTGATACAAGCTAACAACAGAAGCGTATACCTTCGTATATCACAGTAGGTGCACAATGCGCTATTGTAATACGCTGATGTGCGAATCGTAAAGGACGAAATCAAATTTCGCGTGATGTGTCAATGCCAAGTAATACAGTTTGACGAAATTTGACTATACATAGGAGGAGCTACTACAGTGTAGTTCAGTAGATAACTGAAAGAAATATGCAATATGACAAACAGAAATTCAAAGACAATAATTACAGTGAAGTTAATGCGATTCATGATGGTCCCCTGCACCGTGAAAGAAGTGGGACATGATTCTTAATAGGGTGTGTGATCACCTCGGATGGCAGTGCAGCGTGTTCCCATGTTGGCCACGGGTGGGTCAGAAGTTCTTGTTCCCCAGCGCGGTTGGTGGCTGGTGAATGTGACGCGCTCCAATACTTCTACCCAACGCATCCCATACGTGCTCGATGGGATTTAGGTCAGTGATACTAGCGGAACAGTCCATTGGTCAATATTCTCTCGTTCCAAGAACTTCCCTCACCTGTGCTTTTCGATGCGGTAGCGCTGTTGTTGTGGTCTTCAGTCCAGAGACTGGCTTGATGCAGCTCTCCATGCTACTCTATCCTGTGCAAGCTTCTTCATCTCCCAGTACTTACTGCAACCTACATCCTTTTGAATCTGCTTAGTGTATTCATCTCTTGGTCTCCCTCTACGATTTTTACCCTCCACGCTGCCCTCCAATACTAAACTGGCGATCCCGTGATGCCTCAGAACATGTCCTACCAACCAATCCCTTCTTCTAGTCAAGTTGTGCCACAAATTACTCATCTCCCCAATTCTATTCAATACCTCCTCATTAGTTATGTGATCTACCTATCTAATCTTCAGAATTCTTCTGGAGTACCACAATTCGAAAGCCTCTATTCTCTTCTTGTCCAAACTATTTATCGTCCACATTTCACTTCCATACATGGCTACACTCCATACAAATACTTGCAGAAACGACTTCCTGACACTTAAATCTGTACTCGATGTTAACAAATTTCTCTTCTTCAGAAACGCTTTCCTTGCCATTGCCAGTCTACATTTTATATCCTCTCTACTTCGACCATCATCAGTTATTTTGCTCCCCAAATAGAAAAACTCATTTACTGCTTTAAGTGTCTCATTTCCTCATCTAATTCCCTCAGCATCACCCGACTTAATTCGACTACATTCCATTATCCTTGTTTTGCTTTTGTCTATGTTCATCTTATATCCTTCTTTCAAGACACTGCCCATTCCGTTGAACTGCTCTTCCAAGTCCTTTGCTGTCTCTGACAGAATTACAATGCCATCGGCGAACCTCAATGTTTTTATTTCTTCTCCATTTCTACTCCGAATTTTTCTTTTGTTTCCTTTACTGCTTGCTCAATATACAGATTGAATAACATCGGGGATAGGCTACAACCCTGTCTCACTCCCTTCCCAACCACTGCTCCCCTTTCATGTCCCTCGACTCTTATAACTGCCATCTGGTTTGTATACAAATTGTAAATAGCCTTTCGCTCCCTGTGTTTTACCCCTGCCACCTTCAGAATCTGAAAGAGGGTATTCCAGTCAACATTGTCAAAAGCTTTCTCTAAGTCTACAAATGCTAGAAACGGAGGTTTTCCATTCCTTAATCTATCATAAGTCGTAGGGTCAGTATTGCCTCACGTGTTCCAACATTTCTACGGAATCGAAAGTGATCTTCCCCAAGGTCGGCTTCTACCAGTATTTCCATTCGTCTGTAAAGAATTCGCGTTAGTATTTTGCAGCCGTGGCTTATTAAAGTCATAGTTCTGTAATTTTCACATCTGTCAACACCTACTTTCTTTGGGATTGGAATTATTATATTCTTCTTGAAGTCTAAGGGTATTTCGCCTGTCTCATACATCTTGCTTACCAGATGTTAGGGTTTTGTCAGGACTGACTCTCCCAAGGCTGTCAGTAGTTCTAATGGAATGTTGTCTACTCCCGGGGCCTTGTTTCGACTCAGGTCTTTCAGTGCTCTGTCAAACTCTTCACGCAGTATCATATCTCCCATTTCATCTTCATCTACATTCTCTTACATTTCTATAATATTGTCCTCAAGTACATCGCCCTTGTATAGTCCCTCTATATGCTCCTTCCACCTTTCTGCTTTCCCTTTTTTGCTTAGAACTGGGTTTCCATCTGAGCTCTTGATATTCATACAAGTGGTTCTCGTTTCTCCAAAGGTCTCTTTAATTTTCTTGTAGGCAGTATCTATCTTACCCCTAGTGATATACGCCTCTACATCCTTACATTTGTCCTCTAACCATCCCTGCTTAGCCATTTTGCACTTCCTGTCGATCTCATTTTTGAGACGTTTGTATTCCTTTTTGCCTGCTTCATTTACTGCATTTTTATATTTCCTCCTTTCATCAATTAAATTCAATATTTTATCTGTTACCCAAGGATTTCTACTAGCCCTCGTCTTTTTACTTACTTGAGCCTGTGCTGCCTTCACTACTTTATCCCTCAAAGCTACCCATTCTTCTTCTACTGTATTTTTTTCCCCCATTCCTGTCAATCGTTCCTTTACGCTCTCCCTGAAACTCTGTACAACCTCTGGTTTAGTCAGTTTATCCAGCTATCATATCCTTAAATTCCCACCTTTTTGCAGTTTCTTCAGTTTTAATCTACAGTTAATAACCACTAGATTGTGGTCAGAGTCCACATCTGCCCATGGAAATGTGTTACAATTTAAAAATCTGGTACCTAAATCTCTGTCTTACCATTATATAATCTATCTGAAACCTTCCAGTATCTCCGGGCTTCTTCCATGCATACAACTTTCTTTCATAATTCTTGAACCAAGTGTTAACTATGATTAAGTTATGCTCTGTGCAAAATTCTACCAGGCGGCTTCCTCTTTCATTTCTTACCCCCAATCCATATTCATCTACTACGTTTCCTTCTCTTCCTTTTCCTACTATCGAATTCCAGTCATCCATCACTGTTAAATTTTCGTTTCCCTTGGCTATCTGAATAATTTCTTTTATCTAATCATACATTTCATCAATTTCTTCATCATCTGCAGAGCTAGTTGGCATATAAGCCTGTACTACTGTGGTAGGCATGGGCTTCATGTCTATCTTGGCCACAATAATGCGTTCACTATGCTGTTTGTAGTAGCTTACCTGCACTCCTATTTTTTATTCATTATTTAACCTACTCCTGCATTACCCCTATTTGATTTTGTATTTATAACCCTGTATTCACCTGACCAGAAGTCTTGTTCCTCCTGCCACCGAACATCACTAATTGCCACTATATCTAACTTTAACCTATCCATTTCCTTTTTTAAATTTTCTAACCTACCAGCCCGATTAAGAATTCTGACATTCCACGCTACGATCCGTAGAATGCCAGTTTTCGTTCCCCTGATAACATCCTCTTGAGTAGTCCCCGCCCAGAGATCCGAATGGGGGACTATTTTACTTCCATAATATTTTACCCAAGAGGACGCCATCATCATTTAACCATACAGTAAAGCTGCATACCCTCGGGAAAAATTACGGCTGTAGTTTCCCATTGCTTGCAGCCGTTCGCAGTACCAACACAGCAAGGCCGTTTAGGTTAGTGTTATAAGGACAGATCAGTCAATCACCCAGACTGTTGCCCCTGAAACTACTGAAAAGGCTGCTTCCCCTTCATCAGGAACCACACGTTTGTCTGGCCTCTCCATTGTGGTTGCACCTACGGTGCAGCTGTCTGTATCGCTGAGGCACGCAAGCCTCCCCACCAACGCCATGGTCCATGATTAATGGGGGTGGGTGGGGGGGGGGGTGGCGTAGCGCATTGTCATCCATAAAAAAAACGAAGTCTGGGCTGAATATATCCCTGCAATAACGTATGAGGGAAGGAGTACAGGGGCACAATATCGTTGACCTGATGTGTGTTCAAAGATTTGTAGATCAGTACACCAGTGTGACATTATGCCTCCTACACAAAATACGTGGGCCACCAAAACTACCATGTTCGAACGTGGCGGAATTACCCTCATATGTCAAGAGGTGGGAACATATAATGTACCCTTGAACATTCTCAAACATGGTCGGTTTGATGGTACAGGTGATTTGGAATGGGGAGGCATGATTTTGCATGGGCTTAATGACCTCCGAATCTTCGAACACGGTACGGTTCACTCAATGGTCAATGTTATTGTGACACTGTACTCCTTTCCCATGTGCGTCTTTTCTGGGGCGAATTTAGCCCCGACTTCATTTTAATGGATGACAATGTGCGACTGCATCGGACAGCGCAGCTAGGTAAGTTCTTGGAAGGAGAGAATATTCGGCGAATGGACTGACCTGCCCGTTTCACCGACTTAAATCCCATCGAACACTTGTTGAATGGGTTGTTGAGACATAATGTAGCACGTTCATATGCACCATTGACCATCAACCAGTTGTTAACGGCGCTGGTGGAGGAGTGGAACATCTTATCACAAGAACTCCTTAGCAACTTTGTGGCCTGCACGGGAACACGTTGCAGAGGACGTATTGCTGTTGAATAACAACATGGCTGAGATCGAGAAGAGTGTTGAAGAATCACTGTCGCCCCAAAGGGAGAAGGGGAGTCTAAAAGACATCTTACATTCTGGAGATATACACGCTATATTACTTCTAGAAGTATCTGAGACTGAGCTGGAATAAATATCTAGATACACTGAAGCGCCAAAGAAAATGCTATAGGCACACGTATTCAAATACACACATATGTAAACAGGCAGAATACGGCGCTGCGGTCGGCAAAGCCTATATAAGACGTGCCAGGTGCTGATGTTAGATCCGTTACTGCTGCAGGTTATCAAGATTCAAGTGAGTTTGAACGTGGTGTTATACTCTGCGCACGAACGATGGGATACAACATCTCCGAGGCAGCGATGAACCGGGGAATTTCCCGTACGACCATTTTCATGAGTGTATCGTGAATATCAGGAATCCGGTAAAATATGAAATCTCCAACATCGCTGTGGCCCAAAAAAGATCCTGCAAGAACGAGACCATCGATGACTGAAGACAGTCCTTCAGCTTGGCAGAAGTGCAACCCTTCCGCAAATTGCTGCAGATTTCAATGCTGGCCATCAACAAGTGTCAGCGTGCGAACCATTCAACGAAACATCATCGATATGGGCTTTCGGAGCTGAAGGCCCTCTCGTGTACCGTTAATGACTGCACGACACAAAGCCTTACGCCTCGTCTGGGCCCCTTCCGACACTGGACTGTCGATGCCTGGAAACATGTTGCCTTATCAGACAGTCTCGTTACAAATTAAATCGAGCAGATGAACGTGTACAGGTATGGAGACAACATCATGAATCCATGGACCCTGCATGTCAGCATCGGACTGTTCAAGTTGGTGGGAGCTCTGTAATGGTCTTGGGCGTATGCGGTTGGAGTGATATGGGACGCCTGATGCGCCTAGATACGGCTGTGACAGGTGACACGTACGTAAACATCCTGCCTGATCCCCTGCATCCATTCATGTCCATTGTGCGTTCCGACAAACTTGGGCAATTACAGCAGAACAATGCGAAACTCCACACGTGCAAAATTGCTACAGGGTGGCTCCAGAAACACTCTTCTGAGTTAAAACACTTCCGCTGGTCACCAAACTCCCCAGACACGAACATTATTGAGCTTATCTGGGATGCCTTGCAACGTGCTGCTCAGAAGAGATCTCCAACCCCCCCCGCACTCTTACGGATTTATTGACAATCCTGCAGGATTCATGGTGTGAGTTCTCTCCAGCACTACTCCAGACAGTAGTCGATCCCATGCCACGTCGTGCTGCGGCACTTCTGCGTGCTCACGGGGCCCTACACGATATTAGGCGGAGGCGGGTGTACTAGTTTCTTTGGCTCTTCAGTGCACACTGCCCTCCCTTATACGGGAAGTGGAGAAGATTTAGTTACAGCCTTTTTAACGGAAGAAGGGGTTATGACTAAAGATACAGCAAACTACGAACCAGCAGAGGGATCAGTTACCGTTAACCATACACGAATAATCAATGTGTTCGTTACATCAGGATATGAGCGACGCAGGGCAGATTTTTTAAAGACCGATTTACTACCAGATTTTTCAAGGAATTTTTGCCATCCAGCATGAATTCATAAATATTGTTCTTGTGCAACACAACTAGCTCTTCATTCACACGAGGTAGTGAGTGCCATCGACATGAGATCTCAAACTGATTCCATATTTCTTGATTTCCAGAAGAATTTTTACACCTCCTCACATCTAATCACTTCTCTCTTCTAATTAAGTGCCTACGGAGTGTTGTCTCGGTTGTGCGACTAGACTGGTCAGGAAGGTCACAGTTCTTAGTAACTGACGAAAATCATCGATTTAAACAGAAGTGATATTTAGCATTCTCCAAGGAAGTGTGATAGGCTCTCTGTTGTTCCCGAGCTATACAAACGATTTCGGTGACAATCTGAGCAGCTGTCTTAGATTGTTTGCAGATTATGCTGTCATCTACCCTCTCCTAAAGTCATCAAATGATCAAAAAGATTTAGGCAAGATATCTGTATGGTGCAAGAAGTAGCAATTGACTCTAAATAACGAAACGTGCGAAGTTATCCACTTGAATAGTAAAGGGATTCAGCTAAATTTCGGTTACATTGTAGGCCTAAATCACACAAATCTAAAGGCTGTGAATTCAACTACATACTTAGGGGTTACAATTACTCAACTAAATACTTAGAGATTACAATTACGAATAACTTAAATTGGAATGATGACATACATAATGTTGTGGGAAAGGTAAATCTTTATGTGGAGAAGACTTAGAAAATGCAACAGGTTCACTACACACTCTCCCGACACTACGCTTGTCCGTCCCCTTTTGGACTGTTGCTGCGCGGTGAGGGATTCACATCTGACAAGATTGACGGACGACGTCGAAAAACTTCAAAGAAGGGCAGCTCGTTTTGTACTATCGCGAGACAAGGGAGAGAGTGGCACGGATGTAATATGCGAATTGAGGTGGCAATCACTAAAACAAAGGCATTTTCGTTGGTACAGGATCTTCTCATAATGTTTCAATCACCAACTGCCTCCTCCGAATGTGAAAATATTTTGTCAGCACCCACCTCCGTAGGGAGGAATGATCACTGTATGCAATAAGAGAATTCAAATCTCGCTCGTAAATATTTAAGTGTTCGTTTTTGCCGCGCGGTGTTCGAGTGTGGAACGGTAGGAAAACAACTTGAAGGTAGTTCTTTGAACCGTTTGCCAGACACTTGATTGTGAACTGGTGGAGTAGTCATGGAGATGTTCATGTGGACATAATATTAGCTGCTGTTTTCAATCGTGTGCTGTGCCCAAAAGATCAGATGCCTAACTTAAACAAATCCAAGTAACTGGAAATATTATTCACGAAATGCATTTAAGTGATACATGCAGAACAGCGCCTGGTTTCAAACACGTCACGAATCACTGCGCCGGTCGCTCGACAGAATTTATGTTGTGAAACACTTGACAAACCAAGTCCTACAATCCAACTTTTATCCGACAGTTTTCTCTGACCATGGCGGATATTTAGTAAACTTTAGGAAGCAAGCAACATTTCACGCCACACACGTGGAAAGTCAACAGTACTCATCTCCAAGATAGATAATGTCGACATGTCTTTAAAGAAAAACACGGAGGAAATGCGAAAGGAAATCTCGATACAAAATAATGCCTAAAACATGATGAACCAACAAATAATTAAAGCTACTCAAGGCAAAGGAATTCATAGCAAAATAAAAAACCGAATTGTATTTTACACAAATTAGATTCGTTGGTAACAGAACATTACGTACAGATAAAAAAATCAAAGTAAAACTTTCGAAACTCAAGCAACAGCAGTCAAAAGGCTATAAAATAAGGGCCGGATCACATAATATGTTCCATGTCGTCCGTGAAAATACGAGTGGGTAAAGGTAGGTAACAACACTTTCGAAACTAAATGATGGCATCACACTCCTGGGGCAAGACGAAATAATACAGTTAGTCCATAAACACATGGAGGAGCTGATGGCAACGAAACACACCGACGAAGGGGTACAACGAGTACTACTGCATAATTTGCCAGGAAAGCTCCAGCGCAGCTGAAAACGAAACGCTCATGAAGGAAAATGAAGAAGAGGAAGCAGGCTATGATATATGACGAAATCCAAAGAATATATCTCCAAGACTCGGCGGACTCAGTGTGGAATTCACTGTGTATCTCAACGACAAATGAAATCTTAAGTTACTGTGTATTTATGACAAATTACTGCAGCCGAATTCTAATGTTCCTGAATAGCTCGTGGAAGGAATCAACCTATGAATCCCTATCATCCACAAAGCAGGGAAATTGACAATTTTTTAAAATTATGTTACTAAACACAGAAATTTCCACAGACCTCAAAAAGCTGATGAATACGATAGCTCGCCGGTACCAGATGACTGCAATTACGGACAGGAAGAACCTCCGCAACTTACGTCAGTGCAGACATGTTACTGCTATTGGGGAGCACTGGAGAATTAAACTTGCTTTAGCTTCACTTGAGTTAGCAAAAACTTTCGACAGAGTAACCGAGCAAGATCTCATGAACACCATGCAAGCAATGGGATTTCCAATATATTTTATTAATCTTGTACATGAACTTCCAAGTAAAGTATTACAAGGGTACTGATCAACGGCCAGCTGACTAAAAAAGCCAAGTGCACCAAAGCAACCACCTCCACACTGTTTCGTGCCAATCACAAGGCTCCTCGAGCGCCACGTCTCCCCTCTATCTTGTCTGCTCAACCTCCGGACCAATCGTAACCAAAGTTAATGATATTCTTTTCCCTGCTTGAGAAGCAGCCAATTCTAAATTCGTAAATTTCCGCGCGGGAAGGAAAAAATGTTATGCTCCTGAATTGTGTTTCCAATGACCACTTTAGGCAGCGTGTTTTGAGAGTTTTCGTTTAGGCCTAAAGTGAACAACACATTTATCACAGAGATTATTATCCTGATAGGCCAAGTGTTACAGCATGCCCAACCATAAATGTTCAAATGTGTGTGAAACCTTATGGGACTTAACTGCTAAGGTCATCAGTCCCTAAGCTTACACACTACTTAACCTAAATCATCCTAAGGACAAACACACACACCCATGCCCGAGGGAGGATTCGAACCTCCGCCGGGACCAGCCGCACAGTCCATGACTGCAGCGCCCCAGACCGCTCGGCTAATACCGCGCGGCCATGCCCAACCATGGGCCTTGGCTGAACTAAGAGAAGTGATTTTGTGCCCCAACATAGACCGTTTCAGAGCCTCCATAAATGTTGCGTTCCATGCTAAAATTCTTTATAAGGTCCAAAAAACTTGGCAGGTAGAGGGACAACCCACCTGAGGGCTCCGTCTAAATCGTCCGTCCAAGGCGAAAATGGATTTTGATGGATGCCAGCTCTACACACAAAGTGCGTTTACAGCACTGTCGAAGCGCCTTGGGCAGGCGACCTAATTTCCTTCTTGTGCCCCTGCCCCTGTCGTGGCCAGAAACACCTAACAGGTAGGGCCAGATAGACTGTTTTCCGCCTTATCAGCCGAAAGCATTGTCTGCACACCGGTGCAGATATTCGTGGGACCAGCTTCTTTCCCTGGTAAGCGCTTTGAGATGTTCCTCTCCCAAGCAGCTACACGTGGCTTCCAAGTCCCAAATGTTCACAGCGTGATTTACTGTTAAATAAATAACACGCCTGCTCGTGTTGATAGCTTCATGTCATCGCACAGAAAATGATGTCTGGCGTGTAATAACAATATTAAAGAATAGCATTGAATATGAAACTAAGCCGGCTGGTCCCGACGGAGGTTCGATTCCTCCCTCAGGCAGTGGTGTGTGTGTTTGTCCTTAGGATAATTTAGGTTAAACAGTGTGTAAGCTTGGGGCTGATGACCTTAGCAGTTAAGTCCCATAAGATTTCACACACATTTTTTGAAACTAAGCGAGAGGGTGACTTGTCCTCTCTGACAGGGTGGCCGCCCAACCTCACGACGTATGGACCTGGTCTGACCTTGGTTTCGCCACGCTTTGGTGACGCTCACCACAGCACTCCTCGAACACCCGGCAGGTCGTGCAGTTTCCTATGTGTTTGTGCCGAACGTCTGGACCATCACAATCTGGGCTTAGCCAAACTCGTATACATCGCACGACTTCCCCATTTACACACGGACAGCATGCTCACTGATACACCACGCACCGTGCGTGTGTCTGACTACCATTCATCGCCAGGTGATGCTGCTATCGCCAGAATGGGTTTATATCGACAATAGGTCGCTTGTCATAACGGAAATTTTTGGTAAGGTCTTATGGGACCAAATTGCTGAGGTCTTCGGTCACTCAGCCTACTCACTACTTAATTTAACTTAAAGTAACTTATGCTAAGGACAACATACACTTACCCATGCCCGAGGGAGGACTCGAAACTCCGACGGGAGGAGCCGCACGGACCGTGACAATACGCCCAAGACCGCGCGGCTACCCCGCGCGGCAGGTCATAATGTTCTGGCTGATCAGTGTATTTAATACTTATTGAGTAATTAGCTTCATAAACATTCAGCGAAAGTATTTAAATGCAGGGAAATAACACTGCAACTGATTATGTCCCAGTTTCGAAGCTTCAGATATTTATTGCAAAAATAACACCACTACCTGTTGATCATCTGTAGTAACTACCGAACCCTTTTCATGTTTACAGATCGCTTCCAACATTGTAGAACGTGAAATCCGTCCAGTATGTGAATAGTATCTTTTCTCCGTACGTAAGATATAACGCAGTTCACCAGTTTATTGAAAGCTTCCTAGTATAACCTTAAGAAACTCCGATAGTTATCTGGCCCTGATACAACTTCCTATAACACGTTGCTATGCCTGTTTGTGGTACGCCTTCCAAGCCCTTTTTTCGCGCGTTGGCGCTTCCTCTTGCACAATGTGTGCGAGCTCTACATCATCGACGCCGACATGTTCGCTACGAAGGAAGAGTTTCAACTGACGCGTCCCGGATATAAATATTACGCAATAATATTGTACCGTTCCTTGACCTCGCACTTTTACCCAGCATATTGACACAATATTATTGCGCAAGAGGTACACTATGTGATCAAAAGTATTTGCACACCCCCAAAAACATACGTTTTTTATATTAGGTGCATTGAGCTGCCACCTAATGTCAGATATTCCATATCAGCGACCTCAGTAGTCATTAGACATCGTGAGAGAGCAGAATGGGGCGCTCCGCAGAACTCACGGACTTCGAACGTGGTCAAGTGATTGGGTGTCACTTGTGTCATACGTCTGTACGCGAGATTTCCACACTCTTAAACATCCCTAGGTCCACTGTTTCCGATGTGATAGTGAAGTGGAAACGTACAGCACAAAAGCGCACAGGCCGACCACGTCTGTTGACTGACAGATGATGATGATGATGAGCGTTTGGCGTCATTGGCCGGGAGGCCCCTCGCGGGGCAGGTCCGGCCGCCATATCGCAGGTCTTATTACATTCGGCGCCACATTGGGCGACCTGCACGCCGGATGGGGATGAAATGATGATGAACACAACACAACACCCAGTCCCTGAGCGGAGAAAATCTCCGACCCAGCCGGGAATCGAACCCGGGCCCAGAGGACGGCAATCCGTCACGCTGACCACTCAGCTACTGGGGCGGACTTGACTGACAGAGACCGCCGACAGTAGAAGAGGGTCGTAATGTGTAATAGGCAGACATCTATCTACACCATCACACAGGAATTCCAAACTGCATCAGGATCCACTGCAAGTACTACGACAGTTAAGCGGGAGGTAAGAAAACTTGGATTTCATGGTCGAGCGGCTGCTCATAAGCAACACATCATGCCGGTAAATGCCAAACGAAGCCTCGCTTGGTGTAAGGAGCATAAACATTGGATGATTGAACAGTGGAAAAATGTTGTGTGGAGTGACGAATCACGGTACAGAATGTGGCGATCCAATGGCAGGGTGTGGGTATGGCGAATGCCCGGTGAACATCATCTGCCAGCATATGTAGAACCAACAGTAAAATTCGGAGGCGGTGGTGTTATGGTGTGGTCGTGTTTTTCTTGAAAGGGGCTTGCAGCCCTTGTTGTTTTGTGCGGCACTATCGCTGCTGCAGTCGTGGACTGTGCAGCTGGTCCCGGCAGAGGTTCGAGTCCTCCCTTGGGCATGGGTGTGTGTGTTTATGCTTACGATAATTTAGGTTAACTAGTGTGTAAGCTTAGGGACTGATGACCTTAGCAGTTAAGTCCCATAAGATTTCACACACATTTGAACATTTTTGAACACTATCACTGCACAGGCCTACATTGATGTTTTAAGCACCTTCATGCTTCCCACAGTTAAAGAGCAATTCGGGGATGACGATTGCATCTTTCAACACGATCGAGCACCTGTTCATAATGCACGGACTGTGGCAGAGCTAGGTTACACGACAATAACATCTCCGTACTGTACTGGCCTGCACAGAGTCCTGACTTGAAACCTATAAACACCTTTGGGATGGTTTGGAACGCCGACTTCGTGCCAGGTCTGTTCGACCGACATCGATACCTCTCCTCAGTGCAGCACTCGGTGACGAATGGGCTGCCATTCCCCAAGAATCCTTCCAGCACCTGAATGAACGAATGCCTGCGAGAGTGGAAGCTGTCATCAAGGCTAAGGATGGGCCAACATCATACTGAATTCCAGCATTACCGGTGGAGGGCGCCACGTACTTGTAAGTTATTTTCAGCCAGATGTCCGGATACTTTTGATCACATAGTGTATTGAGCGTTTGAGGGCCCCTTTACTTAAACCACTACCCCGGAAAACCGGTACCAGTTGCATTCGGGAGGACGACGGTTCAATCCCGTCTCCAGCCATCCTGATTTAGGTTTTCCGTGATTTCCCTAAATCGTTTCAGGCAAATGCCGGGATGTTTCCTCTGAAAGGGCACGTCCGATTTCCTTCCCAATCCTTCCCTAACCCGAGCTTGCGCTCCGTCTCTAATGACCTCGTTGTCGACGGGACGTTAAACATTAACCTAACCTAACCGGTACCAGTTACAACTGCCTTGTAATGGCTTGCAAGGGCAACAAACATTTTTCAACATTTCGCGTAATTACTGACCGAATTTCAAAATTTGAAATTCTGTCGTAATTGTTTCATTAAAAGGTGTCATCTTACGTAAAAAACGTCACACAACAAAAGAAGTGCTAGAGCTAGAAACTGTGTGTTTGTCCTGAGGCAGTACACAAATACCTAGATTATGAGAGCGCGTAGCGACCTCCAATCACCTTTATACATAATTTCATACTTTTATGAAACTTTTACTTACTGACACCTCCTACAAAAACATGAAACGAAAAAATTCCTTACTGTATTTTCTCTGTTAGTGCAGTAAAACTTGAGCAGCAAGCATGATCTTTTAACTTATTACTTCTTTACTACCGATTCTGTTCGCAACACAACTTGCAGTCACGTGTACCACTGAATATACCTGCAAAAGTATATCATTCTCCGACACATAGTCCAGGAGATATGAGGCCATAAGCAATGAGATGCGTGAGAAACTGGCTTTTGTTTACAATGGAGCACAAATTACCCACATTATGTTCATCCAGCGCCTAATAGTGAGAGTATTTGGTGACTTCCCAAAAACATTTAGCTTAATGTCAAACCTTTCCTACACTTTTTCTCGCTTGCGTGCTTAAAGTAAAATGCTTAACATGTTAACTAATATGTAAAGTAATCAGAGGTTTGAAGCTGTTTTATGTACGGGACATCGATCCTTTAAAGAATCGGGAGTTTACCTGTTCTTCTTCAAACTAAATGCTTAATTCTTGCTGCAAGAAACCTGGTGTGTGATGATTACTGCATTCGTTGAAAGCGGTTCAAAAGTAGTTGAGAGTACTTAATTCTCATCGAAAATTTGCGCCCTTTCAAATATTCGATGTGCTTCTTTGTGGTGATGTATTAGCGGTCCACCTCTGAAACGAAGTAGCTAACAAAGCAGGGTTTTCGAGTCGTTGAAATCTAATCAAAACGACAAAATCGGTTTCATCTTTCGGAAACGATATAGCCACCAAATAAAGCAATGACTGGTGAGCGTTACATAAATCTTATTGACCAATTAGACGAAAAAAATACCTATGCTACGTGCAAAATCATAAAAAAATGTTCCTTTGAACAAGTCACCTTCCACAAGAAACTTAACGGTGGGAAGCTGATGAGTTTGAAGTACAAATTATTGGAGCATCCAAAAGTTATTAACTACATTTGGCATCTGGTGACTACCAACTACTCCTTCTTATTAAGATGTCTGCAGCCGAAAATCGTTTTGAGTCCGACGAAGATGTTGTGGAGACGTAGATGGGTATCTGCAAACCCTCCAGAACCTGACTTCAGCGATGGTACTGAAAAGAAAGTTGGACATGGTGCTTCGTTTTAAAAGGGGACTGAGTCGAAGCATAACAGAATTTTTTACTTAAATGTAGTAGTTTCAGCGCTACGTTTTGGTCATGTCGTTGAAATATATCGGTAATTGACAAAAACGTTCCGGACTAGTCTGAACTGAGTATACACTGAAACAGCAATTCCAGTATTTTATTTAATCTTCTGTAATAATTTATTCACAATTAGAAAGTAAGAGGGTGGTTTGAAAAGTTCTCGGGATCATCACGAAAGGTCAGCGCTAGCGCAACGAGTTGTTCACGTGATATTCATTGGACTGTTGCCTGTAAACACGTGCTACGTCAGTGCTCTTCGAAGAGAGCTGTGGCGGTGACGTGGCTCTGTCTTTGTTCCCTAGTAGTGATTTGCGAAGATGGTAAAAATCAAGGTTCGAGCAGTGATTAAGTACTTCATACAGAAAGGTATGAAAGCAAAGGACATTCATGCCGATTTCCAGAATACGCTGGAGGACTCTGCTCCTTCATATTCAACTGTTGCCAAGTGGACAAACGAATTTAAATTTGGTCGGGAGAGCTTAGATGATGATCCGCGCAGTGGTCGGCCAAGAAGTGTGACTACTCCAGAAATCATTGCAAAAGTGCACAAAATAGTCATGGGGGATCACCGATTGCTCACGCTTACCAGATGTCAAATGGCTCTGATCACTATGGGCATTAACATATATGGTCATCAGTCCCCTAGAACTTAGAACTACTTAAACCTAACTAACCTAAGGACATCACACAACACCCAGTCATCACGAGGCAGAGAAAATCCCTGATCCCGCCGGGAATCGAACCCGGGAACCCGGGCACGGGAAGCGAGAACGCTACCGCACGACCACGAGCTGCGGACTGCCAGATGTCATCTGAACGGGTATATCACATTGTAACTGAAGAATTAGAAATGAAAAAATTATCAGCAAGATGGGTGCCGCGACTCTTGATGCTGTATTAAAAACGCATGAG
This sequence comes from Schistocerca serialis cubense, assembly GCF_023864345.2. NCBI lineage: Eukaryota > Metazoa > Arthropoda > Insecta > Orthoptera > Acrididae > Schistocerca > Schistocerca serialis. Next base: position 340,950,022 of record NC_064645.1, read on the forward strand.
CATGGATGTATCAGAACAATGTTTGGCCCGTTTTAGAAGAAACGAACAAGATTTTTTGCGCCGGTTTTTGACCACAGATGAAACTTGGTGCACTACTATACCCCAGAGATAAAATAACAGTCAAAGCAGTGGAAACATGCTGATTCTCCGCCACCAAAAAAAGCAAAGACAATTCCTACGACGGGAAAGGTCACGGCGTCAGTGTTCTGGGATGCGAAGGGGATTCTGTTGGTAGATTATCTTCCCACTGGTCAAACAATTACTGGAGAGTACTATGCTAACCTCCTGGACAAATTGATACACGGAAAAAGGCCAGGTTCAGCAAGGAGGAAAGTCATCTTCCATCAAGACAATGCGCGCCCAAACACATGTGCCGTCGCCATGGCAAAATTACACGAACTGAGGTATGAATTGTTGCCACACCCACCTTATTCACCTGATATGGCTCCGTCAGTCTTAATAAACCGACAATTTTTCTTGGGGGATGAAGATTCCCGTCTAACGAAGAATTGATAGCCGGAGTTGACAACTGTTTTGCAGGCCTCGAGGAAACTCATTTTCGAGATGGGATCAAGGCACTGGAACATTGTTGGACCGAGTGCATTAATCTACAAGAAGACTACATCGAAAAACAAAAAAGTTTCAGTGATGTAAGTACTTTTTTTCTATTCCGTTCCGAGAACTTTTCAAATCACCCTCGTGGCTCCAGCCCATTACTTTCTGCTGTGGTCTTACCCAGGTCAATAACGTAATACAATATTTCGTACAGTGTTTAGTCCTAGCACAGCTTCATAAGGTAGTGACATTTGTCTATGTTTTTCGCAAACCGTGTGACATTAACAAGCTGGCCCACGCCGTGATAAGATAGGCTATCTCCTCTTTAACTGCGGATGTGTTGTGGGTACTGCAGAAGCTGGGATTCATTGCAAGTTGCCGCTGAAGTGCCAAGAAGTGGGAGTGCTTGACATTTTACGTAGCTACGCTCTCCGCCTCTGAATCCATCAACTATCATGTTTTAGACGCACAATTTCTGAACTGCAGAAACGGAAGAAGCCGGCAAAAGGAACTCCAGAGTTTAACGTGTCGTTGTCAGTTCAACTAAATACCTGGGTTTACTACAGCTCCAGTTAGGGATTGCAATTACAATTGCAAACAACTGATATTGGAACCCTCATAAAATAAATGATGTCGGGAAGGCGAACGAAAGACTGCCTTTTATTGGCGGAAAACTTACAAGATTCAATAAATCTACTAAAAAAACTCCCTACGCTACACTTGTCCGTCCTATTCTGAAGTGTTTCTGCGCAGTATTGGATGTTTACCAAAAAGGATTGAGTGAGGATAGGAAAAGTCCAAAGAAGGGCAACTCGTTTTCTGTTATCGCGAAATAGTGACGGATGTGATAAGAGAGTGTGGTAATCATTAAAACACAGGCTTTTCTCGTTTCGGCGATATCGTTTCACGAAGTTTGAATCACTTCTTTCATCCCCGAATGTGAAAATATTGTGACGAGTCCCACCTCCTTGGCAGATGTGACCATCCTATTAAAATAAGAGAAATCAGAGCCCGCACGGAAAGATTTAGGTGTTCATTGCTCCTCCGTCCTATTCGAGGATGGAATGGTCGATAAATAGTCTGTAAATGGTTCTATATGCCCACTGTCAAGCACTCCGTAGATGAGGACACTACGGTGTTGGGGAACGTTAGAATAGCTTGGCTGAGAGAGAAGTAGGAAACAAAATATACGTGGCCCTATTTGTTGAACTACTCCGGCATTCTTCGAAAGTAAATATGGTAGAAAACGTAAACTTGATTCAGAAGGGCTTGTTGTGCCAAATAAAGTTGTTACCACCGGACTGCTATATTTTTGCACTTGGGCTTCCGTGATTGTTATCGTAAACACGTGCTGACGTGACAGTAAACAAGTACAGTTGTGACTAACAAAAACCCACCGAAGAGTTAATGCTTTCAAGTCAGTTGTGTACATACTATGAAGTGATTCAGGCTTTCGCGAAATATCGTCTGGAGGCCATGTGCAATAATATCGTTGCGTTTATGTAAATTTACAGTAAATTGAATATTTTCAATTTGAAACTCCCACCACACATTGCTATTCTCTCATTGGTCCACCCCGTTCTTAACTTTACCACTCGTGCTATACTTAAACCCCCCGAGTCTCGTTCTCATAACCGGTCAATCCGTCAGACGCGCTGGTCCGTTAACTTGTGTGTACTTCACTTGAAACTGCAATACTAAGAGATTTAGAGACGTATAATGAAATAAATTTATGGAAATGCGAGAAAATTCTCTGTTATTTCTGCACGATTGAGATAAAGACCTTTTTTCACCGTAGTTCTGAAAATTACAAGTCGAAAGACGTCAGAAAACTTCATGTGGGTTGCAATTACCGCCAATGTTTGCTATCTAGCAGTACCTAATTCTGTTGTAACAGGTTTAACTTGATATTATACAGGGTGGTCCATTGATCGTGACCGGGCCAAATATCTCACGAAATAAGCGTCAAACGAAAAACTACAAAGAACGAAACTTGTCTAGCTTGAAGGGAGAAACCAGATGGCGCTATGGTTGGCCCGCTAGATGGCGCTGCCATAAATCAAACGGATATCAACTGCCTTTTTTAAAAAATAGGAACCCCCATTTTTATTACATATTCTTATAGTACGTAAAGAGATATGAATGTTTTAGTTGGACCACTTTTTTCGCTTTGTGATGGATGGCGCTGTAATAGTCACAAACATATGGCTGACAATTTTAGACGAACAGTTGGTAACAGGTAGGTTTTTTAAATTAAAATACAGAACGTAGGTACGTTTGAACATTTTATTTCGGTTGTTCCAATGTGATACATGTACCCTTGTGAACTTATCATCTCTGACAACGCATGCTGTTACAGCGTAATTACCTGTAAATACCACGTTAATGCAATAAATGCTCAAAATGATGTCCGTCAACCTCAGTGCATTTGGCAATACGTGTAACGACATTCCTCTCAATAGCGATTAGTTCGCCTTCCGTAATGTTCGCACATGCACTGACAATGCGCTGACGCTTGTTGTCAGGCGTTGTCAGTGGATCACGATAGCAAATATCCTTCAACTTTCCCCACAGAAAGAAATACGGGGACGTCAGATTCTGTGAACGTGCGGGCCATGGTATGGTGCTTCGACGACCAATCCACCTGTCATGAAATATGCTATTCAATACCGCTTCAACCGCACGCGAGCTATGTGCCGGACATCCATCATGTTGGATGTACATCGCTATTCTGTCATGCAGTGAAACATCTTGTAGTAACATCGGTAGAACATTACGTAGGAAATCAGCATACATTGTCCCATTTAGATTGACATCGATAAAATGTGGGCCAATTATCCTTCGTCCCATAATGCCGCACCATACATTAACCCGCCAAGGTCGCTGATGTTCCAATTGTCGCAGCCATCGTGGATTTCCCGTTGCCCAATAGCGCATATTATGCCGGTTTACGTTACCGCTGCTGGTGAATGACGCTTCATCGCTAAATAAAACGCGTGCAAAAAATCTGTCATCGTCCCGTAATTTCTCTTGTGCCCAGTGGCAGAACTGTACACGACGTTCAAAGTCGTTGCCATGCAATTCCTGGTGCATAGAAATATGGTACGGGTGCAATCGATGTTGATGTAGCATTCTCAACACCGACGTTTTTGAGATTCACGATTCTCGCGCAATTTGTCTGCTACTGATGCGCGGATTAGCCGCGACAGCAGCTAAAACACCTATTTGGGCATCATCATTTGTTGCAGGTCGTGGTTGACGTTTTGCATGTGGCTCAACACTTTCTGTTTCCTTAAATAACGCAACTATCCGGCGAACGGTCCGGACACTTAGATGATGTCGTCCAGGATACCGAGCAGCATACATAGCACACGCCCGCCCGTTGGGCATTTTGACCACAATAGCCATGCATCAACACGATATCGACCTTTTACGCAATTTGTAAACGGTCCATTTTAACACGGGTAATGTATCACGAAGCAAATACCGTCCGCTCTGGAGGAATGTTACGTGATACCACATACTTATACGTTTGTGACTATTTCAGCGCCATCTATTACAAAGCGAAAAAAGTGGTCCAACTAAAACATTCATATCTCTTTACATACTACACGAATATGTAATAAAAATGGGGATTCCTATTTAACAAAAAAAAAACGCAGTTGATATCCGTTTGACCTATGGCAGCGCTATCTAGCGGGCCAACCTTAGCGCCATCTGGTTTCCCCCTCCAAGCTAGACGAGTTTCGTTCTTTGTAGTTTTTTCGTTTGATGCTTATTTCGTGAGATATTTGGCCTGGTCACTATCAATGGACCACGCTGTATATACAGGGTGTTTCAAAAATGACCGGTATATTTGAAACGGCAATAAAAACTAAACGAGTAGCGATAGAAATACACCGTTTGTTGCAATATGCTTGGGACAACAGTACATTTTCGGGCGGACAAACTTTCGAAATTACAGTAGTTACAATTTTCAACAACAGATGGCGCTGCATGTGATGTGAAAGATATAGAAGACAACGCAGTCTGTGGGTGCGCCATTCTGTTCGTCGTCTTTCTGCTGTAAGCGTGTGCTGTTCACAACGTGCAAGTGTGCTGTAGACAACATGGTTTATTCCTTAGAACAGAGGATTTTTCTGGTGTTGGAATTCCACCGCCTAGAACACAGTGTTGTTGCAACAAGACGAAGTTTTCAACGGAGGTTTAATGTAACCAAAGGACCGAAAAGCGATACAATAAAGGATCTGTTTGAAAAATTTCAACGGACTGGGAACGTGACGGATGAACGTGCTGGAAAGGTAGGGCGACCGCGTACGGCAACCACAGAGGGCAACGCGCAGCTAGTGCAGCAGGTGATCCAACAGCGGCCTCGGGTTTCCGTTCGCCGTGTTGCAGCTGCGGTCCAAATGACGCCAACGTCCACGTATCGTCTCATGCGCCAGAGTTTACACCTCTATCCATACAAAATTCAAACGCGGCAACCCCTCAGCGCCGCTACCATTGCTGCACGAGAGACATTCGCTAACGATATAGTGCACAGGATTGATGACGGCGATATGCATGTGGGCAGCATTTGGTTTGCTGACGAAGCTTATTTTTACCTGGACGGCTTCGTCAATAAACAGAACTGGCGCATATGGGGAACCGAAAAGCCCCATGTTGCAGTCCCATCGTCCCTGCATCCTCAAAAAGTACTGGTCTGGGCCGCCATTTCTTCCAAAGCAATCATTGGGCCATTTTTTAGATCCAAAACGATTACTGCATCACGCTATCTGGACATTCTTCGTGAATTTGTGGCGGTACAAACTGCCTTAGACGACACTGCGAACACCTCGTGGTTTATGCAAGATGGTGCCCGGCCACATCGCACGGCCGACGTCTTTAATTTCCTGAATGAATATTTCGATGATCGTGTGATTGCTTTGGGCTATCCGAAACATACAGGAGGCGGCGTGGATTGGCCTCCCTATTTGCCAGACATGAACCCCTGTGACTTCTTTCTGTGGGGACACTTGAAAGACCAGGTGTACCGCCAGAATCCAGAAACAATTGAACAGCTGAAGCAGTACATCTCATCTGCATGTGAAGCCATTCCGCCAGACACGTTGTCAAAGGTTTCGGGTAATTTCATTCAGAGACTACGCCATATTATTGCTACGCATGGTGGATATGTGGAAAATATCGTACTATAGAGTTTCCCAGACCGCAGCGCCATCTGTTGTTGAAAATTGTAACTACTGTAATTTCGAAAGTTTGTCTGCCTGAAAATGTACTGTTGTCCCAAGCATATTGCAACAAACGGTGTATTTCTATCGCTGCTCGTTTAGTTTTTATTGCCGTTTCAAATATACCGGTCATTTTTGAAACACCCTGTACATTGCTACAAATAAGAACCGTATTTGAATATGAACGGACTAACGGGTTTCCATGGAATATTTCTACTTTCGTGTGCAATTTCTACCATAGCAGATGGTCGGTACATCGTCAATTCCAGGAACTCCTCAGAAGGTTTGGATGCTGTGTGTGGTGGTGTCGTAGTTTTACGGAAGTACGGCGGCTCAATCGAGACCAGGTGTTGAAAAGATTTTACAGCATAATTAACGAAATCAAATTGTTGAAGATAGCAAAAGCAAAATCTATGCTAGAAGTTGTCGATGCCAATAGGGCGCCAGATTTAGCGCTTTTGGGAAATTTGACTGCTCATTTATGTGACTTAAAATGGGATGAAACACACTTTTCGATTTGATGCGAGAATGGTCTCGTTCTTGCAGGATCTTTTTCCGTCTGTAGCGATGTCGGAGATTTGATGTTTTAGCGGATTCCTGATATTGACGATACACTCGTGAAATGGTCGTACGGGAAAATTCCCACTTCATCGCTACCTCGGAGATACTGTGTCCCATTGCTCGTGCGCCGACTACAACACCACGTTCAAACTCACTTAAATCTTGATAACCTGCCATTGTAGCAGCAGTAATCATTCTAACAACTGCGCCAGTCACTTGTTGTCTTATACAGGCGTTGCCGACCACAGAACCATATTCTGACTGTTTACATATCTTTATATTTGAATACGAATTTCTATACCAGTTCCTTTGGCGCTTCTGTGTATAAATGGTTAATGAAATACAATTTATAAAATGTCAAATTAATTACATCTCTCTTTTTAAAATGAAGATTCATAAATTAATAAATTCTTAATTACTTAGACGTGTGAACTATATATCTCCAAACCTCCGGCCGTTTTTTTTTACCTCAACGGTTATTGTCGGTGTTAAGTAGATTTCGTGTGGTCCCAAAATACTCGTCTTTATTCAATTTGGGCCAGGTAAATTAAAAATCTGGACAACCCTTTTCTAAATTATTACCTTAATATATGCTGGGTTGTCTAAACCTTGGTTGCGAAACCTAAACAACTTACTTTGAGTTAACGAACTAGTAGACTGAAATGAAGATTCAGTTTTTTATTGGCATAAACATTTTGAACTTTCCTGCAACAAGCAAAGTTCACAGCAACTTTTAAATGAAGATCGCCATAAAAAGACATATCTAGATCCCATCTCTGAGCCTTGCTATACTATCTAGCTATGACAAGTGCAGTAAAACCTGTTTCATCTAACCTGTTCTTAAAAAAAACGAGTCGCACAGATCGGTATTTTAGCGACTGCCAGAAACGCCGTTGTCTTCCACTAAATACACTCCTGGAAATTGAAATTAGAACACCGTGAATTCATTGTCCCAGGAAGGGGAAACTTCATTGACACATTCCTGGGGTAAGATACATCACATGATCACACTGACAGAACCACAGGCACATAGACACAGGCAACAGAGCATGCACAATGTCGGCACTAGTACAGTGTATATCCACCTTTCGCAGCAATGCAGGCTGCTATTCTCCCATGGAGATGATCGTAGAGATGCTGGATGTAGTCCTGTGGAACGGCTTGCCATGCCATTTCCACCTGGCGCCTCAGTTGGACCAGCGTTCGTGCTGGACGTGCAGACCGCGTGAGACGACGCTTCATCCAGTCCCAAACATGCTCAATGGGGGACAGATCCGGAGATCTTGCTGGCCAGGGTAGTTGACTTACACCTTCTAGAGCACGTTGGGTGGCACGGGATACATGCGGACGTGCATTGTCCTGTTGGAACAGCAAGTTCCCTTGCCGGTCTAGGAATGGTAGAACGATGGGTTCGATGACGGTTTGGATGTACCGTGCACTATTCAGTGTCCCCTCGACGATCACCAGTGGTGTACGGCCAGTGTAGGAGATCGCTCCCCACACCATGATGCCGGGTGTTGGCCCTGTGTGCCTCGGTCGTATGCAGTGCTGATTGTGGCGCTCACCTGCACGGCGCCAAACACGCATACGACCATCATTGGCACCAAGGCAGAAGCGAATCTCATCGCTGAAGACGACACGTCTCCATTCGTCCCTCCATTCACGCCTGTCGCGACACCACTGGAGGCGGGCTGCACGATGTTGGGGCGTGAGCGGAAGACGGCCTAACGGTGTGCGGGACCGTAGCCCAGCTTCATGGAGACGGTTGCGAATGGTCCTCGCCGATACCCCAGGAGCAACAGTGTCCCTAATTTGCTGGGAAGTGGCGGTGCGGTCCCCTACGGCACTGCGTAGGATCCTACGGTCTTGGCGTGCATCCATGCGTCGCTGCGGTCCGGTCCCAGGTCGACGGGCACGTGCACCTTCCACCGAGCACTGGCGACAACATCGATGTACTGTGGAGACCTCACGCCCCACGTATTGAGCAATTCGGCGGTACGTCCACCCGGCCTCCCGCATGCCCACTATACGCCCTCGCTCAAAGTCCGTCAACTGCACATACGGTTCACGTCCACGCTGTCGCGGCATGCTACCAGTGTTAAAGACTGCGATGGAGCTCCGTATGCCACGGCAAACTGGCTGACACTGACGGCGGCGGTGCACAAATGCTGCGCAGCTAGCGCCATTCGACGGCCAACACCGCGGTTCCTGGTGTGTCCGCTGTGCCGTAAGTGTGATCATTGCTTGTACAGCCCTCTCGCAGTGTCCGGAGCAAGTATGGTGGGTCTGACACACCGGTGTCAATGTGTTCTTTTTTCCATTTCCAGGAGTGTACATTTCTAACTAAAATAGTGCATTCGCTTCACGTATGTCAGGCGTACTTGGAACTTGCACTGATAAACATTAGCTGTTTTGTGTTCTGTTCTTTGCTGTCAATAAAATTGTAACGCAATTCAGTTTCAATAGTTTGTCGAATGCTATTGCCAAGTTGTCAATCAAATACTTCGTGCTGCGCAATGCTTACCATTCGCATTACGTAGCCGTCTGAAGTTGATGGGTTATTTTTTTAAGTTTTATTACAAATGAGTTCGTTCTCGAAAGTGGTGACCTTTTTCTGCTTTTATTTGCTTTTCTTCTGATTCTACTTTAGTAGTTGTGAAGTTCAAACTCATAAATAAACGTTAACACCCAGGGTTTTCGGTAGCCGTACCATCTTTTCTTGCCACTGCTAAAGACGAAAGAGATGTCAGAGAGCCAGTAAATTCTGATTACTGAAATACTCTAAATTCCTTGTATAAAACAGCTTCAAACATCTGATTATTTGCAAATGAGTTAATGTGTTAAAAATTTTATATCAAGCACGTAAGCCAGAAAAAGTCTAGAAAAGGTTTTAAATTATGTTTAAAGTTTGTTTGTAGTCGCTAAGTGTCCACATCCTCAAATAAAGTCCAGGTATTTGCGCACCATCAGCTACACTGCCTCAAGACAAACACACTGTTTCTAACTGTAAAACTTGTCTTATTGTGTTCAACTTTTAATACAAGAGTATACTTCTTGACGAATAGATTATGACAGCACTTTGAATTTTAAAATCGGTCAGTAACTATGCGAAATACTGGAAACCAAATTATTGTTGCGCCTGGAAGCCGTTAGATATTCTGCAAGCGCACCGGGTTCGGAGAGGATAGACAGAAACAACCTGAAAAGCTTGTAAGAATGTAGCAGAGTAGGTTGTGTTGAGAAATAATTGTTAAGAAAAAAATTTGATAGATTGCCCTGTTTCCGAGTTGATTAGCTCTGACCTTAGCCAACCAGGCCACTGTGCTTGAAACTTCAAGTGGCCCGTCCGATAGGCCAACTAATTAGCATCCATTGTTCTCACAGCGCACAGAGCGTGATGGCACACGAGACTACTCAGCTTTTGGTCCTGTTTGGATCCTTACTACCATCCCGTGCCCAATTTTTGTATTGCTCTCTTGTTTCGTATCAGGAAATCAAACGAAGAACGTGTCTGGCGATAGCGTCTCTGGCAGGCCGCTTGAATTTGCGTGCGCAACGGCCTGGCAGGATAACTTAGTGCTAAAAACCCTTTTGTTGTTGCAGACGCGCCTTTGCATTCTGAGCAGAGGTGGCTATTGTCATGGCTGTACTGCTCGCCAAATGCTGGAGCCTGGGCTGAGAGAAGGCGTTCTGGCCCATATGAAATACTTACCATCCTATTTATCGGATACTATTTGGTGATAAAATTTGAATTTTGCTCGTCTGATATCTTCACTCGATAAATAACTGAATTTCTTTTCGTTTTCCGCCGTACTTACTGCGCTGCCTCAAATTAAGTAAAATGCTGCACGAAATTTTGCTTGGTGTCTCTTCATTCAGGCATGTCCAAAAGAACAGACACTGCATATCCATACCTAGCTGACCAATGGATCTATCTTCTTCAGTGCGTATGCACAAATACGTCCGACCTCCTGCGGGGATCTCAGAGTAGCTAACATGGAGCAAATGGACAGGGGCTCCGAATAGGTTGCGCTCCGTGGGAGTGTCGGTCGGCCGTCAGCCGTGCAGAGATGGTCCGCACAGTTGCAGAAAACACTGTGTCTTGTATGGCACAGTGGCTAACGCACCTGCTAGTAAGCAGGAGGTCCCAGGTTCGAATCGTGGTTGGGCACACATTTTCACTCATTGCCGCTGATTCCGCATATGTCCTGATGCAGCTCACTTCAAGCAATCCCTTCCCTTTCCTTTCCTTTCTATCCCCTCCACCTTCAATTTACATAAAATGTGTCCGAACTGCAGATTCCATGTGGTGTCTGTTCTTTCGGACGTGCCTAGAAGAACAGACACCACGCATTCATATAATCTATTGAACAGCTTAAATTACTGTGACTGAAATATTTAGCTGTTGTTTACGCAACATGTGCGGGGCTACCGCTTCATCTTGAAGTAACTTCACGAACGTGTGCCCTTTTATACTGGCGGGTCTGCGTTGCATGACATCTATTGGTAAATTCCGCAGTACGTAGAGGTGTCTTGATACTCCTGATATGGTCTATGCCGCAATGGTTCATAACGCAGGTGTGGGTAACACCATCTACAGATCGGAAGTCAGTACACCTTTTCTTCCATTAGTTCATTTCGCCATGTCAACATTTGCTTCCAAAGAAGAATGTGCTTCACTTGCTTTCCACAGGTGCAACTTACGCTCAGCCATTTTCATAGATTTTTCTGGGCCATCTGCTATTGGTTTCAGCATTGGGACATTTATATCACAGGTTGGACAAATATGTTTTTAATACAGTGTACATGTAAATTCCACTGTGTCTGGAAGATAGGGGAAAATAAATACACGATCGAGTCACATTAATGTGACCACTGTCTATGTTCAACGATGGGTAATAACCATCCACAGACTGCAGATGGCAGCACTAGCAGTGGAGGGCATATAAGGCGTGTCGGGGGGACATGGAAAATGTTGTCGTAATACTGAAATGCAACAGTTTATATGACGTACGAAAGAGCATGTCCATTGGCTTTATAGAGCCAAGGGTGGAAGAATTTCCGGAACGACTGTGTCTGTAACCTGTCTGCACGCCACCATAGTGCACCAAGCATGGCAGAATGGCACTATCCAAAACCGGTACCAAGACAACTGTGGTGCGCAGTGGACCATAGATGACAGGGGTGAATGACAACTGGGCTAATAAATGTGCACCTGTTGAGTAGCTGACCGCCCAAATGAACCAAGGGGCTACCAACAGTGTCTCCTCATCGATCGTTCAGCAAACATTGCTGAGTACGCAACCGTCCTTGGGGATCACGGCGTTTTTCCTCGGCACGATTGCACGTACCAGCAGGACAATGTACCGTGTCACACAGCTCACAGTGTACGTGCATGATTCGAAGAACACCAGGATGAGTTTACCGTGCACCCCTGGCCCCCAGGCTCCCCGGATTTAAACCCAGTCTAGAATCTGTTGGGCCATCTGTATCGCGCTTTTCGCACCATGGATCCTCAACCGAGAAGCAGCTGGTCACTGCATTGGAGTCTTTATGACTCCACATATCTTCCAGAACCTTCGCGACGCTCTTCCCATGCGTCTCGCAGCAGTCTGCGCTGGGAAAGGTCGCTATTCTGTCTTCTGACAAGTGGTCACATTAATGTTACTGGACAGTGTATAATGCCGCAGAACGTATCTCCTTTACTGGCGCAGTTTGTTTCGTGCATAACTGATATATTCATGTCTTGTGGTAAATATTTTCTGTACATGATAGCTTTGCAACAGTGGTGCAAAGGAGTCAATAAGCATCAAGGGCATGTACACTTTAGATTCTAAACTTTCGTTACACTGTCTGTCTTTCGTTGACCATTAGGAGCAGTCAGGCCAGTTGTATATTTTTGTGTTAACGTCAAATGAATCTGGAATGATCAACATTTCACAGTAGGCTTCCTACAAACAGGATGTACTGCGTTGCAAACACCACATGTAGGGTCTTCTAGCGCCACACTAGCTTACTTGTGGCAGCTCCGTACCGACACAGTCAAGGTGTTACATTCCATTGTATATCTCAAAATAAGCCGCAAATGGCTCTGAGACGTCCACCTGAATTGTTTCTGGCAAGACTCCTTTCAGTTTTCTTGTTACGCATAATGGAATATTCCCTTTACTTTAAATGAAGTGTGGAAATGAAACGAGGGTTATGATTGTTCGCGTTTCCAGCAATTATCATAGTTCTCCATTAGCAAGCATCTCTTCCATGTGAGCAGCATAGACATCTAAACCCAGGATAATTTTGCGATGAAATGTTAGACACTACATAATTCCAGTGCCTTAAAGGTAAAGTTGTGCATATTTATTTGGTACGGTTGTTCAGTTCGGCTTGGCTACTCCCCAGTAGATCCACTCACTCTCTTCTCACTACATAAATAGTGAATTTGAAACTTATTGGTGGGTTGAAATTGTTTGCCGGATCTGGGACTCAAACACCGACTGAACCCTGCCTTACACTGGCACGACTCACAGCCAGCATCACAACTTCAATTCTCCCATTATTCATCTCACCCCTTCTTTCCAAATCATCGGTACCCATATCTTCAGTTCTACTATACAGGGTGTCTCAAATATTTTGGGTCAGATTGAAACAGGTGATAGTGTGTCCTCAACTTTTTATATTGAGATGGGGAACCAATGCCCAAAAACGCATATTTATTGTGTTAGGGACATGCACAGCCTACAATGCATAACAACAACATAGCTCATAGTAACTGTCTAAAGTGAGGACCGTCAGTCTCAGCGCACGCATGGAAAAATGCATGAAGTTCTGCTGCACTTCTCAAAGATACCAGATGTCTGTAATATCAGGAGAAAGGCAGCTTGGACCCTAGCAAGCAGGTCTTCATGCATTTCTATAGGTGTTGCATACGTAAACATCTTGACGTAACCCCAGAGGAAAAAGTGCAGAGGTGTGAGATCTGGTGACCGCACCTGTCATGGGACAGAACCTCCCCTTCTAATCCAACGTTGAGAGTATGTGTTGTTCAGCTGTTCATGTACCGTGACATCGACTGGGCCGGTGCACCATTATGTTGAAACCACATTCTTTTGCAGACAACAAGGTGTTCAGTCTACAAGAACTGTGGAAGCATATCTCGCAGGTACACCAGGTAATGTGGACCAGTCAAATGAGGAGGCAGAAACTAAGATACAAGATACTGCTTAATGACCTTGGACAATACCAGCCCAAATGTTGACAGATGTGAGGGGTGTGTGGGTTGTCCTCGCTACAGACATGCCTGTTAAAAACACCATCATGGGTGAATGAGGCCTCATCTGTAAAGAACACAAACTGTACTAAGTTCGGGACTACAGTACAGTGATGGATAATACATGGACAGAAGTGAATGCAGGACTTAAAATCCGTTCGTCCCAGTGCTTACACACTTTCTTTATGACAGGGGTATAATACTAATTAGTTGGTAGGAGCGGGCAGAAAGTGATAAGGTGCTGGGCCGAAATTACTTTACACATTTTATAAAAGGATAATTTATTAGAGGAAGATTGTATTTTAATATTAAAGTTCAAAACTTAGTTTTCCTTCACGATTAAATATACATGCCCTTACTTCATGTTACAGTTTCTAATGACACCATGTTACAAGTATAACAGCTTAACAGTTTGATGGTGATGCACATGAAATCAACATCGAGTTACAAATTTTACTCACTGATTGTAACTCAGGAAAAGAACGTTTCAAATGGTTCAAATGGCTCTGAGCCCTATGGGACTTAACAGCTGTGGTCATCAGTCCACTAGAACTTAGAACTACTTAAACCTAACTAACCTAAGGACATCACACACATCCATGCCCGAGGCAGGATTCGAACCTGCGACCATAGCAGTCGTGCGGTTACGGACTGCGCGCCTAGAACCGCGAGACCACCGCGGCCGGCCAAGAACGTTTCAAAACTGACATCACTTTCACAGAGCTTAGGTAACAACTATACAGGCTAAAGCCTGAGTTAGGAAACTCAGCTGCACTTTCGCAAATTTTCGCGTAATCCAGTTCCATAGTAATGAACTACCAATTACCATATAAATTATTAAAACTTGTAAAAAGTGCTATAGCCATGTTCACTGTTGTGAGAAAATTTTTAAAAGACTAAGAATAATTACACAGCTTCACATAGTGAACACTTTAAAATTTAAGCTCGAATACACAAATACCAAATAACGTAAATGTCAGCCACATATCTTTTCAAACAGTATCTACTCACAGGAGCTGATGCACCTGATTAGAAACAGTGGTATTCCAAGAAAACACTACTGACAACTTAGAATTAAGTAGCGATTTGCTGTAACCAACACCAAGTAGTAATTACAATTGACTAACTTACAGCATGACAAATTAAAACATTGATTTTCTTATAATACAACAAATCGAAACGTAGATTACTAAAGAGCCTCGCTCCAAATAATAACACACAGATACAAGCCCTCCTGTCGAATGGTTTCTTCCTGAGAAACATCAGTCAAAAAGGTGGCCTTTACAATTATTTATTAAAGCGGAACGTTTGTATATAAATACCTGTAACATAGATTTGTTACCACAAGTTGTTGATGTTGTGGTCTTCAGTCCTGAGACTGGTTTGATGCAGCTCTCCATGCTACTCTGTCCTGTGAGCTTCTTCATCTCCCAGTACCTACTGCAACCTACATCCTTCTGAATTTGTTTAGTTTTACCCTCCACGGTGCCCTCCAATACTAAATTGGTGATCCCTTGATGGCTCAGAACTTGTCCTACCAACCGATCCCTTCTTCTAGTTAAGTTGTGCCACAAACTTCTCTTCTCCCCAGTCCTATTCAATACCTCCTCATTAGTTATTTGATCTACCCATCTAATCTTCAGCATTCTTCTGTAGAACCACATTTCGAAAGCTTCTATTCTCTTCTTGTCCAAACTATTCATCGTCCATGTTTCACTTCCATACATGGCTACACTCCATACAAATACTTTCAGAAACGACTTCCTGACACATAAATCTATACTCGATGTTAACAAATTTCTCTTCTTCAGAAACGCTTTCCTTGCCATTGCCAGTCTACATTTGATATCCTCTCTATTTCGACCATCACCAGTTATTTTGCTCCCTAAATAGCAAAATTCCTTTACTACTTTAAGTGTCTCATTTCCTAATCTAATTCCCTCAGCATCACCTGACGTAATTCGACTACATTCCATTATCCTCGTTTTGCTTTTGTTTATGTTCATCTTATACCCTCCTTTCATGACACTGTCCATTCCGTTCAACTGCTCTTCCAAGTCCTTTGCTGTCTCTGACAGAATTACAATGTCATCGGCGAACCTCAAAGTTTGTATTTCTTCTCCATGGATTTTAATACCTACTCCGAATTTCTCTTTTGTTTCCTTCACTGCTTGCTCAATATACAGATTGAATAACATCGGGGAGAGGCTGCAGCCCTGTCTCACTCCCTTCCCAACCACTGCTTCCCTTTCATGCCCCTCGACTCTTATAACTGCCATCTGCTTTCTGTACAAATTGTAAATAGTCTTTCGCTCCGTGTATTTTACCCCTACCACCTTTAGAATTTGAAAGAGAGTATTCCGGTCAACATTGTCAAAAACTTTCTCTAAGTCTACAATTGCTCGAAACGTAGGTTTGTCTTTCCTTAATCTAGCTTCTAAGATAAGTCGTAGTGTCAGTATCGCCTCACGTGTTCCAATATTTCTACGGAATCCAAACTGATCTTCCCCGAGGTCGGCTTCTACCAGTTTTTCGATTCGTCTGTAAAGAATTCGCGTTAGTATTTTGCATCCGTGACTTATTAAACTGATAGTTCGGTAATTTTCACATCTGTCAACACCTGCTTTCTTTGGGATTGGAATTATTATATTCTTCTTGAAGTCTGAGGGTATTTCGCCTGTCTCATACATCTTGCTCACCAGATGGTAGAGTTTTGTCAGGAGTGGCTCTCCCAAGGCCGTCAGTAGTTCTAATGGAATGTTGTCTACTCCCGGGGCCTTGTTTCGACTCACGTCTTTCAGTGCTCTGTCAAACTCTTCACGCAGCATCGCATCTCCCATTTCATCTTCATCTACATTCTCTTCCATTTCTATAATATTGTCCTCAAGTACATCGCCCTTGTATAGACCCTCTATATACTCCTTCCACATTTCTGCTTTCCCTTCTTTGCTTAGTACTGGGTTTCCATCTGAGCTCTTGATATTCATACAAGTGGTTCTCTTTTCTCCAAAGGTCTCTTTAATTCTCCTGTAGGCAGTATCTATCTTACCCCTAGTGAGGTAAGCCTCTACATCCTTACATTTGTCCTCTAGCCATCCCTGCCTAGCTATTTTGCACTTCCTGTCGATCCCATTTTTGAGACGTTTGTATTCCTTTTCGCCTGCTTCATTTACTGCATTTTTATATTTCCTCCTTTCATCAATTAACTTCAATATTTCTTCTGTTACCCAAGGATTTCTACTAGCCCTCGTCTTTTTACCTACTTGATCCTCTGCTGCCTTCACTACTTCATCTCTCAAAGATACACATTCTTCTTCTACTGCATTTCTTTCCTCCATTCCTGTCAATTCTTCCCTTATGCTCTCCCTGAAACTCTGTACAACCTCTGGTTCTTTCAGTTTATCCTGGTCGCATCTCCTTAAATTCCCATCTTTTTGCAGTTTCTTCAGTTTTAATCTACAGTTCATAACCAATAGATTGTGGTAAGAATCCACATGTGCCCCTGGAAATGTCTTACAATTTAAAACCTGGTTCTTACTCTGGCTTACCATTATATAATCTATCTGAAACCTGTCAGTATCTCCAGGCTTCTTCCATGTATACAACCTTCTTTTGTGATTCTTGAACCAAGTGTTAGCTATGATTAAGTTGTGCTGTGTGCAAAATTCTATCAGGCGGCTTCCTCTTTCATTTCTTATCCCCAATCCATATTCACCTACTACGTTTCCTTCTCTCCCTTTTCCTACTACCGAATTCCAGTCACCCATGAGTATTAAATTTTCGTCTCCCTTCACTATCTGAATAATTTCTTTTATTTCATCATACATTTCTTCAATTTCTTCATCTGCAGAGTTAGTTGGCATATAAACTTGCACTACTGTAGTAGACGTGTGCTTCGTGTCTATCTTGGCCACAATAATGCGTTCACTATGCTGTTTGTAGTAGCTTACCCGCACTCCTATTTTTTTATTCATTATTAAACCTACTCCTGCATTACCCTTATTTGGTTTTGTATTTATAACCCTTTATTCGCCTGACCAAAAGTCTTGTTCCTCCTGCCAGCGAACTTCACTAATCCCTACTCTATCTAACTTTAACCTATTCATTTCCCTTTTTAAATTTTCTAACCTACCTGCTCGATTAAGGGATCTGACACTCCAGGCTCCGATCCGTAGAACGCCAGTTTTCTTTCTCCTGATAACGACGTCCTCCTGAGTAGTCCCCACCCGGAGGTCCGAATGGGGGACTATTTTACCTCCGGAATATTTTACCCAAGCGGACGCCATCATCATTTAAACATACAGTAAAACTGCATGCCTTCGGGAAAAATTACGGCTGTAGTTTCCCCTTGCTTTCAGCCGTTCGCAGTACCAGCACAGCAAGACCGTTTTGGTTAGTGTTACAAGGCCAGATCAGTCAATCATCCAGACTGTTGCCCCTGCAACTACTGAAAAGGCTGCTGCCCCTCTTCAGGAACCACACGTTTGTCTGGCCTCTCAACAGATACCCCTCCGTTGTGGTTGCACCTACGGTACGGCTATCTGTATCGCTGAGGCACGCATGCTTCCCCACCAACTTCAAGGTCCATGGTTCATGGTTCTTACCACAAGTAAACAACATAATTAAAACGTAAGAGGTTACACTTAGACGCTTGTTATGTGCAACAGCGATTGATTTGAATGTTGACGAAACGTGAACGTCTTGAGGTCACAGCACTGTTCCAGTGTTGAGACGAGAATAAACATAACTCAGCTTTCAGATGTTATCAGGACACGGGTACAGCATAAGTACCACAAAAATTCTCACCGCTGTCTGGAGGCCTTGGTACGAGAAAACCACCGAGCCACAGCTCAACTGTTTAGACCAGCCGAATTAACAGGGTGGGACAGGATGCCAGAGTAACAATAACTGACAAGTCTTCTACAATAGTCTGCCACAATGTCACCAATTCATTGCAGGCTCCACAAGAGTCCACTCCACACAACTCCAAAATAGCACAGGCTTCTGATCTGCTCTTCAGAATGTTAAAGAGTCCTTCGAGACACACGTGCCTCTAGCAATGGAAAGCGGACCATGCTACTGCACAAGTAATAGCACAGCCGACTGCCCCGGGGCCTGCTGTCACGGCCTGCGCCACTCAAGGCACCTCGCGGGGAGCCGCCACACAGCCCACGGCTGCTCTCGAAGCGGGAACCATGGCAATGTGCACGAGCCCAAATAATCTCACAAACGCTGAACAAGAAACTTTCTGACTGAAAAATGTCGAGAGGACAATCGAATTATCCAAGAAGTTAAAAGGCGCAACACAATCATCGTAAAAGAATTTGATAAAAGCAAGCCATACAGCTCAACCTGTTCCACCAGTATTCTCCAGACTGTATCCTTCAAAGTGTATGTTTCATGGGCAAGTTTACAGATGCTTATTGCTGCGTGGTCAACCATAAGATCCAACACCATCTCCTCACGTCTGGTGTTCGGCCCTCTGTGGCAGGTTCTCTGTGGTGTGGACTAAACCCCTCTCTCGTAAGTTGGTATCCACAGAGATAAAATTCTCCCAATTAGGATGACGCCTGTTGGGAAAGCGTTCACTGCACGTTCGTGTTCCTCTCTGGGTACTACATCCTGCCATACTGTAGGTTAAGTGTGTGTCTGGCAAATTTCATGACAAGCAGTGTTCCATCTTTGACTACATGTCATACGCTATTCACAGTAACATGCCTCACCATGAACAGAGCACAAGCTGTTTGAAGCGATGGACAACTGACACCAAGGGTAGTGGTGTGTGTGTGGCACAGGCTAATGCACTGGTGCAGTGCATGCAGTTGTCACATGATCCACGTGCTAGTATACTGTTTATAATCCACAGCCTGTTCGAGTGTAGCACAGACACCCAGGATCCTTGCAAGAGTGCGGCAGAACTGCATGCGCCATTGCAATATGTTCATTGAGACTGGTGGTCATTGCTTTGAATAGTTACTATGAGTTACGTTGTTGTTATGCGGTGTACTCTTTGTATGCCCGTAACACAGTATGTACGCATTTCCTACTATTGATTCCCCGTTTCATTATAATAGTTTATGGACCACCTGTTTCAATTTGACCAAAAGGTTGAGACACCCTGTATAGTACTTCTCTTCCATTTTGGAATTAGAGGTACTGGTAGTACTGCCAAATGGCAACCTAATAGGTACGAATATTTATGCAGCACTCAGTTCTGATGTTGCAGGAGGTTTCAAAGCAGTACACATTCCGATTCAGCGCGAAAAATTAATTCTGGTGAGCTGGACTTTAGTTTACGGTTTGCTTTGAATTCGCGGACACTTATTCACTGTTGATTACTCAGTCGCTAATTAACATACTTCCCCGAGATATTTGGGAATGATGGTAATTTCAATTACCTTTTAAACCGAAAATTTTCCAATACTTCCAATAGATAATTTTTTGTCTGTGAGACCACGTCATAGTGATTGGATGTTGATCAATGTTTGGACGACACTTCAAGTGACGGCCATAAGAATGGGGTATATAATGTTGTCAGTAATTTTAACTTAGCTGCAGCTGAATCATTGCTAAATCAACGTCTACCACACCATTCCCCTAATAGCAGCACTGACCAATAGTTTTACCATGCTCATATAGCTACTATACTGGTGTGTCAAACTTGAGGACAAAAGTAATTTTCACATGATGTGTCACTGCCAAGCTGGACGAAAATTGACAATGCATAAAAAGAACTGCTACAGTTAGTACAGAAAGTAACTGAAAGAAATACTCAATGAGACCAACGGAAATGACACTTTTATTGAAAGACAGTAATTACACTGATGTCACCATGATTCATGATCTCCTGGACATTACAAAAGGTGGGACATGTTCCTTAATAGGGAGTGCGATTACTACAGGCAGCAATGTATGTTCTTTAACGTGCTCCCCACATCATAATATCTGGACTGCCAAAACGATCATGTTGGCAATGCTGGATGTATACTCATATGGCGAGAGATGGGAACATGTAATGCACCGAGGAACATTTACGAACATGATCGGTTTGGTGGTCCAGCTGGTATGGTGTGGACAAGCATAATCTTGCATGGACGTACTAGCCCTCAAATCTTTGAACACAGTGTTCAAAGATTTAGGGGTGCATTCGGCCCTGATCTCTTTTTTATGGATAAGAATGCGTGACCCCATCAAATTGTGTAGGTGGAGGTGCTCTTGGAATGGTAGGATATTCGGCGAATGGCCTAGCCCATGGCTTCTTACGACTTCCATCAGGCACATGTGGGATGCATTGGAGGAATGCGTCCATATTCACCAACGACCTTCCAGCAGTTGTATCCCATGCTGGTTGAGGATTGGAATGCCCCACAACCAGAGCTTCTTACCAACCTTGTGGCAGCCTGGGTGCCCATTGCAGGGCATGTACTATCATCCGTGGTGATCACACGCCCTATTAAGAACCATTTCCCACTGTTTGTAATGGCTGGCCAGTGTGGCCGTGCGGTTCTAGGCCCTTCAGTCTGGAACCACGTGACCGCTACGGTCGCAGGTTCGAATCGTGCCTTGGGCATGGTTGAGTGTGATGTCCTTAGGTTAGTTAGGTTTAAGTAGTTCTGAGTTCTAGGGGACTGATGACCACATATGTTAAGTCCCATAGTGCTCAGAGCCATTTGAACCATTTGTTTTGAGCTGAGGAAGTAATCAGGGATCAACAACTGTGAATTTTTTGGACACCATGATTATTACCGACAGGACTGTTGGAATGAACAGATTTGATGTTGTTGTGGACCACAGAGAAGTTAGAACAATTTTTGGTGGTGACAATACAAATCACCAGGAATTATTCAACCTTACACGTTCCCAAATTACCTCATATAAGTATCCATTTGTCACTTCTTGCAATGGAGAAAGATCATTATCTGCAGATAAATGCATCAGCCTAAGTGAGGAGAATTTGGCATATTATTCGCCAGCAGAAAAATGCTTCTATTGGGGCACAAAAAGGCGAGTCTATTATTGTTTAAGAGACTCTCACTGAAAAGTGGGGGCCTCGTTGTACCTTCCTCAGCAGCTTTAAAAAATTTCCCAAACTTTTTCATATGGAAACACATTCACATTATTTTTTAATATGCAGCTCACCTCTCCAACTCCCACAACCTACCATAACTGTAACTTGCCCACAGCCACTAGTCCATCACTCAACAGTTGTTCATACCCATTAACTTCCTCTTCCCACTCTCACTCACTTATTCAGCCTAACTCACTGTCATTATCTCTTTGTGCCTCTCTAATTGCCACTGTCTCTAGTCTCACAGAAACTGCCATCACCTCTTGCTGTCACTGTCTGCCTCTTGCTCTCTCTCAGTGCTGCTGTCTAATTTATTCATTACCACTGCTGCTGTCTCTTCTCATTGTCATTATCTCTCTCTTCCCACTCACCTCCATGGCATGTCAGTGAAGCTTTAAGCATTCAGTGCCAGCATTCAACAAGCCCATTGCTCTGGGGGTTGTATACTGTTGTGCTAAATCATCTCACCCAACATAGTTCACAAAGCTCCCAGAAGAGGGAAAACTCCAACTGGCTGCCCTGGTCAGTGGTGACAGAAGCTGGGCAGCTGAAGCACAAGATCCACATTAATAAAAGGCCTCAGGCCACTGTGTTGGCTGTGATAGTAGTGAGGGGAATTACCTTTACCCTGTGGGTAAACCTGTCAATGGTTGACAATATGTAACGAAAGGGGTCTGAAGGGGGTAATGGCCTGATGAAATCAATGTGTATGTGTTGAAATCTTCATTTTGCTATGTCAAACGTACTCATGAGGGGCTGTGCATGACATCCTACTTTTGCGCACTGACAAGCCACAAATGCTCACACCCAACTGTGACGTTTTATCACTCCGGGCCAAACAAAACGTTCGACTACCAGATGTGTGGTGGTGCATACGCCAGGGTGCGCTAAGTAGTGAATACTATGAAAATGTTCCAGCGGAGAGGTGTGGGGATCACCGGACATATGCGTCCTGTTGAAATGTCACACCAGATGGGTGACAAGAACCCAGGAAGTGTCCATAACTTGAGTTTGAGTCCTGTTTCAGTACTGGAGCACAATGTGGCAAGTTCAGGATCATCTGCTTGCAATCTAGGGAGTTCGCTGAGGTCCAGTTGTGAAGATAATACTGAAACATGAGATAAAGAATTGGTGATGACATTGTCTGCTCCTCTGACATAATGTATATCATTCGTAAACTGGCATATGAGATCTATATGATGGAAACATCTTGGAGATGAGTCGTTGTTGTTTTGTGGAAAGCATATATGAGTAATTCATGGTCAGTAGATACCACAAGATGGTGACCTTCGATATTGTCGTGGAAATATCTGACAGTGGCGTAAACAGCAAATAGTTCCCAGTAGAAGTTGGACCATTTGCATTGGGAAGCAGACAGTTTGTGGTAGAAAAATCTGAGTGGCTGTACAACCGAACCCACAGATTGCTGAAGTACTCGCCCACTGCTGTATCACTCACATCTATAGTAAGCCAGATGGGAGTGTCAAGGATGGGATGAGTGAGCATAACAGCCATCTGTAAGGCTGACGAGATTATCAAATGCCCGTCGCATGTCTGGACGTGATCACCCGAGATCCTGAAGTGTTGTTACCTGCTACAGCATCTGTCAGTGGATCTTCTATGTTGGAAGCATGGGGAATGTGCTTGTGGTAGTAATTTGCCATTTCTAGGATGCAGTGGAGGCCCTGAAAGTCTTTGGGCAAAGGTACCATACTAATAACCTTGACCCGTTCGGGTAGGGGACGGTGGCCGTCGGCAGGAACCATGTGGCCCTGAAAAGTGACACCAGTGTGGCAGAGTTGTGACTTAGCATTGTTCACTGTGACACCATTTGCTTGTAATAGTTGTAACACTGTATTAAGTGAAGTTCATGTTCCTCGAGTAAGGAAGAAAAAATTAACGTCATCCAGGTATGCATACGTAAAGTCTAGTTATCCAACCAACAAGTCAATGAACCATTGCCCCATCTGTGCAGCATTTTTAAGGCCGCACGGCATAAACAGATACTCGAACAATCTGAATGGGGTGAAGATGGCGGTTTTTTCAAAGTCATCGGGTGCCATTGGCAGTTAGTTGTATGCTTTGTGACAGTCGATTACACTGAAATTTTGTGCCCCATGCAGTTAGGAAGCAAAATCTTGAATATTTGGGACAGGATAATAATCTAAAATTGTTATGGTGTTAAGTGCCTAATAGTCACCACAGAGGCGGAAAGTGTCATCTTTCTTAGGCTCCAAATGAATGGGTGACGACCACCTACTAGAAGAAGGGCGAATAGTCTTACTGTCTAAAAGTTCCTGAATAATACCTTTGGCATGTTTAAGTTTTTCTGGGTTGAAATGCCTAGCCTTTGCATGTACTGGTGGACCTTTTGTGGTATTTATTCTATGGACAGTGCTGCTGTTGATCGCAAACACCGATGGGGAAAATGGACCAGCACCGGATGCAGTATGACTTAACTGTAGTGCACACACTTGTGTGTCCCAGGCCTGCAGATCAGCAGCAGTGGCAGTGATCCACTGGTAGTGATTGTCATTGAGCTCGGTGGGGTACTTGGTAGTGTTGTGAACACAGCTTCTGTCCGGCAATAGAAAAGTCATGCGGCGTTGGCAGTGGATGTAAGGAGGCAGGGTGGGGGCTGGGGCCATGGCCATGTGTGACAGCTGGGCGACCTGCTTAGATGCGTCCATGAGCTTGGCTTGCACGGAGGCGATGAATAAGTGGAGGGCTTCATTGCTGTCCTGAAGCTCGTCGTTATGTGATGTAAGGGAGAGCACTGCAACAGTGTCTTCAGCTAGCTCACACAATACAGTGGCACTCTTGGATGAGAGGGAAGAAATATTGGGACCAGTGATATGGTCTACCAAGTTAAAGATTAGTGTACCTCATTGTAGGTTAGGTGAAAGAGCATGGGCTAAGAGAAAATCTACCATGAGCACAGGTTCATCCATGTCGGCGATAATGAAAGTTCACTGTAATGGGAGTGTTAATATCCTGCAGTTTAAGGTTTAAATTAGTTATTCCATGAGATTGGATCAAGAAATCATTGGTGCCTCAAAGCAGGGGGCAAAGCTGATGCTAAAATTTAATACCTGCGGACTAACCTTGGCCCCCATGTCAACTAGAAACAAAAGACAGGACACTGCATCTTTCACATACAAGTGTCCTGGCATGTGGGGTGAAGAAGTAATAAGGGACAGGTGTTTGTGCGATGCAAAGTGGCCCATAGCACCTGAGTGGGGTCATGCTATTAGTTTGGGAATGCACATGGGGAATGACATTTCTTAGCCAAGTCGCCAAAGCAAGAATGGAAATAACACCAAGCAGAATGGCATGTAGCATTGTCCTTTGAGCTGGCTGAGGCTAAAGTGGCAGTGGAGGGTGCCGCAGTAGATCTGCTAGGAGAGGAGCTACAGTAGAGGCTGTCAGCCAGCACAGGGTCTGGGCACATGCGAGGAGCGAGTCGTACACCCTCTATACTGAATGACCAACCCATGAGGCCTGGGGGCATCCCGGGGGAGCCACGCAGGGGGTGGCAGAATGTTATGAAATTGGTCTGCGATCTTCAGTTTAGTGTCCAGTGGGGCCGAAGTTAAGTGGACAAGCTGAATTTGAACTTCCAGAGGAAGTTTGAGCAACCACATGGTCCAAAGTTTAGCATCCGGCATATGATGTGTGTCAATCATAGCATGGAGATGATGCCAGAGCTGGGATGGGGATCTGGAACCCAGCTACTCGTGACTGATGATGGGGTGGATAGCTTCCTCTGCAGATCCAGATAGTCGCTCGAGGATGGTGCATAGGGCAAATGCATATTTGTCCGTAGCAGGAGGCAAAACCACAGTATCACAGATTAGCTTCGGTTCATCATGGAGGTGCTTAGTAAGAAAAGGAATTTTGAGTTGTCATCCACAACGCCATGTAGCTGCAGGAAGTGGTCGACCAAGGCAAACCATGTGCGTGGGTGGTCCTTGCAAAGGGGTAGTAGCTGAGGCCAATGGATGGGGGAGTCTTGGCGTAACTGTTTGTCGGAACCTGTCACTCCCTGTCCATAGCTCTGCAGCATAACAGGCTCAAGTGCAGTAGTGGTGTACCAGTTCACAACACTGTCAGTGGCATGCGGAATGGTAGGCGCGGCTGGCTTGACCATGGTCGAGAAATCAATGAGTTGGGTGTTCAATGGAGTAACACCAACAGGCATAGAATGGACCAGTGCAGAAGAGTTGACCATAGTTGACCGCTGTGTGGAAAATGACAGAGTACAGTTTCTGGTCCCCTCCCCTACAGGTGCATTAAAATTGTTAAAATCATGCAACATTTATGGAACACATGCCACATGCAGCAAATGTGGAAGGAATAAAGCAGACGTAGTGGCGGGGAAGGGGTGGGGGAGGTATTTGGGAGGGCTTGTGCAAAATCTGGAGTACCGGGATAAACATGAAATTTCGTGTATTGAGCATTCAGCTTGATTTGTAACACCACTGACTCAGGTGGAAAGTTCACACTGGCACTTGGGAAACTTGTTAACATAGTCACTGGGGTTTAAGCACATTGTGTCAGCCATTGTTGAGCACTCAGAACATGTGGAATGTTCACATTTGAATTAAAATGTTCACATGTGAAGTTTTGTGCATAAAAACGTTTTGTTGGTACAGAACACTGCCATGTGATTGCTGATTCATGTACAATAACGAAAAGTTATTGTTTGTACCTAATGCCAGCACACATGGTTGTGGGAATGTAGAAGCACTGTTCTGTTGAGTACAGCTAGCTGGTGTGTTTGGAAACTGCATCAAACTGTTGCGAACACAAGGTGGATAATTAGAAAATGATGCCAAAGTGTCCATTGGAAAACCTAGTTGGCACATGTGCGGTGTTGCAGGTGGCAAGCGATCCATTGTGTACTGCTCGACAGAATGAGAGTTTGTTGTAGCACTGACGAATAAATTTGGGGGCACCAGTGTGGGGTTAGTGTTGTAGGATTTCCAGATCCAATGATGTACACTATTTTATCGGTTCATAACACACATATAAAGATATACACATCGCTTGACTCTCAGTACATTTGTTTTATGTACCACACACGAACACAGACTGCTCACAAAGAGTAATATAGGATTGGGCCCCTCCATGCCCACACCAATGTGGTGACCAAACCAAATGTTCTGCTGTCACTTCCATATAACATGTTAGTTTTCGAATCAGGAGTCACAGTATGTGGGCTGTGATGTCGTCCATGCGTCTGGGTAGGATTACTCATTGACATGGTCCATCGGGAGACAGAAAGTGGACGAAAGTGATTGAAGGGTAGTGGTTTGTAAGGGCAGAGGGAAAAAAAGTGCCTAGGCAAGCTCCAAGGGAAAAAACCTCAGCAACTGTAGGACGGGCAGTAAGAGCAGTAGTGGCTTGCTAGCTGCGACAGCGATGCAAGGTGAGATTATGTTAGTGCAAGGTATCATGGATTGTTGCCTTTGTTGTTGCGGGTGCTCGTTGTAGATGGGTCAGTCTGGGTGCTGCGGCTGGGCTCCTGTGAATTCTCCTGGGCCTGCTGCAGCAGCTTTGTCCCTGTGACAGTCCGAGTTCATCATACATTAGTGGGCGATCAGCCATAGATCAGCTCACAGTGCAGGAGGTGTGTGTGGCTGGTTTGTGTGTTGTGTACAGTATGGCTTCCTTGCGCTTGCCTGTTTTTCAGTGGGTCAAGCATCTGGGGTTGCCAGTAGTAGCTGTGTTGCAGGGCTCACCAGTACTGTTGTGTTAGTGTGCTATAGACCATAGATGTTTAGTTCCTTGCTAATAGTGTCTTTGGTCTATTATGTTTCAATCTATGGTTATGGTCATAGTTCCCCAGAGAAAGAATAAATGGATTATGTGAGTGTCTCATGTTTCTGTACAGTTGTGTGGAGAGTTTTTGGAATACCTACAAGAGGGTATCTAGCTGATGTTCCCGGTGAAGATCCGCGGTGTGTGTGTAATGTGGAGCATTGCTTATGATTCTGAGTACTTTGTTCATTCACAAAGAGCTTGCAAAACAAAGACGTTATACGTGACTTCGTCGATAGTTGCACAAATGTATATTTGCATTTGTTGCAAATTGCAATTTTTTTCAGGTCCCTAAGAATAGCTATGACTTTTGGGTGGAACAGGCTATTTCATAGGTTGAGTAGGCAATGGGATGCCACTTTGAGAGGAGTACAATGGTTTGTGGGAAGGAAGTTTCTCATTCCCAGGCCCAGAAAAGGGTATGATTAGTGTCTTCCAGAACTGAGATGATATTTGGTGATGAGAGGGGTGTTATTTATTAGCTTGTCTATGAGTATGGTCAGAGGATTAGGGATATGTGTCAAAATGTTGCATTAAACACTGATCTTCCTTTTTCCTGATTTTTCTGCTTCTTTTCCAAACCCTTTTACTAGTGCTGATTTGATATTGCTACAAATAAAATACTCACTACCAAGTTGTGGTTCTTGGTGGAGAAGGGAGTTAGCAAGATTTAAAGAATTTCATGTTTCCTAGTGTTTAGTATCTATATATTCTCAATAGCTGAAGTTACAGCTTTTAAAACATTGCAACAGACATTGTATCCAATTTTTCATTTTTTCTGAGTTTTTTTAAGGTATGCTTAATGAAATGAGTATTTGTTCTCTTCTATCCTCTGTGCATTCTTAAGGTTAAAAAATAATTGAAATTTAGACCTTTGTTACTCATTTACTTGCAAAAAATAAGTTACCAAATTTACTGAATTTTCTAATTTGCCTGTTTAAGGTTGGAATAGTAGGCAGAACTGGAGCAGGCAAGTCTTCACTGACATTAGCACTGTTCCGCATCATAGAACCAGCTGGTGGCTCAATTGAGATTGATAATGTCGATGTAACCAAGCTGGGATTACATGTTCTGCGATCATGTCTCACTATCATCCCTCAAGATGCAGTTTTATTTTCTGGGACATTGCGTCTCAATCTTGATCCTTTAAACAAGCATTCAGATGAGGAAGTATGCCATGCACTTGAACAGGCACATTTGAAGACTTTTGTGGAAGGTCATGCTGCAGGCCTCAGTCATGAGGTTACTGAAGGTGGTGAGAATCTCAGGTAGAAAGGAAACTCAAATTGTAATTTTTTTCTTATAAAATTCATAGTAATCATAGTATTAATTGTGAAGGTTACACCTTAAATATAATCTGAACTACAGAGCATGTCCATAAAGTAAGTATCATTTTGTTCTACTGCCATTGCATCACTAGTGTTGAAGTCCCACACAGTCAGACTCATATCTCTGGTTCATTGTCTTTTCATTACCACTAGTATAGAAGGGTCATGTTGTGTTTATACAAAGAATGTTAAACCATGAAATTCATTCTCGACTTATAGAGATTTGTGGTAAAAATGTAATGACTGATGGAATGGTGAGAATGTGGATGAAACAATTCAGTGATGAATGATTCAATGTCCATGATGAAGCATGGAGTGTGTGGCTGTCTGTTGTTTGTTTTAGATGAAAAAGTGAATTAGAAAGTTCATGAAAACACAGTTCAGAATAAGAATGCTTTGTGATGAGTTTCCACATATTTCAAAAGCTGTTTCGCATGAGAGTCTCACAAATCATGTAAATTTTCACTTACTGTGTTCCCATTGGTTTCTGAAAATGCTTATGAATGTCAACAAAATGAAGTGACATGGCAGTACTTTGACATTTCTTACCAATACAGTGTTGAAGGAGTTGAATTCTTAAACAAAATTGTGACTATTGTTGAAACTTGGCTTTGTAATGTCACTCCAGAATTAAAACAACAGTTGATGCATTGAAGACACTCACGTTTCCCAAGACATCATGTGCACTGTTTTCGAGGACAAACAGAGTTTTTTGACTCTTGAGTTCCTTCCCTGAGGTGAAACCATCAATGTGGTGTGATAGTGTGAAACAATGAGAAAACTTTGGTGCACAATTCGAAACAAGAGGCATGGAATGCTTGGTCTAGGCATTGTGTTGCTACTTACCAGTGCATGTCCCCATTCTGTTGGTGTCACTCCAAATTTTATTCAACAATTCAGTTGGGAGAAGTTTGATCTCCTTAGAAGTTTGATCTCCTTCCACACACCCTAAACCTCACACCTCTGACTACCACCTGTTCTTGAACTTGAAACATGACTTCGGAGGAAGGTGATTTGGCAGCAATAATGACACAGAAGTCAATGTTCATCAGTGGCTGACTTCACTGGCCACATCTTTCTATGAAGAGGACAGAGAAAAGTTGATTTACCACTATGACAAATGTCTGAACAATCGTAGCAGCTATGTAGAAAAGTAACTTAAGGAATTCTCTTTCTTGTAAAAATAAATTTTGGTTTGAAAAAATGTTTTTATGAGTTTTTTCCCAAAATGATACATATATTTGGACATGCCTATAACAATATAATGCTCTGTTTCCAAGGAGTAATCATTAAGCCTTAATCATCTTGAAGAAAGAAATCAAGCTGCGATGATGAACCTTCTATCCATATTCAGCCTTCAGTGCTAACTCAT
Organism: Schistocerca serialis cubense; assembly: GCF_023864345.2. Lineage (NCBI taxonomy): Eukaryota > Metazoa > Arthropoda > Insecta > Orthoptera > Acrididae > Schistocerca > Schistocerca serialis. The sequence goes on from NC_064645.1 coordinate 340,980,221, forward strand.
CTTCTCCAATAGTGGATGACTTGATAGAGATACTAATCACAGACGTCTGTGTTTAATGTATTCTGGAAACATTTCATCTTGAAAATTGCATTGTAGTCATTCTTGAAATGCATACAATACAATGGCACCTTCATTTGAGGAAAGAGAAAGTAGACACTGGGTGCTATCTCAGGAGAATATTCAGCTGATTCAAAATTTAATAGCCCAAAACAGCAGCAAGCATGTTTGTCCTGCACAGAATATGCTGGGGCAAAGTTGTGGGACAAAAACATACTCCTGAGCAGCTTGCTATGACGCTTCACTTGACAGCCTTTTGTAGCTATGTCAAAGGATTTTGGTAGTATACTCTTATGACAGTCTGCTTCTTATGAGTGTATTTGGTTAACATTGCACTATGGCAGACCCAAAAGCCATGTAGTATCACCTTGCCCAATGAGGCTGGGTCATCTCCATTTTTGGCAGTGAATCCACAAGTTTCCACTACTGGCTTTGATCCTCTGTCTCAAAGTCACAGTGAGACACACAGCACTCGTCCATGTTGGTTAGGTGGCTATAGAAGTAATCTGGATTGGCTGGACACAGCTACAACATTTCTGCTGCTGCTTCAATATGACTGGCCTCTTGAATAAGTATAAGCATTTGCAGAACCCAGCTGCTGTGAGATACTTTATCTGATGAAAAATGATCCATGACAGATTTTCACTTTTTCCACTATCAACACTGATGTTCGAGCAGCAGGCCTTACACTTCTATGCAATTCCCAATTCTTCAGGAAAAGATTGTCTGTCAATTTGTCCTTAGTATTCAATCTCATCTGATGAAACTGGAAGCATATATGCCTCCTAACCACTGTGTCATATCGTGATGCATTATTTCCATACACTTCCACCAACTCAGTATGGATTGTTGCAGTGCTGTTACTCTTCAAATGCAGAAAATGAATTACTGCACAAAACCCCACTTTATCATTGGGGTGTATTGTTTTGTTTTGTTTTGGCTTCTTTGGGAGCATGCTATGGTACAGTGGCATGGGATTTCAATGTGTGCCATGATTACAAACATGTACCTGCAAACAAACAAAACATAAATTTCATAATTTTCTTGTTTCAAAGTGGTATTTAAAATTTTATTACTGCCTCTCATATGCACACAATACTATAAAAGATTGACGCTTGAGGAATGACAGTTTGTCAGGTTAAGTTGGGAGGGGCAAATCAAGACGTTTATTGAAACAACTTCCAAATTGTGTTACTCGATTTATGAACATAGTGAGTCATTGAATAGGAAACATTGCTCAAATATTAAATTGTTTAATATATTACTCAGTCTGTAGATGGTCTGCTTGTGACTGGAAAAGCTTACTAATTTTATTCCAGATATATCACTTTTTACTCTACGGCTGGTGGCTATTGCATTCATTCATTCTTCAATTCCTAATAGGGCCTCAGCCCTGATGTGTCTTTCATTTTGTTTTTCCTGTTAATTACAAATATTTCTCTATACATGTGCAATACATTTAAATAAGACAAGAAATAAAATATGAAATAATTAGTCAAATTTGTGGTTTTAGTGTTGGGCAACGTCAGCTGGTCTGCTTGGCCAGAGCCCTATTGCGTAAGACAAAAGTGCTGATTCTAGATGAGGCTACAGCTGCTGTTGACCTTGAGACTGATGACTTGATACAGGTAAGCTGTAGACCAGTAGTTCTAAACTCATGTCTGCATAGAATTTACACAGTTGACAGTGACAGATTAAGGACCAAACACGGTTGAATAGATGTATGTATGTATGATTGCAGGTATGTAATACTTCTAACATTCACATTACATAGTTGAGAATCTGCTTTTGGTACCTCCTGGAAATCAATTGATGTAAATCATAAATAACTACCCATGGAATTTAATAGCATTCCAGAAGAGAGACCATTCCAATTTACTGAGAGATATTTGTGTTGTGCCAAAGAGCTCTTCTTTCAGTATAGACTACAATGCTTCAGCAGTACTCAATTGTGTGGGACAAAAGAGCTTTATATTTCATATTCATGTTTGTCAAACATGTCTTTGACATTACCAACCATGTAAGAAGAGACTTAGCATCTTTGAAGTTGACACTCATTACTGGGAACAGTATTATGCACGTCCTTTCAATGTGATCATATCATTCATTAACAACTGTAACCTGACTGCACAAGCCATTCTCTGAACTAGCCAGTTGATACTGTAGCTAACTTACTCCCATTTTAATATTATTCCACTGCTCCTTGTTCATCCTATACTTGACCCCATATTGAATGTCCAAGCCCAGATTTAAATTTCAGCTCAATTTATTTATTTTTTACCTCTCACTGAAAGAAAATTATGCACCACAAACATCGATAATAATATTAACTTCAGGAAAATCTTTGCTTCTGACTGCCCATGTCATGTACTCCCTCTGTTAAATCACCAGACACTAGTCACAACAATGGTTATGTACTGAAGGCACACAAAGTCGAATATCCTCTTGAAACTAATCACCAACAAAAATATTACAAACCCAAATGAAAAACTATATTATATTAACATTCCATGTAAAAATTCATATTGGGGGCAGCCATTGCAATGTTTCACTACCTCTCCCCCCTCCCCCCTCCCTCTCTCCCCCCCTCCCCCATCCTCCCACTGATGTTTGCTTTGGTAAATAGGACACTGTAAAAGTCAGTGCAAAGAAACATATCTCAAAATTACCATGGAATAAAACTGAAATGAAAAAAGTTGAATCCACACCGTACATGTTGGCCTAATGAAAAATAATAGCACATGTCATACCAAGGAAAATTTAAATAATATCATAAAATTTCTTGCCCATATTTGAAACCTTCTAAACACTTAGGACACTTCTTTATGATTCAATTAATTAACAACTGTGCATACCAAAAGTATATAATACATATTTTCTAGATTTCAATAAATTGTAATTTGGTGGTAATGTTAAGTTTAACAAAAATTACAAAAATGATACACTAAGTCCATTGATTATGGTTCTCTTCTCCCTCAATACAATAAATGGTCATTTTGGCAAACACAAAGCTTTGGTTGCCTCCTCTGTGTCATCAGCATTGTGGTAGTTGCTTTCTCGCACTGAACCCTGGTCTCATAGTCCTTCCAGTGCTCCAAGAATGTGAAATACAACCAGCAAAGACAAACACTGGCTTTATTATCTGACCCACATTTCAGTCTGGTAACGTGTATAAATAGAAAGCTCTCATCCCTTCAAATAGACAAATAAGCAAATCATGCCAATAAAGTTGCCTATACCTTTAATACCCCCTCCAAGAATAATTCGTGTGCTACATCAAACTTCTCAATTTAGACTAGGTAGCAAAATAAATGTGTGATTGCTAATGATTATCAAATTAGTAACAATGTATCTTATAGTTTTCTAAAAGTAATCATTGAGACAGTTAAGCAAATACTATTCATTCTTATTCTATTAGAAAGCCGAACATAAAATATAAGAAACAAGTTAGTAGGCAGTCTCTCCCACTGTAGGTAGTGGGGAGCAGACATGGTAATTACGATTATAAATTATCACTCAGCCTTCCATCATTCACTGCGAATACTTATATTCTTACAGCATATACACAATGAGAATAGCATAAGTGCATACTGCAGAGAACTGATCTGGAAAAGATATAGTTGTTCTTGCTGCAATAGGGCAGCAATATTATTGGGGGGTAGAGCCAGGGGTTCTTCATCCCAACAGGGCCTCCCCCCCCCCCCCCCCCCACACACACACACACAAACACACAAATGCGGGACACAGTGACTGGTAACTGGTGTACGACATGATGCATTGTCCTGCTGGCAATGATGAGTGCCAACATACCGTAGTCTGCCAGGTGCCTGTGCGGCCATAAAGGGCAGCTGGCCCACGACATCAGTGGTGGTGTCAATGGGGTGGTGATGGTGTCTGTTGAGGTGTTGGTAGCTGGTGGTGCATTCTCTGGTGTGGCTGGCAGCAGTGACTGGGATATCAGTCATTGTTATGAAGTGCTCCGTGGCCAACACAAGTGGTAGCCGTCCAATGAAAGAGTAAATTTCAGACCACCTTGTCGATTGTAGGTGGGAGGGGCATGGATTGCTCTAATGACCTCAAGATCATGCTGTAGCCTGACTGTCTCCTGTCAAATTTGCCCCTAACCATGAGTAGTGGGTCCTGGAGTGTTATGGAAATTTCTTCTGGGAGGTAGTCTTGCAGGCCTAGGGCTACTGTAAATTGGCTTGAGCGGCCTGGAGCTGGGGCTGGTGGAGGGTAAACACCAGGTGTGCCTGCTAAAGTCCACGCCAGTGTTAGGCAGTTCAGTGACACTTGTCATTTTTCCAGCTTGCAAGATATCAAAAGTGTCTGCCTCTCATTTCAACACCTTGTACAGGCCATTGTACACAGGGCGGAGGGCAGGTTTGATGGTGACAGTCCTGAGTATGACATGTGCGTGCAATTGGAGGTCCTTGTGCACAGAGATGGTTGGTTTGGCGTGGGGGGATGGCAGTGGAATGCAGACATGATGAATGTCGTACCTGACATGTTTTACTAGGTCCAGCAGGTTGACATTCACAGGGTCAGTTGATTGTGATACAGAATCTGCTGGGAGGATGATTGGTTCCCTGTACAGCACCTCTGCCAGCAAGGCATCCAGATCTTCTTTGTAGGCAGCTTGTGTGCCCAGCAGCACGCAGGGGCGGGCCTCCATCCATTCCTGGTCATGGCATACAAGCACTGTCTTGAGGGTGCAGTGCCATCGTTCCACAAGTCCATTTGATTGAGTGTGGTAGTTCATCATAGGGAACCCGTGGCATCCACAGAGGCAGCTGGACTCAGAGAAGAGGGCCGACTCAAACTGCCACCCATTGTCAGTTGTCAGGGACTCTGGGCAGCCGAAGCATGCAATCCGTAGTGTGATGAAAGCTCAGGCGACAGTATCAGCCGAGATATCAGTCAGAGGTGTCTTGAGGGTGCCGTGCCACCGTTCCACAAGTCCTGGCTCTATGGTGTTGGCCATGTAAAACATCCAAGGGTGAGAGATGTGGTTGTCCAGTTGAACTGTGATAGACGCCATGCCTATCACGGGAATCACTGAATCATTTGTGGCGCAGTGTTCTATAGCAGATGGTACACTTTCCACATGCTAGCTGAGGTGGCAGCATACACTGGCGGCCATGTTGACTGGGAAGTATGCCCTAAGGTGGTTGTCACAGATGAAGAGCCACATGCCATTAGAATGCAGATTCGGGATATGATGAGAGTTGTCATGTTTCATAGTGAGGTGGCTTGAAGCAGAGGAGCGACCTGATGAACCTGTGTCAGGCTGCTTTACTAGCTTGGGTAGCTGCAGGGTGCATGACAGTGGCACTTGTTGGCACTGAAGTGTGTATGGAACCAGCAGGAGGAGTGTGGCTGAGTAGACACAGCATCCTGGCCGGGTGAGTTGTTGTGACGGTTAGGCATTGGTCAACAGTCGGGTGTGAATGCGGCGGGTGGTTGTTTACATGCCACAACAAACACAGCACCTGGGTCCATCACAGTATGTGATTGTTGGTGACTTGCCACAGCAGAGCCTTGTGAGACTGCTGTGGGTGTGGCGTGGACGGGCTTGGCTGAGATTGGAGAAGGTCGGTGACTGTTGGTTGCCTGGGTGCTGTGCAGTTAGCAGTGTGCGGTGGTCTCTGTGGGCATTGCTAATGTGCAGGCTGACCCAGGCTGGCTGTAGATGCAATAAGTGTTGACATTAGTGCCGGAGCTGACACAATTGTATATTAAGGCGTGATGTTGTGTGAGGGCAAGCATCCGGTTGGCAAGGCATAACTGGGTTTCGAGCAGTTTGTCCTCATGCATTATCGTGGCCATCTGTAAGTTTACAGGCAGCTTGAGAAGCCATAGTGACCAGAGAGCACAATCTGGTAAGATATTTGTGTCAATTTGAAGGCAGAACCTGTGCCAGAGTGCTGGCAGGGTATCGTGTCCCAGCGACATCTCAGTGATGGCTAGGTGGAGTTGTTGTCTAGGTGAATGTGACAGGCACTGTAGTATGAGCATATTCTCTGTCTCGTATCTGTCTGTGGTAGGTGCACGCAATAGAAGGTCACTGATAAGATTGGTGTTGTTGAGGAGAGGTTCAAAAGCACCAAAAACTCGTCATGATTATCTGTGATCCCGGCCGACTGCATCCTGCACTCGCAGAGTGTGAACCATACTTGTGGAGAATCAACTTATAGTGGTGGCAGATGTAATTTGGTGTGTGGCTGGTGGTAATCTGCATGGTGGCAGGCGACTGGGACCAGTATGAGGTTGCTGTAATCGTGCGAAGTACATAGTGCAGGTTCGTGAACACTGCCCGGTAGCACTGATAGAGGTGGCAGCTGGCATCATGGTGCAGTAGTCGTGGGAGATGTGTCAGTAATGTGGATGTCAGTACCAATTATCATCAGCGTCATGGAGGATGGCATTGTTGTGGGGTACCAAGGAATGAGGCATGGTGGACGGGTCCTGGTTGGTGGCAATTGTACTGGATGGCACATCAGTGTAGGTCACCCAGCATGGTGGCTGTTGTAGGTACTCCTTGTGTTCCCATTGTGTGTGGGTCGTAGTTGTTGTCAGGCTCATCATATTGATATGCTGTGTTTGCGAGGTATGAAAAGCCTGTGCAGTTGCAGGTAGACACAGTGTGCCTGCTTATTGAGTGACATCATGTGGCAGGTCTGGCCCGGAGCATGGGACAGCTGTTGTTGGTGTGACGTCATCGTGATGTCATGACATGGGTTGTGGCACAACCATAACAAGTGTGAGGTCACCCGGGTGATTTGTGGTATCACACGGAATGTAAAGTTCAGGCATAGGCTGTGGAAAAACATGGTCTGGTGCAGGAAGCTCACTTGTAGGACAGATTTGTCCACAGTAACCCTTAAATATTGGTCATTTACAGTGGAAGGCAGTCGTATATGTCAGTGATTGTTTGTCAACAGTTGCAGTACTCTGGAGGATGTCCATAATTTGGTACATTGCACGCAGCTTGTCAATAAGTGTTGAGTCATTAGAATGAAAATGAGTGTGGTGTAGTTCATTAACAGTGTCACTAATTGGTACATTAGTATCACTGGTTAGGTGAGAAGTGGGGAAAGTGGCAGGCAGCCATTGTTCACAGTGTATGGTCACTGTTGATGTACCACAGTTAATAAAGGAAGTGGCAATCTTTGTCTCACCACTTTCAATGATAACATCATACTAGATTTGAAATTTAATGTGTTCGCCCATTTGGCAAGAGGTAAGGATGCCCTGGTTTGGTGGTTGTTGAAGCAATGGGAACATTGTTTCCTGTTTGAGAACCACAGTTGCACTGGTTTCATCATCTGGGAATCGGCAAGATCACAAAATAAATGCACAAATAAATAATCTGTAGTGTTGCCAGGCAATGAAGCACTGTTGTGGGATGTATTCTTTGTGGCAAGAAGTTTGTATCCCATGGTGATCAGTGGCATGCCAGCACAAGCATAACTCGGTATTTCATGGCACAGTTGAAAAGAAAATAATGGGGTCACTACTGCAGGTAATGGGGAGCATGCATGGTAAATTATAACAATAAATAATCACTCACACTCCCGTCACTTACTATGAATACTTTTATTCTTGTAGCATATACACAGTGTGTGTAGCATAGAGTATGTACTATAAAGAATTGATATGGTAGATACAGTTGTTCTTGATGTGGTAGGGCAACAGTATTATTGGGGGATACAGCCAATGGTTCTATTTCCCCACACCAATGTGGTAAATCATACCTAACTTAGATATTGATCATAATTCAACCCTCCACAAGCTTATTACCTGATAACACCTTGTAGCTTAACTCCTAAGTTCTACTGAAATCATCACTATCTCTAGGAGATAACTTGTTACTACCCTTATATTATCATAAAGTGTGCATGCAGGAGAATTTCTCCCAACAGTCCATATCACATATATAATTTCAGATCTGTGATGTTTCTCAAACCAAATGCCTTCTTAGATCTTGGGTATGCTAGCAAATACTCATTTGCATGGTGTTTCTGTTTTACTTCAAATGGCCCATGGTACACACACCAAAATTTATTTATTTAGCCTTCTATTTTCTTTTACTGCTGCTTGATATTCACCAAAAATAAGTCCCCAATTTCAAATACAACAAATTTCAGCCCACTTTCATGCCATCTCTTCATTTCTCTTGCCTTTTTCCTCATTGGACCCTTCCCACTTTTCTCCTTCTCCTGAGCAGGTAGTTCCTGAGTAACTGGAAACTCAACCTCTTCCTTTATCAAATTACTAGGTTCAACCCCAGCATAAGCTCACATGGAGCAGGCCCAGTATCCTCAAGCTGTAAATTACTTATAGCTCTCTCAGATGTAGGCACATACTTGACCCATGTTTATTAGGGTAGTAGGCCAGCACAACCTATTCATCTCCTTCACAACTCTCTCAGTTATGTACCCTTGTGGGAAATAAGCTGAAATTTTAATGTGCTTTACACCATTGTTCTCCACGCACAGCTTGAACCACTTTGACACAGATTGTGGTCCACTGTCTGACAGCAACGCCTCTGACTTACCCAGTTGGGGAACAAAACCTTTTCCAATATATCAACCAGAGTCCACTTGATTGGACAGAGTTTGGAAAAATTTTAAAATCTGTCTAATGTCATAACAATATAACTACACCCTCTTCTTAACATCAACAAAGGACCAAACAAATCTACTGCTATTAATTCTCTAGATCTAGTAGTCAGTAGATTTTGCTCAAATCTTGAATTGGCATGGTAATTGCCCTCACATTCTGATGTGTAGCACATGTAGCTAGCCTCCTTTTCACCATCCTTCCAAAGTTGTTAAATATGACACTTTCTTTAAGCTTGGCATGGTCCAAAGTATCCACAACTTTCATGCATTACAGTAATTAATTTTACATACTGGTCCAGGAAGCTTAGTTTCCAATTTACTACTCTGTCACCTTTCCTTCTAAATAATGGATTTTTACCTGTGGTTAACCACCTGAGTTCAATTAATGCTTGACCATCTTAGGTTTTCATTTGCATTTTGCTCAAGTCTAACACTCTGGAAAACCTTCTTAATTGTGCTTTCACCTTTAACCTTTACAAAGTATATTACCTTTGTCTCACTCCTGTCCTGTTCTCCCTCTTGACCATCCCCGTTCATATTGTTTGGCACCCAAGACAAAGCATCTACTGTAACATTCTCATCACCTCTTAGATAATGAATCTCCAATTCAGATTTCTGCAAATACAGTGCCCACCTAGTGTGCCTACTATGTTGCACCTTAAAAGTTATAAGAAAACTTAACACCCTACGATCAATGAAGACAATAGTTTTGTTACACAATAACTACTGTTCAAATTTCTGGGGCCCCCACACCAAAGTAAGAGCTTCCAATTCAGACACATTATAATTCTTGTCTGATGCTGAAAACATTCAATTACCATATGTAGTTTTCTAGTGCTCTACCATCCCTTCTGATGTGTGTACATTTGGAGACACTTCCACACCCAGCACATAACCACATGCATCCATAGCAATGCAAAATGGGATATTAAAATCAGGATGGTATAATTTGACTAGAGATGACTAGAGATAGGACTTTCATGTTTGCAGGACATGTACATTACTATGGTCTGGATTAATGATTAGCATTTGAACCATGTCAGTCCGTGAGTTCAAGGTCAACTTCGATATTGCTGCACAACAGCTCCTGCCAGTAAAATGTGCCTGCAGCTCTCTTTGTTGCTTTAAACTGATGGCAGTGGATCAGTGTGATTTGAGCAAATATGCCTGATACCCCACAGATGTATACCTGAAATGTACTGTGAAATCGGTAAATTTGAAAGAGGGTGCATTGTTGGCATGAGAGAGTGTGATGCATCCATCCAGGATACTGCTGCTCATGCAGGATAAAGTTTTTTGGCAGTGCAATGGGTGTGTGCCAAATGGTTCAAGGAAGGATGCAGAACACAAGATGGGTCAGGTTGTAACACAAAGAGGACCATCCAGAATTGATAGAATTTTTTTTCACTGAGGAAACCACTTTACTTTCTTGACTCTTCTGCAAGCTTTGTATTCTAGTACCCACAAGTAATGAATGATGATGTTACATATTTGGTTCTGTGAAACTTTTATAAAATAGTTTCCATATTGCCTGATTTGTCATTCTGCTGTATCACAATTTCATTCAAATGATGTGCATCAATGATATAATTCAATTCAATTCAATTTATTCCTTGTAACATGTAATTTTACATGCATGTGCATTTTCAACTTAGTATAAAGTGTTTACAATTACAAGCTTTTTGCTTTACATTATTTCTTATTACATTCTAATTCATGATAAATTCAAGTTATAAAGGCATTTTTGGATAAGCCACTGTTTGATTCACTTTTTAAAGGTATCCCCTGTCAATATCTTAACTTCATTTGGTAAGAAATTATTAAAAAGAGCTCCTTTGACATAGGAGTTTTTTGCTGTGAAGTTTCATCTTCTGCTAACCATACGAAAATCTTTTCTATGCCTTGTTTCATAGTTGTGATTATCCCTGTTTCTTTTTGTGATCTTAGTGTCTTCTTTCACTAGCATTATGATTATTCGCACAGTTCCATTTTTCTTCCCCACAACTACAAAGTAGCTGTTATACCACTTTGGCACTGCTCAATGATCCCCAAGTCCACCATTCTTCTGACTTATTTACATCATCACTTCCTGTTTTGAAACAAGTATTGAATAGGATTTTCCAAAAAAATGGATAATGGTACTATATTGCTATTTTACATTTAACCCATTTCACCACTCCTGGTCTATCAGAAAAGGCTCTTTTGTTTCTACTCAGAACTTACCTTAAATCTTCTTGCTGTCTGCCTGTTAATTCTAGTGTACTTCTCACTTTCTGCATCACGATTTTCTCCTGGTCACTCAGCACCCATGTTGCTTCAGGTCGTATTCCTATGTCATATACATTATACTATGGATGTCCCTTAAAGGTAGTTCCACATGATCCTTATCTACCTGGCCAAAAAATGGAATCTTCCTAACATTCCCACCTAAATCATTGCAAAATACCCTTTTTGCAAAGTCAGTCGTCCCTTTCAGTTTGTTGAAAAGGTCTACCCCAAAAAGCAGTTCCATCATTAGCCCAGGTATTGCTAAGAACTGAAATTTTGTTCTGTGTCCTAGTATTGAAATTTACAATAAAACTCCCCACTTAATCACTTTCATCAATTTGTCTGTCACCTCAATGATCTTTACCCCCATTACTAACATTGTTACTAACTCAGTCTGCTTAGCTGTTGACTCTTGTCATGCCTGTGATATCTCATACATGACACTTCCACTGTCTAGCAAAGCTTCCATGGGAACACCCCCTATTTCAACTTGACTAACTTGGTGGTTCTCTTTCACTTCATTCACCAAGGACTGGCCTTCATCTAATAACTTAGCACTAATCTGTTGTCTCTTATCACAGTTGACTACCTCACACTCATGTTCATCTCCAAATTTATGAGGTTACAAGGGATACTGTAATAGTATAACTAATTTGCTGGATGGAAGAGCAGGTGGGATGTAGCAAACACAAGTCAATATATTTATGGAGTCACCTTCTTGATAAAGAGAGGAGGCAGCATATAGCAGTTTCACATTGAATTACTTAGTTACATAATTGCCTATATTTCAGTGCATAACTTGGTACATTTGTTAATAATGTAAGGTGTGCTTGTCTTGCTAATCATTGGATTTGCTGGGTATCTGATCACTGAAATAGGGGTACTCCATCAACATAAGAGCTCTTCAAAATAGTTCAAAACTCAAATTTAAAGTATAGTTGCAGGGATAATATTTTGGACATTAAAGAACATGTTTTATATAAAAATTAAGTTGTAAGGATGTTTGAGAACCTCTGCATAATAAGTTATTGTCTTTTATTGTGAAGGTACTGTTCAGTTTTTGATCTATATAGAGCAAAAATGAGTATTTTGTATGCCACACCTTTTAGGCAAAGATGTGATTAAACAAAAGAAGAGGGGTGAAACTGCCAAAAAGTGGAGTGCCCTTAAATATGTAAATAATCTGATGATTGTCTACAAAATAATATAAGGTATTTAGTTTTGTGTATTTTAATATTGTAACATTGCAAATGCATGATGGCCATGTTTAGAAATAATATATTTGACTAATGAAGTGTCACGTGACCGGACACAGGACAGAGGATAAGGGATAAGGGATAAAGGTCGAGGTCTTTTGACCATGGTCCGTTGGTGCAGCAAGGTCGGTGCGGCTAAAAGCTACCAACATAGTATCACGTAGTCATCAGTTTGTTTTGTGGATATGATTTAGTAAAATAAAAACGTTTTCATTCTAAACTGTTGTTGGTGTAAATCATTTGTGAACGATCATGATTTAGACAAATACTTGAATTCATTCACTGCTGTACTTAGGCTGGCTGTTTACTCAATATAGGGTGTGAATGCAAGTGTGCTCAATTGAACCCCTTTTGCAGACAAGTCATGATAAAAGGTTGTGTACAAGCCCAAGTGAAATTGCAAATTGACCTGTGATCCACAGATTTCCCTATCGAACCAACACATCGAGATTTCAATACTGTTTTAGTTGTTCTGCCAGTATTACTTTGTCCATTACTGACTCATCCACAACATGTTCAGATTTGCTGACTAACACATCATCCTCATCAAAAACAAAATCCTGTGTAATGTCTTCACCTTTCATTTCACCCTCACTTCCCATTGCTTCTTCTCCTTCAGGCATCTTCTCCTCTTCCGGGTCATACTCTTCTTTCCGATAGTCTTCCACTCCATCCTCAATGGACCAAAATTTCAACCAACCAATGTCTTTTCTTTTAGTGTTTACATGACTAATGCCATCTCAAAACCCTGTCTGTACATCCCCTCCACCTTGTTTTAAGCAACCCGTTCTATTTCATCCACCTGTCCCCCCAAAGATCCAAATTCCAGTCTTTCTTCCACATAACAACTGTATTTCCTCTTGTATAAAACTATATCTTCAGTTACCTGGTTATTTCTGTTTTCAGATGACCATAACTACTTCTCCCCTTTTGGAGCTACAAGAACTCTCTGTTTCGACTCCACTTTCAATCAGTATCCTACTCCCCATATGGTCCTCCCAGTTCCCTTTTCATAGTGAGTCTCTCCCCAAACTTGCTCCTGCCTGAGCCTTGGCAGAAGCTACTCCCTATTCCTCAGGCCTGCACTCTCGAGGTGAGGTTGTTCCCAATTTCTACCCATGGGTCCAATATTCCTATCCATGTTTGGTGACTACACCTGCAATGATTGTTATTCCCCTAGTCTGACATCCTCTGCCCATCATGTCTATTATTCACTCCCATTTGGTTGACTACATATTGCCCTATATCTCTTGGTGCATTGATTGTACCATAATTCCTTGACTCTTTGTGAGGATAAACTCTCCGAATTCTTTGCAGGAATTTAATAAATCCCTCAATGGTATCTGTAGGTGCTGCCTTATCTGGGTACACAGTTTATTTTCAAGACCCAGTATAATTATTTCAGCATCAAGTTTGTTGTCAAAATACTTCATTTTATCCACCCATTGTTGACAAAAGGCTGTGCAGGAATGGCTCTAACTCTTGTGTCTTACTATGACAGTTGTTATCAGTCTCCCCTATCTGCTCAGATACTCTAGCCTCAACTCACTATTTCTGTAGTAACATTCGATTCTGACAACCTCAAGGTCTTTCTTGAGCTTGACTCTAACAGAATTCAGCTCCAACTTAACAAATTTCACCTCAGTTTCAATTGAATCCACACTGGTTTTAATTGAACTTTAGATTTAGTTGAACCATCTTCAGATTTAACATAACCAACTTCAGATTTAAGTGAGCTTTATTTGCTTCCCAATATTATCAGGCATCTGCAACAACAAATCCCATTTGTGGAAACTTATACCTCTCAACATTACGATCAGAATCTTGCTACATTACAACCTGCTGTTCACCATTAGATACCTTCATATACCTATCAACACTACCATCTTCACAACAGACATAACTGAAATCATTACAGTTATCTCCTACAACTGATCCTTGCTAAACAACCTCCTACTCTTGGTCCATTTGATGCATACAAACATTGCCACCTTTCACATCCACATTAACCAGTTGTGCATCCCAAGAGTGACTACACATTGTTAGGCGGTATTACCTGCTCTTTATTTACTGTCAATATGCCACCTTGTGCATCAAACAAGTTGTGGCCGCAATGAGTGCAGCAAACAAAAACACACTCACTGCACAGGTGTGGGTCTACCTACGCAAGGCACTGGGATGATTCCCGATATTCCTTGACTGCTGCAACTGAAAATCACAACGCTGCATCCCCGTGCACCATAGGCACATGCAGGCTGCTGGGAAGGATTTGAAGCTGATGGAACTGCATCAGCAGAGGCCATATTACTCTGTTGAGCACACATGTGCACGTCACTCATGAACTGCTAGGCATACTGTGTCAGCCACACTCATGAAATCATTCACTATCATTGTACATACATCAGTTCACATAAATGAGCTGTGTTTCTCACACTTGAATAGTTTATTAAACCAAGCAGTTTTGTCTTTGTCAGAAATCAAATGAAAACTAGTTGATTAATACTGTTACCAGCTTACTCCCCTTTAAATATTATTCCACTGATTAGAAAGGTGTTACAAATCTATGCAAAAACATAGTATATTAACATTACATGCAAAGACTCATACTGAGACCAGAAACTTGTGATGTTTCAGTTCTTCACAATCAGTTCTTGATAGTCTGGATGGCATACTTCCCTTGATCATCTCCATTCATAAATGTACCCTGCTTTAGGCAACCGTGTAAATGCAGACTCATTCAAGCATGTTATGTGTTTCTTTTGGTTGATAGTGAAATTTGTGTATTCCTTGAGCTCCCATTTTATCTTATCTTTTTGAGAGTTTACAGATACATTAGTCTTGGATGGTCACAATTTAAATGAAATATCTTACAGCATGAAGTTCACAAGTATCATTAGTCTACCAGATTACATTAATTATTAATTTTGAAGAACAACCTATAATTAATGTGGTGGTAATGATACTGCTATGATGTCATTATGGTCTTTCATAGTAAATGTAAAGAATTATCTAGCTTCTACTAATATTTACTGAAATGGTGATCTGTAGCTTCAAAATCACAGTATTAAATAGAGGACAAGAAGTTTGTTAGCAGTTTTGTTTAGTTAATACAAAAATAAAGAATTAATTTATGAAAAAAAGAAACAATATGCATGTGTGTGCAGGCATCAGGGTGGAGCATGTGCAAGAGGTGGGTGTGAGAAGGGAGGTTTCTTGAAATGGAGTTGAATAAGCTAAATTCTGCTATATTCTCAGAACTCAGTATACAGAGTGTCTCATCCAGTCTGGGCTATAAGCCCGTCCACCACTCAGAGTAGTCATAGAATGAGGCGATAGGAAGAGGGTGAGAAGGTGATTACTGTTTTAAGTGGTGTGTGGCAGGACAAAGAGAACTGAGACAGAGGTAGACAGCCAAAGCCATGTACTCTGTAACAAGCAAGATGACAGGAAGCCACCCGCTCAGTCTGAAAGCTGAATCACAAAAGAGAGACTAGGCTGTTTTCTGACTTCAGAGATTCAGCAAGCAACTACCAGATGAAACCTTTTTCACACCTACTATAGGCTGCCTGTAGACCTGCATGGCTAGTTGCTTCAGTAGAGCACAAAAATGGTGGTATCTGCTAAATCCATAGTTCTGTTGGGAATGTAGGTACTTTGGGGAACTCAAGCTGGTAGTGGGTTCCAGTTCCAAACATGAAAGAATATTTAAATTGTCAATAAAATATTAATGAATTGCTCCCATTAACCTGAAACTGCCATGGCATTCTGTACATGTGCATGTGTGTGGCGCATGGCCCAGGCATGTCTGCATACACAGTGGTGATAACTCAGTTGGAGAGAAAAAGAGAGAGAGAGAGAGAGAGAGAGAGACAGAGAGAGAGAAAGTAAACTATTGCAGATGCATTGTGTCGGTCCCAAGGCTTTCAGTAAATATAAATATTCATAACATGCAATTCTATGCAAAAGTTTTTTTCTGTAGTTATAACTATACCATCTTCCTTAGTTTTGAGCAGAATATATTTAATGTGCAGTCAGTGAATGTTTTGAAACATAATATATATTTGTAATGGAGCTTTTCACTGAAAAGTCGCTTGTGAGCTGTAGTCATTTTTAAATCTTTTGTCCTGCTTGTCACCTTTCCTTGAAATGTGAAAAAGAATTTGTCACCTCAGAATATGTCTGCTGATTTACTGTTAATATGTCCGTATTTTTAAATTATTTCTCTTTTTCTTTCTTCCAGCAAACAATACGCACAGAATTTGAACAGTGCACAGTCCTGACAATTGCTCATAGGTTAAACACAATCATGGATTACAACAGGTATATGGCATGTAAATGATAGGATTACATCTACAGATGCAAAAAAACTGAGAGAAACCATATGAACTAACATTTGTTGGGTCTATAGTATTAACTGGGTAAGAAAGTGTGCAGGATATTTTATTTATTCTGTGGTAACTAACGAATAATAATGGAAAAAATAGCCAACATTGGAAACAGAATAAGAACTTGTATCAGGTGCTCTACTAATTGGTAATTGTCTGTTTTTCAGTGAATGCTTCATTTCAGTTTTTGAGGCATTCTTTTTCTATCCTGTGTGCTAGATTCTGAATGTGCAAACCTTAGAATGTTTCAGTGTCTTAGCTAGTTAGAAACAGAATATTATTGTAAAGGTGATTATGAGACTAATATGTTTTATTGCTACACATACAAAGTCTGGAATTGGAGCCTTATGGTAATAATGCAATAGAAAAATATTTTGTAATTGAAGGTGTGTGTGTGTGTGTGTGTGTGTGTGTGTGTGTGTGTGTGTGTGTGTGTGTGTGTGTGGGAGGGGGGGGGGGGGGAGGTCTCAATGCCAGATGTTACAGAAAAATGCTCTCTTAAACATTAATTTATTGCGGCAGATCCACACATTAGATGTGTAGTTGAGAAGAAGGTTTGTCATTAGATGTCACATTGGTTGTTCATATTCTACATATTTTACCTAGCAAAAAAAAAAATGATATCAATACATACTACAAAAATAATGGAAAAAGAGAGAGACAGAAGAGGGAAAGAGAGAGAGAGAGAGAGAGAGAGAGAGAGAGAGAGAGAGTGTGTGTGTGTGTGTGTGTGTGTGTTTCTTCCACATCTCCTCCTAAACCACAATTGCTGTGGAGCTAAGAACTGTCTCCCTATCAAAGATATGGGGATGGGAATGAAAAGGAGTATAGCCCACAATGAATTAATTTATGATTGTATTCACTTAGTATTTGCAAATGAGGACACTTATTGACTTGCAAAAAACTTTACACATAATTTCAAACCTTCAGAAAATGTTTTCTCACTAACAACCCCGGCAAAATGATGAAAGGAAAAACAGTTTATTGCTTACTACTTTTGCACTGTTCACGCATATGTGTCATGACATTATAATTCATTACTTCTTTACTACTAACTGTATTTGCAACACACTTTGCATCCAGTATGATCATATACCATGAAAATGCAAAATTATGTCATTGTACATCATAGTTCAGGGAATATGATGTTATAAACAATTAGATGCATGAAAAATGCCACATCAAGAATGACATTTAAATTTATTTCTTCTTTTTTACTAACTCCATTCACAATACTTTTTCAGACAGTACTAACATATTCTGCTGCATGTACCTACAATACCATATCATTTTATGACACATAGTTCATGAGATGTGACATCATAAACAGTGGGATTTATTAAAAAATGCTGCATCATGCATGATGTTTAAATTTATTAGTTCATCATTACTAACTCCACTCACATCATATTTTGCAGAAAGAACACACATGTGCTGCTGAATGTACCTAAAAAGTTGTATCATTGTACAACAAGTAGTTCAGGAGGTATGATGTCATAAACATCAAGCACAAGGACAGATGCTGCATGGTGTAGTGGTGGAAGCACAGCTATAAAATTCAATGCTTGGGCAATACCACATTCCTGTGCTAGATAGTATTATAAAATGTCACTTATCAGAGGTAGCAGCAGACACAAACATCAAAGACAGGTCACACTGTCAGTTTATTTAATTCCACCATCAGTTTTCGATCTGTCTGAAACTACTGACACTTTACTCTAATGCTCATGTGCATATTCATTAATATTCCCAATCTTCCTCTACCATTATCTAACTCAGTAAGAAAAATCCTATTGATCCTACTGGTTTTTGCTTTCTGTCTTTCTTTCTTTCTTTCTTTCATTGTCCTCTCCCTTCCTCCCAAGTTAGTCCTCACACCCCATTCTCTCTGGTGAAGCAGGAAGTTTCTCAGAAAATAGTTCACATGTATTAAATGATCCAAAATAAATATTGTGTGCTCCATTTTGTCTGCTTGCTTTGCTTGGGGTGATGTACTGATACATTATGTGTACTGAAAAACTGGAATTTCGATTTTTAATTGCTTGATTTGCTTTGTTTCCAGAATTATTGTGTTAAACAAAGGAAAAGTAGTAGAATTTGATTCACCTCAGTCACTGTTGGAGGACAGGACCTCTATCTTCTACAGCATGGCCAAGGATGCAGGCTTAGTGTAACTAAAACAAACAGAATATATATCAACTAGAAGAGGACAAAAACCATATGTTCCTCCAGTTCAAAAATCCATCGTATCCAACTGCTTCTTTCAAGAGAAGCATGGTTAGCTGTAAACAGTTTAATGATTTCCAGAAGAAACTATGTATGGACACAAACATACTTTTTGCCAGTATTGTGTTTTTGTTCAGGACATAGAAAACAGTACAAAATCAAGAATAACAGATGCTACTTGACATCCATCATTTATCTTCATAATCGTAAATGATTGTTTAATTTAATGCTGTACATGATATTTTGAAGCAAGAACTTGCCAAGATTATCAAGAAACAAGCTCTTTTTCTCAGCTTCACTGCAGCACATTTTTTAATCGCATTTAACCTTCCAGCACTTGATAAGCTATCCATTTTAGCACATATTTTGCAGAGGGATGTTACTAATACCAATAAGTTAATACAGTATGTTTCTTGGTGATCTTGCTTCCATAGCCATGTAAACTTTAGGCATCCTGTGTACAAGATGCCTATGTTCATTTTCTTTTATATTAGTGACTCAATGACCCTTTTGTAACTCACCTCTCATAATATTGGTCCTTGCAGTTTTAATTCCACCATGTCTTCTGTTACGGTCTTTTTATCTGGCACAGGCAAATATTACTATTTTTTATGATGACAATGACAGTGGGAGGTGATAAATCAATTTACTTCCTGCACTTAAATTGAAAAATCCAAAGCATTAAAATGGCAATTTGTTGTTTTATATTTTTTGATAGCTAATTGATTCATTCCATAGTTCATTGTGGTAAATAATAACAACATTGGAAAGTGTAGCTTCTGATTTCCATACTGATGTTAAACTACAATGTGAAAGCCTTGTTGCTGGTGGCAGATGTGATACATCATCCTCTTTTGTGTTTTATTGTATTAGTTATTACAAAAGTACTTATTTATTTTGTATTCATCCGTGTCAATTTTGTCAGTGACACATTACATCACAGGACATTTATGTAAATGTATATGCATTATTAACAATATTATGAAAAGGAAAGTTGCCACTCACCATATAACGGAGATGCTGGTGTGTGTGTGGGGGGGGGGGGGGGCTGTCATCTATTTTTGATGAAGGCCTTACTGGCCAAAAGCTTTATTTGTGGCATTCTTTATGTTGTGTCTATCTGTGACTCAGCATCTCCGCTATATGGTGAGTAGCAACTTTCCTTTTCATAATACTGTTACATTCCATCCTGGATTTTCCATTATATGAATTATTATTACTATTACTGTCAGACACTGATAGCAAATATCTGTTTGTGATGTATATTGTGTGCTTGAAAAGCAGGCCTTCATTCTCTGGTGTGTCAGAGGAAAATAAGTGCCGGCTGCAAATGATACTGAGTATTTGTGAGAATATTTTGTCTTGATGTTGTGATAGACTATGTACTTCATTAACTGCCTTAGATGAATTCCCAAAATTGTGATATCTGAAGCCTATGCATGCAACTGTGATTGTACAGTTCATTCTCATTTCAGAAAATATGTTTTTTTGGAACGGCTATGTATACTACACACATTTGATACTTTTGTTTCAAATAAAACAATAAATTCTTGGATAAAGATATTATTTCCTTCAAAATGTATTTAATATGTGAGAGGCACATGAATCAAGCAAATTAAATACAAAATGAATGAAATCATTACAAGAAAAAGAAATTGGGTAGTTCTTACCATTGAAGCCTATAGAAGATTGGTAAATAAAGTTGGTAAGGATGGGAAGGGGGAGGGATGGAAATGGAGAAGGGGGCAGGAGGGAATGGAAAAGATGGAGAGAGGGAGGAGGAGCGAAGCCATGGAGATGAGGCTAGTAGCTAAAAAAAAAAAAAAAAAAAAAAAAAAAAACACTGGCTGCATTAGGTTAAAATTAAAACAATAAAATGGAGTGGTGAAAAAAAGAAGAACTGAAGAAAGACAGAATAACACAATTGGAAATACCACAAAAAGAATTTTAGGCACAAAATTCATGACTGGACAGTTGGCTTGGCAGAAAATCTCAAGAACATGAGAACAACTTGATCTGACAATAAGAAAAGGACTCAATCTGAGAGAGTGACAGTAATAATGGCAAAAAGATAATGAATTTAATCATGGCAATTTAATCACACAGTTTACTCGCTGAACTGCACAAGCATCATACCATTGACTTCTTGGACAATGACTATATCTATCTGCTTGTGCAAGAGAAAAGTTGTTGCTCTTTGTTGAAAAGAAAATACAGATGCAAGTGGCATAAATAGAACTAGTTTATTACCAAATGCCAATACAAGGAAACAGACATATCCTATAAGAAGATGCTTTACTGTTAGTGTACAAGGTAAGTTCACAAATTTCTTTGCTAGCATAAGAGCTGTTCCTTGGAAAATGAGATTATCTTAAATTCAGACCGCAGGGGAAAATGGGATAAATCAATGTGAATAAACATTACTAGATAGCAATATCAAAAGATGAAACAATGATTCATACATCAATGTTATGTTCCTGAAACTTTACTGTTTTAGTAGTTCATACACATGGAAGAGATTGTACCTTTTAGCTATTATATGAGCATTTTTATAATAAATCAAAATACGACAGAAACCAGTGACAGGAAACAGCTCTGGGGCAGAAGAGATAATACCAAATTACATATAAAAAAGCACATTTAATTCACTTCTGAGTTTTATATATTTACAAACCACCATCTATAAACCATGGATCTTGCATGCCTCAGAAATACAGACAGTTGCACCATAGGTGAAACTGCAACAGACAGACATGTGGCTCCTGAACAGGTGCAGCAGCCTTCTCAGTTGTTTAATATCTGATCTTGTAACATCAGCCAAAACAGCCTTGCTGTGCTGGTCTTGTGAATGGCTGAAAGCAAGGGGAAACTACAGCCATACTTTTTTCTCGAGGGCTTGCAACTTTACCCAATGGTCAAATGATGATGATATCCTCTTGTGGTAAAATAATCCAGAGGTTAAATAGTCCCACATATAGATCTCTGGATGAGAACTACCCAGGAGGAAGTTGTCTTCAGTGGAATCAAAACTGGTATCCTACGGATTGGAACATGGAGTGTCAGATCTCTTCATTGCACAGATGAGTTAGAAAATTTGAAAAGGGAAATGGATAGGATGAAGTTAGATATAGTGAGACTTAATGAAGTTCAGTGGCAGGATGAACAGGACTTGTGGTTGGATGAATACAGGGTCATAAATATGAAATCAAATAGAAGTATGTTTACTAATAAATAAGAAAATAGGAATGTGGGTAAGTTACTACGAACAACACAGTGAACACATTATTGTAACCAAGATAAACACAGAGCCAACATGCACTACAATAGTAGAAGTTCATTGGCCAACTAGCACCACAGATGATGAGGAGGTTGAAGAAATACATCACGAGATAAAATAAATTATTCAGATAGTTAAGCGAGACGAAAATTCAATTGTGATGGGGTACTGGAATTTGATAGTAGGAAAAGGAAGAGAAGGAAAAACTGTAGGTGAATATGGACTGGGGGAAAGGAATGAAAAAGGAAACCACCTGGTAGAATTTCCCACAGAGTATGATTTAATCATCAATAACATTTGGTTTAAGAAGCATGAAAGAAGGGTGCATAAGTGGAAGAGACTTGGAGACACCAGAAGGTTTCAGGCTGATTATGGAATGGTACGACAGAGTGATTTTGAAACCAGATTTTAAATTGTAAGGCATTTTCAGGGGCAGATGTGTACTCTGGCCACAATTAAGTGGTTATGGACTGCAGATTAAAACTGAAGAAATTGCAATGAATGTAGGAAATTAAGGAGATGGGACCTGGATAGGTTTAAAGAACCAGAGGTGGTTGAGAGTTCCAGAAGGAGCATTAGGCAACAATTGACTAGAACAGTGGAAAGCAACACAGTAGAAGGCTAATGGGTAGCGTTGAGAGATGAAACAGAGAAAGGCAGCAGAGAATCAAATAGTTAAAGAGACAGGCCTAATAGAAATCCTGGAATAACACAGATCTTGAATTCAATGGGTGAAAAGAGAAAATATGAAAGTGAATCAGGTGAAAGGGAATTCAAACGTTTAAAATAAGAGTCTGGCAGGAAGTCCAAAATGCTTAAGCAGGAATGGCTAGAGGACAAATGTAAGGATTTACAAACATATTTCACTGGGGGAAACATAGATACTGTTGTTGTTTGTTGTTGTGGTCTTCAGTCCTGAGACTGGTTTGATGCAGCTCTCCATGCTACTCTATCCTGTGCAAGCTTCTTCATCTCCCAGTACCTACTGCAGCCTACATTCTTCTGAATCTGCTTAGTGTATTCATCTCTTGGTCTCCCTCTATGATTTTTACCATCCACGCTGCCCTCCAATACTAAATTGGTGATCCCTCAATGTCTCAGAACATGTCCTACCAACCGATCCCTTCTTCTAGTCAAGTTGTGCCACAAGCTCCTCTTCTCCCAAATTCTATTCAATACCTCCTCATTAGTTATGTGATCTACCCATCTAATCTTGAGTATTCTTCTGTAGCACCACATTTCGAAAGCTTCTATTCTCTTCTTGTCTAAACTATTTATTGTCCACGTTTCACTTCCATACATGGCTACACTCCATACAAATACTTTCAGAAATGGCTTAATGACATTTAAATCTATACTCAATGTTAACAAATTTTTCTTCTTCAGAAACGCTTTCCTTGCCATTGCCAGTCTACATTTTATATCCTCTCTACTTCGACCATCATCAGTTATTTTGCTCCCCAAACAGCAAAACTCCTTTACTACTTTAAGTATCTCATTTCCTAATCTAATTCCCTCAGCATCACCCGACTTAATTCGACTACATTCCATTATCCTCGTTTTGCTTTTGTTGATGTTCATCTTATATCCTCCTTTCAAGACACTGTCCATTCCGTTCAACTGCTCTTCCAAGTCCTTTGCTGTCTCTGACAGAATTACAATGTCATCGGCGAACCTCAAAGTTTTTATTTCTTCTCCATGGATTTTAATACCTACTCAGAACTTTTCTTTTGTTTCCTTTATTGCTTGCTCAATCTACAGATTTAATAACATCAGGGATAGGCTACAACCATGTCTCACTCCTTTCCCAACCACTGCTTCCCTTTCATACCCCTCGACTCTTATAACTGCCATCTGCTTTCTGTACAAATTGTAAATAGCCTTTCACTCCCTGTATTTTACCCCGGCGACCTTCAGAATTTGAAAGAGAGTATTCCAATCAACATTGTCAAAAGCTTTCTCTAAGTCTACAAATGCTAGAAATGTAGATTTACCTTTCCTTAATCTATTTTCTAACATAAGTCATAGGGTCAGTATTGCCTCACATGTTCCAACATTTCTACGGAATCCAAACTGATCTTCCCTGAGGTCGGCTTCTATCAGTTTTTCCATTCGTCTGTAAAGAATTGCCGTTAGTATTTTGCAGCTGTGAGTTATTAAACTGATAGTTCAGTAATTTTCACATCTGTCAACACCTGCTTTATTTGGGATTGAAATTATTATATTCTTCTTGAAGTCTGAGGGAATTTCACCTGTCTCATTCATCTTGCTGACTAGATGGTAGAGTTTTGTCAGGACTGGTTCTCCCAAGGCTGTCAGTAGTTCTAATGGACTCAGGTCTTTCAGTGCTCTGTCAAACTCTTCAAGCAGTATCATATCTCCCATTTCATCTTCATCTACATCCTCTTCCATTTCCATAATATTGTCCTCAAGTACATCGTCCTTGTATAGACCCTCTATATACTCCTTCCACCTTTCTGATTTCCCTTCTTTGCTTAGAACTGAGTTTCTATCAAAGCTCTTGATATTCATGCAAGTGATTCTCCTTTCTCCAAAGGTCTCTTTAATTTTCCTGTACGCAGTATCTATCTTACCCCTAGTGAGATAAGCCTCTACATCCTTACATTTGTCCTCTAGCCATCCCTGCTTAGCCATTTTGCACTTCCTGTCAATATCATTTTTGAGAGGTATGTTTTCCTTTTAGCCTGCTTCATTTACAGCATTTTCATATTTTCTGCTTTCATCAATTAAATTCAATATTTCTTCTGTTGCCCAAGGGTTTCTACTAGTCTTCGTCTTTTTACCTATTTGATCCTCTGCTGCCTTCACTATTTCATGTCTCAAAGCTACCCATTCTTCTTCTACTGTATGTCTTTCCCCCATTCCTGTCAATTGTTCCCTTATGCTCTCACTGAAACTCTGTACAACCTCTGGTTCTTTCAGTTTATCCAGATCCCATCGCCTTAAATTCCCACCTTTTTGCAGTTTCTTCAATTTTAACATACAGTTCATAACCAATGGATTGTGGTCAGAGTCCACATCTGCCCCTGGAAATGTCTTACAATTTAAAACCTGGTTCCTAAATCTCTGTCTTACCATTTAATAATCTATCTGATACCTTTTAGTATCTCCAGGGTTCTTCCATGTATACAACCTTCTTTCATGATTCTTGAACCAAGTGTTAGCTATGATTAAGTTATGCTCTGCACAAAATTCTACCAGGCGGCTTCCTCTTTCATCTCTTAGCCCCAATCCATATTCACCTACTATGTTTCCTTCTCTCCCTTTTCCTACTCTTGAATTCCAGTCACCCATGACTATCAACCTTTCACTACCTGAATAATTTCCTTTATCTCATCATACATTTCGGCAATTTCTTCAACATCTGCAGAGCTAGTTGGCATATAAACTTGTACTACTGTAGTAGACGTGGGCTTCGTGTCTATCTTGGCCACAATAATGTGTTTAATATGCTGTTTGTAGTAGCTTACCCGTACTCCTATTTTTTTTATTCATTATTAAACCTACTCCTGCATTACCCCTATTTGATTTTGTATTTATAACCCTGTATTCACCTGACCAAAAGTCTTGTTCCTCCTGCCACCGAACTTCACTAATTCCCACTATATCTAACTTTAACCTATTCATTTCCCTTTTTAAATTTTCTAACATACCTGCCCGATGAAGGAATCTTACATTCCACGCTCCGATCCGTAGAACACCAGTTTTCTTTCTCCTGATACTATCTGCAGGAAAAGTAAAGAAGTGTTTGCAGAGACAAGAAGCAGATGTATGAATGTCAAGAGTTCAGATGGAAAACCAGTCCTAAGGAAAGAAGGGAATGCTGAAAGGTGGAAGGAATGTATAGAGGATCTATACAAGGGAAATGTGCTTGTAGGCAATATTATAGAAATGGCAGAGAATGTAGATGAAGATGAGGTGGGAGACACGACGATGTGAGAAGAATTTGACATAGCAGTGAAAAACCTTAGTCAAAACAAAGCTCGGGGATTGGACGACATTTTGTCAGAACTACTGACAGCCTTGGGAGAGACAACCATGACAAAACTCTTCCACCCAGTGTGCAAAATGTGAGATACAGGTGAAATACCCTCAGACTTCAAGAAGAATGTAATAATTCCAATTCCAAAGAAAGCGAGTGCTGACAGATGTGAATGTTACTGAACTATCAGTTTCATAAGTCATGGTTGCAAAATTCTTTACAGAAGATGGAAAAACTGGTAGAAGCTGACCTTGGGGAGCGTCAGTTTGGATTCCAGAGAAATGTAGGAACATGTGAAGCAATTCTGCTCCTACAACCTATCTTAGAAGATAGATTAAAGAAAGGCAAACACATGTTTACAGCATATGTAGATTTAGAGAAAATTTTTGATAGTGTTGCCTGGAATACTCTCTCTGAAATTCTGAAGATAGCAGGGGTAAGACACAGGGAATGAATGGCTGATTACAGCTTTTACAGTAACCAGACTGCAGTTACAAGAGTCAAGGGGCATGAAGGGGTAGCAGTGGTTGAAAAGGGAGTGAGACATGGTTGTATCCCATTGTTAATGTCATTCAATCTGCACAATGAGCAAACAGTAATGGAAACAAAAGAAATATTTGGAGTAGAAATTAAAGTTCAGGGAGAAGAAGTAAAAACTTTGAAATTTGCTGATTATACTGTAATTCTGTCAGGAACAGCAAAAGACTTGGAAGAGCAGCTGAACAGAATGGACGGTGTCTTGAAAGGAGGGTATAAGATGAGTATCAACAAAAGCAAAACAAGGATAATAGAATGTGGTCAAATTAAATGAGGCAATGGTGATGGGATTTGATTAGGAAATGAAGTACTTAAATTACTAGATGAGTTTTGTTATTTGGACACTAGATTACCTGATGATGGCTGAAGTATAAAGGATACAAAATATATATGGACAATGCCAAGAAATGTGTTTCTGCAGAAAAGAAATTTTTTAACATCGACTATAGATTTAAGTGTTAGGGAGTCTTTCTTGAAAGTATTTACGTGGAGTGCAACCATGATGGGAGTGAAATATGGATGATAAACAGTTCATAAATGTGGTGCTACAGAAGAATGCTAAAGATTCGGTGGGTATATCATGTAACTAATGAAAAGGTACTAAGCACAAAAAAAATTGTGGCACAAACTGATTAGAAGGGACTGTTTGATAGGACACATTTTGAGACATGAGTGGATCACTAATTTTGTGCTAGAGGGAAGTGTGGGAGGGTAAAAATTATAGAGGGAGACCAAGAGATAAAATAAAGTAAGCAGATTCAGAAGGATGTAAGTTGCAGTAGTGATCTGGAGATGAATAGACTTGCACAGGATAGAGTAGCAAGGAGAGCTGCATCTAACAGTCTTTGAACTGAAGACCACAACAACATATTTATGAAAACATGAAAAGATTTTATATTTTTGTAAACATTGTTTAATTTTTTTAAAAGTAATATTAAATGCTGCATGTGGTAGCGAAGGGTTGCAGTATTTGGCTTTGTAGAAACAAAATAATTTTATGTTATTAGAAGTCTACAAACTTCTGTTGAGATACTGACAGAAAAGCTGAAAAATAGCACTCACTGTCAGGCCATATAAAATGGCTGTGAAACATTACAGGTGACCTATTTCTGCATATGATTCTTACATTGGCATCCAGTTTGAAGATGCTGACATCCTCCTTCTCGGAGTTTTGCATCCATCACTTCTTGATTATTTTGTTACAAAATAGGAGCCATTGTCAAACTTAACCTGTTTCACTGGTTGGGTTTCCAATGAAAATATTTTTCCTGGACACTGGAATAAGAAAATTATAGCCAGCTCCTCATTATATTGTGCTTCTTTTACATTACATTTCAAAAAATTTTCATTGTTTGATATAGTGTGACATGCAAAGATATCCTTAATTTGTTCTCCAGTAAACTTTTTTCCTTTCTCCCCTGTGTGTGTATATTAAAAAGTCTGTATTTCTTTGACTAACTTCTTCTTCTAAAAGGCATTTGTACACACTTAATATACTGAACTTCAGTTAAGCAAGTGAAACATAACATAACTTTGAAAAAAAGTGGACTCAGTCCCCTATTCCTCTGTGGTCTTCAAATATTTAGTGATAAGTAATAAATGAAATTATGTATAAAAGATTTTTTTTTTTCATTTATGTTTTATATTGAAAACAGGGACACATATTTTGTATGTTCCATCACAACTATTACATTCTTTGATCTAATCCTTAGAATTCTAAATTACAGAATGACATTCCACTCAAATAATGAAAATTTCAGTACGAAAAGTCATTGTTGCCCTACACAAATCTTAATATGATTCCAGAAACACAAAAATTTTGACAATAAGAATGCTGACAACGAACACCATGCGAGGTGGCAACTGCTAACGCTCATCATGTGGAAGTAGCCATTCTGCTGAGTCATCCACTTTGTAAGGCAAAAAATGGCTGAATCGCTGTAGCCAGTTGTTGGTAAGAGCAGGTGTGCAATGGATCACATAGCTTAACTGCCACTGTTTAAGTGTCTGCCTAAATAATGGAGTAGTCAGTTTGGCTGAATGCCTTGTGGAGAAAGCAGGTTCGATTGTCAGCCATGTTGGATAGTTTACGAACTCAGGGGGTGGGTGTTGTTTTGTTGTCATCATCTATCTGCAAGTTGCCAAAGTGGTGTCAAATAAAAAGACTTGCACTAGGCAGCTGAACAACCCTAGATTGAAACTTCCCGGCAGATTAAAACTGTGTACCAGACCAAGACTCGAAAGGCAAAGGTCCCGAGTTGAGTCTCGGTCCGGCACACAGTTTTAATCTGCCAGGAAGTTTAATATCAGCACACACTCCGCTGCAGAGTGAAGATCTCGTTCTGGAACCCTCGATTGGGTCTCCTGACCAAAAATTCCGTATGGTCACTTCATTGTGTAAGTATGTACTGTATGTATGGGAACTGCCTGTTTAGAGAAAAAGATAGCTCTGCCACATAGATCAGTTATGAATCAAGTATGAATTGACCTTGGACTTTAGAAGATAGCTTTACCCACAGTTGTTAATCTACAACTTGACAGATGTCATGATTTTAAATTAATTTCTTCAGAGGACCACGAGAAAATGTCTTTCTATTCATTAAATTAAATGAGAGAAACAAGCAGTGTAGTAATCTTTCCAAAAATTTAGCAGGTCCTTGAAAATTACTGTAAAATTATTTTATTAAGTGAGAGCACAAGTGTCAGATACATTTTCTTCAAAATTCACATACAAACTGAATATGCTGTTTGTATTGTCTCCCTATTATTTTTTCACAAATTGTATCAGAACCGTTTGTATTTAATATCCTGCATATTTTTGACAATTTATGAGTGTTGCAAAAAGTGTAATTAATTTTTTATCTTCATTTGTGAACTATATATACGATCTTTCTACAAATTTTAACAGTAGTATTGCCATACAGACAAATCATTTCCCCTATACTCCATGTGAACCCTGTGATTAAATGTAGATTTTTGATGAATTTTTGCAATCTTAAGAGTGTCATGCATAATGTATTTCATAACAAATCAAAGGCTGTGAGCTACAGTTGTGGATATTTTTTCAGCAATATCTTGTTGGTGAGTAGGTACTTCCATCATAAGTACAGAATTTCCTTGAGAGTTTGTGAGTGAGCTTAACATACAAACCAAAAATTCCAGGCATGGAATTCAGAACAGCTACAGAGAAAAAATTAAGGTTGAATTATAATTTGGGTTTTTGTGCCTTGCATTATCTGAGTTCCACTACATTTCAGGCTAGTCTGTGTTTATCATTTCAAGTGTACAGCGAGAAGTCTCCTTTAGTCTTCAGTTATTTACACAGAACAACATTATCTTCAAAAAGTAAGAAGCCCACAGAAAGGGAAAAATGTATAAATGTTTAGAGAACAGACATGATCATCGTTACATTAAGGAAGAAACAATTCCCATGCATCCAACATTGTTTGATTCTGAGACTTTATCTGTATCTGTTATAGGTAATATGATATGAGAAAGTCATGGTTGAAATACAAATAATAGGTTAGGCACTGGGCAGTTGACAGATGCTATTTCCTAACTCAGATTAACTCTCTTTCTCTCTCTCTCTCTCTCTCTCTCTCTCTCTCTCTCTCTCTCTCTCTCTCTTTCTTTCTCTCTCTCTCTCTCTCTTTCTACTATTTTGTCCTGGGTTGCAGTTGTTCAGCTGTCAACTTTGAGAAAGGACATGGTCCAAAATCTTGGTAACACTTTCAGTCATGTTGATGTACCTGCTCAAAATCTCAAATGTAAGGTGTGTGGTTACCATTACTCCACATTAGCATCATGTGTTATAAATACGTGGTCTACACCTAATCATTGATGTTTATTTAATTTTATTTACAATTGGCACCTGAACCTTAATTTGGATATAACCTCTTAGAAAGACTCCTGTTAGCATGAAAAATACATTAGAGATTCTTAAATACTGTTTGCATCAAAATGGTCTAAAACTGGGCATCAGTAAGAAATTTTGTTATATCTCAGCTGTTCTATTACAAGTGTGTAGATAATGTTGTGTTCATCATGAGGAAGAGCATTAACCAGGGCACCAATCATCAACTGTTGATCAGATCGCAGTTCATGGTCCACCTGTTGTACAATTTCATCAGCTTGGATACTGGGTCCTTTGTTTCACTCTTCTTCATGCACATTTGTACAGCCACTTTTAAAATCCCAATACCATTGTGTAATCTTTCCATCACTCATTACTGTAGGCCCATAAATCATGCACAGCTCCTAAAGAATTTGAACAGCTCTAGATCCTTTGACATGCAAAAATCTGATTACAGTGCACACTTTGCAGTTGGTTGTAGAGTCACCGACAGATGTACAAGCAACTTTAGGTGTGCCCGGGGAAGTTTGTTGTACATGTTGTATATTAATGACATTGCATACAATATTAGTAAATAATGCAGACTTTTTGCAGGTGATGCAGTAATATACAGTGAAGAACTGTCTGAAATAATTTGCCCAAATATCAAATCCAGATAAGATTTTAAAGTGGTGCACAGTTTGGCAACTTTCTTTACATGTTCAGAAATATAAATTTGTGCACTTCAAAAAATGAATAATAATAATAATAATAATAATAATAATAATAATAATAACAACAATAACATGGTATCCTATCACTACAATATCGAGTCACAATTGGACTCTGTCAACTCATAAGAATATCTGGGTGCAACAATTAATAGAAATATGAAGTGGAACAATGACACAGGCTCAGATGTAGGTAAAGCAGGTGGTAGACTTCAGTTCAATGGTAGGACCTAAGGAAATGCTATCAGTCTACAAAAGAGATTGCTTACAAAATGTTTGTACAGTCCAACCCAAAATAATGCCATATACGACAGGCCTGCACCAAATAGGAATTATTGAAGGTTGAACACACATAAAGAAGTGCATCATGAAAAGTCACAGGTTTATTTCATCCACGGGTGAATATGACAGAGATGCTGAAAAGACTGAACTGGCAGACACCTGAAGATAGATGCAAACTATCCCATGAATGTCTACTTGCAAAGTTTCAAGAACTATGAGTAAGAACATATGCATATACTACAATCTCCTATGTGTCACTTTAATAGAGACTGCAATGACAACATTAGAAAAATCACAGCACACATTGAGATGTTTAAGCAACCATTTATTTCTCATGTTTTGTAAGGGAGTAGAATGGGAAGAAGCCATAATAATTGGTACAATGAGAAGTATCCACTGCCATGCACTTCATAGTGGTTTGCAGAGTAGGAATATAGATGTAGACTGATTTTCAAAACCACTGTTGCCTGCTTTCTCCCACAGTCCAAGGATTATTGCATCAAAAGAATGACTTTTGGCATAATAAACATTCAATAGGTGGTGATACATTCATACTACTTTGTTCTGAGCTGTCAACATTTAAGCGTACGGTAAGTGAACAGCCCTTACTTTTTGAATATGTTTATATTTCATCAGGTGCCATTTGCATTGATAACAGAAGCATAATGAATCACAGTTACTTTGAGTCAGTTATTCAATAAGGCATATTTTTTGTGAAAAAATCATTTAGTAATACAATGTTGTAAATGCAACAGAAAAAAAGTTTGTTAAGGATGTGAGTTACTCAGTAGAGACTTTTATAATGCCCATTTTTTAAATATTTTTGGATCATAATCAATCATTGAAATATATTTAACTTAAGGATTAAGACTCTGACTAAGTTGCTTGATAATATTTTAGTTGATGGAGTACAGTTTTACAATTTGAGGACGATAATGACACATTTATCTATTCACTGTAGAAGCTATGATTTTATAGTAAGGTGTTATAGAATAAAATTATTCTTTTTTTGTTAGTAAGAAATTATTTTATTATACATTTCACACATCTTTTGCATAAAAAAATGTTGTAACATTAAATGATTTTGTAACAAATTGAGTAAAATGTTATAAAACATTTCATTCTTTTTCATTAAAACTTGTCATGTCCCGTGTGTAGCAAATAAAATTATTTAAAAATTCTAAGTTTAGGGAAAAATAAATCACATTTCACAATAATTATAATGTCATGTTATACCATAATAACTGTGACAAAAATTTGAACTTCGTAATGTAATTTCTGTTGACGCTTATTAACAGAAAAAGTTTCCCTTGCAGTTACAAAGATTAGAAAATTATTCTGCCTGTTATACAATAACCTTATTGTCTGGTTCTGTTTCATCCCAGAATGGGCACATCACTGAAGACAACTTTTGAAGCTGATGTATAAAGTTCAAATATGAGTATCTGAAAAGGACGGGAAAAAAATACTGTGTAAGTATTTTAAAAGAAAATGGATTGGTACACTATTCAAATATAGCAAGAATTATTCAATAATAGATTAAACATCCCGGAAAAAAATTACAAATAAGGAAGGCAATATTCAACAAATTTTATGTGATGTAAACCTATTCCTTGGTGAACACCTTCTTACCTATTGAAATTATTTAAGAGATAATAGAATTCCATATATAGGTACAATTAAAAGACACTCACATAAATCTTTTGGCCACAGCCTTCATCAGTAAAAGAGATACACTCACCATTCAAACACACAAGCAAGCACTCCTTGTGCATACATGACCACCAATCCAGCATCTCGGACTGTAATGCTGGCATTCTGTATGGTAAGTAGCAATCTGTCTTCTCTTTTTGTGCATTGTTGTTATTCCTACCTGGAGTTTCCATGTATATATGTCTGTCTGTGTGTGTGTGTGTGTGTGTGTGTGTGTGTGTGTGTGTGTGTGTGTGTGTGTGTGTGTGTGTGTGTGTGTGTGTGTGTGTGTTCAGTTTCAGAAAAAACTTTATATATACTAATAAGGAGGAGTTGTCACGTTATAACAGAACACAGTTTCAAAAACACTGAGACAAGTAGATTTCGTAATGATCAGCACATACAAGTGTGTACTTGTGAATTAATACTCACAAATAGTTCCCTTTTAATTACAACTGTATACAGATCCCCAATAGGAAATTCTTAACTGTTTATGAGAAAGATGGATGTCCTTACTATGCAATCTGTCAGAGAGCAACATGCAGTTAATAGGATCTACATAGAAAGATGACTGAAATTCCTTATTTGGATCCTCCAATTTGACCTAAGTAATTAACATTCCAACACAGGTGGATAAATACTGTAGGATCCTAGTTGATAATGTTTTCTTTAGTGAAACTCAATGCAAGAAAATAACTGCACCAGTAACAAATACACTCTCTGATTATGATGCACTGTTAGTTAGGATCAATAAGAAAGTGCCTTATAGTATTGATACTCCTCATAGAAAACAGAATAATTAATTATTCCAGAACAATTCAAGAACAGATTATGAGACATGACCAGGGGTGAAATTTATAATGAACCAAATGGTGACATAAAATTTAATTCATTCCATGACAAATTCATATAATTATTTGAAAATAGCTTCCCACATAAGCTAATCAGAAAGGACATCAAACAGCCCTGTAAAAACCATAGATCACTAGAGGGATTAAAGTGTAATGAAAAAGAAAAAAGTAAATGTATCTGTTGGCAAAAACAAGAAAAAATCCTATAGTAGTTGCACATTACAAAAGCCACTTAAAATTTCTAAGAAAATCTATTAAAAAATCAATGAACATGCACATTACGCCAGAAATCAGTGATTTCAATAATAGGCTTGTGGCTACATAGAATGTAGTGAAATGAGAGACAAAACAACTGGCCACAAAACAAGATAACATTTCTACTGAATTAAATGGAAGGACTATACAGGATCAATCACAGGTAGCAGATATGTTTAATAATCATTTACTAAATATCGTAGAAAATATAGAGATAAACAGTTCAAGAGAAAAATCACAGCAGCATGTTGAAAAAGCAACTCGGTTGTTTTAATGTATCACCAACTTCTCCTTCTAAAAGTAAGATTATACACTCCTGGAAATGGAAAAAAGAACACATTGACACCGGTGTGTCAGACCCACCATACTTGCTCCGGACACTGCGAGAGGGCTGTACAAGCAATGATCACACGCACGGCACAGCGGACACACCAGGAACCGCGGTGTT
This sequence comes from Schistocerca serialis cubense, assembly GCF_023864345.2. NCBI lineage: Eukaryota > Metazoa > Arthropoda > Insecta > Orthoptera > Acrididae > Schistocerca > Schistocerca serialis. The sequence continues at coordinate 341,014,948 of NC_064645.1, forward strand.
GGCCGTCGAATGGCGCTAGCTGCGCAGCATTTGTGCACCGCCGCCGTCAGTGTCAGCCAGTTTGCCGTGGCATACGGAGCTCCATCGCAGTCTTTAACACTGGTAGCATGCCGCGACAGCGTGGACGTGAACCGTATGTGCAGTTGACGGACTTTGAGCGAGGGCGTATAGTGGGCATGCGGGAGGCCGGGTGGACGTACCGCCGAATTGCTCAACACGTGGGGCGTGAGGTCTCCACAGTACATCGATGTTGTCGCCAGTGGTCGGCGGAAGGTGCACGTGCCCGTCGACCTGGGACCGGACCGCAGCGACGCACGGATGCACGCCAAGACCGTAGGATCCTACGCAGTGCCGTAGGGGACCGCACCGCCACTTCCCAGCAAATTAGGGACACTGTTGCTCCTGGGGTATCGGCGAGGACCATTCGCAACCGTCTCCATGAAGCTGGGCTACGGTCCGGCACACCGTTAGGCCGTCTTCCGCTCACGCCCCAACATCGTGTAGCCCGCCTCCAGTGGTGTCGCGACAGGCGTGAATGGAGGGACGAATGGAGCCGTGCCGTCTTCAGCGATGAGAGTCGCTTCTGCCTTGGTGCCAATGATGGTCGTATGCGTGTTTGGCGCCGTGCAGGTGAGCGCCACAATCAGGACTGCGTACAACCGAGGCACACAGGGCCAACACCCGGCATCATGGTGTGGGAAGCGATCTCCTACACTGGCCGTACACCACTGGTGATCGTCGAGGGGACACTGAATAGTGCACGGTACATCCAAACCGTCATCGAACCCATCGTTCTACCATTCCTAGACCGGCAAGGGAACTTGCTGTTCCAACAGGACAATGCACGTCCGCATGTATCCCGTGCCACCCAACGTGCTCTAGAAGGTGTAAGTCAACTACCCTGGCCAGCAAGATCTCCGGATCTGTCCCCCATTGAGCATGTTTGGGACTGGATGAAGCGTCGTCTCACGCGGTCTGCACGTCCAGCACGAACGCTGGTCCAACTGAGGCGCCAGGTGGAAATGGCATGGCAAGCCGTTCCACAGGACTACATCCAGCATCTCTACGATCGTCTCTATGGGAGAATAGCAGCCTGCATTGCTGCGAAAGGTGGATATACACTGTACTAGTGCCGACATTGTGCATGCTCTGTTGCCTGTGTCTATGTGCCTGTGGTTCTGTCAGTGTGATCATGTGATGTATCTGACCCCAGGAATGTGTCAATAAAGTTTCCCCTTCCTGGGACAATGAATTCACGGTGTTCTTATTTCAATTTCCAGGATTGTGTATTCTCTCGAAAATAAAAGCTCATCTGGATTTGATGGCATTTCCAACAGAGTACTAATGATTTGATCCCATGTAATAAGGACTATATTGTCTGAAATATGCAATGCACCACTATCTCACGGCATGTTTCCAGAGAGACTGAGCTATTACTAAATGTCTCGACAAGAGTGGTGATACAAGAGACGTCAATTAACCACTGACCTGTTTCACTACATCTACATCTACATCTACATTGATACTCCGCAAGCCACCCAACGGTGTGTGGCGGAGGGCACTTTACGTGCCACTGTCATTACCTCCCTTTCCTGTTCCAGTCGCGTATGGTTCGCGGGAAGAACGACTGTCTGAAAGCCTCCGTGCGCGCTCTAATCTCTCTAATTTTACATTCGTGATCTCCTCGGGAAGTATAAGTAGGGGGAAGCAATATATTCGATACCTCATCCAGAAACGCACCCTCTCGAAACCTGGCGAGCAAGCTACACCGCGATGCAGAGCGCCTCTCTTGCAGAGTCTGCCACTTGAGTTTATTAAACATCTCCGTAACGCTATTACGGTTACCAAATAACCCAGTGACGAAACGCGCCGCTCTTCTTTGGATCTTCTCTATCTCCTCCGTCAACCCGACCTGGTACGGATCCCACACTGATGAGCAATACTCAAGTATAGGTCGAACGAGTGTTTTGTAAGCCACCTCCTTTGTTGATGGACTACATTTTCTAAGCACTCTCCCAATGAATCTCAACCTGGTACCCGCCTTACCAACAATTAGTTTTATATGATCATTCCACTTCAAATCGTTCCGTACGCATACTCCCAGATATTTTACAGAAGTAACTGCTACCAGTGTTTGTTCCGCTATCATATAATCATACAATAAAGGATCCTTCTTTCTATGTATTCGCAATACATTACATTTGTCTATGTTAAGGGTCAGTTCCGTACGCATACTCCCAGATATTTTACAGAAGTAACTGCTACCAGTGTTTGTTCCGCTATCATATAATCATACAATAAAGGATCCTTCTTTCTATGTATTCGCAATACATTACATTTGTCTATGTTAAGGGTCAGTTGCCACTCCCTGCACCAAGTGCCTATCCGCTGCAGATCTTCCTGTATTTCGCTACAATTTTCTAATGCAGCAACTTCTCTGTATACTACAGCATCATCCGCGAAAAGCCGCATGGAACTTCCGACACTATCTACTAAGTCATTTATATATATTGTGAAAAGCAATGGTCCCATAACACTCCCCTGTGGCACGCCAGAGGTTACTTTAACGTCTGTAGACGTCTCTCCATTGATAACAACATGCTGTGTTCTGTTTGCTAAAAACTCTTCAATCCAGCCACACAGCTGGTCTGATATTCCGTAGGCTCTTACTTTGTTTATCAGGCGACAGTGCGGAACTGTATCGAACGCCTTCCGGAAGTCAAGAAAAATAGCATCTACCTGGGAGCCTGTATCTAATATTTTCTGGGTCTCATGAACAAATAAGGCGAGTTGGGTCTCACACGATCGCTGTTTCCGGAATCCATGTTGATTCCTACATAGTAGATTCTGGGTTTCCAGAAATGACATGATACGCGAGCAAAAAACATGTTCTAAAATTCTACAAGAGATCGACGTAAGAGATATAGGTCTATAGTTTTGCGCATCTGCTCGACGACCCTTCTTGAAGACTGGGACTATCTGTGCTCTTTTCCAATCATTTGGAACCCTCCGTTCCTCTAGAGACTTGCGGTACACGGCTGTTAGAAGGGGGGCAAGTTCTTTCTACTGACATCATTTTCCGAAATTTTTATGAAAGTTATTTATTCTGGAACATCATCTCACCTAAGCAACAATAATATCCTCAGTAAAACACAGTTTGAATTTCAGAAGTGTTTCTCAACTGATAATGTCATTTACGCCAATTCCTACAAGCATTAAATAACAAGACAGCTCTGGTTGGAATTTTCTGTGACCTATCTAAGGCATTTTTATGTGTGAACCTGATATTCTCCTAGATAAATTTCGATTTTATACAATGGATGGCATACCTAACCAATGGATAATGTGATATATAACCAAAAGAATGCAGAAAGGCGTACTTCGTAATTCAGCCAACATGATCAAGGGAGATCCTTCTGACACAGCAGAAGGCATGCATGGGGTTCATCATGGCTCAGTCTTAGGTCCAATATTGTTCCCCATGTTATTAAATGACCTTCTGTCTGATACTCAACAAGCAGAACTAGTATTTTTTGCGGGTGATATTAGTATTGTACTCAATCCAATCATACATACAGCAACAGAAGAAATGGTAAACGGTGTTCTTAAGAGTATCATTGGCTGGGTTTCTATGAATGGTCTCACTCTCAATTTTTTTTTTTTTTAAAAAAAGCACAATATATTCAATTCAGTACATCTACAGGTACTACACCAATGAGAAGTGTTAACACACAGCGAGGAAATAATAAGTAGGGTGGGAACTACAAAATTTTTAGGAGTCCATATCGATGACAGTTTAAAATGGAAAAAGCACATTTTGGAACTCTTTAAGACAATTTAGTTGTATCACACTTGCACTTAGACTCACTGCAAAAGTTGGGATAGACAAATCAGTAAAATGACATATTTTGCAAATTTTCATTTAATAATGCCATTTGAAACAGTGTTCTGGGGTAATTCATCTTTTAGAAAGAAAGTCTTCATTGCTGAAACACATACTGCTAGTATATAATGTGGTGCTCATCCCTATCATCTTGTAGTAGGCTGCTTCACTGTACATTTATTTCCTCACGATGTTTGTTGCAAATAATCCACTGCAGCTCACAGGGAACTGTGATGTACATAAATACATTACCAGAAAAATTGTTCTTGTAATGCAGACAGAGGGCATCTCTATGCACTCTTATTTAAATCAGCACCACCTTGGCAGTGAGCATGCCACAGGGAATGACATCACTGAGTAACAATTAGGGTATACGTTAGAGCAAAAAGCACACTTTCATTCCAATATATTTACATAGGCATTAAATAGAAAACTTTTTGTTGTGTGATATATTTTGAAACCTCTTTAGGATGGAGAACTGGGTTTCATGTGCAAGTTTCACATTAATATGCAGTTTCATGCATCCCATCTTCCTTTTTTCTGTCTGAACACATTGCACAATCCTTATGGTTTTTCCAAGGAAGTTTATCAATAATGTGCTACTTTCCATTTAAGATTTCCTCATTATCAGAAGTTGAATGATGTACTCATTTCTGTCGTCTTATTTCTTCACCAACTAAGGTTCTAATAGCATTTTTCCAGAACTCTTTGTGAGACAGTATTGTCGAGCTGTTTTTATTCACAGTGATTCTCGTATAGCAAATAGCTATTTACAAGTCCTTTCTGCAATAAGCAGAAGCACAGTTTTCACCACCACTTTAAGATTTTTCATTAAAAAGCCATAACTGGAAATAAAATGGCCAGATCGATCAACTCCATCAATTTTTGAAGTATAATCAATAATCACTTTTGGTTTCATTATTTCTTCTCTTTCCTTTCTGTTTCTTCTCTCTGTAAGTGACACTAAGTTACTCACTTTTGTAGAAAGCATGAGAATAGTTCATTTACCCAGTCATGCCAGAATCATAATTTTATTATTGTGGAGGCATTTAATTTCATGCTACTTTACACAAAGGACACCTTTCTTGATTGCAGCTGGAAGTTTCTTGCAACTGGTCTCAACCACTCCTGAGAAATATACATTCTGTTTGAACAGTTCTTCAACAATTGTGACACCTGTACAAAAATGGTCAGTGTGCAAATCATAACCCAACTGCCCTCCAGCATTTCTGATATTAGACAGTAACTGAAGAATTATTCTCTCAGAAAAATTCAATTCAGAATAAATCAATGACTCTGTTGTTATAGTGCCAAAATAGGGTACCAAACTGCAAATATAACCATTTTATGACTCTGCATTAACATAAATTCTGAGTTGTCATTCTGTTGGTTTTTGAGGATTGTACATTTTGAATAACACATGACCCTTAAATGGTACTGTAGGTTATCTATGTTCACGAAGTAGACAGACATGACAATGATTATGCAGACAAGCTCTCCTAATACACATGTTAATTTTACTTTACTTCACACCAGATGAAATCATCTTACAACAAGCAAAACTGCATGGTAAATGAGAAAGTACAAAGATCACAATTAATCAGTCAACTCTGAGGTTGCTACACCAGCCTATCCCCCCCCCCCTCTTTCGCCCCCCCCCCCTCCCTTTCCCCCTTCCCAGCCTTAGTTTTGAGCCCCAGGGCACCGGGATTGTCAGGGAACTGGTGTTTTACTGCTGTACTCGTTTTGTTACCACTGCTGGTCACAGTGGTGGAGGTATTTGTAGCTGGTGGTACTTATGTGCCAGAGAGTCTTCCACCACATTTTCCAGGCCCCTGTTATTTGTGTTGATTGAGAAAGGCTTAAGTTAGAGCCCAATGGAGTAGGAGGTGTAGCCTGTGGCCCCTTCCTATGTATGGGCTGGCTTCAGTCTTTTGATGGAGACTGTTTCTACCCTATCATTCCACACTATCATGAACATGTTTGCTCCACTTTGGTGTCTGAGACTTGGGACTTAGGGAAGGCAGAAAAGGTGTGGACGGTTCCTAATCAGTTACCGTTGGTTGCACTTTACACACATACACTTTATTTAAGGAAATAATTTTTTTTAAAACAATCATTTAAAAAAAATTACTGTAACACAAGCTACACTGACGGCTGAAGGCCTTATTAAGAAGAATTCAAATTATTTGTCGTTTGAAGGCCACAAGCAATAGGAATACTTTAAACAAAATATTTTTAAACAATTGACACAATCAAACCAAATAAAGAAGGGAGTGATCCACAGACAGTCCTCCAAGGATCGACCTGAGAAAGGTCCTTAAGACTGCGTAAGCAGTGAGACAGGCAGCCAAGAGTTATGCTCACTTAACAGGATGGCAACTTAAACTAGGGACAGCTTAAATGCCGACCAGCACATTTGCAAAATCCACCTAAGATGCGATAACCAGTACCACGATAGAACAACAGTTAAAATCGTCAAATGGCTCCACCAAATCCTAGTATGCAGACAGGGTTAAGACCAAACTGCCTATTCAAAATCTGACAAGATGCACATGGAACCACAAAAGACAATTCCACAAACAACTCAAACAATGCTAAAACAGTCACTATACAGCAACAAGACGAATTGCACATAGACATGAACAATAAGAACACAGAAACAGTTGAAAGACCAGATACACGTCGTCCACTGAGACGACCAACCGAACAACCAAACCATTGATCGTTGCCAATCAAGTCAGGCAAGGGAAACATCGGAGTATAAAACCGCCAACTGACAGCTTGATGGCATGAGGTCACTTTGACGGAACACACACAAGTGAAAGTTGCACTACTCAAATATAACGATCCATTCAACTTAAACTCACTGAATCCAGACCTCAATGTGGTCATGCACTCTCGTGACCACATCCTTTCATCAGGCGGTGCACATATCGCCAGCTCCCTTGAAGAGTACTGGCGTTGTTGGAGCATTCATTGTTTATACCAGCAGTAACTGTGTCGAAATTTGCCCCTGGTTTAACTTCTCTGTATATAATTTTACTGCTCCTGGCCTGCATTGACATTAGATTTGAGATGTTTCATGCTTGGCTGTCCCAAAATAATTTCACCTCGTGTTTCTGCGGACACTGCTCCACTTTCACATTGGACGTCTTGTATTCATTAGCAATCGAGTGCCGAAGTCTTTTTTTCAAGCGGTATCTCGTAACATTCTTCAAAATCCAGTGCAGTGAATTTATTGGTCACAGTTATTTTGCTAAGCAAGCAGCCACATAGTCATAGAAGCTCCTGGAACAGTAATGATTCAAACTACCTTCCACAGTTTGTTATTATCATCTGAGCTACCTCAAACCTTACAATCCAGCCATTTACAAAAGCTCTGGCCACCATTTCTGCGACCATATCACTGATCAAAAAGGCCTTAGGCCAGCTTGCAAATCTGTCAGCCACCATTAATAAGTAACTATACTGTCCTATACATTGCAAAGATCTCCCGAGGTCAACATGAATTTGCATGAAGCGCTCTGTAGGCATGATTATGGTGCCAATGGGATGTTGGCATCTGGCACATGCTTGAGCTGATTTTCAGCAGTCTTTCTTAATGGTCAACCAACCACTTTTCTTCTTATCAACTTGACCGTAGCTCACATTCCCACATATGCTAAATTGTGGAAGGCTTCAAAAATGTGGTGCCAGATTTTTGTGGGTATAAAAGAGCACAGTAAGTTTTGGGATGTGTCACACCACAATGAAGCTTGTAATTCAGGCACACATGTCTGAGACAAATTGAAGATGGACTGCTGCTGCTCAAGCATAAAACATAGGCCATTGTCATTCCGTTGTTCCACAATGGTATCCTATTGAAGTGAAAAAAAATTAACAACCACATTTCTGCTGTTGCTCATGTGCTTCACATCTGTAGTAAATTGGGAAATGTATTCAGTTTGTTTACATTGTCTCAGTGAGCCAGTGTAGAGACTTTAGAAAAGAAGACGGTAAGTGGTGCACGGTCCATGTAGATGGTGAGGTGTTTGCCTTCCACTGAGCCACAAAAATGTTTTATTTCAGCAGGTACAACATGTAACTGCCTGTCTTCTGCACTCCATTTCTGCTATGCTGTCAGAAACAATTGCAAGAAAAACATTACGGGCTACCAGGCTCTGTGTACAGGTTGCTGCAAGACTGTGTTGACCACTACCTGGTTCGGGTAACCATTGATGCCATCAGTGCATTATGCCATGGGTGTGTGAGGTGCACTGCCTGACCAGCACATTCCTTAATTGAGTTAAATACCACAAATTTTTTCTTGCCTTTACATCACTTTTCTCCTGCTGCCCTTATATTTTCCTTCCCCTCCGTAAGGGGTCCCTGCAGTTTGGTTTCTTTTGGTATGTACCTTCTGTAATAATTAAGCACTCTGAGGAAGTGCCACAGATTTTTGTGCATATGTGGTATCAGCAACAGGGGCACAGCTTCAGTACTTGAGGGTAGAAACCATTTTTACAAATGGTTTTACAAATGGTTTCTACCCTCAAGTACTGAAGCTGTGCCCCTGTTGTCACATTAAAACCAATACAGTCTAGATTGCTTTTGCCCAAGATGTGTTTGTCTTTGTTGATGACAGCACCTTATTACCACAGGCATCGGAAAAGCTGTCTGAGGTGCTCTCGTGCCGTTCTAGTGCACCTGAAAACACCAGAATATTTTCCATGTAACAAAACACAAAATCAATGCATCTGAGAACCTGATAAATAAAATATAGCCACATATGTGCCGCATTTTTCAAACCATACAACATGAAGTTGTACTCAAACAGACCAAACGGTGAGTGATGGCTCTCTGTTTTACATCTTCAGGTGCAACTGATATTGTAAATAGGCCGTCTCACCGTCAATGATGCTGAATATTTGAGCTTTTGCAGTAGCATTGTTGAAATCCATTACATGAGCTCTGTAGTCAACACAAAAGCACCACGTGTTGTTCCACTTTAACAACATGTGTAGTGACAAGGCCCACTGACTGTCTGAAGGTGGCACCCCACCCTCTTAGAACTCCTTATTAATGTCTTCTCACAGAGCTGCAAAATTTTTCGCACATTAGATAGCAAGGCTTGTTCACTGCCAGTGGTTGAGACAATGTCTGAATGAAATGCATAATATTGTGTTCACCAAGCATCTTGCCTTTTCTACTGACTTAATCTCTCAAAATTCTTCTATGATGCTGTCAAAGTTCCAGTTCCACTGTGTTAATTCTACTGTTGCTATAGGAAAGTAGTTTCCTGTTGTGGGGATCTGCTGCCAGCAGAAAGTTGTGAAGGAAATCTGGCCCTGTTATAGGTTCAGTAATGTTCACAGCTATAGTGGTCCACTGGAACTTTCTGTCATAACTAAGGTCCAAATTCAACTGCTCCCTCCCATATGTTTGAATGAAAGCGTCATTAGCTACCATCAAAAGTTGTGATCTTGCAGAATCATCTATAATGAATTGCAGGAATATACTGATACCGGATCCTGTGTTCACCAGAAATTTGGTTCCTGTTCACCTGTCTACCACAAATAGTCTTTCAGAATCATTTCCAACTAACTGCACAAACAATTCTCCACAACTATTGGAACAATTCTTTATGAAAGTCCCCAGGACTTTTCTGATATTCAATTCACTCTTCTTTGAAGCTTTTTTTTTTTTATTTTTATTTATTTATTTATTTTTTTTTTTTTTATCTGTCATAAAGTTTAAGCAATAGTGCCTTGTGTTTATTAGTTTTGGAACTCTATCCACGACTGTTGTATCAGAACTCAGAACAGGACATGTTAAGACATTCTGTGGAACTTTACTAAATGCCTAACTACCTGAGAACAGATAGTTAGGAACCCCACTAGTAGTGAAAATATATTGGATCTAATGGCAATAAATAAAAAAAAGCTCTTGTCACACCTGTCTACAAGAAGGGTAGTAGAAGTGACCCACAAAACTACCAACCAATATCCTTGACATATCTTAGCACGTATTCTGAGCTCAAAAATAAAGAGGTATCTTGAACAGAATGAGCTCCTCAATGCCAGTTAGCATATATCTCAAAAACACTGATCATGAGAAACTCACACTTTTCTCACATGACATACTGAAAACATTGAATCAAGGAACCAGGAAGATGCAGAGTTTCTTGATTTCTGAAAAGCATTTAACTCAGTACCACACCTAAGCTCATTGTCAAAAGTATGACAGTATGGGGGATCAAGTGAAATTCGTGACTGGCTAAGGACTTTCTGGTAGGGAGGACATAGATGTTATCTTGGCTGGAGAGTCATCATCAGATGTAGAAGTAACTTCAGGTGTGCCCCAGGGAAGTATGTTGGGACCCTTGCTGTTCATGTTGTATATTAATGACTTTGCATACAATATTAATATTAAAATCAGGCTTTCTTTTTACAGATGATGCAGTTATCTATAATGAAGTACTATCTGAGAGGAGAAGCTGTATAAATATTCAATCAGATCTTGATAGGGTTTCAATGTGGTGCAGAAATCGGCAACTCACTGTAAATGTTCAGAAATGTAAAATTTTTCAAGTCACAAAAAAAATGTAGTGTTCTATAATTATAATATAAATAAGTCATCGCTGGAATCAGCCAAACCACACAAAAGTCTGCATGTAACACTTTGTAGGGAAAAGAAATGGAATAAACACATTGGTTCAGTCATGAGTAAATCATGTGGTAGACTTTGATTTACTGGTAGAATTCTGGGGGAGTGCAATCAGTCTACAAAACACATTGGTTACAAATCACTCATGTGACCAGTTCTAGAATATTGCTCAAGTGTATGTGGCAGCACGAATGGAAACAGATTTGTTTGATCAATGGGAGAGTGTTGCAGAGATACTGAAGGAGCTGAACTGGAAGGCTCTCAAAGACAAAAATTAATTATCTCAAGAAAGTTCTATTAACAGATGCGAACTTCGCCTTGTGAATATTAACGTTATTCTGCCCTGAGGAGGAGTCTGTGGCACTTGCCTCCACTTTGTTTGAAATGAATCTGAGTAATCAATGCTGGAGCCATTCATGTCCCATTTGTTCATTGCCTTCCATGGAACACCAATCAGTCAAAACAGTAGCGTTGTAGGAAATTTGCTGCGACTACCTGTTTGTGGACATCTTCTTGAGTGTTGCAACCAGTTGCACTCCACAGTCATAACAGAAGCACACATCTTGAGATTTCCTGATGCAGTAGCCATGGAAGGAGGACAGCGGGAAGGACAACTATTTAAAAGAGACCGATGACCACTGGCAGCCTTTAATGGCCATCAGAAGTGATTGTATGACTGCAGGGTGCCACTCATTTGTGAGCTATGTCTCTGAATCACTGGTGATACTAGCATCCGTTGAATTTTGCAACATGATCATGGAGAAAGGATGTGTTAACTAGTTAGTCTGTATCATGCAGTCAGTATGTTACATGCTTTTAAGTGTTGCATTTTGAGTGCTCAGCTCTTTCAAGCTTTCAATCAGCTGATCTGTGGTTGTCGAGTGCACACTGCTTGGAATGCATGACCCAGGGCTGCTGGGTGGCTCTGTTCCTAATATGTGTGGTTTGGGCCATCCATCCTGTAGTATTTTGCTTCACATTGCCAACATTGTGCTGCAAACAACTTGCAACAGCTTCCACCTTATCTCCTAGCATACGAAGTCACAACCTCATTCCTGCTTCAACAAAACAATCCCAATGTTTGTGTGGAGGCGTTTAAGCCACAACATGTGTAAGGAATTTTCTGGTAACAAATCCCTCACTGCCAGTGACCTCAGCTCTTGCAATAGTTGTCTGGGCAATCTGTTTCCCAGCTGCTCGTCTGTAAGTAATCTCTGTAGCCATACCTTAGGTGCTGGTGTGAAATGCTCAATAAGGCAGTTTGCAAAGCCTCTGCTTGGACAATCTGAATTTCATTCAAGTGGGCAAAGACACACTGAAATTGTTCCTTAACATTGCTGATGCCATGCTGACTGAAAATTTTTCTGCCTGAGTCTCATAGTCAAGAACAAAGGCAATTTAACATGGGTGGAAGTCCTACCTTGTCCTGGTATCGTAGATTGTGTGGGATGTCAATGTGTTGATGTAGTGTACATATTGTGTGTGTTTCTTGATGTATATCCTCCCACTTGACTCTGTGTTCCTTCACGGGACCACACCATAGGTCTTTTTATATTCATGAAGTAAACAATCACTACAGTGATTAAGTAGGCATGATCTTTGAATACACACATTTATTTTATTTTATTTTACACCACATGAAATCCTCTTACAACAAGTAAAAGTATACTATAAACAACAATGCACAAAGAATGCAAAACTTGTCTTTATTTTCTTTTCTTTTTTGTTTGTTTACAAACGAATGGTCAATCGTTTTGTCACTACAATGCTGTAGGCCATCAGCAGCTAAATGCTTATATGGACTATAACCTTTAAAAAATTTGCCAGGCAAATATTCCAACAAATTTTTCACTTTACTAACATGACTCAGCCTGAGTGTTGACATGTGTGGCGGTCTCCAGATAAAGAAACATGATGTGGCCAAAAACATGCAAAAAATTGTCCACAACCAAACCAGTCTGTTGGAAATTTGTGGTAAGGTCTTATGGGACCAAACTGCTGAGGTCATCGGTACCTAAGCTTGTTGTTGTTGTTGTTGTTGTTGTGGTCTTCAGTCCTGAGACTGGTTTGATGCAGCTCTCCATGCTACTCTATCCTGTGCAAGCTTCTTCATCTCCCAGTACCTACTGTAACCTACGTCCTTCTGAATCTGCTTAGTGTATTGATCTCTTGGCCTCCCTCTACGATTTTTACCCTCCACGCTGCCCTCCAATGCTAAATTTGTGATCCCTTGATGCCTCAAAACATGTCCTACCAACCAATCCCTTCTGCTAGTCAAGTTGTGCCACAAACTTCTCTTCTCCCCAATCCTATTCAATACCTCCTCATTAGTTACGTGATCTACCAGCCTTATCTTCAGCATTCTTCTGTAGCACCACATTTCAAAAGCTTCTATTCTCTTCTTGTCCAAACTGGTTATCGTCCATGTTACACTTCCATACATGGCTACACTCCATACAAATACTTTCAGAAATGACTTACTGGCACTTAAATCTACACTCGATTTCAACAAATTTCTCTTCTTCAGAAACGATTTCCTTGGCATTGCCAGTCTACATTTTATATCCTCTCTACTTCGACCATCATCAGTTATTTTGCTCCCTAAATAGCAAAACTCCTTTACTACTTTAAGTGTCTCATTTCCTAATCTAATCCCCTCAGCATCGCCTGATTTAATTTGACTACATTCCATTATCCTCGTTTTGCTTTTGTTGATGTTCATCTTATATCCTCCTTTCAAGACACTGTCCATTCCGTTCAACTGCTCTTCCAAGTCCTTTGCTGTCTCTGACAGAATTACAATGTCATTGGCGAACCTCAAAGTTTTTACTTCTTCTCCATGAATTTTAATACCTACTCCGAATTTTTCTTTTGTTTCCTTTACTGCTTGTTCAATATACAGATTGAATAACATCGGGGAGAGGCTACAACCCTGTCTCACTCCTTTCCCAACCACTGCTTCCCTTTCATGCCCCTCGACTCTTATAACTGCCATCTGGTTTCTGTACAAATTGTAAATAGCCTTTCGCTCCTTGTATTTTACCCCTGCCACCTTCAGAATTTGAAAGAGAGTATTCCAGTTAACGTTGTCAAAAGCTTTCTCTAAGTCTACAAATGCTAGAAACGTAGGTTTGCCTTTTCCTAATCTTGCTTCTAAGATAAGTCGTAAGGTTAGTATTGCCTCACGTGTTCCAACATTTCTACGGAATCCAAACTGATCTTCCCTGAGGTCCGCTTCTACCAGTTTTTCCATTCGTCTGTAAAGAATTCGCGTTAGTATTTTGCAGCTGTGACTTATTAAACTGATAGTTCGGTAATTTTCACATCTGTCAACACCTGCTTTCTTTGGGATTGGAATTATTATATTCTTCTTGAAGTCTGTGGGTATTTCGCCTGTCTCATACATCTTGCTCACCAGATGGTAGAGTTTTGTCGTGACTGGCTCTCCCAAGGCCATCAGTAGTTCTAATGGAATGTTGTCTACTCCCGGGGGCTTGTTTCGACTCAGGTCTTTCAGTGCTCTGTCAAACTCTTCAAGCAGTATCTTATCTCCCATTTCATCTTCATCTACATCCTCTTCCATTTCCATAATATTGTCCTCAAGTACATCGCCCTTGTATAAACCCTCTATATACTCCTTCCACCTTTCTGCCTTCCCTTCTTTGCTTAGAACTGGGTTGCCATCTGAGCTTTTGATATTCATACAAGTGGTTCTCTTCTCTCCAAAGGTCTCTTTAATTTTCCTGTAGGCAGTATCTATCTTACCCCTAGTGAGACAAGCCTCTACATCCTTACATTTGTCCTCTAGCCATCCCTGCTTAACCATTTTGTACTTCCTGTCGATATCATTTTTGAGACGTTTGTATTCCTTTTTGCCTGCTTCATTTACTGCATTTTTATATTTTCTCCTTTCAGCAATTAAATTCAATATTTCTTCTGTTACCCAAGGATTTCTATTAGCCCTAGTCTTTTTACCTACTTGATCCTCTGCTGCCTTCACTACTTCATCCCTCAGAGCTACCCATTCTTCTTCTACTGTATTTCTTTCCCCCATTCCTGTCAATTGTTCCCTTATGCTCTCCCTGATACCTTTTAGTACCTCCAGCATTCTTCCAGGTATACAACCTTCTTTTATGATTCTTGAACCAAGTGTTAGCTATGATTAAGTTATGCTCTGTGCAAAATTCTACAAGGTGGCTTCCTCTTTCATTTCTTCCCCCCAATCCATATTCACCTACTATGTTTCCTTCTCTCCCTTTTCCTACTGACGAATTCCAGTCACCCATGACTATTAAATTTTTGTCTCCCTTCACTACCTGAATAATTTCTTTTATCTCGTCATACATTTCATCAATTTCTTCATCATCTGCAGAGCTAGTTGGCATATAAACTTGTACCACTGTAGTAGGCATGGGCATTGTGTCTATCTTGGCCACAATAATGCGTTCACTATGCTGTTTGTAGTAGCTTACCCGCACTCCTATTTTTTTATTCGTTATTAAACCTACTCCTGCATTACCCCTATTTGATTTTGTATTTATAACCCTGTAATCACCTGACCAAAAGTCTTTTTCCTCCTGCCACCGAACTTCACTAATTCCCACTATATCTAACTTTAACCTATCCATTTCCCTTTTTAAATTTTCTAACCTAGCTGCCCGATTAAGGGATCTGACATTCCATGCTCCGATCCGTAGAATGCCAGTTTTCTTTCTCCTGATAACGACGTCCTCTTGAGTAGTCCCCGCCCGGAGATCCGATTGGGGGGACTATTTTACATCCGGAATATTTTACCCAAGAGGACGCCATCATCATTTAATCATACAGTAAAGCTACATGTCCTCGGGAAAAATTACGGCTGTAGTTTTCCCTTGCTTTCAGCCGTTCGCAGTACCAGCACAGCAAGGCCGTTTTGGTTAATGTTACAGGCCAGATCAGTCAATCATCCAGACTGTTGCCCCTGCAACTACTGAAAAGGCTGCTGCCCCTCTTCAGGAACCACATGTTTGTCTGGCCTCTCAACAGATACCCCTCCGTTGTGGTTGCACCTACGGTACGGCCATCTGTATCGCTGGTTAATGTTACAGGCCAGATCAGTCAATCATCCAGACTGTTGCCCCTGCAACTACTGAAAAGGCTGCTGCCCCTCTTCAGGAACCACATGTTTGTCTGGCCTCTCAACAGATACCCCTCCGTTGTGGTTGCACCTACGGTACGGCCATCTGTATCGCTGAGGCACGCAAGCCTCCCCACCAACGGCAAGGTCCATGGTTCATGGGGGAAGTACCTAAGCTTATGCACTATTTAATCTAACTTAAACTAACTTACACTAAGGACAACACACACACCCATGCCTGAGGGAGGACTCAAACCTCTGATGGGGGAAGCCACGTGGGCCGTGACAAAATGCCTCAGACCATGTAGCTACCCCACGCAGCAAAAACTAGTCTGTAAAGACAGCAAATGACTGCAATCATAGTCTTCACAAAAAGTCCTCCAAATTTTTACACTTTTGTTATGCCATATTCAGTAGCATGCAACAAAAGCATTTCATTTCTTCTGTGGTAACATTTCTCCAGTTCCACACAGAATGTCATGGAAATGGTATCACTTTCCATATGTTTATTGTAGCATACCTGTTCATTTCATCTGCTATTTCTTTAAGTATACTGTCAGTCAAAGTTAAGTGAAAGAAACCAACTGGTGATGACAAAACATTACTAATTTCAGTAATAAAAATCACACTTTGAAATGTCAAAAGGAAAATCTGTAAATTTAGAGTCATCATCAATCCACATTTGCCTTGAATCTTCTACTGAATCACAAGAAACATGAACATTTTTCACAGTTCTCATCATTGTTTTCACTTGAATCATTTCCAAATGGCTCACTGACTTCATCAAAATCATTGTCACTCTTGTTTTCACTTAGAGATTCCTCTAAAAGCTCTACAATCTCTCCCTCAGAAAGAACTATACATGAATAACTAGCCATTTCATGCCTTGATGGCTAGTACAATCAGATTCGAGGATGGAGAATGTGAGAGCTATAAAAATCATGTCAAATGAGGCTCAACATGAGAGTGGAAAGTAAAACTGGCAATGTCTAGTGCCACTCACTGTTGAGGTGGAGAGAGATAAACACAAAAGAGGGTGCACAATGCTTCAACGAAAATTTTTGAATACGTGCCCAGTAACATAAACTGTTTAACAAACAGCAAAGTAAAATTTGAAAATAAACTGAAAAAGTTTCTGCATGACTCCACAGAAGAATTTCTACCATTGTAGTCTGTCAAGGTAACTGCTAAAATAAATCTGTAAATTTTAAAAAAATAAATAAATAATGGAAGCACATAGCTTTATTTACAAATTAATTTGTTGCCTGAATGTAAAATGACTCATTCCACATCGTTGTGAGTCACCATACAAATGATCCATGGAATAAGTTAAGTAAATAACAGGATGTCACTCATAAGAGTTATCCAATCCATTTTCTCTGGTGTTTTGGCAGATATTCGCAATTCTGTTTTTGCCAAAGAAATAACTGCTTGTCACGTCTCTAATGTGAAAAGCAGAATTTTATCTATCATTTAATAGAGCAGTTACAGAGATAGTAAAATATGATGAATAACCAGTACTCTAGCAGTGACAGCACCACCCTTGCTAGTGCTGGCTGCTACTGTATGCAGCAGTCCTGCTCAGTTGCTGCTGGAGTACTGGTTATTCTTCATGTTTTGCTGTCACTGTTAATACATATTGATAAAACAAATATCACACTAGACTACTATGAAACTGGTCTATCAAATGGTCATCTAAAATTTCGCTCTAAAAATCATTTTGTTTGTAATGGGAAACAAATTGATGCCTTCCATTAACATTGGATGTCACATGAAAAATGTGATGAGCAGTATTTGTTTGGGTTGATTGCACCTACACATTGCAAAAATGAAACTGCACATATCTGCTAAAACATCAGAGAAAATGCACCTCATGACTCTTAGGAGGGACAATGGGTATATAAATTCACCTTATCCTGTTTCTGTTCTAACTCATGTCCACCTACAAGTGGGTAACAGTATTAATATAAATCAAGGTCTAAGTCTGAAATGCTTTCCAAATAAATAAGTTCCAGATACTTTGACAGTTCACTACATTATGTTCAGCAGATAGCATCAGAACTAATGATAATATAATAAGAATGCTGTTTGATTATTATGCTTATTAGTGAGAAAAAGAAGTTCAAAAAGTTAGAAGCTCATAATTATTTTAATGAAAATTATCTTCTTCAATATCTTTTGGCTTGGCTGGGTACAATCCTTAACCATTTGGGAGTGAATGAGGAAGTACGCCATTCTAATATGGCAATTTATACAGTTTCTGAGAAAGTTATGTTTGCAAGTTTGCAAGAAGTAGGCTAATGTCAGCAGTATTATCATCAATATATGCCAGCCATTAATTTTCAACTTTATTGCCAAAAACATAACATGCTACCCTTAATACAGCTCCCTTCTGGCAGCCACACTACACAGATAACAAGTTTTCCTTAAACATGGAAAAACTCACAATAAGCAATAACCCAGGAAAATTTTAAGTAACTGAAATGAAAGTTCAGTACATTATCATGTTAATATCATTGCATGAACATGTTACATACAAACTAGTAGCACTACAATCTGCTTCAGTCATTCAAATATATGCTTGTAGCCACTGATTGCTCTCTGTGTGATGTCAGGCCTTGTATCCAAGATTCCATAAATGGAGCAGCAGTGCATCAACATCATATATATCTTTTCAGCCAGAATGAGTCAACAGAGATAACTGAATAAGTCTGAAATAAACCCTAAATCCTTGCCACATCACAGGTGAAATAACAAAGAAGTTCCAACCACTCAGCTCCAGTATTAGTGATGTTATTGTAAACCAGGATTGTCTGGGAAGTATTAACCACAAGCATTTCTTTTGCAGCTCTAAGAAATTAAGTATGAATAAGATCACTAAAGCATAAGATGTTCAACCACACTTGTCACGCCAAAAATAATTCAGTGAACAATTCAGTGCCTGGTGTAACCAGCTCAGTATCCCAAACTGAAATGTAAGGAGAATGTCTGGGATACTCTTGACAGATTTTGCTGAAGGCAATCTTTCTCCTTAACTCCTTAACATACCCTTCCTATCATAAGATCAGGGCTTCATACTCGCTATGGAAAACATAAGAAGCATCGTTAACAACTTTACTTAAAGTGTTGAATCTTTGTTTGCTGCAATCACACCCATGTTGACATTACATGAGGAATTTCAATATGATAAATATATGTTGTACAGTTTCAACGTGCTTCAAATACCAACTTGTTTTTCCTGTACCTTTCTTTTCATATTTTAGTTATATTGTGTTCTTCAGCCACCACATTTGTGTCAAAATTTCAGCGCAAACTACATATACACGTAATTTCAGCAACTTGTGCTGGGTGTCCCCATGGTTGACATTTCTCCTATGCTGATTCACATACTCAGACAAGTTAGTGGTGGTCACTCCTAAATAAAATGCTGTGCAGTAGTCACAAGTTAGTAGATAAACAAACAACATACATCATTTCACAAACTGCTCTGACTTTGTTATTGTAGAATTCACCAGTGGTGGAGCTGCAGTAGGTGGTAGTGGGTGGGCGCATGGGGCAGGAACAATTGCAAGGGTAGAAGCTTGGAGTGGTTTCGTTATTTTAGATGGTTTGACTAGAATGTTATGGAGGTTATGAGGGTGATATAATGAGATATTTGGTGAAGTAATGAGGGTATCAAGGAGAGAGGATCTCATTTCAGGGTTTAATTGAGAAAGTCAGGTTGAGACACTGAGAACTAGGTTGTACATACGGCAGATTTCTGAATTCTCACTATTCTTGTGAACTATCAAGTATGTAGCAAACAAGACAAATAGTGTGCTAGCGATGACAATGTTTCAACAGTACCTTATATTACATTTCTTATATTCGTTAAATGGCATTTGTGCTTCAAATTCGTAACCAGGATCTCATAGGCAGTTTTAGACCACTGATAATAGGTAACTAAAAACTTCAAAAAATATTATCAGACAGTAGCAGACTAGGTTTCTTCATCTAGAGAGAGGAATGGGACAGATATAACTAAAATAACAAATATTTAATTGTGTCAAAATGAAAATTCAACAGAGAAAACTGTTAAATTCTGGCTGACCATAACTTATATTCAGGCAGTGAAATTCAAGGTACTGCCAACAGCAATACATAAAAGTACAAAATACTGTTCCTAGCTTTTATAACTTGTATGTTCTTTTATTAGGGGAAAAATAGGGATTGATTGGGGAATGGTGTAAAGACAGGGCAGTTCACTCAGAGTCCCCACATTGATGAGGATCCATATGTTATGAGAACAAGAAGACAAAAGATCTGAAAAAGGAGCACTATTACCAATTTATCTTATTACAATTCATTCTTCTTAATCATATTCAGCATTTCAGGTCTCTAACTGTCCACTCATAATGATCTGAATCTGTAGCACAGCTCCATTCTTTTTAACTTCCTTGACATCTATGAAAATCTTCGACAGTGCATTCAAATTATTTGCATGTCACAAAAGTGTGGCTGTTCATTTAAATTTTTCATTAGATTTATACCATGCTTTTTTAAAATTATGATAACTTTGTAATGTATTATGACGAAATCATAATACACGAGAACAAATTACACCAAGAAGATAACACAATCAGCCATCACCCAACAGTAGAAATTCAAGTACTTCAAGTAGGTACACTAATTACCATGTCTAGTACTGAATTGACCTATTTCACTTGCACTTACCTCATTTTCCCCCTGGATAAGCAATGGAGCAGGCACATATAACGTTCTCTGGGGGCCAAGATTGAAGTAGCGGCCAAGAGGGAAGCCATTCAGGAAGACTGATCCTTTCCCCCAGGCACTCATATCAATGAAAGTGTCTTGTGGTGTAGAATCAACATTGAAGGTGGCACGAATAAGTACAGGTCCACGAACTGATTCTTCACTTATTGGTTGCCATCCAGTCAGTCTGACACAAAATGCATAATGAAATGAGTAGTTATAATTTATATCTTATTCTCAAGTATGAAAAGGACAAAATTTAACCGAGATACTATAACAGAAATTGTATCATATCAACGTCTTAAAGCAAAGACTCTGTGTGCAGTCTAACCTCTGTAACCATTTCTTCTTGAATTGAAGAGCAAATATTTGCCAGTCTGAAAGAGCTGTCCCATTAACCAGTACAGGTCCTGACACAATTCCTTTCCGCTGATCAAAATCCTTGTCATTGAGAAGACTTCCAAAATTGTTTCGTCCCCAGTTCTCAACCAGTATATCCAGTGTGTGTGGCACACTGCCATCTGCATTCAGTGTTGTGCTGGCATTACTGTAACCATTTCATAGTAAGAATACTATTTACATGTTATAACAAAGGCATAGGCATTGATTATAATATTTTTGCAGAAGACAGATGTAATAATAATGGAATAATTTATCACAGAAATGAAGATATGGTTTTATATATGGTTCTCGGGCGAGACGTCGGATGTCATAGTGAAAACTCCACAATATTTTGTCAGCGCAACTGGCCGACATCTCCAGGTGCGACGAACACACTGCTAAGGCAGGACCAGGGCCCCCTATTTATGCCAGTTTTAGGCAGGAAGTGCGCATGCGTGGATGCGCCAAATTCGATGGCCGATATAGACGATATCAACTGATAGCTGGAAGGACAGTAACGCCACCTACAGATGAAGAACCAAATACTTTGGAGCACGCGCGGAGGCTGCCGCTGCTGCTCTGTGCTGGCATCGGCCACCCCAGTGACCTCTATCGGAAGCCGCAAGCGCGGAGGCTGCCGCTGTTACTCTGTGCTGCCATCCGCCGCCCCAGCAACCTCTGTCGGAAGCCGCAACCAAAAATGCGCGTCCACGTAGGCGCCGTGATTATCCTCCCATTGTCAACAGAATATTTATGTTGCTGGCGAATCATCGTCCGTCTTATGACCAATAGTATTCCTCTCTGCTCGAAGTGACTTAAATATGGCCAGTGCTGGATCCCAAGCTGTACTAAGCTGAAAGCCCATGTCTCTGTTTACAAGATTCGTTGAGCAACGTATTTCCACTGCTTCCTTAATAACACTGTCCCAGTACGAACTCGTCAATGCGAGAATTTTTGTATGTTGATAATTCATAGAATGGCCTGTACTGAGACAATGCTTGGCCACTGCAGACTTTTCTGGTTGCTCCAGACGAGTGTAGCATCGGTGTTCAGTGCATCTCTCTTCTACAGTGCGACAAGTTTGTCCAATGTACGACATGCCGCAGCTACAAGGAATCTCGTAAACACCGGGTCTTCTTAGGCCAAGGCTGTCCTTAGATGAGCCCAAGAGAGCTCTGAGATTTGCTGGTGGATGAAAAACATATTTAACTTTATGCCTCTTCAATAATCTTCCTATTTTTGAAGAGACACCGCCGATGTATGGCAAGATGACCATTCCCCTATGTTCTTCGCCTTCTTCCACTTCCTCATGTTGGGTAACCCGCTTCGGTTGTAAGGCACGGTGAATCTCCCGTTCGGAGTATCCATTTTGTTGGAAAATGGTACGCAGATGGAGTAGCTCATTGGATAAGCTGGCTCATGCTCTGTGGACCAACGTCCTCAGTATGCCATTTCGTTGCCAAGGATGGTGACAGCTGGTGGCCTGTAAGTATACGTCCGTGTGCATTGGTTTATGGTACACTGCGTGACCTAATGTGCCATCTTCTTTTCTCCGTACCAACACGTCCAGGAATGGAAGTTCGCCATTTTTCTCCATCTCCATCATGAACTTGATGTTGGGATGAAGTGAGTGTTGTTATCTGGCCTCACGGCATTGCATTGCTGAATGTTTTTCTTGAGCATCTTAACTCGCTTCATCCCAACATCAAGTTCATGATGGAGATGGAGAAAAACGGCGAACTTCCATTCCTGGACGTGTTGGTACGGAGAAAAGAAGATGGCACATTAGGTCACGCAGTGTACCATAAACCAATGCACACGGACGTATACTTACAGGCCACCAGCTGTCACCATCCTTGGCAACGAAGTGGCGTACTGAGGACGTTGGTCCACAGAGCATGAGCCAGCTTATCCAATGAGCTACTCCATCTGCGTACCATTTTCCAACAAAATGGATACTCCGAACGGGAGATTCACCGTGCCTTACAACCGAAGCGGGTTACCCAACATGAGGAAGTGGAAGAAGGCGAAGAACATAGGGGAATGGTCATCTTGCCATACATCGGCGGTGTCTCTTCAAAAATAGGAAGATTATTGAAGAGGCATAAAGTTAAATATGTTTTTCATCCACCAGCAAATCTCAGAGCTCTCTTGGGCTCATCTAAGGACAGCCTTGGCCTAAGAAGACCCGGTGTTTACGAGATTCCTTGTAGCTGCGGCATGTCGTACATCGGACAAACTTGTCGCACTGTAGAAGAGAGATGCACTGAACACCGATGCTACACTCGTCTGGAGCAACCAGAAAAGTCTGCAGTGGCCAAGCATTGTCTCAGTACAGGCCATTCTATGAATTATCAACATACAAAAATTCTCGCATTGACGAGTTCGTACTGGGACAGTGTTATTAAGGAAGCAGTGGAAATACGTTGCTCAACGAATCTTGTAAACAGAGACATGGGCTTTCAGCTTAGTACAGCTTGGGATCCAGCACTGGCCATATTTAAGTCACTTCGAGCAGAGAGGAATACTATTGGTCATAAGACGGACGACGATTCGCCAGCAACATAAATATTCTGTTGACAATGGGAGGATAATCACGGCGCCTACGTGGACGCGCATTTTTGGTTGCGGCTTCCGACAGAGGTTGCTGGGACGGCGGATGGCAGCACAGAGTAACAGCGGCAGCCTCCGCGCTTGCGGCTTCCGATAGAGGTCACTGGGGTGGCCGATGCCAGCACAGAGCAGCAGCGGCAGCCTCCGCGCGTGCTCCAAAGTATTTGGTTCTTCATCTGTAGGTGGCGTTACTGTCCTTCCAGCTATCAGTTGATATCGTCTATATCGGCCATCGAATTTGGCGCATCCACGCATGCGCACTTCCTGCCTAAAACTGGCATAAATAGGGGGCCCTGGTCCTGCCTTAGCAGTGTGTTCATCGCACCTGGAGATGTCGGCCAGTTGCGCTGACAAAATATTGTGGAGTTTTCACTATGACATCCGACGTCTCGCCCGAGAACCATATATACAACATGTCCATCGGGAAAGCCTCAAGCTACACAAAAGATATGGTTGCTCAAATATTTTGAAAGGAAAAGAATGCAAAGAAATAGAATAAGTTCTTAATGCTCAGATGAGGTGAACCGTTTTACTACCTTTATAAAATGCAATGAAACAGAACTGAATAGAATTTATTGAATAATAATGGACTGATAGCATGAGATGTATTTTATTGGAACATTTATGAAAGTCTTCAGATAAAGAAAATATTTCATGTCAGGAACCAAGTCACACAGATGACCACATTTAAAACTTTTTTTAATGTTAGAGCAGAGAATATGATAACTCAAACATAAGCAACTCTACCCAAGATGATAAACATGAAATAAGGACATGTTCTACACCAAAGCAAATCAGTACAGCCATATAAGGTGAAGTAGGAAGAGTAATAAAAGGGCTAAAAAACTGAAACTCAGCAGGTATTGATGGTATCCCAGAAACAGTCTTAAACAAGAGGGCATTAAATTTAAATGAAGCACTGATACAGATATGTGACTGCTCACTCCAAGCATGCAATTTTCCAGATTTGCTGAGAACCTGCAAGGTGATTCCAGTTCACAACTCAAATAGGAGGGACAATGCACAAAACTACAGATCCACTAAAATTTTATCTTACCTTTATAAAACATTATTGAAAATAACTTATGATGAACTTACAAAATTCATCAGTAAAAATAAAATCTTATGTAATGAACGAAATGGATTGAAAAATATGCCTTAAATGTAGAGTAAACCTGATGACAGGAAACATGAATATTTCTTGACCTCTTAAAAGTATTTGACATGATGGGTCATAAAATTCTGCTCTCAAAACTTGAACATTATTGCAATTATCTATAACGTCCAACAGCTGGATCAGCTCATTCCTAAGTAAATGTAAACAAGCAGTAAACACCAAGCATACTAACAAAAAATCTTAACACAATTACATAGATATTATTGTGATATCATGTAATTAAATATGGTGTTATACATTAACAGTCCATATCTAAGTATGGATGATCATAAAACCATCCTGTTTGTTGATGACATCAAAATTCTGCTAAAAGGGGATGATAAAGAAGAACAGCATGGCTAATTCCAGGTGTGAGGAGGTGTCAAGAATGGTGAGCAGGGTGGAGGGGCAGTGCACTATAATAATGACTTTTCTTTCCTCTCAGCTAAGTTATTATTGGCCATAAGCAGTAGTTTAACTGCAGTTTTTAAACATTGATAATTTATAAGGAATAACATTCATAAATTAAAACGGTCTCATGTGTCAGTTATAAAGGTCAAACAAAATTAGATTTCAAGGCTAGGTTAAAAATGCAGAATTCCCTGAGATTTTATGAAATTTCTGAAATTCCCTCAGATTTCCCTAATTTTTTTCCAGATAAAATGTAAATTCCTGAAAACTCTAGGTTTTCCGGAAGAATCATCATGCTGAAGAAGCAGTTGGTAAACACTGTCACACAAAAATTTAGCAACTGGCCATGGAATGATTGCTTAATAACAAACAGTAAAAATATTGTCACACTAAAATTCCAATTTTACAAACAATGATCCATGCTCCCCACTTATTCCTATCGATGATTAACTAGTTGGTAATAGAACAGAAATTAAATTATTTGGGTTCTGATTACAAAGTAATTCAAACTGTAATAAGCATACAGAATATTTCCATACAAAATTAAGTGAAACCTGCCATGAACTTTGTAAACTGAAATCGTAATGTAGTGAGAAAACAGTAAAAAGCGTTTATTATGAGCAAGACTTGCCGGAGAGAATTTACCTTTAGAAGGCATGTCAGTGCTGCTAATGGGCACATATAAAGTACATAGAATGTTCTAGCTTTTGGATCTAACAACTCCATCATCAGGGAAAAGAGAGGGATAGATTGTGAAAGGTTAAAAATGAAGGGAAGGTCACTCTGACAACAGAATGAGAAAGACCCACCTGTTACATTCCTACATTCATTCTCATCTTAACACTTTGAAGACCAGCCACTTTGAAGACCAGTATAGGCATGCGTATTCAAATACAGAGATATGTAAACAGGCAGAATACAGCACTGCAGTTGGCAATGCCTATATAAGACAACAATTGTCTGGCACAGTTGTTATATCAGTTACAATGGCACATTATCAAGATTTAAGTGAATGGGACACAGCATCTCTTCATGAGTGTACCGTAAATATCAGGAATCCGGTAAAACATCAAATCTCCAAAATCTCTGACATTGCTGTGGACAGAAAAAGATCTTGCAAGAGTGGGACCAACAACGACTGAACAGAATTGTTCAACATGACAGAAGAGCAATCCTTCAGCAAATTTCTGCAGATTTCAATGCTGGGCCATCAACAAGTGTCAGCATGCGAACCATTCAATGAAACATCATTGATAGGGGCTTTTGGAGCCGAAGGCTCACTCGTGTACCCTTGATAACTGCATGACACAAAGCTTTAAGCCTTGCCTGGACACACCAACACCAACATCAGACAAGTCTCATTTCAAGTTGTATCAATCAGATGGATGTGTATCGGTATGGAGACAACCTCATGAATCCATGAACCCTGCATGTCAGTTGGGGATTGTTGAAGCTGTTGGGGGCTCTGTAATGGTGTGGGGCATGTGAAGTTGGAGTGACCTCTGATACATCTAGGTATGACTCTGACAGGTGACATGTACATAAGCAACCTGCAGCGATTCATGTCCATTGTGCATTCTGATGGACTTGGGCAATTCCAGCAGTACAATGCAACATCCCACACATCCAGAATTGCTACAAAGTGGCTCCAGGAACACTCTTCTGAGTTTAAACACTTCTGCTGGCCACCAAACTCCCCAGACATGAACATTACTGAGCATATCTGTGATGCCTTGCAACATGCTGTTCAGAAGAGAACTCCACCCCCTTCCACTTTTACAGATTTATGGACAGCCTTGCAGGATTCATGGTGTCTGTTCCCTCCAGCACTACTTAAGACCTAGGTCAAGTCGTGCCACGTCGTGTTGCAGCACTTCAGCATGCTCATGGGGGCCCTACCTGATATTAGGCAGGTGTACCATTTTCTTTGGGTCATCAGTGTATGAAATTGCTGTATTGTCAAGAGTAATATATACTACAAAAGAACCAAGCTTCAAGATTTATGTTTCATACTTACTTTTAGTTTTTTGATAAATACAAATTTTAAAATAATACTGACAGAAGATATGATTATCCCCCCAAGAAGTGGTGCAAGGTGAGTTATTGAGCATTTCTTCCAATTGAGTTTCCAAAAGTTCTTGCTCACTCAGCAAATGTGATGTAATTGTGGCAGAATTACAGAAAATTGTGAAATCTAATGAGTACACACACACACACACAATTACGTCAATGTGATCATACTGGCTCAGCCATTTGGAATAACTGCCATTATGTTCGCTAACATTTCTTTCAAAATAATTCTAGAAACTGACTACAGAAGGCAGCACCAGTCTAGGAACAGCTAGTGAGATGTTCATACATTGTTGTCATATGAAATGGGTCCAGTTTTCAAGTGATGAGGGGCTCACATGTCAAGAAAATCACGGCATGACTCAGGCACAGTCTTTTTAACACAAAGTTATTGCCCAAGCTGATATCAGGCTTGGTCTCTTAAGTGTTAAATGAGGTGTCATACTTTAAAGAAACTGAAATACAGCTATTGGAACTTTCGGATCACAAAAAATGACCATCAGAATCACAAATGCGTGAAAACCCTTGAGCCTCATGTAAAATCCTCTTTCAGCTTTCAGGTGTTCCTTCTTTACCCTTTAGATGCATTACAGAAACTGTCATGGTCTTTCAAACAAATGGTACAGATAAGGATACCAGTCTGGGGGGAAGAGGTATCTTGGGATATACATGAACATAACACACCACACAGCAGGTAATTACATTTAACCCAAATTGACACTTCCTGGTGTCAGAAATGCACTTTATATATGGGGACTTACACTTGATAAGTAAGTTCCTGAACACATATGAGGGGTAGCCATAAAATGCTAATTATTGTCTTGAAACAGTAAACTTACATAACTAATTAGTTATTTGTTTGTAGGTACAGGTCTGCAATCCCTGCATCACATTACCATAGTATACTGCTACAGAAACCAAAACAAAAGTGGCACAGCACACTGTTAAAGCGAAGATGGGCAGCACCATTTCGTTTTAGCCTTCTAACGACATACTGTGGTACTGTAGTGCAAGGGTTTCAATGCATACCAGTACTGCAGACATGTACCTGCAAACAAGCAACTAATTAATTATGTAGGTTTATTACTTTGATGTGTTAATTAAAATTTTATGACCACACCTTAAAAAAAAAAAAAATAAAAAAATAAAAAAAAAAATACTGAAGCAACAACCTCTACAACATATCCGTCATCTAATTTACAGCATCAGTGCTTCTATTCTACTGATGAATATTTAAATTATACAATGACAACTTAAATAGATATGCCCATCACCATCACTGTCTCCTATAGTCACAAAATTCCTAAACATAGATTTTATGTGGATGTAATACTGTAATTCAAATTTGTATACATAGAAATGGTATTATTTGAATAATGTGTATATATCTGTTGCATCTCGCCTTCATCTGTTCACCCACATGTATGCATTACCTAATACATAAACTGGCTTGTCCACTGTCTGTTAGACAAGCTGCTACTTTCGTAGTTTAGACTAGCAATAAAAAATATTATCAAACTGTCCAATACCTCTGTTCCCAGAAACCAAATCCCTCTAACTGTATAACTGAGGTAAGAGGGTCAGTTTTGCTTTCTCCATCTATAAGCACTATAGCAAGATCTCGGACACGTCCAATAATTTGTAAGACCGAGCTTTCTCCAATTGTTACGCCAGTCTTTCGATAAAGCACAAACCCATAACTTTGGCCATTGCCATTGTTGATATCAAGATATTCCATTGGCAGAATCTCCGTTGAATTAACCCAGTCTCCTGCATCCTAAAACATATTACACATCACAATGTAATTGTTCTTATCTGCAGAAGAATTATGAAAAAAATCAGTATAGTGTTTTTAAATCACAAATTGAGATAACCAATTGTTGTCGGTGACAAAATACTCTTGATAAACAGACATTGTAAAGATTTCACTTATTTACATGCTGTGCTAATTTTGTATGTATTGTGTTCACTTTAATGAGTATATCACAAACGCTTAACACACTTACTTACACAAGGTGATCATAATGAAAGCTCCATTTTCAATACGCTGTAACTGTATTACAGTAGAATATATTTTACAGTAGAATATCTTTGTCTTCCCTCTGACACCCATGCCTCCATCTTTGCTACCCCCCCTGTTTACCTTACTCCTGTTGCTTTATAACCTGGGTTGTGAGTATCTGAATCCACTTTCCCTTCTTCCCCTTTCTCCCCCTCTCTCCTCCCTGATGAAGGAGAGTTACGAAAGCTAGGGTACGTAAATTTTCTGTTCTGTTTTGTGTATCTATTGGCTGTACTGAATTGAGGTAAGTACTGGCCAGCTCCTCTATCTCTTTGTTAGTATTTGTTTCACATCTTTACATGAGATTTTCCATTAATCATTTGGAACATACTGTTTATCTATTTCAATTTGTAGCAGAAAAGGTGGACAGCATTCTGCACATGTCTTGCACCAGTCTCACAACAATTAAAAACTGATGTTGGTTTTGGCCTCAGGATGATTAAAAACTGATTTCACTGTCACTTTTTATGCAGTTTTTGGCTTCAGGACAATTACAAACTGATTTTTCCCATTCAATGCCATGGTGGATGGACTTACCTAATTAACAGTGCCACAACAGTAGAATGTGAAACATGTGCAGTCATACACATGGCACAGTATGGTTGGTTTAATTTTAACTCAACCCGTAGCCATTGTATTGGGATTCATCTGTCATTTGTAGCCAAACCCATTTTCATTAAGACGCTTACAGCATACTCTAATGGGAAAATTTTCATTAATTTTTCTTTGTTTCCATAACATTCTGCCCTTCTTCGATACACAGAAGAGTGAAAGAAACTAGTACACCTGCCTAATACTGTGTGGGGCCCCCGCGCCAGCATGCAGAAATGCCGCAACACGATGTGGCGTGGACTTGACTAATGTCTGAAGTAGTGCTGGAGAGAAATGACACCATGAATCCTGCAGGGCTGTCCATAAATCTGTAAGAGTACAATGGGGTGGAGTTATCTTCTGAACAGCATGTTGCAAGGCATCCCAGATGTGCTCAGTAATGTTCATGTCAGGGGAGTTTAGTGGCCAGTGGTAGTGTTTAAACTCAGAAGAGTGTTCCTGGAGCCACTCTGTAGCAATTCTGGATGTGTGGGGTACTGCATTGCGCTGCTGGGATTGCCCAAGTCTATGGGAATGCACAATAGACATGAATGGGTCATTGTTGGTCCCGTTCCTGCAGGATCTTTTTCTGGCCACAGCGATGTCAGAGATTTGATGTTTTACTGGATTCTTGATATTCACAGTACACTTGTGAAATGGTCATATGGGAAAATCCCCACTTCATTGCTACCTCAGAGATGCTGTGTACCATCGCTCATGCATCGACTATAACACCATATTCAAACTCACTTAAATTTTGATAACCTGCCATTGTAGCCCCAATAACTGAGTAACAACTGTGCCACACACATGTTGTCTTATATAAGCATTGCCGACCACAGTGCCATATTCTGTCTGTTTATATGGCTGTGTATTTGAATGCACATGCCTACACCAGTTTCTTTGGCAATTCAGTGTAATCTTCCATACAAATCTGACGTCATTCTGAGCAGTGTTTCTAACTTAGTATTTTGAAACTGTAACTTTATTTATAATCACCCTGTATATCTCTTATAATAATTACTATTTCAGGAGAAAAATAATAGTTGCATTTGAGAATATATTTTAGCTTCTTGCAGGCTGAACTAATACAACATCCATTAGAACTTAGAGCTGCAAGCTACAAACTTTTATTAAGAGAAGAGACTGTAGAAAAAATGAAGCCTGATACCTGTATTTACACCATAAGCATGAAAATCGCTGTTAGTCATGGTCCTAACATTTGTCCTATCTTGATGCATTTGATCAATTTCAACCTTTTCTCTTCATGTCAATTGTGTGTGTGTGGGCGGGTGGGTGGGTGGGTGTGTGGGCGGGTGAGAGAGAGAGAGAGAGAGAGAGAGAGAGAGAGAGAGAGAGAGAGTAGTTGCATCATAAAGAACTCTACCCCCAGTGAAAGTAAAAGAACTGTCAAAACCCATATTTATTTGTCACTTTCAGCAGCATAGCACCATAGACCAAATCAATACATAATTGTCCAGTTTATATGTGATGCATCAGGTAGATCACAATTAAATGAAACTAAATGTCAGGGATAGAGTAATTACTTGGAAGAAAAGAAGTTTCTAGAAATCCTATAGCACAATAAAAATGATGTAATACAAAGTTTTTCTTCAGTTTGGCTTCTGCTTCTATAGTTTGTTTGATTAATTTGAGATGTGAAAAAAATTGGTTGTAAAATTTGATCCCATTGGATTTCACACCTTTTTCATGTGACTTTTTATTCTGTGGTAAGGTCTGTAGGTGACTTTTACTTCTTATGTTATCAAAGGAGTAATTATGATTCTTTGTAGGGATATATATACTGCATGCCAAACAAGTCGAGTTGATTATGTATAAGCCTAACTGAATGTAGGATTTTGGTCTGGGGTGAGGGGTGGTGTGGGGGAGGGGGGGGGGGGACACCTGAAATCACAGACATTGTGAATCCAAATTTTCTTGAGTAAATCAATTTTAATCAATTATAACACCAAGTACACAACCTCCAACCAACATTTCATAATTAGGACATTTAAAAACAACTGAGCATAGATAGTCTTTAAATAATTCCACGACTGTTATGGCAGAATCGGGTGGCCAATAAAAATGTTTGATGATTGCCAATTGTCTTCTGTTCACCTAGGTCAGTTACTCGCATCCAGGTGACTTCACAGTCAGACTCTGTTTTGACCTCAACAGACACAATATTTTTGTCTACTGCAAGGAACACTCCCTCTCCTACGGCATCTAACTGTATGTTCCTTGCCTCATTAAATATTTCACAGTTTTCTACTTCAGGTTTTATTCAGCTCTGAGATCTGAGAATAATTTCAGGAAGGTAGTAAATTCACAAACCTTGTTATGAATGCCTTGGCAATTTACCATAAAAGTGTTGATAGCAAAAGTGTCTTTATTTCATATGTCACCATCTATCTTCTAGCATCTTTAGGATTTCAGTGATGCTTCATAATGAATTAAGCAAACCTGTGACCATTTTGTTGCCTTTCTTTGTATATGTTTGATATCCCCTGTTTGTCCTATCTGATATAGAGTCTACACACTTAAGCATTATTCTAGGAGAGATACAAAAGGATTTTGCAAGTAGATTTTTCCCAGTACCCTATCAATGACCCACAGTCTGCCACCTGCTTTATATATGACTGAGCTTTCAAGACTGGTCCATTTTACCTCAGCACTAATTGTTTCTCCCAGTTATTTGTATTTGTTGGCTGATGCCAATTGTGACTCACTAAAATTGCAGTCATACAATATTTATGTTTTTGTGCTTTGTGAAGTGCAAAATGTGTCTGTAATTTTCAGGGAGACAGAAAGGGTTCAAGGGGACCGTTCTCTCTGATGAAGTACATAAATTTAGTATGTTGCTAGCTGTGCTGCAAAACAAGGTCTTCTTTCTTGTGATATGGTTTTTGTAGGGTCACTCAAGCGCAGTGAAGGAAGAAATGAAACGATCCTTGGTTATGTTTGAGTTAGAGTATTGTAGTTGTCTCTGGGATCCATTCCAATCAAATCTGACTTTGCAGTTTGATTTTATGCAAAGAAGAGTAGCAAGAATTGGCCTGAGAAATTTCAGTTGCTATAGACGTGTCACTGCCATGATACAGGGTCTTCAATAAGGCTCAGAAGCAAAAGGAAAATTCACAGAATACAATACATGTATTAAGTTGTTGCAGAGAGCATGAATGGGGTGTTGTAATAAATAAATGAAATGTGATGAAACGGAATCACAGCCAGAAGCTAAACCAGTCTCAAATGCAAAATGTGATTATGAACTGATCTATGCTATAAATTTAGTTATGTATCTTCCCACAAAAGAATTTAAGCTTCATTTCAAATAAGGTTATAACAATAATAATAATAATAAACACTTTCTATCTGACTCTTGTCTATTGTGGGTACTTGCCTTTCTGCATATCACTATTTATTTTCCATCAGTTTTATACATCATTTAATTACAGTCCTTTTTAGAAGAGTGTAGCAATCCAAAGGATTGGAAAAGGGCACAGGTCATCCCCGTTTTCAAGAAGGGACGTCGAACAGATGTGCAGAACTATAGACCTATATCTCTAACGTCGATCAGTTGTAGAATTTTGGAACACGTATTATGTTCGAGTATAATGACGTTTCTGGAGACTGGAAATCTACTCTGTAGGAATCAGCATGGGTTTCGAAAAAGATGGTCGTGTGAAACCCAGCTCGCGCTATTCGTCCACGAGACTCAGAGGGCCATAGACACGGGTTCCCAGGTAGATGCCGTGTTTCTTGACTTCCGCAAGGCATTCGATACAGCTCCCCACAGTCGTTTAATGAACAAAGTAAGAGCATATGGACTATCAGACCAATTGTGTGATTGGATTGAGGAGTTCCTAGATAACAGAACGCAGCATGTCATTCTCAATGGAGGCAAGTCTTCCGAAATAAGAGTGATTTCAGGTGTGCCACGGGGGAGTGTCGTAGGACCGTTGCTATTCATAGTATACATAAATGACCTTGTGGACGACATCGGAAGTTCACTGAGGCTTTTTGAGGATGATGCTGTGGTGTATCAAGAGGTTGTAACAATTGAAAATTGTACTGAAATGCAGGAGGATCTGCAGCGAATTGACGAATGGTGCAGGGAATGGCAATTGAATCTCAATGTAGACAAGTGTAATGTGCTGCGAATAAATATAAAGAAAGATCCCATATCATTTAGTTACGATATAGCAGGTCAGCAACTGGAAGCAGTTAATTCCCTAAATTATCTGGGAGTACGCATTAGGAGTGATTTAAAATGGAATGATCATATAAAGTTGATCGTCGGTAAAGCAGATGCCAGACTGAGATTCACTGGAAGAATCCTAAGGAAATGCAATCCGAAAACAAAGGAAGTAGGTTACAGTACGCTTGTTCGCCCACTGCTTGAATACTGTTCAGCAGTGTGGGATCCATACCAGATAGGGTTGATAGAACAGATAGAGAAGATCAAACAGAGAGCAGTGCACTTCATTACAGGATCTTTTAGTAATCGCAAAAGTGTTACGGAGATGATAGATAAACTCCAGTGGAAGACTCTGCAGGAGAGACGCTCAGTAGTTCAGTACGGGCTTTTGTTGAAGTTACGAGAACATACCTTCACCAAGGAGTCAAGCAGTATATTGCTCCCTCCTATGTATATCTCGCGAAGAGACCATGAGGATAAAATCAGAGAGATTAGAGCCCACACAGAGGCATACCAACAATCCTTCTTTCCATGAACAATACGAGACTGGAATAGAAGGGAGAACCGATAGAGGTACTCAAGGTACCCTCCGCAGAGTATGGATGTAGATGTAGATGTTCTGTGAAGGAATCTATCAGACATGGAACACCAGGTACGAAAGGGAAACTAAATGCATCAGTTGCTTCATAGGAAAGAGTAATAGCTTTTAATACTCAGAGAGCAACATTGGTAGAGTGAAGCTTTGAAGCAGTAAGGCTATAAAGCATGTTCATATGGCAAAGTTAGTTGGATTTTTGCCTATCATAGACAATATTCTGGGTTTAATCCAAGGTCTGGCACACAGTATTAATCTGTTTGGAAATCTCAACAATGAAAACCATTTTTTAAATATGCCAATTTACTGTTTAATGTTTCATTCAAAAAGCAAAAATTTCTGGCAAAAACTGCTAGCACATAAAAGTGTGTAAGTCTGTCTTTAGTATGAATACTTTTGGCCAAATATCAAGGTGAATTTTGCAACGTGACCCCCCCCCACCACTTCGCCCCCCCCCCCCCCCCACCCCAATAAAAAAAGTTGTTCTGAATTCATGAAAAGGTTCAAGAGAGAGAGGGGAAACTTCTGTTAGTTTTGCAGAGAATGACAAAATATTTTTTCCATTACATGTTCTTGCTTTCTTCAAACTGGTACTGAAATTTAAAATGTCTGTTTTGTTAAGCGGGGTGAGAGTTCGGCTACATTTCGAAAATGCAACTCTCACTTGAGACTGCCTTCAAGCCCATAACCATACATAAATGTATAACAGCATACCACTTGTGCAACAATTTCATCTAAAGTCAGCTGTCCAAGAAGAGGAACATCAGCGTAGGCCACTTTATCACTCTCTTTTGGAGCATCTGCCTTGAGGAATTGTCTGGGAGCGTATTGCTCCAAAAGCTCTTTTACTGCTGTGTACTTTTCTGTGTAATCTCCTGCCTCTGAAAGTGGTGCATCATAATCTGAAACCAAACAATAAAGCTATCAAAGTTCCACTGTCACAAATCATGCAGGAGAAATGTATCTAGTGATTCCACTCAAATCTTAATATGTCATTAATTAAATTAAATTTAAAATGTTTTATTACAGTAAAAATGAAAAAAAAAATTACCAACCTCATTCAGATGAATGTACAGTAAACAAAACAAGCTAGATTCAATAGCAGTGCCAACACAGTGCAGTCAGGTGAGACAAGGTAGCTGTACAGTTCTGTGCTTGTGTGTATGTATGTATATTCTACAGCTCTGAAAAAGGATTCATCCAAAGGCTAGCAAAAATCCAGACTTGTTTATGTACCTTTCAGTGATTCAGCTGCATCAGTACCTCTGTCTGTATGAAACCTACCAACCACCAACAATATCTCCGCTTCAACATCTGCCACTCGTTCCATACTGAGAAGTCCTTTCCATATAGCCTAGCCACCCATGGCCGTCATATCTGTAGTGATAAGCAGTCCCTCTTCAAATATACCAAGGGTCTCAGTGAGGCCTTCACAGACCAAAATTACCATTCCAGCTATATACAAAAGCAATTCTCCTGGGCCTTGTTTCTTGCATCACCTATCACCTCCCACATTCCCTCTGTCTGGTCACAAAGGAGCGCTCCCTTCATGACCCAATACCACCCAACACTGAAGCACATTCCCCATCAGGGTTTTGACTACTTCCCTCTGTGCCCTGAAACAAGGTATATCCTACCAACTATCCTTCTCAGCCCAACCACAATGATATTCTGCCACCTATTGGACCTGCGCAATATCCTTGTCCACCTGCACTTCACCCCTGCTCTCAACCCCTTGCATCATGACTCCTATCCCTGCAGTAGACCAAGATCCCCGACCTGTCCCATACATCCTCCCATCATCACCTACTCCAGGCCAGTCACAGGTATCACCTGTTCCATAAAAGGCTGGGCTACCTGTGAAAGCAGTCATCTGATCTACAAACTAGGCTGCAATCACTGTGCTGCTATCTATGTGAGCATGACCAAGCTGTCTGTCTGCATGAATGGACACCAAAAAACTGCAGGCAAGAGACAGCTGGACCACCCAGTTGCTGGACATGCTGCTCAACACACTGTGTTTCACTACAATGACAGCTTCACAGCCTACCCTATCTGCATCCTTCCTACCAACACCAGTTTTTCTGAACTGCACAGGTGGGAACTCTTGCTGCAATATATCTTAATTTCTGTAACCTCCCTCACCTCACCCTTCACTAGTCCCTGTCCTTCATACACCTGTCCTCATCCCTGCTCTGACCCCATCACTAAACAGCCTTCTACTCTACCAATGAACACACTATTCTTTTTCCCCTTCTCTACTTCTCACCTTTTCTGCTCCCTCTCCCCCTCCTCAAGCCTCCCAATTGCACCCAACAGCCCTACACTGCCCCACCACATCCGTGAATGCTGCCACATGTAGCACCACACTCTCCCCCAGCCCTATCCTGCTATCCCTCCCTCTCCTCATCCCAGCATTCTCCTTACCCCACCACCTGTGGATTGCTTCTCCCATTAGGTGCAGTTGCTTACAGTCTGGTCTCAGGGGCCAGAGACAGATGTCTGTATGAGTTGTGCATGCATTAATGTGTGTGTGTTTTGTACTTGAGAAGAAGGTCTTTTTGCTGAAAGCTTAAATGTATAGCAGTCTTTTTGTTGTGCCTATTGTGCATCAGTATCTCCTCATATAACTGTCATTATTCCATCCTGGATTTTTCACTGTTTGATCTGACATCAAGGACACAAAAATACAGAGGTGTTGTCCATGACACGCACATGAAGCCCTATCATAGTCCTGGGCCACAGACCTACAACAGGGGCTTCTGGTACAGGGAACTTGAAGACACACCCAACAATTGCAATACCTTGACAGAAGTAACCCCATTTGCACATTGTAATGACCATGACAATATGATATGATGCAACCAGAATACAAGGATCCATCAATACCTTCACATGGAGGCCACTAGATAGATCCAGATCCAGGAAGCTACAGGAAGAGCAATTCAACATGCTAAATGTTGTCCAACATTATGTAGTAGTTATGGTCAGTCGCTGATGAGATGCAGGTCATTGCTTTTATTCCTCCATCCTGCAGTAAAATAAATGTCGTGTGACTAGGGCCTCCCGTCGGGTAGACCGTTCGCTGGATGCAAGTCTTTCGATTTGACACTATTTATCTTTAAGGGTTTCTAAAGGATTTCTAATTTCTGGAAAGTCTGGGGGCTTATTTTGGACTAATAAAATTTACCAGAAAATTTCATGCATCAATAAATAGAGCACTCTCTGCTGAGGCAGATAGTTCAGTTCTTCCATATTTTGTATAATAGCATGAGGTCTGAATTATGAGAATAGTTACTTGCACGTTATTTCCTACAATTTACTAGTGCTATCATTTAGTCTGAAGCCATGTATTGTGAACTAATGGTTTACCATAGCTAGTAACATCTGGAGTATAAGTTGGGAATGTATCTGCAATGTTTGCTCCATTCATGAATCCAAAGCTTGTGCCTCCATGAAACATGTAGAGGTTAAAAGATGCCGGAAATGTTATTATCCTCTCCAAGACATCACGGAAACCTTTTTTAGAAGAAAAAAAGAAGAACACAATTATTGAATCTTACCAATTACAAAAAATTACGATTTTGGTAATAAGAATTCATAAGGTACTTACAAATAAATTTTTATGTCACACAGAAGTAGCAATGATTTGAAATATTTAAAAATGATTAAATACACATAAAAATTCTAATCATCAGCATTATGAGGCTAGTGATCACTTCACATAATTATCTGATCATCAGTTTTCATATTGCACAATGCAGCATTCTGGTCAAGCTAAGTCTGTCACAATCTACTAGACACTAATTGTGCACTTTCACTAGAAATTTATCAAAACATAAGCTATTACTTTCTGATTTCTAAACCAACAAATGTTTCCAAGTATGTTATTGGTTTAAATATAAAAGCATACTTTCAACCGATGTAGTTGAGTGACTGCTCTCCATCCAGTGATCAAACCATCCTGACCAATATTCCATGACCATTGCTGGTTTATCTGGTTGTAATTCCTTTAGCCTGTTGAGCTGATCCTCTGGATTGACTTGGAAGTTTGCAGTCTGTAAAGCTACAAATACAAAGACTTCATGAGCTGCAAATTTTTAAATTATTCATTGGTGGAGCTATTAGTCCCCTTCTATTGAAGAGTGTTAGATGTTAAGTCTGCCAATAATATCAATAAACAAGAGTATCTTGTCCATGTAAACACAAATTACACTAGCTTCTTTAAAATTAAGAAACCTGCAGTTAAAGTTTACAATTTTTCTTACATCAAAAAGAAGTTAGCTGTCCACACAGTGGTTGCATGGGTAGTAATATCTTTACATCTTATCATGAGTGGTTAAATGGACCCTGCCACAAGCCAGTAACTATGTAGAGCACAACTGGAGCCTGTCCATTTTCATTTATATGCTGTCTGAGCAAGGGAGCCAAAGTGCAAAGTTCTTATATTTTTAATTAGATGCTGGAAGAAAGAAATCCTATACAGTTGTGAAAATATCATAATATGTATGTGTAATAATAAAATAAAGATCTGCACCCAACTTCCACCTACAACAGTGGGACACAATAGTGGAACACACTATCTTCTATGTGTCATTTGTGTGTGTGTGGGGGGGGGGGGGGGGGGGGGAGGGGGAGGGGCATGCATTTTCCATTGCTGGAATAATAAATAATAGTTAATGAGTGGTGTCATGATCACCTTGGTGGTAACAGCGATTCAGTGTTTGATAATATGTGGAAACCAAACAGTCTTTGATCGCAAGTTTATTTATTGACTTCAATAACTGGTTTTGATCATTATGATAATCATGAGATTGATCCAAAAAAGGCATGTGGATATTCATGAGTAAGAGCATTATGATAAATTACAACCATGTAAGTAGTAGCATTGATTCACATGAATCATGTGACAAATAATGTACTTGTGTCCTTTTACTTAGTAAAAGAAGCAAATAAAATTCTTATCCATAAGTCTTATCATCACAAAATATACACACATAAAAAAGTTTTGCATCACCTTCGTTCCCAGAACTCCTGAAGATACACATTGACTGTGGATATTGTATCACAGACATAGTCCCTTTGACTGTACAGAGATGTCACTAAGCCCACCCAGAGATGTAAACAACCATGCATGACCAGCACCTATTAGACGGAGAGGGTCCGACAGCCAATCAGTTCCAGTCATTCCACCAGTAAGGAGGTACACAGCTCGTGTTGTCTGTAATTCAACTATGCCTAGACAGTCAATACTGCAGTTCGATTTCATTGTTACTTTGTGCCAAGATGGGCTCTCAACAAGGGAAGTGTCCATGTGTCTCGAAGTGTCTCGAAGTGAACCAAAGCGATGTTGTTTGGACATGAAGGAGATAGAGAAAGACAAGAACTGTCGATGACATGCCTCGGTCAGGTTGACCAAGGGCTACTACTGCTGTGGATGACTGCTACCTACAGATTACGGCTCAGAGGAACCCTGACAGCATCATCACCATGTTGAATAATGCTTTTCATGCAGCCACAGAAAGTCACGTTATGACTCAAGCTGGCACAATACTCTGCATGACGCACAACTTCACTCCCGATGTCCATGGCGAGGTCCAGCTTTGCAACCATGACACCAAGCAGTGCGGTACAGATGGGGCCAACATGCCAAATGGACTGCTCAGGATCGGCATCACATTCTCTTAACCAATGACTGTCACATATGTCTTCAACCAGATAATCGTCGGACACGTGTTTGGAGGCAACTCGGTCAGGCTAAACGCCTTAGACACACTGTCCAGTGAATGCAGCAAGGTGGAGGCTCCCCGCTGTTTTGGGGTAGCATTATGTGGGGCTGACATAAGCCACTGGTGGTCATGGAAGGCCCCATAATAGCTGTACGATACGTGAATGCCATCCTCCGACACAGTGCAACCATGTTGGCAGCACATTCTCGAGGCATTTGTCTTCATGGATGACAATTTGCGCTCCCATCATGCACATCTTGTGAATGACTTCCTTCAGGATAATGACATTGCTCAACTAGAGTGACCAGCATGTTCTCCAGACATGAACCCTATTGAACATGCCTGGGATGGATTGAAAAGGGCTGTTTATGGATGACATGACCCACCAATCACTCTGAGGGATCCACGCCGAATCGCCATTGAGGAGTGTGACATTCTGGACCAACACTGCCTTGATGAACTTGTGGATAGTATGCCAAAATGAATACAGGCATGCATCAATGCAAGAGGCTCTGCTACTGGGTATTAGAGGTACTGGTGTGTACAGCAATCTGGACCACCATCTCTCAAGGTCTTGCTGTGTGATGGTAGAACATGCAATGTGTGGTTTTCATAAGCAATAAAAATGGTGGTAATGATGTTTATGTTTACCTCTGTTCCAATTTTCTGTATACAAATTCTAGAACTCTCGGAACTGAGGTGATGGAAAACTTTTTTTATGTGAGTTAAAACATTATTAAACTGTGATGAACACTCATGGGCCATGATGCAGAGCC
Organism: Schistocerca serialis cubense; assembly: GCF_023864345.2. NCBI lineage: Eukaryota > Metazoa > Arthropoda > Insecta > Orthoptera > Acrididae > Schistocerca > Schistocerca serialis. The sequence continues at coordinate 341,055,929 of NC_064645.1, forward strand.
ACCATTAGCTCAGTGTTTACAGTTGCAGTACAAACAGCTGATGGGCCTTGGCTGGAAAAACCCTCAATGTTTAACTAGAAATCCAAAAGACTATAGCCACTAAAACCAATAAATGCAATATCACTGTTATAACATTCGACCATGACTACACTGGCAAATATGAAACATTTTTTCACAGTGAATGGTGCTACTGTGGTATGTAAGGATCTTTAAAAAACCAAACATACTTTAGTAAAAATATAGGTAACTCTAGATTTTTACTTACAAAGAAACAAAGAGAAGCTTCTAAAATTACGAACCTCAGTATCTGCAAACTTACATCTCAAGTAAAAATGTGTAACAACTGTAATCCAAATTGCCCTGTTGTTAACAACAGGTGATACCCTAATTAAAAATTTTATAAAATACTAAATGTAAAATTGAAATCAGCAAAATTTCAGAGTTAAAGACCATTTGAGAATTAGCTAATGCCATTAAAGAGATAACCATTCCTGATTATGCAATTTTAGTATTGCTCAATATTGTATTGTATTATATGTTTACCGGGGGCCTAGAAACAACAGAGAGGCCCTGCCCCCGCCACAGCTGCTGTGCTCCACAGCCCCATGATGACTACCGTAGTCCACTTTTCCCCTCCACCGCCCCAGACTGAACCACTCTATCAGGGTTGTTGTGTGGTTCGGTCCCCAGTGGAATCCCCCCCAGGGAATGTCTCACACCAGACAAGTGTAACACCTATGTTTGTGTGGTAGAGTAATGGTGGTGTACGCATACGTGGAGAACTTGTTTGCGCAGCAAGCGTCAACATAGTGTAGCTGAGGCGGATTAAGGGGAACCAGCCCACATTCACTGAGGCAGATGGAAAACTGCCTAAAAACCATTTACAGACTGTCCAGCTCACTGGACCCCAACACAAGTCCACCGGGCGGATTCGTGCCGGGGACCAGGCACTCCTTCCTGGTCCAGAAAGCCGTACGTTAGACCGCACGGCTAACCGGGTGTGCATCACTCAATATCACTAACATTTGTACCAATGTACCAATTAATGAAACTATCAAAATTATAAAATGTTATCTGACATCCCACAAGAAAATTAGTACTTCAGAAACCATTGAGTCCACTGAAATGTCTGAACTCATACTGTTTTATAACTACTGCACTTCACTTGTAATAATAAAATAAATTGCCTAAAAAAGGCCTTGCAATGTGAAACAGCTTAGCTGGCACACTGGCTGATATTTTAATTACTGGGTTGAAAATAATTTTTTAATAAATTTGCAAACAGTAAAAATTAAATAATTTCTTATAAATGTTGTGTAGACAATATCTTGGTGTTAGTGCAAACAGTATCAACGCCTTTGCACAATGGCTGTTTTCTATACCATAGACATATGTTCAGCATTTATAAAAGTTCTGCACTTAGTGGTGATATTTTTCGTGCCAAGTCCTGTCACCCTACAGGGTATAAAAGAGCATTTTTTATTTCCATCATATACCAATATATTCACTTACCATTAGACAGCCAAAAAATATTTAAAGAATTAGACTTATTAGACCACTTAGCCATGCCAAAAAGTTACACAGAAAGCTTTGTCATGCTACCATACAATAAGATATAGAAAACTAAAGAATATAAACACTCAACAGAAAGCAACAAAAAGTAACAATAATTGAGTCTGCATGACATTTTTCAAGTGTTTCAATAGCTAGAGAAAAAAAGCATAACCAAAGAAGCACCTTAAGAGCACAACCATCAGATGCAGCTTTCAAATAAATAATAATTTGAAAATTCAGCTTAGACACAAACAAAAGAAACTGTGAAATTCAGATGTCTATAAAATACACTGCAATAATTGTGATACATTTTATATTGCACAGACGGGCACAAATTTCAACATTAGATTTCGGGAACATACACATCTGCAGAAAATATACAACTGTATTTGGACTACATCTGATTGAACAGCAGCATGCTGTAACCAACATACATTACAACATGCAAGTCATACATACTGTATCGAAGGGCCACCTACTGGACCTTCTGGAAGAAAAGAGATGTAAAGGAACAAGACATACCACACTATTTCAGTTCTGAATCAAATCCCAACTGCCTATTTTTTGCTGTATGACAGGCTGTTATAGCTTTTGCCTGTCCTGATATGCTGACCCTGTCCATTTGTTTTTCTGTTTCTGTCCCTGTCCGTGCATGCATCTTCTTGGCTCTGTTTATATGAGCTCATTGTACCTGTGGCTTTCTTCCTGTATCTCTGTATGCTGCTTTCAATTAATATCATTATGTACTATATATGCCATAGACATATATTTGAGAGCTACAATTAACACTTTGAACTGATATTTTACTGTGGTCCCATATTTATGCTCTAGCTCTTTTTTAATTACATTTTCAACTCACCCTATTTTGGCTTATATATAATTATAAACATCCTCTCCCTTTGTAACTTGATTGTAAACTGTGCTTATGATGAGCAACACATAGTGGCCAAGCCTCCTCAGCTGTTTGTACACAAGCTGTAAGCACAGCATGCTAACAGTGGCCCTACATCACAGGTCATGACTGTTCATCACAGTTTTACTATGTTTTTGTATTTTGTGATGTTGCCAGTCATGGCTAAGAATTTTATTTGCATACTTTGCTAAGTTCAAGGAGGCAGATATGTTACTTGTTTGATGCTTCTCAGGTCATGTGAATCAACACTACTATTTATACTGTTGCAATTCACTATTAAATATGCATGTCCTTTCTCTTTTGAGATTGATCTGATGGTGATAATAAAGACCAAAAATGGTTAGTGAATTGAATAAACAAATTTGTGGTTGAAGATTGTTTTGGTTTCCAAAAAATAGTTAACTTCTGGATAAATAAAACTCATGGATTTTGCACATGTTTCAATTTACTAAAAAACAATGTATCAGTGATGGGCTGGTAGTTCTTCCATTGCACATCATGAAAACTAATAAATAATGGGATAGAATTACTGGCCAGTAGTGCTGAGGTGGTGAAACATGCAGTACTGCTGACAGATTAAAGTAATGCACTTCTTAGCTTTCAAAAATAATAGTTCCTTCCTCAGGAAGAGGAGGGGGACAGGTTGTGGGAGTGAAAAACAATGACAAGTCAATCAAACACTAAGATGAGAGAAACCCATCTGTAGTGAGGAAGAGGGCGGACAAAGATGAAGGAGTAGGAGTCACAGAGAGGAGATCAGATGGCACACTGGTAACCAGTGCTAGCTTCAGTCCAGTTACCTTCATCCTCACTATAAGTGGATCTCTCTCACCTTGGAGTCTGCGTAACCTAACCCTCTTTTTTAACTTTGCAGTATATATCCCTCACTCCTCCCCAATGAAGGAACTATTAGTGCTGAAAGCTAGTTTGTCTCATTTACTTTTATGTGCATCTATCAATGGTGCTATACATTTCACGTATCGAAAGTAAGTACTGAGCAGCAATTCTGTCTGATAATTTACTATTTCCCTCAATTAAATCAATTTATTAACATTGACAAAGTAGCATTAATAAGTATTTCATTTTATTAGACATCACCAAAAAATAAATAATTGTTTTACCTCCTTCCAAAGATCCACGATCACCACTGCTAAGAGGAGAATCAGATGTGTAAAATAATCCTTCAATTCCATGACTGAGGTACAGATCACGTAAAAATGTCAGGTACTCTTTGTCAACGACACCAGTTGAGCCATACTCATTCTCCAACTGAACAAAAGGTAAAGAACATGTTATCAGTTTAACTATGACTACATATCATGTGTGGCCAAATCACATTCGTAAGCAGTAAAGAAAGTTAAGCAAAATCTAATAATGAATATTAAACATTAAAACAATAAGTAATTCCAAACCAACCTGTGTTTGTCAACAATAAAATATGAAGCAGCATCATTTACAAGACACAAAGGAAACATGTAATTATCAAGAATTTAGCAACAAATACATTCTCTGTGATATGCTCGAATGCAATGATAAAGAAAATGGTTCATAAAGATAGCAGAAGTGGCAGAGAGGTATCACGTCAGAAGCCCAGGTCAACAGGAGCAGACAAACTACAGAACAGAAATAAGAATGATAGTAAATGTACATCATTCTCAAATTATATAACATAACTTCAGTGACCACAAACATCACATCAATATAAGACTCACCTGAACTGCAATGATAGGTCCACCTTTTATAAACTGCCATTTTGCTATAATTGGCAGTAGTTTATCATAGTATGCTTTTACTTTTGAAGTGTATTTTTCATCAGAAGTTCGTACTTTGATACCAGATGTTCTGAGCAGCCAGCTACAAAAGAAGAATTGACATTATCCAAAAATAGTCATATGCAACGCACACACAAAAGAAGCATAATTATAATTTCAGATTAACTGCTGATAGATTTGAAAGAACAATGAAACTGAAGAAATGTTGCTTTCTCATCAATACCAGTCAATTTGTTCAGACTATAAAAAATCATTTGGGAATCACATGAATTCAAAGGTATTCCCACATCCTTCTCCCATGCCCCTAGTAGAATCTAGTAACCAAAATTGAAAAAGGCAACTGCTCCCCTGCAACTGATTAATAAGAGGTGGTGCATAGATAGAGTTAAAGAAAGTACAACACCTGACCTATGGCAGACTTAGCTGTGGAGTGACTGTACAGGCACACAATTTTGAAAGGAGAGAAGGATGGATTGTGGCAGCTGGGGCCAGGGAAAATGTGTTGGAGCACAGAAGGTTTAGGAAAGTATTGTGTGTGTGTGTGTGTGTGTGTGTGTGTGTGCAAGGGGGGGGGGGCAGAAGCCTGGGCAATGTGTGTGTGCAGGGGGGGGGGGGGGGGGCGGAAGCCTGGGCAAATTGTGTGTGTGTATGTGCTATGATGTTGTGTGAAAGAAGGTATACTTAAACAGGAAGAAGCAGCCATTTCAGCCTACTCTCTAAAGTACATTATCAACAAATTATGACTAGTGCCAATTTACTCACACTGATGTTTATGGTAATTGTTCTATTATCTTACCAATATTTATGTATGTCAGGTGAAAAACTTCTTTGAAAAAACCGCGGCTCCTTCTTTTAAATTACTTAGCCTCTGTTTTTATCTAATACTTCAAATGAAATATTTATGTAACTTTACACAGAACACTATCAACTGTACAAATACTGGTGAAGCCTAGGTTTGTTTGATGCAAGCATTAGAGCTACGCATAACTTACATCCCTGAGGACAAATATTCTGATAAATTAGAAATGGAGTTCTTTTGTTTTAACTCTGGAAATTTTGGGATTCCAATTTCCTGCCAGGTGTATGCAAGCAACTTGTTAATAGCTTTTGCACCAGAATATGTAAGGGGCTGTCAAATGAAAATGTGAAAGATGGGAAAAAAGTAAGTAAAATGTTTATTATTTCAAAAATATTCACCGTAACAGTTAATAAATTTATCCCACTGTGAGACAAGATGGTCAAATGCACAGGAATACAGATGGACAGCATTGTTCTGTTGCATGATAGTACCTGCCCACATGTTGACAAGGTTATTTTGAGTATGCTGCAGAAGTTTTGCTGGGAAGGCCTCACACATCCTCCACACACTCCTGAACTCCCCTCACTCAGTTATCATATTTTTGGAGGCCTGAGAGAAGATGTTTGTGTTTGTCGATATGCTTTGGATGAAGATGTGCACACCTGGGTACAAACACAATTCTGTAGGCAACTGCAAACATTTTTCCATGAAGGCATTGACCACCTTGTCTCAGCGGGGGAAAAACATATAAACAGTTATGGTGATTACTTTTGAAATAATAAACAGTTTGCTTACTTTTTTGTATCTGTGTTATTTTCATTTGACTGCTCCTTGTAAAACCAGTTTGAACTGTAGACAGGTACACATAATGTTCCAGCGTATCAACAAGTGCCGGCATGAAAATGGAGGACACAAGAGCAGAGAGGGCCATGAGACACTGTCAGCCGATAGCACGCTGACTAGGACATCACCACAACAGGAGTGGCTTCTACCTGAAGAGAATATAAGCGCAGCTTCTGCCAGCCTCAGCTGGACAGTAGAAGATGGGCACTAGCAGAGCTGTTACTTGTGATCCAGATCCATTACTTCCATGGACATTCTATGTAGCGAAAGACATGGATTATTTGCATGTCACCAATAGCTTGCGACATGACATTGTAAACCAAAGTTAAGTATTGTCTGTGGTGTCACCGCTAGCCACCACACTTGCTATGTGGTAGCTTTAAATCGGCTGCGGTCCATTAGTACATGTCGGACCCGCGTGTCGCCACTGTCAGTGATCGCAGACCGAGCGCCTTCACAGGGCAGGTCTCAAGAGATGGACTAGCACTCGCCCCAGTTGTACGGACGACTTTGCTAGCGACTACACTGACGAAGCCTTTCTTTCATTTGCCGAGAGATAGTTAGAATAGCCTTCAGCTAAGTCAATGGCTACGACCTAGCACCATAGCAATTGATAGTTATCGTATGAAGCATGTCTCATCAAGAACGATACCTCACGCCAGCCTGCTTGAGTTTAACGCGTGCATTTCGGCCTTCTCTAGCTACACAAAAAGTGGCGACGAGGATGGGATCACGTTGCCATGAATGTCCAAGTCCACAAAAAGTTTATTGTCCTGTTGACGACAAGAGCGACTGTTTTGTGCAATTTGAACAGACACTGGTACAGAATCACTTGCTAAATGACGTGATTTCCGTCGACGTCAACGCACACTTTTTGTGGGACGCACACAGTCACTTGTAGAGAGAGTGGTACTGGGCGGAGTGGAATTAACTACATGAATGTCCATGGGCGAAGGTTCATGAGCCTGAGTATTCTTGATCCCATTCCAGCTCGATACAGGAGCTGCAGTTTCATTGCTCAATAACGACATGTACAAACAACTGGACACACCTCCGTTGCGTGCTGCAAATGTTACGCTAACTACATATTCAGGACAGCATATCCCTGTGTTAGGACAGTGCAGCCTTCTTGCAACATATAAGGGACAAACAAAACTTTTGTCGTTTTACGTTCTTCGTTCTTCTTCTGCAGTGAACTTGTTTGGTTTAGATTTATTTCAGTTGTTTAACTTGTCGATAGTAAATCAGGTCCTCTCAGTGAACCAGACTGTGCCATCAGCCAGTGTTTCTCGTCTATGTGAAGAATTTGCAGACATTTTTGCATCGGGCCTTGGTTGCGTTAAGAACTATCAAACACATTTGGAACTGAAAGTAAACGCGCACCCGAAATTTTTCAGAGCGCGCAATGTTCCCCACGCATTGCGTGATGAGGTCGTCAGAACGTTAAACAATTTAGAATCACAAGGTGTAATTGAACGTGTGCCGGCTTCTCTCTGGGCTTCACCCCTAGTAATTTTGCAAAAACCTTCCGGAAAATTGAGACTTTGCGTGTACTTCAAAGCTACAGTGAATCCGCAACCCGTGACTTACCATATTTGGGACATGTAATTAATGCCCACGGCATACATCCCAGTCCAGAGCACCTCCGTGCCATACAAGACTTGCCTTCGCCGCAGAATTGAAGCAGCTACAGAGTGTGCTGGGAAAACATTATTATACTAACCATGTGCCGCAAGCCTCTTCCATTTCAGCTCCGCTTCATCGCTTACGCCGTAAAGGTGTTCCGTTCGTCTGGACGACGGAATGTGAACGCGCCTTTCGCCAGTTGAAATCGGCGTTGCTTTCTAATACTTGCCTTACGCCATTCGATCCCCGGAAACCCCTTTTGTTGATGGTAGATGCATTGAATTTCGGGATCGGTGCTGTGCTTGCGCACAAAGATGGTTCGCATGATCGCCCTATTGCCTTTGTGTCCAAATTGCTCTTGTCAGCGCAAAGAAATTATTCACAAATCGAGAAAGAAGCTTTGGCTCTCGTGTTTGGTGTTACAAAGTTTCACGATTTCTTGTATGGTCGTCACTTTACCATCATCACAGACCACAAACCTTTGACGTCACTTTTTCATCCGAACAAGCCTGTACCTCCACGTACAGCACAGAAATTCATTCGCTGGTCTATTTTCCTCTCGCAGTAACGCTACGATATCTTGTATCGGTCCACTGCTAAGCACGGAAACGCCGATGCGTTGTCCCGTTTGCCTGTTGCTGAGGATAAAGCATTCGATTCTTCCAAACTTGCTTGCATGTTCATTGATGCGGAAACCGATGACGTGGTCGAATCGTTTCCGATTGATTTTCGTCGTGTAGCTACAGCCGCAGCTGCTGACCCTGTCCTTGCTACCGTTTCGCGTTTTGTTGCTACGCAATGGCCTTTGTCAAAGTCACGGATCGAGGATCCGTTGGTTCGCAGATTTTTTGCTCACAAGGAGAGACTTTTTGTTCGTCGTGGTGTTTTGCTGTTGCATTCTGATAATGATCAGTCCAGAGTCGTGGCCCCACGTTTGTTACAGTCCTCTGTATTACGGCTTCTCCACCAAGGACATTGGGGTATAGTGAGAATGAAACAACTTGCTCGTCAGCACTGTACTTGGTTCGGAATCGATGCTGCGATTACGAATATGTGCTCTTCTTGCATGGCGTGTGCCGAACAACAATCCACACCTCTGCGGAAATTCTTTGCATGGCCGAAAGCCACGTCCCCTTGGCAACGCTTGCACATCGATTTTGCTGGTCCATTCTGGAATGCTCGATGGTTGGTTGTGGTCGATTCTTTCAGTAATTTTCCTTTTGTTGTCCGGATGTCTTCCACAATGTCATCTGCCACCATCCAAGCGTTGTCTGCTATCTTTTGCATTGAAGGTCTTCCACAGACTGTTGTTTCCGACAGTGGCCCACAATTCATGTCCGCAGAATTTCAGTCATTCTGCAAGGCCAATGGTATTCAACATTTGACGTCCGCACCGTTTTCGCCTCAGTCAAACAGTGCTGCTGAATGATTGGTCCGGACTTTCAAGTCACAGATGTTGAAGTTGAAAGAGTCGCATTCTCGGGAGGACACGTTGTTGCTCTTTTTGTCTTCATATCGCTCTCAGCCCCGAGATGGTCGCTCGCCGGCTGAGTTGCTCCACGGTCGTCCCCATCGAACCTTGATGTCTTTGCTGCATCCGCCGCATCAGGTTCCTGTGCAGCGGCAGACTCCTGATTTTGCTCCAGGCGACGTTGTATTCTATCGCAACTATTGAGGTTCACGGCGTTGGCTCGCAGGGCGCATTCTTCGCTGCCTTGACCGCGCGATGTATGTGGTTTTGGGGGCCTCTGGTGAGGTGCGTCGGCATCTCAATCAGCTGCGCCTCTGTCGTCGCCTGGGTTCTGCCGCTCCCCGTCTGCTTTCAGCGACGGTGCTGTCCGGTCAGCGCCCTGGGGACCCATCTACTGGCTCGCCTCATCCCCAGGTGTTACCGACGATGCCTTCCATTTTGCCCCATGGCGTCGCGCCGCCGCCGCAGCCGCCGGCGCCGCCCGCAGTGGACGCGTCGCTGCAGCCGCCAAGCGCCTCCCTGGGTCACGCGCCGCCGATTGCTTCCCGTGACCAGCTGTCCTCCGCCATGGAACTCTTGCCCGCTCCGGACCAGATGTCGTCTTCGCCCGTCGGGTGCCCCGACCAAATGGAGGTCGACCCTTCAGCCCCTCCTGTATCTCTCAGGGCGCATACACCGCATGTTGACGTGCACCCTGGACTAGGTTTTCAGGCGTTTCCTAGTTCCCCTTGGACCGAATGGCAGGGTGCGGGTGCCACAGCCTCGCCTGTTGTTAGGCTCCCCACCTCATCGCATACGTCAACATGGGGTCCTCCCCACGGCGGGCGGAAGCCTTATACCACGACCATTCGCCGATTTGCGGGGGAGGAATGTGGTGTCACCGCCAGCCACCGGGCCACCACACTTGCTAGGTGGTAGCTTTAAATCGGCCGCGGTCCATTAGTACATGTCGGACCCGCATGTCGCCACTGTCGGTGATCGCAGACCGAGCGCCACCACATGGCAGGTCTTGAGAGACGGACTAGCACTCGCCCCAGTTGTATGGACGACTTTGCTAGCGACTACACTGACGAAGCCTTTCTCTCATTTGCTGAGAGATAGTTAGAATAGCCTTCAGCTAAGTCAATGGCTATGACCTAGCAAGGCGCCATAGCAATTGATAGTTATCGTATGAAGCATGTCTCATCAAGAACGATACCTCATGCCAGCCTGCTTGAGTTTAACGCGTGCATTTCGGCCTTCTCTAGCTACACAAAATTGTCAATCTACTGTATTGTAATAAAAACCATTAATGTGATTTGCTTGAACTGTTGTATAGCTATCTGAGAAAGCAGCATCCCTTAGGCACCCTATAAGAGATGAGTGGGGAGGATACCACACATAATCTATATCAAAATTATATTTACTTCTAATTTTGTTACTGTAAATCACACAATTCATTTTAATTTCACTCTTATTATTAAATAAAAATATCATTAAGGAGTAGATGTATTGGTACATTATTGTTAGAATCCTAAGTACTCCCGAAGGGGCTTCTACAGGATCTTCTATTATCAACTACATAATATTCATTCCATACAGCAATTATTATTATTTCTCTTTCCTGTCTCAGACGTTATGTCTGGTTAAAAATGGAAAAGTGACGCAGACCTTGATCAAGCGTGACTTCCTTTTAACTGTACGGTATATGTTACATTGCATTTAGGAACTTTCGGGAAATTGAACATGTATCAATAATTACATATTTCTGTAGTTGCATATATACGTTTGGATGTAGCTGTATTGCATTGATGTACTGGTGGATATTGTGTGGTATGACTGCTGTAGTTGATAGTATAATTGGTATAATGTCAACTTTATCCTGATGCCACATGTCCTTGACTTCCTCAGCCAGTTGGATGTATTTTTCAATTTTTTCTCCTGTTTTCTTCTGTATATTTGTTGTATTGGGTATGGATATTTTGATTAGTTGTGTTAATTTCTTCTTTTTATTGGTGAGTATGATGTCAGGTTTGTTATGTGGTGTTGTTTTATCCGTTATAATGGTTCTGTTCCAGTATAATTTGTATTCATCATTCTACATTACATTTTGTGGTGCATACTTGTATGTGGGAACGTGTTGCTTTATTAGTTTATGTTGTATGGCAAGTTGTTGATGTATTATTTTTGCTACATTGTCATGTCTTCTGGGGTATTCTGTATTTGCTAGTATTGTACATCCACTTGTGATGTGATCTACGGTTTCTATTTGTTGTTTGCAAAGTATGCATTTATCTATTGTGGTATTGGGATCTCTAATAATATGCTTACTGTAATATCTGGTGTTTATTGTTTGATCCTGTATTGCAATCATGAATCCTTCCATTTCACTGTATATATTGCCTTTTCTTAGCCATGTGTTGGATGTGTCTTGATCGATGTGTGGCTGTGTTAGATGATTATGATTATTATTATTATTATTATTATTATTATTATTACCATATCTGCACTTCACTTGTAATGATGCGAAATATATTGAAACTATCTTATATGACATAATACACAAATTTTTCTCATCCAACAATACAAGACTTTTTGTCAGTTTCATACCTTGGTAAGCCACCAAATTCCCACTCTGCACAAATGTAAGGTCCAGGCCTTATCAACATTAGAAGATTAGCTTCGTACACCTTTTGGATGAATAAATCTAGGTTCAAAAAGGCAGAGAATTCTCGGTCTCCATCTCCAAAGTCGTAAACACCTTCCTCAGGCTCATGTAAGTTCCATGGTACATATCTAAAAGACAGATTGACAGTCAGATCTTTTAACTTTTATCATTAAGTAAGTTCATAAATATTTATAAAAAATAATTAAGACTGAAAATTTGACCCAAAACCACTGTTTAACCAAATGGCAATATTTGTTTTAAGATTTTTGCCTAGAATATGTATATGATCAAAATAACACAATGAGCTTCACCTCAAGATAGTCTTTTGGAAATTCACAAAACATGGTTTTTTATGTTTTAGTTTCTCACATAATGTTAGCCTGACTTATGATATGCAAGCTGCACATACTATTTGGTGAACTATTAGTATAATTACACTTTCTTATTTGTACACATTTGTGTAATGTCAATAAAGTAAAGAAAAAGTCCCAGGCAATTCATGCCATCTGCTAGTGTATCTGACACTTTCAAAAACCATCAATCTTATGTTTCCCAAATATCTTAGCACAAAACTAATAGAATATTTAGGAGTGTGCATTGCTAATAAAATGGCATATGGGCAGTGTGTGGTAGGAACAAAAGCAGTACTGAGAGATGTAAGTTAGACATATAGAACATATAAATGTGAACTTACGTCTCAACCGCAACAAGTCCCAAAGCACTAATCTTGGCTATGCGATCTTCCCAGTAGGAAGGATGCACTCTGAAATAATGAAGTGCACCACTGAATATAGTGAGATTCTTATTGTTTAGGTGGAAACCATCAGCATCTGCCACAAGCCCAGATTCTATTGATGAACCTTGGTAGTACTTGAGAACTGGCTGCAGTTCTTCATCTGAAACAAATGTAATTGCTCTTAAATTAATGTATTAGTAAAAAAATAATGTGCACTTACTAAGGAAGTACAAGGGAGAAGGTGCTTAATAACATCTAAAAATTTATATTATTTATTTCCTTATATTTTCATTATAATCACTCATTTTTTTAGTTAAAATATAAAAGCTGTTCCTTGTCCCCAACACCATTCATGTGCTCTAGCCTCACTTACTAAAGCACAGAAGCTTAAAATGTATGTGCTAGCTATTGTTATATTGGCCTCAAGTTGCTTCAGACAAGTGATACTCAAATAATCATTTTTCAGTGGTTGCTAAGGCAAGAAAATGCATTTTGTAAAATGGTGGTTTTGAGGTTCACTGGAGTTAAATACACTGACATATACACAACACTTTTGATTAAAAAGAAGATTCCGCTATAAAGAAGGTGAATATATATTCAAAACATTATGTAAATAAGTTAGAACAAATGATGGTGAAAGAAACTAGAAATGCATGAAAGCTATCATATAAAAACAAACATTTGGTTATGGTTTGCTGCTTTGTTTTTATATGTATGCAAATGAGTGATGATAGTAACAATTATGCATGGAACACATGTGTTTTAGTGATTACCAAATCTCAATAACTCACTTTTCATAGCTGAAAAGACTGCATCAATCATCACATATTAGAAATACAAACAATAGAGCATCTACACCTAACTCTGCTACAATGATAAATTTCCCCCTTTCCTGTTCCAGTCACAAAAGGTATGTGAGGAGAATGATTGTCATTAGGACTTTGTACCAATTCAAATTTCTCTAATTTTCCCATCATGGTCATTTCGTGAGATGTATATCAAGCAAAGTAATATGCTGTCTGACTCTTCTTGGAATGTACACTCTAGGAATTTTAACAGTAAACCTATCAGTAATCTGCAATGTCCCCTTTGTCCTAGACTGGTTAGCAGTATTTAAGAATCAGTGTAACTAGGTTTTGTAAGCTACTTCCTTTGTGAGTGAATTACAGTGCCTTATGATTCTTCCAATGAATATCATTCTGGTACCTGCTTTTCTTGAAACTAGGTCTGCTTTATGTTGCCCTCTGCATATATTACTAAATATTCTACAGTTACTATGGCTACAACAGTTGATTAGCAATTGTGTAATTGAAAAATTATGTATCTTCCTACCACACACAGACACATACACACACACACACCTGTGCAGCTACACTGGGCTGTCTGGATACACAACGCCAGGATTGCAGTTCGACAGTTGAAATGGGGTGGAGGATTGTGGATTAGGTGGGGTGGGTAAAGGGAGAAAGAGGTGGGAAGTGGGAGAAGGGGTTGCATTGGGGTGGCTGGTGGCTTGGAAGGATGCAACTGGTGTGAGGGTAGGAGTACAGGAGGTGGGAGGCAGCAAGTATACAGGATAAGAATGCAAGACATGTCCCCATCCCTATGCCATTCCTATTCCAAACCCATTGCCACTGGGATCATATACTTGTGCAAGATCCAGGTGCATAACCTGCTCAGCACTCCAATCCTGTCAAAGGCATATACACTACGTGCTCAAAAGTATCCAGACACCTGGCTGGAAATGACTTACAAGTTCATGGCAACCTTGATCAGTAATGCTGGAATTCAATATGGTGTTGGCTCACCCTTAGCCTTGATGACAGCTTCCACTCACACAGGCATACATTCAATCAGGTGCTGGAAGGTTTCTTGGGGAATGGCACACCTTTCTTCATGGAGTGCAGCACTGAAGAGAGGTACTGATGTCGATCAGTGAGGTCTGGCATGAAGTCAGTGTTCCAAAATATCCCAAAGGTGTTCTATAGGATTCAGGTCAGGACTCTGTGCATGCCAGTCCATTGCAGGGACGTATTATCGTGTAACCACACCGCCTCAGGCCATGCCATGAACAGGTGCTCCATCAGATTGAAAGATGCAGTCACCATCCCTGAATTGCTCTTCAACAGTGGAAGCAAAAAGGTGCTCAAAACATCAATGTAGGCCTGTGCTGTGATAGTGCCATGCAAAACAACAAGCGGTGCAGGCTCCCTCCATGAAAAACATGACTACACCATAACACCACACCTCTGAACTTTACTGTTGGCTGGCAGATGACGTTCACAAGACATTTCCCATACTCACATCCTGCCATCAGAGCGCCACATCGTGTACTGTGATTCGTCACCCCACACAACATTTTTCCACTGTTCAATCGTCCATCATTTATGCTCCTTACACCAAGCAAGTCATCGTTTGGCATTTACCAGCGTGATGTGTGGCTTATGAGCAGCTGCTCAACCATGAAATCCAAGTTTTCTCACCTCCCGCCTAGCTGTCATAGTACTTGCAGTGGATCCTGATGCAGTTTGGAATTCCTGTGTGATGGTCTGGATAGATGTCTGTCTATTACACATTATGACCTTCTTCAACTGTCGGCAGTCTCTGTCAGCCAACAGACGAGGCTGGCCTGTATGATTTTGTGCTGCATGTGTCTCTTCACATTTCCACTTCTCTATCACAACAGAAACAGTGGACTTAGAGACGTTTAGGAGTGTGGAAATCTCGCATACAGAGGTATGACACAAGTGACACCCAATCACCTGACCACATGTTAAGTCCGTGAGTTCCGGCGAGTGCCCCATTCTGCACTATAATGTCTAATGACTACTAAGGTTGCTGATACGGAGTACCTCGTAGTAGGTGGCAGCACAATGCACCTAATAGAAAAACAAATGTTTTTGGGGGTGTCCAGATACTTTTGATCACATAGTGTATATCCTATCCCATCAGAGGCAGGGTCACCTAGAAAACAGCCATCTCATATACCAGCTATGCTGCAAGTTCTGCAAAGCATTTTATGTGGGCTTCACCACCAACCAGCTGTCCACCACAATGAATGCCTACTGCTAAATTGTGGCAAAGAACAGAGTTGACCACCAAGTAATGGAACATAATGCTGACAAAACATGCTTCAGTTAAATGGATGCTTCAAAACTCATGTCACCTGAATCCTTCCCCTCAGCACCAGCTTTCCTGCACTAGGCAGATGAGAGTTATCCTTACTACACATACTTCACTCCCAGAATCGTGCTGACCTCAATCTTCACTAATCCACTGCACCCACACCCTCTATCCACTAGTCTCTCCCTCCTCTATCCTGTCATACCCTCCCAATTGATGCCATCACATCATCTTCATTCTGTGCTGCACGAAAGCTGCCAGTCAGCCCTTCCCAACACTTTCTCCCATGTTCCACCTCTTTCTCCCCCTTACATTTATTTATGTTGAGGGTTTGCTATCAGTTCCAGCACTAAGTATCAATCCTCTGCAGACCTATTTGCATTTCACAATAATTTTCTGAAGTTGCAACTTTAATATGGAGGGGTCATAATTACTACCACCAACTGACACAAGTGAATGAATATGGCAATACATGCAGAAACATTCTAGTAAACATGGGTCCACAAATGAAACATTTCCAACAAAACTGCAAATGTGTGGTTAGAAGCCACCATTGAATTCAGTATAAAATTTTAGTATCCCCACCAGTGGATATTGATATGAACACAGATGTGCTGGTACGGATCTCAAAGTAGAATAATGTGGTAAGCTGTCACAGACACCACTTACGAAGCACTGCATGGGCAGAACCCCTGTCCAAGATGTTTACCTATCAGCAGTGATAAGCCAGGGCTGTCAGTTCTTACACATATTTCAGCTGCCTCAGACCTGGCCTTCGCCTAGTGCTCTCTCTATTTCTGTGCGCTTAGTTGTACAATCACTCACAATAGTCACATTTGGTGTTTATCTTTGTGCTCATATCTAAGGTTTTTGAACTTACGCTCCACCATAGACAGACTAAGATCATTCATTCATTTCCGTGTGTGCTCAGCACTTCCAGAAGGTAGCAACTCCGATGGTCTTGTTGTTTCCCTCGATCAGGTCCTGTGTTGTGCAGGGCTGTTCAAGTTGAGGACAGATTAGCAGGTGGGCCAGGTCTTGTGTTGTTCCACACTTGCAGGATGTATCTCCGTCAGCTGGAAGAATGCCCCATTTTTGCATGTTGGTCTTGCAAAGAGGAACGCCCACCGTAAGACAATTGAGTGATCTCCAAATAGGGTCGGGTAAGTCATTTCCTGGAGCTAGCTCTTCCTTTACAGGGATATCAGGTGGTAGCTTGCTCTTCCACCTGGTGATGCAGTTAAATTCTGGTGTCCCCTCTAGTGGTTGAGTCCTGGCGATGAAGCTCTTTCTCGACTTCAGTCGACCGACTACAGCCTGACGATCATGTGGGATCATAAGTTTGCTTAGCCCTCTCTACATCAGCAGCAACAGCCCTTCTAATAGTGGGGGGAACTATTCCAACAATCAGGTAGATTTTATCGACTGGAGTTGGCTTCATACATCCCGACATGATTCGGACGGTCTCATTCATTGCAATATCAACCTGTTTGGTGTGAGTGGATGCACTCCACACAGGTGAACCATACTCTGCAGCGAACAGTCAAGTTTCGTTCCCTCTTCTGAGGTTCAGCCCCAAGACTTTGTAGTCGAGCTACCATTAGCTAGCACAGTGACATTTGTATTGTACTGACAATCACAGTTTGTGGCATCGTCTCACCCTGAGCATACACAAAAGTGGCAATGTAGGACATTCTTATGTGTGTGACACTTTTCTTCTTCTTCTTCTTCTTTTTCTTTTTTTTTCATAGTGCTAATATGAGGCCACCATGGACCTGCTACTTTTTCAATGCTGGAAGGAGCAGCAATAAAATCTGCAGCAGGTGCAGATGCAGAAAATACTCAAATAGCATGCAGAACTGACCTAACTAATGCCGCACTGGTGGAAGGCCAGGTGCCCGCAGAGAACCTCTCTCCCCTGCACCATTCACTGGCTTTGATGAGTCTTGCTGCATTCCCAGGTAATGATTATTGTCGATCCACCTGATACAGCCAACTTGTTACAACATTTGAAGCCCTCCACTGAGCTCGAAAAACATACCTCTGAGAAATTCTGTCAATTGGGCACACCACAATAGTTTGGACATCAAAGCCATGATATGGCAGCAACACAGTTCCAGTTTAACCAGCACCACAAACATTCCAGGCAGTCTTATGCAGCCTGGATAGTAGAGCCACAAGGTCTCTCATGCAAGTGTCAGTTTGAGTGTCCCCACTGTGCTACCTCATATGCATACTTGCTAATTGTGGACATGATTGTCCAGTTAGCACATAATGCCATCATCCAAACTAGGACACTGGCTTTGTCTGACACCTCCTTAGCCAAAGTTGCCCAGAATGCTGAATCACATGAACTTATAGCAGCAGCAAGGGATGCACTTTCCAATAACAGGTAGTTGGCGAAGGTAGATAGACCACAATGTCCTGTAGGGCGGCAAAGTGTTTGTGTCTTCTGCTGAGCCACCATGTGATGATGCCTTTGACGATTCAAGTGCAGCGGTGTCACAGTGATCCCTGGCGGCTACAAATAAGTCAAAAGGTTGTGGTCCCAACCTGGAATATTTTTCAGGCTCTTGGCATTGTTCTCATTCCACATCTGTTTCCACTCAATAGGCCAGTCAGCTGTCCTGCCCCAGTTATTATGTGGTATACATTACACAGGACTGCTCATTTACAAGTACCACATGTGGGGTATGTTGAAGAGAAGGCCATTTGGTATCAGTTTGTGACAGTCAGCGAGACACAGGGCAGCCGTCAGAGGCTGTAATGTTTACCTTGGCCTCAGATGTTGCCTCTGGCACCCCACAAGTCATCACTCCAGGCATTTTCTGATAATGTTAGTTACGGATGGACAAACAAATGAGTTTCAGGTAGCTATGTGAGTGACAGTCAGCATCATTAACTTAGAAATGTACAGGCTCCTTGGTTGAACTGCTTTGCAGTGGACAGTATGTCTAGTTGTGTCTCATAGTAAACAGCATGTTCCTTTATGGGGGCTTTTCTTTCTTTCTTTCTTTCTCTCTCTCTCTCTCTCTCTCTCTCCCCCTTCAGCGCATTATAAGAATGTGCGGAATGGAAACTTACACTGCTAGTGGTTAATTCATTTCTTTCTTGCTCTCTCTCTCTCTCTCTCTCTCTCTCTCTCTCTCTCTCTCTCTCTCTCTCTCTCTCTCTCCTTCAGTGCATTATAAGAATGTGGAATGGAAACTTACACTGCTAGTGGTTAATTCAGGTTTGGCAAAAAATATTCTTGGATTTGATGCCTTTTCTGTATTCGGTTTCCAGAGAGTGGACAAAGAACATTTAGTGTCAGTCAGTCTCCCATCAAGATTTGAACTCTTTATCACAGTAATGTGAGCAGCTGCTTGAGAATACCTTGGGTGGAGCAGAAAATTTTGAGGTATGTGTCTCCCCCTGCCACTAGCAAAACCTAAATTTTATTACTCCCCCCCCCCCCCCCCCTCCAATTTCCTTTGCCATGTGTGATGAAGTTCAAACTGAGTTGAAGTTCTGGTGGGACTTTGGTGTCATTTCTCCCATTTCGTCAAGTCAGTGGGCCATCCCTCTGGTGGGGATTCAGCAGCCAAGTGGCATCATGCACCGTTCAGGCAATTTTAAAGAAACAATCAGTGTGCAATGTGTTATGGACTTATATCCAGTTCCATGGCCAGAGGAGTTGTAGATGAAATTGTCAGAAGGCCAGTATTTTTCCTACATCAACTTATGTGAGGCATACCTGCAGTTGTCAAATGGATGACCCTCCTCAGTTTCTTAGTAATCAAGCACCTTATCAGTTTAATAGCTTGTCCATCAGAATTTTGTCTGTGCCAGGAATTTATCAACAATATTTGGAGCAGTTGGTTCAAGACATTTCCTGTTGCATCAACTACCCTGTTTACATATTAGATATGGGTTATACATGAGAGGAGCATTTACAAAATCTGCAGGCAATTTACCAACACCTTCTGGAGACCAGCTTTCATGGAAACTGGAAAAATATAATTTTTTCCCCACAAAGGTATATTTCTTGGGTCACATGATCAGCAAAGATCGCCTTGTTCCCACAGATAAGCATTTCAAAGCCATTGTCAACTTGCTGTAGCCCAAGATCCTGCACTGTTTGGGTAAGATTTCTTGTTATGCTAATTTCATCCCTCAAGCCCTGCACATCTGTCACCCCGTAAAGGCCTTCACCAAAAGGATGCTAAATTTGTATTGTCTGTGGACTGTCAACATGCTTTTCTGTCCCTCAAGCAGTGTATGTGCTCCACTCCCTGTTTGGCTTCTATTACACTGGGTAAACCATTAAACTTGGTTGCTAACAAGTCCCAGTATGGCACATGTCTGGTTCTGTTGCAGTGGACCCAGATGATACTGTGCAGCCTATCACTGATACACTAGAAGATGCTTTCAGTGATACAGTGTCACTATTCACAGGTTGAAAAGAGGACACTAGCTATTATTTTCAGTATTAAAAGGTTTCATGTTTTCTTGTATGGTGTGAAGTTCCTACCTGTCACTGACCACAAGCCCCTAGTTTCATATTCAGCCATCATTTCAAGCTACTGGATAGGGCTGCCCACTGATTGCAGAGGTTGGTGCTCTTTCTCGGTAATTAGTGCTATGACATTCATTATCAGTCAACTCTCCAGAATGCAAATTTGGATACCCTATCGCAGTTGCCAGTGTGTCCAGATCTGGTGTTTCGCAGTGGATGATGCCTCACAGCAGACACTGCTCAATTTTCCTTTAACAATGCAAGAGGCTGAGGCCCATTTTTTTTCGTTCAGAAAATTGTTTCAGCAGTCCAGACAGCATGGGCCACTTCAGGAGCAGAGTCAGCATGGCATATATTTTTCTGCCTACATAAACACCTCAATGTGGTCCAGGTGATTCCCATTCTTGCCAAAGAGGAGCAGAGCAGTTGAGTAGTCATCCCCTTGTGATGTGTCATTGCATACTCCAGATGCTGCACTGGAGTATGTCAGGTATGAAGGCTTTGGCATGGCATCACATCTACTGGCCAACAGTTAGTGATGATACTGAACATCTTGTGCAGCCCTGCGCACAGAACCATACTTCACTGCTCTGTCTATTTTCAACTTGGTCAGTTCTGGAGCTGGGTGCATGTCAATGTCATGGACCCCTTTTTGGAAAGCATGTGGTTCCTAGTAGTGGATGCACTGTCCAATTTCCCATTTTTGCCAAACTGTCTTCCATGAAACTGGTGATTACTGTTCGTGCATTGTTTGTCACTTTTGCTATTAAGGGCTCCCTCCAGGACCCTCACATTCAATAATGGTCACCTATTTGTATCATGGCAGTTTGAAGATTTTGCATTTGCAGTGGTATCAGCATCTGACTACTGCCCATTTTCACCTGCCTTCTAGCTCTGAGTCATGCTTTAGCTCTGAACATGTCGTGCCAGACATTCAAGACCCAAATGGAAAAGTTTGTCTCTGTCTTATCCCATGATGATGCACTGTCTAGTTTTCTCACCATGTACTGTGCAATTCTGGTTAACAGCTGCAGCCAAGCAGAATATTTGCATGGGTACCAGCCACCAAGTCTTTTAGATTTGTTGCACCCTGATTTGCATGCCCTGGACTGTCATGACCTGTCGTGCTTTCCCCATAGGCTTTGTTTGGACCCTGTCTTTTGGTTGGCAGCATGTTTCTGACATTCAATTCAGTTGAGTCTACGATCTGTTGAACCCAGCTGGGTGATGGGATCAGTCACCACATTTTTGTGGTAGGATGCCCCCAACTGTTGCACTGTGCACATTCACTGCCTCCCCCACTGTGTCCTCCTACTTTCGCCCACAGAATAGAGCACCGATGGATGAGTCATCACCCTGCTGATACAGGAAGAACCAGCCACCCCACCAGCCTCCACATTCTGTTGATTGCCACTCTGGAGGCATCAGCTGCATCAGCATTAAGTGTGCCAAGAATAAAATATTCTCTTCATTCAAGGTGATCTATAGAAATGAAGAAGAGTTTTTCAATGATTTTTTTTTAAACTGCATAGGTTCATTCTCTAGTTACACAAAAAATTTGGTGCCTTTGTTGGTTTGAACCAGACTTTGAAATATATGGACAGGAAAGCTGCCTTTGTTATTTCTAATTGGAGAACTCTATCAGAAATGTAAACATCAAGTGTTCTAAAGAGCCCAGTCTGTTTGTATAGTATATAGTTGTCAAATATCTCCTTTAAGACAGCTATCCTTAAAAGTGCAGGTTAAATTTCATCTCCTTATTTATTTATTTTTTTTAGCAGAACTAACTTTAAAATTATGAAATGCATGAATTACTGCCAAAGCTAAGGTTCACTGCCCCTTCAAGCTGAAGAAAGCTTTTTTTGTTTACCAAAATATCTGTACACAGATTTTTGTGTTTCCACCATCTGGGATACACTAGGGGACTTTCTTTCTTCATTCTTTGTATATTATAATGTTAATAGTGTAGATTTATAGCACCTGCAGGGCAACAATCTTGCGGTCATTGCTGTCTCCTCATTGTTTTCTGTTAGCCTCTAACTGGTTATGTTAGTACTTTGTTCCATCTTATTATTATGTCTGCATAATGGTGTGGTTGTTGTGTGTGGACATACCAGGGATTGGCTGCAGTCTGGAAACAGCTATAAGCTGAGCTGGCCACAGTCAACATGATTCAAGCTACTGCCCTATGCTGCAGCAACATTTGGACACCTGTTTCAAAAGCTGTGGAACCTCAGGAATCTCATCACAGCTGTGATGATGTTACGGTATGCCTTCTGATACAAATGACATGTCTAGTTTGTCCTCAACCAAAAGCAAATGGTGGAAGAATCTCTACACAGAAAGTGAATGTTGATTCTGGCTGCAAGATTGTCCCATTAAGGCCAGTGCAACTGAAATCAGGTGCTGTCCGTTGTTAAAAACACACTTCAGCCATCACAGGTCCCCACTTCTGTTGTGCCTGTGACCTATTTTTCTGCAAAGTCCTGCCAACACCGAGCACCACTGGTCATTGAGATCTCCAGTATAACATGGGTGAGGGAGACACACACACAGGGCATGGTCAGTATTCACTCAATATATTCACCATAGTTCTAACTTCCAAGATGTGTGTTTTAGCAGTTACTGAACACTGGATGGAGCTGGTTGCAAATCATAGTTCAAGTTTGTACAAACAATGCCTATCACCTGAATTAAGAAGCCATTCTTGGTTTCTTTAGATGGGTGGCTGAATCAATGAAATTAATATAGCCTCCCAGACATGGTACAAGCGAGGCTTGTGATTTGCAGCATCATATCCAGTTTTTTTTAACTTTTTGACAAATTAAACCTGTATGCCAAACTAGGGCTCAAACCTGGGATCTTTGCCTTTCGAGGGGAAGGGCTTAACTCATGACACACCCTTACAGTTTCACTTCTCTCAGCATCTCTTCACCTGTCTTGTAGAGAGGATACTGCAGGAAATGTCGTAGCCACAGCCTAAAGAGTTGTTTCCAGAATGAATTTTCATCCTGCAGCAGAATGTGCACTGAATCTGCTGTCATTCAGGATAACCAGAATTGCCTGTGACCCATTGGCTGTAGATATGATTTAGAACTGAATGAAGGCCTAAATCAGAGGCTCAGATGATTTCTGTGATGATATGAAATGCTGATTTCTTGGTCATCACTGCCACACAGGGAACTGAAAACCCTACCTCAATAAATTGGGCAAGTACTACACACAGAAAGCAGTTACTCAGGTAACAGAGTGTATGTGGCACTAACATGAGGTATTTTAGGTTAAAGAAAATCCTCCACAGGCTCATGATAAAATATAACAATTCAGCATGGAATAATGATAATATTATGAAAAGAATAGATTGATACTCACCATATAGCAGAGATGTTGAGTCACAGACAGGCACAACAAAAAGACTACTAAACATGTAAGTTTTTGGCCAGAATGCCTTCTTCTTATATAGGCAGCACACACACACACACACACACACACACACACACACATTCACGCAAACAGTGTGTGAGCTGCACTTGCATGGATGTCTGTGTATGTATGTTGTCTATTTCAGAAGAAGGCCTTATGGCCAAAACCTTACATGTTTAGCAGTCATCATTAGTCACTGTCCTCACCCATCCAGCCCCTTCTCTGCTCCCATTCCGGCACTACACATAGCTTGGTCACTGGTGCCATTCTTGTGACTCCGTATGGCAGCTCATTCATTACATCCTGGAAATGATGTAAGAAGATAACCCTGGTGGCATGCCTTTTGGAGCAGTAGATGCGGCAGAGATTCCCGAGGCTTTTCATTATTCTCTCCACTGGTGACGATTGGAGATGCCTTATGGATGCATATGTTGGTCTTATCCTGTGCCGTCTCAATGTGACCTTCCGTTTGTCTCGGCTAAACATACCCAGTTTTTTTTTTTAATTATATTTATTTTGTTATTTATTTCTCTCTTTTTCCGTTACTCCTAGCCCCTCCCCCCCCCCCCCCCTCTCCCCTGCCCACCGCACAACCTGTAGCACTTCATTGTCCGCCATCCAAACCATACTATCCCTCCCCTTCCCGCCCCAGCTGCCTCCTTTTCCCCACCCAGTCGCCACTCTCATCATGAACTGGTGCTGTTGCTCGCAGTGTGGTTTCAGTTGCCTGAGATTGCAGTCATGTGTGTGAGTTGCTTTTGTGTCAGTGTGTGTGTGTGTGTGTTTATGTGTGTCTATTGCTGACAAAGGTCACTGGCCAAAAGCTTTAAGTGTGAAAATCTTTTCGTTGTGCCTATCTGCAACTCAGCATCTCCGCTATATGGTGAGTAGCAACTTTCCTTCTCATAATATTCTTACATTCCATCCGGGATTTTCTATTCTTTGATGTTTAGTAGCCTTTTTGTTGTGGCTGTCTGTGACTCACCATCTCCACTTTAAAGTGAGTAAAATATATCCTTCTCATAATATTATCATGATAAAATATGTGTCATAATCAGACAAACGCACAAATCAGACAAACGTACAAATAATTCCAATCCCTAAGAAAGCAGGTGTTGACAGATGTGAAAATTACCGAACTATCAGTTTAATAAGTCACAGCTGCAAAATACTAACGCGAATGCTTTACAGACGAATGGAAAAACTGGTAGAAGCTGACCTCGGGGAAGATCAGTTTGGATTCCGTAGAAATGTTGGAACACATGAGGCAATACTGACCCTATGACTTATCTTAGAAAATAGAATAAGGAAAGGCAAACCTACGTTTCTAGCATTTGTGGACTTAGAGAAAGCTTTCGACAATGTTGACTGGAATACTCTCTTTCAAATTCTGAAGGTCGCAGGGGTAAAATACAGGGAGCGAAAAGCTATTTACAATTTGTACAGAAACCAGATGGCAGTTATAAGAGTCAAGGGGCATGAAAGGGAAGCAGTGGTTGGGAAGGGAGTGAGACAGGGTTGTAGCCTCTCCCCAATGCTATTCAATCTGTATATTGAGCAAGCAGTAAAGGAAACAAAAGAAAAGTTCGGAGTAGGTATTAAAATCCATGGAGAAGAAATAAAAACTCTGAGATTTGCCGATGACATTGTAATTCTGTCAGAGACAGCAAAGGACTTGGAAGAGCAGTTGAACGGAACGGACAGTGTCTTGAAAGGAGGGTATAAGATGAACATCAACAAAAGCAAAATGAGGATAATGGAATGTAGTCGAATTAAATCGGGTGATGCTGAGGGAATAAGATTAGGAAATGAGACACTTAAAGTAGTAAAGGAGTTTTGCTATTTGGGGAGCAAAATAACTGATGATGGTCGAAGTAAAGAGGATATAAAATGTAGACTGGCAATGGCAAGGAAAGCGTTTCTGAAGAAGAGAAATTTGTTAACATCGAGTATTGATTTAAGTGTCAGAAAGTCGTTTCTGAAAGTATTTGTATGGAGTGTAGCCATGTATGGAAGTGAAATGTGGATGATAAATAGTTTGGACAAGAAGAGAATAGAAGCTATCGAAATGTGGTGCTACAGAAGAATGCTGAAGATTAGGTGGGTAGATCACATAACTAATGAGGAGGTATTGAATAGAATTGGGGAGAAGAGGAGTTTGTGGCACAACTTGACTAGAAGAAGGGATCGGTTGGTAGGACATGTTCTGAGGCATCAAGGGATCGCTGCAATAGGTACTGGGAGATGAAGAAGCTTGCACAGGATAGAGTAGCATGGAGAGCTGCATCAAACTAGAGATGGGGGATGCACTCTTGAACTAATTCATAGAGTTGAATCTTTCAAAGGAGTGAACAATCAGTGATTCAGAAAAAAAGAACGGTAGCTCCAAACGTTTCCCACGGCAGAGAGAGAGAGAGAGAGAGAGAGAGAGAGAGAGAGAGAGAGAGAGAGAGAGAGACGGAGCATATCAGCGGCGCCTCTGCTGGTCACAGCACAGTGCACGCCACACAACACAGCCAGCACCGGCCTCTGCCCTGCTTCTACCTTGGCTGCCTGCATTGTGCAGTGCCCCATTGGATTTTGTGTTTCACATATGCCGTGCCGTCTCTGTGCGTCGTCTGCCGCGCGCAGTGTCTGGCGCAGCTTGACTTCGCATCGCACTCTGTCGGCGATCGTTTCAGTCGCACGTCCTGCCCTCTGGGCAGTTGATGCGAGCAACAGGACAGAGCCACCTAGCGGATAACATAGGAACTACTTGCAACAACCTGCTCGCAAGAGAACAGACGATTTGTCTCGGAGCGGGTGAGTTCACCGCTCCCCCCCACCCACGGAACTCGCCCGCTCAACGCTCACTCCACCGTCTCGACTCTAGCCAGAGCGTTGAGCAAAGCGACTCAGGTGTCACTGCGGTCTCGGCTCACGCAGTAATACAGCTCGCGGCTCGACCTGCTCGACTCAGCGGCTCTGCATCGGAGTTCGTCTCTACTGGATATTGTTCTTCGTAGTAATACCGCTACGTATATTACATTATTATGTTATGTATACATCATTTGTTTTTATTTTATTTTTATTTGTTTAAACTGATTAGATTAGGTTCCTGACGACTCCTCTTACTATAGGATTTTTATTATGGACACTCGAATTTACGCTTTAATTACGAGCGAACCGATAAACGTATCGCAAAATGTGATACACCAATATTTTCCTTGTTTTATTCTGCGTAAGGCTATATGCAGCACTTTCGTTTTACAGTCAAATTTATAGTTTTTTTCTTATTCTGGTACGGATTTTGCGATTTTAGGCGTCTTCGGAAGGAAACGTTCACTTTAAAAATATATGGCTTGCGATGTATTTGTATGAGGTTAATGAAATTTTAACACATTGTAGCCAAATATATTGTTAATGTAAATCTGAAGTTACAACATTTTCCGATCACCCAAAAAATCACGATAGTGCAAAATAAATCAATAATCAAAAACTTTGTCATATCGTGGAAATTTCAATAAACAATACAAAATTCTTACTCATTATCTTACTCATTACTCATTATCTTACTCATTACTTCAAAATAGGATCAAATAAGATCAAAATACAGGTATAGTAGTGGAATAAACCAAGTTTAGAGGGCAATGTGCCTTCCATTTATTTTCTATTGTAAATGAGTGGTGAGTCATGAAAAAGAGCTAATTCATTTCAGGGAGTGAACAGTTCTGATCCGATCTCTGAAAAGAACAGTTTTGCCCATCTCTACATCAAACCAGTCTCAGGACTGAAGACCACAACAACAACAACAACAACAACTCATGTTCTTCTTGCATATCAAAAAGAGAAATTGTTAATGTGGTATCAGTTAACTGCAGGGGTGCCAATGGTAAGGTCCCAGACTTTGTACAATTTATTAACAGTAATATTGCCCAAATAGCACTACAGGTAGAAAGGTTCTGACAGCGGAAGTGAATAGCAGCACAATCTTAAATTTTGATTTGAATATACAGGGTGGAGAAAAATTGTGTCACAAAGTTTTAACCCTGGATAGCTGATGCCAGTAGGAAACAAAGCTACTAATGTTGTGTAGGTTGACAACGCACCATTTTCAAACTACGGAAACTTGGTGCCATACACTATAATTGGCCATGGGACTGCCCTGTTGCCATTCATCGGTTGACTGGCAGCGCTACGGTTGTTGGTTCATGTCCCTTACCCCGTAACTGCCCCAACGTGATACGCACACATGTCGAGTAGATCTTGCTGTTTGTCTCCACTTCACGTCAGAGGCATTCACACATAAGCTTCACTTTGGAGCACACACGTCACCTGCAATTTAATTGTACAGTAAGCATGGTGGCACAGTATTCGTTTGAAGAACAATGAGATATGGTTTTTGTTTATGGACTAGCCGACAGTAATGTGCACCAAGCTCAAAGGTTGTATGGGGAATGGTACCCAGCAAGACACCACCCACACCTGCAAATGTTTACAGCAATTCACTGGTGACTTGGTGAAACAAAAAATCCTGTGGCAGACTATGAGCACAGACTAGGATTTTGCTGGTGGTTTCTGCAATGTGTTGCATGAGATACTGACTTCCCCACAATTGTGTTGTTTACCGATGAGTGCACCTTCCACTGGGATGGCCTTTACAACACTCGAAATGTTCATTACTGGGTAAGGGGAAATCCTCATGTCACGTCCGTCCATGGACACCAGGAATGGTTTGCACTCAACATTTGGGCAGGCATTTTGGGTGACCATCTGACTGGGCTGGTCCGCATACCTTTTCACTCAACGAGGCAAATTACCTTCACTTTTTGCAAGAAACTCTACCTGGCTTGCTGAAAGTTGATCCCCTGGACATACGGCTATGCATGTGGTTGCAGTATGATGGGGCACCCACACATAACAGTCTTGCTGTACACAGATATTTAATGAACTCTTTGATGGCTGGGTAATTGGCAGAGGTACTCATAGAACATGGCCCCGTGATCACCAGACCTCACGCCACCGGACTTTTTCCTGCGGGGATTTTTCAAAGTTCTAGTTCACTTACCCAGGTGCCAACCACCTAGAAACAAAGAGGAATTAATGGATCACATTCAACGTGCCACCATTCACATCAGGGCAATGCCAGGAATCTTTGAAAGAGTTTGGCAAAACACGTTGAACGTTACCAAGCTTCTGTCATGTCAGTGGGTCGCCAGTTCAAGCACCTCCTTTAAGTAAACAATGTCCTAGCTACAAAAAAGGCCCTTTTCAGGGCCAACATAATTTGTAAAAGACTTTCTGTATGTGAACTAACAGTTGTTGATGGGTTTGTTCCCAGTATGTCTTATCATGAAACTAAAATGGATGTGTCGGGACCCAGGCGGATTGCGGATTCCCCCCCCCCCCCCCCCCCCACACACACACACACACACACAACTGCAAGTGATCCAGACATGAGTACAATGTACCTGCAACTGCAATCCTGCATATTAATTGTGGTGTACTAGATTACTGCGTAGCATATTTATCACCATAAAGTACAGAAAAACCGTACTGGCACCACCTGATGTAGCTATGGACATGAAGTAGCCAACGCAACATTACTCTCAACAGTCATGGCACTACTATAGTGTTTTAACTTTCGATTGGCATACCACTCTCCAGTCCTGACTCAGCGAGCCGATAGGTATTTGTTTCTGGCTGTGGCCTACATTAGCTAGCCGACACTACTGTGTGAGATAGCCATTGTTGCCTGTTGTGTTACTTCGTTACACTTCACTGTATTAAGTATGATCCCTTCCTTGTGACAAGTTCATGTAATTGCAACAGTTAGTATCTTTATTAAAGTTGTTAATGCATATGACAATTTCAGTTTTGTTTACAAAAAGCATTTAAGCAATTTTTTTTTCCATGCATGACTTCCACTTTTGCAGAAGCATGAAGTGCAGATTTGGTGCTAGTTCTGCGGTGGCCAGGAAGGGCTTGTTATCCCCACGTGGCTGCTCACCATGTGGCAGTCCATGTGGGGCTGGGCTTGCTACCTCCATTCCCCGCTACCCCCTTCCGAAAACTTTCAACCTACATTCAACATATTGTACCTAGATAGCACTTGTTACAAGAAGTGCTCTCCACAAATCCTGGATATAATCTGGCCCGTGTCCTGCATCAGTCAGTTGCAATGCGATCAATAAGTGCACGCCTGTTGGCATACTGGTTTGGGTTATGGTGATAAAAGTCAAACTCTGATAGCTTTTGTCAGAACTCGGATACTGTGAGAACTGTAGTTTGATTGGAATGCTTACTTAAAATTGCTTGTGGTGCTCAGAGAGCATTCTGTACGAATCTCCATGTTGTCAAATAAATTGTAGTCAGTCTGCACTAGTTTCTTGTGCAACTCACCTTTACAAGAGAGGTGATCACTTGGGACATATGATGAGTGCAAATAGGACTCTGAATGAAACTTCCTGGCAGATTAAAACTGTGCGCTGGACCGAGACTCGAACTCGGGACCTTTGCCTTTCACGGGCAAGTGCTCTACCAACTGAGCTACCCAAGCACAACTCACGCCCCGCCCTCACAGCTTCACTTCTGCCAGTACCTCATCTCCTACCTTCCAAACTTTACAGAAGCTCTCCTGCAAACCTTGCAGAACTAGCACTCCTGCAAGAAAGGATATTGCGGAGACATGGCTTAGCCACAGCCTGGGGGATGTTTCCAGAATGAGATTTTCACTCTGCAGTGGCATGTGCGCTGATATGAAACTTCCTGGCAGATTAAAACTGTGTGCCGGACCGAGACTCGAACTCGGGACCTTTGCCTTTCGCAGGCAAGTGCTCTACCAACTGAGCTACCCAAGCACAACCCATGCCCCGCCCTCACAGCTTCACTTCTGCCAGTACCTCATCTCCTACCTTCCAAACTTTACAGAAGCTCTCCTGCGAACCTTGCAGAACTAGCACTCCTGCAAGAAAGGATATTGCGGGGACATGGTTTAGCCACAGCCTGGGGGATGTTTCCAGAATGAGATTTTCACTCTGCAGCGGAGTGTGCGCTGCAGAGTGAAAATCTCATTCAGGACTCTGAATATTTTTGTATTTAGGTGAGAGTGTATTTTTCTCAACCACAGAGGAATTACAACTATTACTAACAAAAACTGCACAGTCAATAAAATTCTTCTGGGCTGTTAACTGCATTGTCAATATATAAAATTGTCTGACATTTCAGCCACTATTGCAAGTGGCAGAAGCTCGGACACTATCATATACTGACAATGCAGTCAACAGCCCACAAGAATTTTATTGACAGTGACAATGGTCACAGAAGCCTACACATACAATAAAGTGCACGCGGTTATCATGAGCTAACAGTGGCATTATTACAGGCAGTGCAAATCTTACAGAATGTAACCGATATGCTTTCTGTGCAATTCATGTTTCGTCTTCCTCATCATTTACAAAGTGAAGAATGAGAACTAACTGCTGATGACATCTTGCTAAATTTCCTGCACCAAAAGACAAAAGGCCATTTTCTGGTCAAGAAATCCTGAACTGTATCAGCTACTACAAAAACTTGAATCATTAACAAATTTGATGGAACTTGAGTTGCCAAGAATATTTTCTTCATTACAAGAAAATTTATCGATGAGGAAACAAGTTTTTATGGGCAGGTTAGAATTTTGGCAGTGAAAGAAACATCCCAATCAATCTGACACGGAGTAGGCTACTGACTTAAATGGATTAAGTAGAATTTGCAATTTCAAATATTTGTGCAAGCACAACTAGCCTTATTTTCTAATCAGACAAGTTATAGTGAGTCTCACCCAGGACTTGAAAGTGAGAAGCCGTGTATTGTAGGCATCAGAACTTTCTCTGGTGGAAATAATGGGAACAGTTGAAGCCTGCAAAACTGCTCATGCAGCCCAGATGTTGTTCGCAACGGAGGAAGACATGGTGGCAGTCAGCTTTCTCAGACCGGTAGTGCGGGATGTCACACCAGCTCCGTCAGATCTGTTCCACTGTCTGGATGACTCTGAATCCCAAAACAACTACATCAGCAGCAACAAGCCACAGCAGTGGCACTGCTGGTGCCTAGATGTTAACACTGCTTCCGTCACCACACACGCAGAGCATTCTGCGATTTATGGTTCTGTAACAGTACAGTCCACAGAATTCTAAGGGCCTTGCAGTGCCCTAAAACCTTTCTATGACAGATACACTCAAATATTCTCACATGGTGTAGGAAAGGCAATTGATTTCAATGTTCACATCACTATTAAGGTGACAGCTGCCCCATGCTTCTTCATAGTTTGTCCAGTGTCCCTGGGTCTAAAGGACACCCTCAAAACAGAACTGTAAACACTCACTCCTGAAAATATGTTTACGCCCATTCAATGGCCCCCTCCACTGCTAATAACACGCAAACTCACACCACCTTGAGACTTTATGGTATCTCTAAAGTAACAATTCACAAGCAGAAGTGGAAACTTATCCCACACTAACTTGGATAGACTCTTTGCAAAATTAGGCCATGGCACTTTACTTATTGAAATTTACCTCACAGAGGCACATTTTCAAATTCCTTTGTGAGCAGCATCACAAATTTACCTAGTACCCAATGTGTCATATTGCCTCTACCATTATAATCAGTTACTTTCAAATCTTTTCAGTCCCTGCAATATTTCAGCATTTTATGGATCAATTACTACAAGGCTGCATATCTTGGTCATAGGTGGAACTTCAGAGGACCATCTCTGCAACTGTGAAGTCTTGTTTCAGAGGCTGGCAGCAAAAGAACTACTATGCAATCTGAACTAGCGTTTTTTCATGAAATGGAGCATGTCACATCTGGGGTTCATTCTCTCGACCAATGGACTCAGATAGACGATAGTTAATTTTTTGTCTACCAGTCCTTAAGGAAATGACGTCAAACACTGAACTAATGTTCTCCATGGTTTACCAGTAGCTTACAGGGCCACCCTGACAGAAGGCCGCAGTCCAGCATAGCTGCCCTTACAGCAGCCCCTCAGACATGTTCAGCTGCCGCCAGCACATGTTGTCATTGAGGCCTCTAGCTTCCTGGTGGGTGTCCCCAGTGACAAGCTGAGAGTTCTAACACAACCTAAACTGGATCTGCATATGTCTAGCACCTGCATGGGTCCATGACATGTATCAAGGCCTTTGTCCATGAACTTTTGTGGCACCACCGAAATAAACTTCATCTCCATCATCCTGGTCCCATCAAGACAAGTCCTGCCTTGGCCTTCCACAGTCACACCCATGGACATCGATATGCCACCACCCCTAGTCACAGTCCTTCCAGGTGATGCACCACCTATTTTTCTCCCACAGCAGTCACTGCTGAGTTTGGGGGGAGGGGGACACAAAGAGGATGTAGCAGTGGCATCTGATGTAATTATGGGAAATAAGTAGCTCGCGCAACATTACTGCTTCTGGCCACCAGATGGTGCTTGTCATGAGAACTGCCCTCTACGAATCCTGCACGAAAGCCAGCCCACGGCCTGTCTGAGACAATTGTAAAGCAGTCAGTGAATTGTGTATCAAATGCCATATTAGTTTGGTTTACAGCATTTACATGTTGAACCGCAATTGTTGTTGTTGTAACTTTGATACTGTCTGAACTGGGTTTTGATTGGAGTGCTTGCTTGAAATAGCTTGCATTGCTCCAGGACTATCTTGTAAGTTTTCTCTTTGTCAAATAAATCAAAGTCCTTGCTAGTTTCTGGTGCAACATGCCTTTACAATAAGGAAAATTTGTTGATTGTGTCCCGTGTCTCTGTTTTCTTTCATAGTTTTTAGATGCTATGAACCAAAGCTTCAGTTTCCATCCAGAATTCACTTCTCTGATGAAGTTAAATTAACCTTATTCTGTGAACTGACAAAATAACTATTGTTTTGGCTGTGTAAATGAGCAGGTCAACATTAACAAGTGGGCATTTATTATTGACGGATCTCTGAGTGGACTACACATTGCACTTTCTACTTAACAAGTGGCATGCATCTTGTTTTTCTGCACGATGCACTCCTGATATTATTCCAAACTACAATCAAACATTCCTTGAGAAATGAATTTTCAGGATGACAATGCAGCACCACAATTGACAAGTGTCAGATATTTTTCAGATAATGCATAGTGCCACAACATACTACACAGATACCATGAGTGTAAGGAGACTGATGTCTGTGACATCCGAAAACATTTTGCAGATCATCTTGCCATTTTAACAACTACACCACCATTGTAATCCAGTTTGGAATCATGACAATTAAGCCCTTGGAACACATAAAATCAAGAATGCTATTGAACCAGACTTTACTTCTGCTGTAGTGGCAAACAATAGATTTCCAGGTAGAGGTTCTCATTCCAAACTCCACTTTTGCATTTCTGCAACAAACCATATAATTTATAACAGCAATCCGGACTTTCCCTGTACACAACATGTCTTGTTAATAACACAGAATTACATGAATTCCCCTTAAAACTGCTTGCACTTCAACATGTAAGTGTTTGTGCGAGCACTATATTGATGCTAGACCTGTGGTATTTTTAAAATCAATAACAGTTCAGTCAACATTACGTGTTTGCTCTGTAATTGACTATACTCATCACTCATACTGATTTACATTTTCTTGTAGAAAATCAATACTTCTTGGTGTTATAATTCTGAAGGACATGTGGGCAAAAACATATAATTGGGTCCTCCTACTAACCATTAAAGAAAGGCTCAGCTTGCTAATATGTATGTTTCCTCTTCACTGGAGAAGACTTTAATTATCCAACAATTATTTGAGATATATACAGTTTCATAAGTGGTGGGCTTGACAACACATCTTTAAAAACTATATTAAATGCCTTTGCTGAAAACTCAAGAACAGAACAGATTACTGGGAAGCACACACATGATGGAAATGTATCACATTTAATGACAACAAACAGACTTGGCATCTCTGACATGCCCACACCGAAACTGTTACTAGTGACCAAGAAACAGTAATAGCAACAATGATCACAAAAGTATAGTGGACAAGAAACAAGCAGAAAGCTATACATGTTCATCAAACTAGATAAGAATGCAGTAGTGTCACAAGCCTATCTGAAGGAATAACTCAAAAACTTAGCTCCAGGCCAGCAAATGCAGAGTTTAAAAGAATAACTGACAAAGAACTGGACAGATATAAACCTATTAAAACAATTCATGATTATAACAAAACATAAGGGCTATAGACAGTGAGTTGAAAAATGAAATGCATCTGGCTATCAAAAAAGCAGTGATTTAAGTCCTTAACAACTACTGTAGAAGACTCTTATTGTAAGACATCTCACAGAATGTAGAAAGAAATTCTGGTTGTATGTGAAAGCGATCAGTGGCATCAAAGTTGGTGTCCAGCCACTCATGGATGATAGAGGAACTGAAATTGGAGGTAGCAAAGCAAAAGCAAAAATGCTGAACTCCATTTCCTGTTGTACCTTTACACAGAAGATCCAGGAGTTCTGTCTGAGATTAACTCTTGCACCTCCGCAGAGATGAGCGATATAGATATTAATGTCAATGATGTTTTGAAATAGCTGAAATCAACAAAAGTGAACAAGGCTGCAGAGTCCTTTGGAATTCCTATAATATTCTACACAGAATTTGCAACTGACACTTTCATAACCTTCATATGCCAAACAACTCTTTAACACAAAACTGTGTCCAGTGGTTGAAGAAGACACAGGTTACACCAACTAGAGGGGTAATACACATGAGCTACAATATTGCTGTTCATTATCCTTGACATCTGCCTGTTATAGACTATAGAATATATTCTGAGCTCAACCATAATGAGTCATCATGAACAGAAGGACCCCATGTACTCCAAAAGCATCTGTCATGCTAAATCCAACTCAAATATTACATGTACGACACACTAAATGCCTTGGATCAGTACAATCATATAGGTGGAGTATTTCTTCATTTCCAAAAAGCATTCAACTCAATATCATATCAACACTTATTAATGAAAGTACAGTCCTACGGGATATCACACAACATTTGTGACTGGATGGTGGAATTCCTGGTAGGGAGAACACAGCATGCTATCTAGGATCAGACAAGGAGGTTTTCTATAATCACGTACTGTCCAACAAAATCTACACAAATATCATGTCAGATTTTGAGCTAACTGCAAAGCAGTGCAAAGACTGGCAACTTTCTTTGATTGTGCATTTTACAGAATGTAAAAATGTATCCTATGATAACAATACCAGTGAGCCACAACTGGAATAGTAGACCTTGCACTGGATAGATATGTACCCAATAGTCCATAATGGGAGAGGTTCACCATAGTATAAACTCACAGTATATATAAAAAAAGGAGAAGAAAGAAACAGAGAGAGGGGGGAGGGGGGGGGGGGACATAGTATCATATGAATGTAATATTACTGAATCACAGTTGGAATCTGTAAACTCATACAAATACTTGGGTGTAACACTTAGTAGGAACATGAAATTAAACGATCACATAGGTTCATTCAAGGGCAAAGCAGGTAGTAGATTTTGGTTTATTAGTAATATACTACAGAAATGCACACAGTCTACAAAGGAGATTGCTTACAAATCACTAATGCAACCCATCCTGCAATACTGTTCAAGTGTTTGGCACCAATACCAAATAGGTCTGGCAGGGGATACTGAATGTATGCAGAGAAGGGCAGCACAAATGCTCACAGGTTTATTTCTCCAGTGGGAGAGTGTCACGGAGATGAAAATAGACAAAAACTATCCTGAGAAAGTCTGCTAATTAAGTTTCATGAACCATCTATAAATAATGATCCTAGGAATATACTACAACCCCCTTACATAGGGATTGTAAGGGTAAAATTGGGTCAATTACAGCAACATAGAGGCATTTAAACAATCATTTTTTATGAATGGAACGGAAAAAACCCTAATAACTGGTACCCTCTACCATGCACTTCACAGTGATTCGCAGCATATTGCTACAGATGTAGAAGTAGAATCTGTCAACTTATACAAACACCTGGACATAACAAATTGTGAAGATTTGATGTGGAATGATCACATAAGCTCAATTCTACGTAATGCAAGTGGCAGACTTCAGTTTTTATCTGTTTTAAAACCAATGATTGCAGAATTTTTCTCCTAGGACATTATATCAATTTTGTAATGTCAGGATAATTGGTTGAATACTGGGAAAAATGCCATCTCTCTCTCTCTCTCTATGTTCTCAAAATTCTGATGTTAACTGACTCTCTAGTCACTTCTTGGTACAACAACATAATTATAATTCTAAATGTTCTGCTATTGGATAGAAGCAATGATCTAAGAAGTACATCCTTCGAGTTTTACTAAAAGGCATAATGAAATAATTTTTATCCTGTGGGGACAACCTATAAATGGTTCCTTACAGGTAGCACATATATTAAATAATCATTTCTTATATATAGTAGAAAGTACGGGGACAATCAGTTCAAGGGAAATATAGTAATGTGTTGGAAAACCATCTCTCATAAAATCCAATCATATCCATGTATAACCAACTCCTTTTTCTGAAATTAAGAAAATTATATATTCTCTCAAAAATAAAAGCTCATATGCTTTTGTTGGCATTTCCAAGAGAGTAGTAAAAGCTTGTTCCCATATAGTACACCTTGTCTTATCCGAAATATGTCCCGTAACACATCACAAAATCAAGATGCCCATTTTTTGAGAAAGACTGAAATATGCTGTTGCCAGGACACCAGTATCGTAATTAATCCAAGCACACATACAAAAAGAGTAGAAATTGTAAATCAGTGTTCTTAGAAGTACCATCAGCTGGTTTTCTGTGGATGACCTCAACCTCAATTCTAAAAAGACACAGCTTATTCAGTTGTGCTCATCTATGGTTACTACACCAATTATATATGTAACACATGGTGAAGAAATAATAAATATGATGGAAACTTCAAAACTCTCAGGTGTCCATATTGATGAGAATTTAAACTGAAAAAAGCACATTTTGGAACTCCTAGAAAAACCTAGTTCAGTTACATTTGCACTCATCATTCAAACCATGGGCAGAGACAAATCAGTGAGTTAACACAGTTTGAGCATTTTCATTCAATAATCTCATATGGAATAATGTTCTGAGGTAACTCTTCTTTAAGAAAGAAAACCATCACTGGTAAAAATGTGCTGTAAGAATAATATGTGATGCTTGCCCATGATCATTTTGTACATATTCTGTCTACTGCTTCGCTATAACATAATTATCTCCTCATAAAGTTCGTTGTAAATAATCCACTACAGGTTGAAACTTACAATGATGCACTGTACATAATTATAATACCAAAAGGAAAAATGGCATCATTACTCCAAATTATGATTGTCTTTAGCACAAAAAAGGTGTACAGTGCTGCAACTAAAATTTTTGATAATCTATCCAGTGATAAATGTCTGACGGATAGCAAAGTAAAATCTCAACTGCTATTCTGAAGAACTTCTATTATTGTAGTAACAGATGGTGGGTAGGAATTACTAACATCTGTATTAAATAAAAAAAAAAAAACTGATACATGTTTACCATGTACCCATATTTACAGTTTAAGTTTCGATATGAATGCAAAATGACTCGTTCCACATCATTAAGATTTATTGTGCGAATGATCCATGGACCAATTTAACTAACTACATGTATCACACTGTTTGCGGTGAAGTCCTTAAAAGAAATTGTCCTTATTGAATGGACATGGAATTTTGTGCCTTGTACGATAACTGGTAGCACAGCAAGGAATTCGTGTATATAGTTCATTCTCATACGGAATGAATCATGAATCAAGACCTCAAAAACGAGCACACAGGTACGTAAGCGTTCATACTTCCCCCGCTTCATACGAAATTGGAAGAGAAAGATACTCTATCAAGTGGTACTGTGCTACGTACCCTGTGCCATGCACTTCGTTGCCGTGTGAGGGGTATGTGTATGGATCTAGGATAATGTTGATCGAAATTTTAATAGTGGAGTACGGCACAATAGTGGCAATACAAAGGAAGTATCGGGCGCGCTGTTATTTGGGGGACAGCGGGTGACTTACACAAAATAAGAGTAATCGAATGCATGTGCTTTAGATTAAAAAAGAAAGGTGCGGTCTAACTTTAATGAACTTGTTTCTATTATGGCCATGGATTTTAATTTAATTCATAGGGTGGTTTACAGTAGTGCCATACGTGAACTAACAAGTGTTCCGTACTGATAAGATTTGACATAGTTCGGCAGATAACAGTTTAATTCGGGTGCAAACGCTGTTAATGTAGCCGAAAAAATCGCGCTTCAGCCAAGTAATTGGTTACATATTGCAGTCAGACAAACCCATGGAACCGAATCTGTTGAGCTTCGTGTACGAACACAACGCCCTGTGCCACTTAGTTTTTTTTTAGTTTTAACGTCTTTCACTCCACTTGTAAAGCAGAATACTGTGACACACAGGGAAGTGTTCAGACTGGCGGTGAATAAGACACAGTACCACGTGACACGCAGTGCCTTCGACAGTTTAGCCGAGATAGCTCCCACCGGAATCGGGCACTTTTGCGGCGAGTTCCTTCTGTTTTTTTATTGGCAGTTCTTCAGTTTAATGTTGAAAAATAATCATACAACGTGGCAATATAAATTAATTACAAATAAACACGTAAAATTTATAGAATTTTATTTCAAGTTACAAACAGCAATGGCCGAGTCAATCGTACTGATAGGAACACAGCTGCAAACTACCAATATCTCATTCCACCTTCGCCTCAAAACCACAACAGTAACAACATTTCTGGCGCAGTGGAACTGAAGCCAGCTGTGGATGCATCTGCACCACGCCTACGTGTCGACTACATTTCCAAGACTATGCGTATGCAAGTATGCATCCGACCTATCGAGAACTAATTCGATATATCGATAGTACTAGTACCGTATCCAGTATCGTGTCTATTTTCTTATGACTGTAAAACGCACAAGTGACTTTACTCGAGTATATATTAAGGAATAATATCATTTAATTTGATCTGTTTATCTCTGTATCTTTATTGAGCTCAAAACATGTGCACAACGGTGCAGTGTGTTGCATCTGAAAGAGCCTTCAAACCACGACTTCGACGACATAAGATGTGCGTAACTCATCAAATAGTAACAAGATAATATTGCAGCAAGTCATTGTCCCACCGTCAGGAGAAGAGGTCACACAAAAGTCTATCCTACGTTACCAAACAGAAGCAAATCCGTTACTCAGGAACGGGCCTTCCTTTTACCTTGCGCCTGAAGACCATCAGTCCATACTCTGCTCTCAGACAACTAGCTCACGAGACTATTTAGACTTTTCACAGTGTCAACCCATGGTGTCAACAGTATTCGAAATGGTGGATATGGTTTTCGTTTATGGCGAACGACGCCACACTGTTAAAGCAACGGTGTGGTTGTATTCTGAAAGGTATTTTGATCGTGCCAAGCCATCGTGATCTGTCTTTGAAAATCTAATAAACATAAAAAAAACTGAAGAAACTGCAAGTGTGAAGAATAAAATAGTCATCGAAAAAGAAGAGCAACTGATGGGTGAAATGCAACAAATGTTTTAGCAGTTGTGTATCCACATATCACTGTGAGGCAGGTTGAATGTGCTAGTGAAATTAGCCAAAAGAGTATTGTGCGAATTCTACTATTCCAATGCATTTCACCTTTTTCTCATTTCGCTTCATTAACAATTTCATGGCAATGACA
Organism: Schistocerca serialis cubense; assembly: GCF_023864345.2. Classification (NCBI taxonomy): domain Eukaryota; kingdom Metazoa; phylum Arthropoda; class Insecta; order Orthoptera; family Acrididae; genus Schistocerca; species Schistocerca serialis. The sequence goes on from NC_064645.1 coordinate 341,096,073, forward strand.
TTCAAATTCGGTTGCAGTTCTCCGACTGCTGTCTACCAAAAATGCAAAGCGAAGCGGCGCGTCTGTGCCAGATGTGGTTCACAAATGAAGCATCTTTCACAAGCCATAGGGAAATCAATCTTCGCAATATGTACTACTGTCATGTGGATCCTCAGACTCTTCAGTTGGCCGGTTTTCAAAGGGGGTAGTTGGAACGAATCACTCTACTCAGTATGGCGAATGTCACATTTTATTGAACTAATGCATTGAAGTCTGTGCATCTTCTAATCGTGGATGGGGAATGTGAAGAGTTAATGCTTCTCCACCTCTGCGCAAGCTGTTGTTTTCATAATTTTATTTGCACGATCTCTATGGACAGGTCAGTAGGGTGCTTGAGATCGATCGTGGTCTCCACGATGAAAGACGTGCTCTAGAGTTTTCCAGTTACAATGTTTGAACATTTCTGTTCTACTCTGTCGTCTGTCAAACAAGGCCGTGACCATTCGCACCATGTTTCCCCTATAGATAATATTTCCTAACGGAATAACCGTTACCGACTCCTTGCAGAACGTTTGTATTTTTGTCACAGACTGCAAAAGCTGACCTTTATATATACAGGGTGTTACAAAAAGGTACGGCCAAACTTTCAGGAAACATTCCCCACACACAAAGAAAGAAAATATGTTATGTGGATATGTGTCCGGAAACGCCTAATTTCCATGTTAGAGCTCATTTTAGTTTCGTCGGTATGTACTCCAACGTGATCAAATTGTAAATTTTCACAATCAACATGTGTGGGCTGACGAGAATCAGCACGCAATTGTGCAATCACGTCATCAACACAGATTTTCTGTGAATGTTTGGGCAGGCATTGTTGGTGATGTCTTGATTGGGCCCCATGTTCTTCCACCTACGCTCAATGGAGCACATTATCATGATTTCGTACGGGATACTCTACCTATGCTGCTAGAACATGTGCCTTTATAAGTACGACACAACGTGTGGTTCATGCACGATGGAGCTCCTGCACATTTCAGTCGAAGTGTTCGTACGCTTCTCAACAAGAGATTCGGTGACCGATGGATTGGTAGAGGCGGACCAATTCCATGGCCTCCACGCTCTCCTGAACTCAACCCTCTTGACTTTCATTTATGGGGGCATTTGAAAGCTCTTGTCTACGCAACCCCGATACCAAATGTAGAGACTCTTCGTGCTCGTATTGTGGACGGCTGTGATACAATACGCCATTGTCCAGGGCTGCATCAGCGCATCAGGGATTCCATGCGACGGAGGGTGGATGCATGTATCCTCGCTAACGGAGGACATTTTGAACATTTCCTGTAACAAAGTGTTTGAAGTCACGCTGGTATGTTCTGTTGCTGTGTGTTTCCATTCCATGATTAACGTGATTGGAAGAGAAGTAATAAAATGAGCTCTAACATGGAAAGTAAGCGTTTCCTGACACATGTCCACATAACATATTTTCTTTCTTTGTGTGTGGGGAATGTTTCCTGAAAGTTTGGCCGTACCTTTTTGTAACACCCTGTATATATATAAAGGTCAGCATTTGCAGTCTGTGACAAATATATATATATATCCTGAAAAAAAAGATCAGCTTTTGCAGAAGCCGCAGATTCCGTTTTAGGACGGCTTCAAATACAGTTCTGATCGGCATTAACTGCGTTGGAAAGAGGACAAATGTCAAGACAAAACATCATTGGAACTTCATGTTTATCATTTTCGTCACTGAGGGTTGATACGAAAAAAGATTGTACTGCTTCGTACGCGTCTATAACAAAGCTCTTTTCGTAAAACCAGGTATTTAGTCGTGAATATTACAGGCTGAAATGGGTAACTAAGTGTCAATTTAAGTATTTATCATCCCTTCGTACTTGCAAACGTCATCATAGTTAGTGCTTTACTTCGTTTGTTACATAACATTAATTTCATTACTTGAAATTACATTAAATGGCCTATCCTTCACAGATGTTGAAAGTTTCGCCTAGTAGTTTGTCGGATGATTCGTTCATGCTAGCTACTTCTGAAAGGAACCGGGCGGAGTGGTGCAGAGATTCAAATCCTCGACCGTCCTCCCAGACTGACATTTTTTGTGGTTTCCCTCAATTTGCTTGAGCCAAATGTTTGGATACCTCCTTTGAAAAGTATACTGGAAATTTCCATAAGCAGTCTTCATGCACCCGCGTTGGCGCCTCCCATCTTTCCTTTATCTACGAAAGCGCCGTTCTCGAGTTTACATTGAATCTTAAAAGCATAAGATCATATTTTTAAGGCCTGTTGCTACACTTCGTCCCTTTCATTTCTTACTCTTATGAATTATATTTATCAGAGTCCTAAGAACGTCACAGAATCTCTCTATAAGTTTATAGATGGTTTTTTATCTGCCAGCTCAACGCATTAGATTCGGGTGTCTCTGGAGCCACTCTGGAAAAATTTGCAGCACAAATTTTTAAATCCTACCACAGTAGACGGCCTAAAAATTTGTTAATGTTTTCAGCTTTCTCACAATACAGGGGTCTTTCTTGAATAGTCTGTTAGTCTGTTAGCCTCTACAGGGCCTTTAAGGGCTAAATCTAAATTGCGACTTGATTCTTTTTTGCGCATCGCTGTACACGCAACTCATTATGGATGGTCCGTCAATATAGCCACTTTCATTCATATATTCAATTAACTGATGTGCGAGTCCTATTGCAGATTGATCTTCGATCTGGTTAAAGGAGGTAAATGATTTGCATATGTTAACATCAGAATGGTTACCAGAACAATCTTTGAGTACTGTTACGCCCCTGCTATTATCGCTGGATAGCTTTCCTCTTAAAATAAATAACGTATTATAACGTGACGTAGTTCTCAACAATACAGGGGTCTCTGCAGCGGCCCACGCCGCTGCTTAGCAACAGTACGATGTGTGGCGATTGGCGAGCAACACCCAGGGGAGCACAATCTTTAGAAAACCGTGAAATGTAGTAAGAGCACGGAGCAACGATAGTACTCGGAAGGTAAGCAATCATTAAACACCTTGTGATCTGCCAATTCATCGCTCCAAAAACACAGGCGTCAAATCGACAGCACCTTTCTACGGAAGCATAATGTAAGTGTTATACATTTAATGAATATGGGAATTTTTGACACTGAAGTTATATTCAGAGTAATTTGATATTGCAAGCTAGTCATCCAGAATGTTTATCAAGTTTACCTGATGCACTTTGTGATGGAGGACAGTAAGTTTTATAAATCTTGTAACTACAGAAGAATCGTAATAATACAAATTACACACTCTTCTACGAAATTCTCGTACCAAGTGATACCTGCATTCGCTAGCACAGACATTGTTCGACAAGTAGTGTGCCATCGTGGTATCTCGAAACACACGCTTTTTTGTCATAACAAACAATACATTTTTATAAGGTTTTTTAAAGTTGCTTTATACACCGGGAACAGGCCGCTGCGCGAGTGCGAGAAGTGAGAGGGCTGCCTTCTGCGAAGAGAATTACAGCGCCGCCGGCGGTAAAAACCAAGAAAAGCGACAAATCGCAAATTAAGATGCAGCCGGTCGAAAACCAGACCTTAGTTGCTTTATATCTGATAAAATAGTATTCCACATTTTGCTTAATGGAAAACCTTTATCACTATAAATAACGTCATAGGATAATCGTATTCGATGCATTCCTTCAGTACACAAACCCTACAACGGGAAGCCGGAGTAATAATTTGCGTCTCTTCAAACCACGAATTATGCCCTTCACTGAGACAACGTTCAGAGTCGGCAGATTTATCAGGCTGGAGCAAACGTGGGTGACGTTGATGTTCCACACGTAGGTCATGCGCCGTACGAATAATCTGTCCGATATAAGTCTTTCCGCAATCACAGGGAATTTTATATACTCCGAATTCTATATACTCCAGGCTTCCTCAAACCCAAATCATCTTTAACATATATCCAAGAAAGGCTCTAATTTTGGCCAGAGGCAAAAGGGCACTTTTAATATCGCATTTTATGAGGATTCTTTAAATTTTCGAAGATATACACTCCGCAAACAGTAAAAATTCAACTGATTTACAAGTTTCCATTGTTGGTTCACACGATGGTCCAAACTGTAAAGCACTAACATTTTGATGATCAGTATGCCCAGTTTACATCAAAACACTCTTCAGATAATCCAGTTCCTGCATCAGATTATCAGAATCCGAAATAGCATAAGCTCTCCTGACCAGAATACATGACTCACATGCGTTGATGTGTGGATGACAACTAGTGACATGGAGGTATGGGTTCGTATGTGTAGGTTTACGGTACAATCAACCGGGGTAACTTTTTACCAGTAAGGGTATCTTTGTTCCACTTACCACTTTCGTTTCAAATGGCTGCTGCTCCACATACTCGGATTATTTTGTACTAAAACTAACAGTTTTATTACCTCTGTAGTTTCTAGTTAGTATTTCAGTTGTCTTTGCAACATCCTGCAGGCTGAAACTTCCTGACAGATTGAAACTGCGTGCCGGACGGAGATCCGAACTCGGGACGTATGCTTTAATTACATTGGCTGTGAAGAGATCTTATAGCGACAGTGATTTAAGATGAACAACGCCAGGTCGAAACAAACATCTCGATATATCAAAGTAAATCTGCAGTACTGATTTAAAACTGTTCGTTTTTACTTCTTATTAACACTTGGTTTCTTTCTGGCACGATCTAAGCTTGCCCAAGAGCACCACATACAGGAAAAAATTCTTTGTTTTGTAAGACTGGTCTAAAGTTATCTTCAATGACAGTATAACCTTGTATCAGCATTAAAATTGAAATTTTATTCCAATAGATCACAGTTAGCATACATTTCTACTTCTCCAAGCATTCAGTAACTATAGATGTAAAATGTGTGTGCGAATTCCTAAGGAACCAAATTGCTAAGGTCATCGGTCCCTACATCTACATGGATACTACGCAAATCACATTTAAGTGCTTGGCAGAGGGTTCTCTATTATTCCAATCTCGTATAGCGCGCGGAAAGAACGAACACTTATATCTTTCCGTAAGAGCTCTGATTTCCCTTATTTTATCGTGGTGATCGTTTCTCCCTATGTAGGTCGGTGTCAACAAATATTTTCGTATTCGGAGGAGAAAGTTGGTGATTAGAATTTCGTGAGAAGATTCCATCGCAACGAGAAACGCCTTTCTTCTAATGATGTCCACCCCAAATCCTGTATCATTTCTGTGACACTCTCTCCCATATTTCGCGATAATACAAAACGTGCCGCCCTTCTTTGAAGCCGGCCGCTGGTGGCCGAGCGGTTCTAGGCCCTTCGGTCTGAAACCGTGCGACCGCTACGGTCGCAGGTTCGAATCCTACCTCGGGCATGGATGTGTGTGATGTCCTTCGGTTGTTAGGTTTAAGTAGTTCTAGGTTCTAGGGGACTGATGACCTCAGATGTTATGTCCCATAGTGCTCAGAACCTTTTGAACCTTCTTTGAACTTTTTCGATGAACTCCGTCAGTCCTATCCAGTAAGGATCCGACACCGCGCAGCAGTATTCTAAAAGAGGACGGACAAACGTAGTGTAGGCAGTCTCCTTAGTAGGTCTGTTACTTTTTCTAAGTGTCCTGCCAATAAAACGCAGTCTTTGGTTAGCCTTCCCCACAACATTTTCTATGTATTCCTTCCAATTTAAGTTGTTCGTAATTGTAATATCTAGGAATTTAACTGAATTTACGGCCTTCAGATTAGACTGATTTAGCGTGTAACCGAAGTTTTATGGATTCCTTTTAGCACTCATGTGGATGACCTCACACTTTTCCTTATTTAGGGTTAACTGACAATTTTCGCACCATTCAAATGTCTTTTCTAAATCGTTTTGCTACTTGTTTTGATCTTCTGATGACTTTATTAGTCGATAGACGACAGCGTCATCTGTAAACAACCGAAAACGGCTGCTCAAATTGTCTCGCAAATCGTTTATATAGATAAGGAACAGCAAAGGGCCTATAACACTACCTTGGGGAACGCCAGAAATCACTTCTGTTCCACTCGATGAGTTTCCGTAAATAACTACGAACTGTGATCTCTCTGACAGGAAATCTCAAATCCAGTCAAATAACTGAGACGATATTCCATAAGCATGCAATTTCGCTACGAGCCGCTTGTGTGGTACAGTGTCAAAAGCATTCCGGAAATCCAGAAATACGGAATCGATCTGAAATCCCTTGTCAATAGCACTCAACACTTCATGTGAATAAAGAGCTAGTTGTGTTTCACAAGAACGATGTTTTCTAAACCCACGTTGACTGTGTGTCAGTAGTTTTTTTCGAGGTAATTCATAATGTTCGAACGCAATATATTTCCTGAATCCTGTTGCATATCGACGTTGTATTTAAGTGGATTACTCCTACTACATTTCTTGAATACTGGTGTGACCTATGCAACTTTCCAGTCTTTGGGTACGGATCTTTCGTCGAGCGAACGGTTATATATGATTGTTAAGTATGGAGCTAATGCATAAGCATACTCCGAAAGGTTCCTAATTGATATACAGTCTGGACCAGAAGAATTGCATTTATTAAATGTTTTAAGTTGTTTCACTACTCAGAGGATATTTACTTCTACGTTACTCATGTTGACAGTTGTTCTTGATTCGAATTCTGGAATATTTACTTATTCTTCTTTTGTGAAGGCATTTCGGAAGACTGTGCTTAGTAATTCTGCTTTAGCAGCACTGTCTTCGATAGTATCTCCATTGCTATCCCGCAGAGAAGGCATTGATTGTTTCTTGCCGCTTGCATACTTCACATGCGACAAGAATCCCTTTGGATTTTCTGCCAGGTTTCGAGACAAAGTTACACTGTGGAAACTGTTATAAGCATCTCGCGCTGAAATCCGCGCTAAATTTCGAGCTTCTGTAAAAGGTCGCCATTCTTTGGGATTTTACGTCTGTTTAAGTTTGGCATGTTTGCTTCGTTGTTTCTGCAACAGCGTTCTAACTCGTTTTGTGTACTTAAGAGGATCAGCTCTGTCGTTTGTTAATTTATTTGGTATAAATCTCTCAATTGTTGCCGACACTATTTCTTTGAATTTAAGCCACATCTGGTCTACACTTATATTGTAAGATGGCAAGAACTATGCCCCTTACATGAAGTCATTAAAGATCACCTAACTCACGTTGAGCGAACAGTAGGGCTGAACAAAATGACTGACAAGGCACAATGCATCTTGTAGAGGGTATACTATGGACGTAGTGGAATAATTAATGTCGGGTGATGGTTTTAAAGTAATTCACACGACATGAAAACTTTGTGGAAACGAGTTGCTTTACTGGACGCTAGTTTACCCCAGGGAAGTATCTGACCGGGGGAGCGGCCAAGGGAAGTGACAATAGGCAGCTTAGGGCGGCTCAAGCTCTGAGAAAGCAGTAATGGTGCGCGGCCTCCAGCCGCCTTAAGATGAGTGACAGTGAGTGGGTTGTTGACCCCGACTCCATGCTGGTGTACCGGGAAACAGACGGAGAACTTGTACGCCTGTTGATAAATGTCCGTCGTCCTGTTTTCTGTGAAACATGCGACAAATCCGTGCAAGCTACGGTGGAGCGGTCAACAGAGTTCAAAATATGCGTGTTCGTGACTATAGCAACTTCACGCTGAATTCACGGTCCACAGAGCCTGAAGTAAATCAGGTGAAGAGCGACAGCATGAAATACGCTGGCCTCCGATGGGAACGTAGGACCAAGGAATTTGAAGTCAGAATTCCGGAAAACTTGGTGTTTGTGCAGACGCTAACCTTGATGGGTGGCCTGGGGCGAGCCAAATAGAAGAAGTTGAGAGGAAGGGAAATTTTGTGGGAATTTGTTCACTTCCCAGAGCAGGCATTGGTCGGCGCTGTGCTGCGACTTGTGCTGCAATTGACGTAAGTGATTTTGCTGGAGGGGAAACCGAGGCAAAGAGCGGACTAGCAGAAGTCCCAGTAGAGGTCTTCCATTCCCAGCTTGCCTAGAGTGCGGACGTGGCGTTCTTTACTCAGCTTGCCTGAGAAAGAGTGAGCATCTCTGCAGTTTAGGACTTAGCAAATAAATGGAACGATTGAGCTTGGAGATAGAAAGTTTTGGTTCAGCTATGTACTGAGCAAGATAGCTAGGAGTGAATCGACGCGCGCAGCCTTGCAGCACCACGAGGTCAGCCGACGTCCGCACAACAACACCGCTCCGCCACGCTGTATTCGGTGATATTGCGCCCGCTCCGGCCACTGATTAATTTGTTGGATCACGTCGGCAAAGTTTCCACGAGGGTTTCATGGGCCGTGTATTGTAGAATTTTTCTCGCACTTCGCATTACGCCTGGGTCAGTCGATAGGAATTACTTTTGATTTATCGCGCTTTACTCCACGCAAACCCAATTTATTACCACTGCCTGTTAGGAGAGTCATGTAATGTGATGATTGAAGGTCGTGAGTTAAAATAAATCTTTGCTAATCGACTGCATCTATTTTCAATCAAGTAGTTGAAATCCCAAGTCACTTTCTTAATTAATTTTATGTTCACATTTGCATCTGGTGTTCAATAGCTGAATATAACCTCAATGTGCACCCCTTTTTAATTAAAAAGGGATCAATTCTGAACCAATTAATGTCAACACTGCCACCGCAGTTCAATCGGGAGTCACAGGGCCATATTACTTTTTGCGTTATCCGATATTGCGGCAGCTTTGCACTCTCTGTTGATCTGTTAGTCAATTAGTTGGGGTGAACACACGCCAAAACCAGCTAAGTGACAGGTGGGGTGTTACAATATTATTAATTTGTAATGAGTGGAGCTTGTCTCTCAGGAAGGCGTCAAGTGGATTTTTTTTCTGCCTTTTTGAATGCGTGTATTTTTCGTTTATTTTTGGAGGATTTGGGGATTACAATATTCAATCTTGCTTAGACAAACCTGTGTTCACTAATCCCTGTATCGGTTTGGATACTCGTTATTAACTCAGGATTATTTGTTGCTATGAGGTCAAGTGTTTTTCACAACCGTTTACTATTCGCGTGGGCTCATGAACTAACTGCTCGAAATAATTTTCAGAGAATGCGTTTAGCATAATTTCGGATGATATTTTATACGTACCTCCGGAATTAAACATATATTTTCGGCAACATATCGAGGGTAAATTAAAGTCACCACCAACTATAATCGTACGAGTCGGGTACGTGTTTGAAATGAAACTCAAGTTTTCTTTGAACCTTTCAGCAACTGTATCATCTGAATTGGGAGGTCGGTAAAAGGGTTCAATTATTATTTTATTCCGGTTGCCAACAACGAACTCTGCCCATACTAACTCACAGGAAGTATTTACTTCAATTTCGCGACAAGTTAAACTACTTCTAAGAGCAACAAACACGCCACCGCCAACCGTGTTTAGCCTATCCTTTCGAAACACCGTTAGGTTCTTCGCAAAAATTTCGGCTGAGCTTATATCCGGCTTTAGCCAGCTTTCAGTGCCTATAACGATTTGAGCATCAGTGCTTTCTATTAGCGATTATAGCTCTGGTACTTTCCCAACACAGCTACGACAATTTATCACTGTTATACCAATGGTTCCTAGACTTACACACTACTTAAACTAACTTATACTAAGAACAACATGCACATCCATGTCCGAGGGAGGACTCGAAACTCCGGCGGGAGGAGCCGCGCAATCCGTGACATGGCGTCTCAAACCGCGTGCCCACTCTCGCGGCAGATGTAAAATGTTACAGTGTCTGATGTGACGTGTAATTTATTGTGTATCCAGTTACCCCAACTGACTGTATACACTGTGTCCCTAAGTACCATTTTTTTGTGTGCTAAGACATCCAAAAAGAAAGGTAATTTGCCACCTTTTTCAACTTACGTTGAAAATTTGATGAGCGGATGAAGGTAGTTAAATTGATGTAAAAGACAATGAAGAGCTTTCATGCCCTTTCACAGAAATGCGCTGTTGTTTGAACCAACATGGCCACTACACCAGAAGAGGAATCATTTTGTTTCTTGGAATTTAAGTGACGTCAAGTGCAACATGCATTATGCTGTCGATTCAGCAAGAAGCCCCTCTGCACAGTATGGCATACAAAATTCTTGGAAGGTGGTAGCATATGCAAAGAGAAGAACAGTGGTCGGCACGCACGTCTTACGAAAATGTTGAGCGTATCCGGGATGTGTTCACATGGAGCCCTCGGAATCCAACAAGACGGGCATGCAAGGAACTTCAACTTCCTCAAACAATGGTATGTCGTGTTCTGAAATGACACCTGCATTTGAAACCTTACAAGTTGCAGTTACTGAAGCAACAAATGGTGCAAATGGTTCTAAGAACTATAGGACTTAATATCTAAGGTCATCTGTCCCCTAGACTTAGAACTACTTAAACCTAACTAACCTAAGGACTCACACACATCCAAGCCCGAGGCAGGATTCGAACCTGCGACCGTAGCAGCTGCGACAATAACAGGGGGCACGAATTTTGCATTTCGGTTCTCCAGGACATGGCAGGGGACACCTTTTCCGAACGATTGATTTTTTTCGAAGGAATCGACGTTTCGTCTACCGGGTGAAGTAAACCTCAAAAATATGAGAATATGGGGGTCACAGAATCCCCGTCCAACATGAAAGAGACTCATAGAAACTGAACGTGTTTTTGTGGCGATTCTGTTCGCAAAGTTTATGGACCTTTCTTTTTTTCGGTGGAAACTGCGACAGGAATGTCAAACCTAGACACGCTGCAAAATCGGCTGTTTGCTCAGCAACACGAAGATGGATCAATTTTATTCTTTTGCGTGGAGGTGCCATGTCTCACTCTCACCTTAAGATGCGGCATTATCTTAACAACACCATCCCGCAGTGTTGGACTGAAGAGGTCGACAACAAGATCATTGCTTTTGGCCTACGAGATCACTAGATCTGACAGCTTGCGGTTTTTTTCTGTGGGGGTAAACAAAAGACTGAATCTTTGTCCCATCTATGGCAGTACTCTTAAATAGCTGCGAAATCGAATTGTTGAAGCTGTAGATTCAGTAAACAGAGCCCTTTTGATTCGCGTGTGGAATGAAATAGACTACCACTTCGATGTTTCCCGAGCAATGCATAGTGCTCATGTTGAGTGTGCGATATAATGTCTCTATCCAATGATAACAACATGTTTCTTACTTTCATAATTTGTAATAAACAATTAAAATCTTTCCTATTGAATCACCCTGTATGCCTACATATATTTATTTATTTATTTAACCTGATCAGATTAGGGCCATCAGGCCCTCTCTTACATCGGACCAGTGTTCCACACATGCGGTATTTCACACATCAGAGTTACCTCATGACAATAGTTTAAATGAGAAAATTAGATTACTTTAGTGACAATATGAATAAAGAGTAGTGACTAAGACCTAATAAAGTAAATGCGGCAGTATTTTTACAACAGGTGCTATACATACAGATTATGATAAAAGCAATAATAATAACAGTAAAAAAAAGTCAAATAATAATGATAAACATGACTAAGACCTAATAAAGTAAATGCTGGCAGTACTCTACAACAGGTGCTATACATACAGATTATGATAAAAGCAATAATAATAACAGTAAGAAAAAAGTCAAATAATAATGATAAACATGACTAAGACCTAATAAAGTAAATGCTGGTAGTATTTTACAACAGGTGTTATATATACAGATCATGATAAAAGCAATAATAATAACAGTAAAAAATAAAATAATAATGATAAACATGAGAAAAACTGGCAATAGTAATGAAGATTTGTGCAGATGTACATTAATATCTTGGTGTGTAAAGTAGATGTTTACTAGTGTAGCGAGTTTTGGGGAAGGGAGATTTAAGGAGGGGGAAAGAGGGAAGTAATGAGGTGAAGTGCATTCATGTACAGAGGAAGGGATTACTGTTGCTTAAGTAGATACGTCATTAACTGTTTTTTGAAGCTGGACATGTTTTTAAGTTCTCTAACATAACGAGGGAGGTTATTCCATAGTCGGGTTCCTGCTACTGTAAAGGACTTGGAGAAGGTGACTGAGCGATGCAGTGGAACAGAGAGGATTTTATTATAATGGGAACGTGTGTTTCTGTCATGTTGTTCCGACGTGAGCGTTAGGGACGAGGAGAGATATGAGGGACAGTGTACATTTATAAGGCAGTAGATGACACAGAGTGTATGGAAATCTCTGCGTTTGTCTGCACGCAGCCAGGACAATTTTGCATATGCTGGTGAAATGTGATCAAAAAGTCGAGCGCCGCCATTGTGATTTTATATTCCCAGACAGGACGCGTTGCTGACGAGACGTCATGTATGAGCGAAACCATTGCACTGCACTGCACTTGGTGAGAAATTTAGACCGCTAAGTTTGGCTAGTAAGATGTCGAAGTCTACAGTATCAAATGCTTTGCTGAAATCTAAGAAGCAAATGATAGTCGCTTCTTGTCTGTCCATGGCAAGTTTCAGGTCATCTGTCACCTTTATCAGTGCGGATGTTGTTCGATGTTTGCGGAAACCAGATTGGTATTCGTCTAGTAGGTTGTTAGTAGTTAGGTAGTTGGTGAGCTGGTCATGAACTATATATTCTAAGGCCTTTGATAGTGCAGGAAGAAGGCAGATGGGGCGGTAGTCAGAGAGTGCTGTGGCGATGTCCTTTTTAGGCAGTGGCTTAATTTGTCCCAGTTTCCAGGCCTCAGGGAAAACACTTGTGATTAATGAATCGTTGAATGTCTGTTATAGAGGGCAGTAGTTGGTCAATAATAAGTTTTACCATCTGGATGGTGATGCCATCATGTCCAGTAGATGCTGATCTAATCCGCATTATGGCTTTCTTGACAGTACTGCAAGTGACGTGCTGTAGATAGAATTTTTCTTTGCTACAGTCATTCATCCCCATGAAGTAATCAATGATTCTCTGTTTTTTTTTTTTTTGCGGTTCAGTTGTAGCTGTAGGTAATGTGAAGAAACTGTTTAGTTCTTCAGCTGGGACCATGGGATTTTCTGCAACTTTTATTTTGCCTAAACCGAGACTCCAGAGATTTTTCCACAGGATAGCTGGTCTACATCTATTGTCAGCTAATGTACGGGCATGCCTGAGCTTAGCGTTTCTCACCGCTTGACTGACTTTGTTTCGTTTCTGCTTGTAAACAGCATGATTTTCAGGTGTAGGGTGTATCTTGTATGCTCGATGTGCAGCGTCTCTGAGATTCATGAGCTCTTTTAGTTCTTCAGTCAGCCAAGGTGCAGGTTGCCTTTTTACTTTTCTGGTCTTTATTGGAGCATATTTGTCATATAGTTGAGTAATTTTGCTAGTGAAATCCTGGAGTTTGTCGTCTATGTCCGTGAGGGGAGTAGAGATCATCGCCCAAACTATTTCTTGTGCCTCACTTTCGAGTTCAGGCAAATTTATGCGTTTGAGGTCTCGGTATGTAGACAGTTTTTGTTTCTTTCTAGGACATTCTAGTGAATACGCCATGAAAATGATGTCATGGGCAGACATGCCGGGCGCAGATATTTGAGAGGTGCGGATTATTCTGTTTGGAGATTTCGTTGCGAATATATCTATGAAAGTGTGGCTGGTAGTCGTGTGATGAGTAGGTGCCAGCTGAAGTAGCGTCATATTTGAGGAAGAAAGCATCCTCTTGAATTTCCCAGTGGAAGGACTATTGCGCAGAAAATTAATGTTAGTGTCACCTGCTATAATTACATGTTCATATGACGATTCGAGACTAGAGAGGGCAGTTTCGAAGCAGGCGAACCCGCCTACTTTAGGAGGTTTGTAAAGGACACATATTAAGCACTTTCTGTTAAGGGATTTGATCTCAATGAACATATATTCCTCTTGTTTATCTACATTGTTGTCGGATGAGTGTAGTACTGTAGGTGACAAATCAGAGCGTATGTACGCCCCTACTCCGCCCCCTCGTCTGTTGCATCTGTCGTGCTTGAGAAAGATATAGCCATCTAGGTTTACGGAAGTTGTAGGAATATTTGGTTTGAGCCAAGTCTCTGACAAAAGTATTACGTGTATATCAGCAGTTTGAAATATATATTTGAACTCGTCGAAGTGAGCTGGCAGAGACAGGACATATATTCTACTCTATGGAATTTGGGCCGCTAATACGTTACTCCTTCTCGCTGTTAACTTTGTGGATGAAATAATACTTCGTGCAGTAGGCCTAACACTGCAGTCGTCGTTGTTTAATGCTGTATTTTTTTCGGTGATAAGTAATTTGTAACAGTGTCACTTGTGCTTGACCTCTTACGCCATCGGAACGATGGCTGACAACACTTCTTGCTAGGATACAAATTAGAGAATGTTATGACTTCGGACTGATAATCAATTGTATCTGGACGCTGCTAATCTTAGCTTTCAATATAACGTGCAAAGAGTATTTCCATTGACCGTATGAATACATTTAAACAACTTCAAATTCAATTACATGTAACAATTATGTCATGTTCAACTCTGCAAGTTACGTTTACTTTTGTTTACGGGTACATATATGCACTGAACACAGCGGTATCTGGTGGCTAAAGTAGATAAGATGATTCGCATTTCTTTAAGTCTGAAGAATCAGTTCCAAAACCAACTTTAATTTTTTTAATATAGGGGAAGATTTGACATGACTGACCGATTTTACAAGGGGAGTTCAATAAGTAATGCAACACATTTTTTTTCTGAAAGCAGTTTGGTTTTATGCAGGATTCCAACACACCGTATAATTACCCACTCTTTTGGCTACAAAATCTTATTTTTCAAAACAATATCCATCCCATGGACGGCTTTACGCCACCTTACTGGGTGGAACTGTATGCCCGCGTGGTACCACTCGACTGGTGGACATCGGAGCCAACATTTTATACCATTGTGTATTGAACCGGGCACCTAGTAACGGCCGGCCGGTGTGGCTGAGCGGTTCTAGGCCCTTCGGTCTGAAACCGCGCGACCGCTACAGTCGCAGGTTCGAATCCTGCCTCGGGCAAGGCTGTGTGTGATGTCCTTAGGTTAGTTAGGTTTAAGTAGTTCTAAGTTCTAGGGGACTGATGGACTCAGATGTTAAGTCCCATAGTGCTCAGAGCCATTTGAACCATTTGAACCTAGCAACGATGGAGAGGCTTCATCCCGCCGTAGCCCCCAGTGGTTCACAACCCCACAACAGGCCACAGCAGTCCACCCACCCCACCGTCGCCCCACACCGAATCCAAGGTTACTGTGCGGTTCGGCCCCCCCCAGAGGGCTCCCCGGGAACATCTCATACCAGACGAGTGGAGCCCCCAAGGTTTGCATGGTAGAGTAATTATGGTGTACGCGTACGTCGAAACAGTGTTTGCGCAGCAATCGCCGACTTGGTGTAGCTGAAGCGGAATAAGGGGAACTAGCCCGCATTCTCCGGGGCAGATGGAAAACCGCCTTAGAAACCATCCACTGGCAGGCACGGCACACCGGAAATCGACACTAATCCGGCGGGCGGATTCGTGCCGGGGATCGGCACGCCTTCCCACTCGGGAAGCAGCGCCTTAGACTGTGCAATTAGCCAGGAGGGCTTTTATCCCATTAGTAACCTCCTCATCATCCGCCTACTGCTTCCCAGAGAGTACGTGCTTCATTGGGCCAAACAGACGGAAGTTGGAAGGTGCGAGATCCGGGGTGTAGGGCGATGAGGAAGAAAGAGTCCAGTCAAGTTTTTTTAAGCTCCTCTCAGGTGCGCAGCCTTGTGTGACGTCTTAACGTTACCACAGAGAAGGAGAAGTTCGTTTGCGCTTCTACGGCGACGAACACGCTGAAATCCTTTCCCTTAGTTCCATAAGTGTAGCACAGTACACTTCGGAGGTGATAGTTGCACCATAATGAGGGACATCAAAAAGAATAACCCCTTCAGAGTCGCAGAAGGCCATTGCCATGAGTTTGCCAGCTGACGGTGCAGCTTTGAACTTTTTCTTCAGAGGAGAGCTGGTGTGGCACCACTCCATGAATTGCCGTTTTGTTTCCGGTTCAAAGTGATGAACCCATGTTTCGTCACCTGTGACGATGTTCGACAAAAAATTGTCACGATCAGCCTCGCAAAGCGCAGGCAATTCCGCATAGATTGTCATTCATTGCTCTCTATGGTATTCTGTTAGGTGTCGAGGAACCCAGCAAGTATACACCTTTTGATTACCCCAAGTGGTGGAAGAGTGTGTCAGCACTATCAACAGAGACGCCAGTTGCGCAGCGAGGTGTTTGATTGTGATCCGTCGATCACTCGGAATAAAAGTGTCCGCAAGTTCCAGCACTGCAGGAGACGGTTGTGTGCAGCTGGCCGGTACACGGGAGTTCGAACAGGTTTGCGCGACCTTGTTGCGACGATGGCGGATGCCTCGCCCGACGACTCATCCTGCCTTTGTTCACTGCTAGGTCTCCGTAGACATTCTGTGAGCTCCTATGAATATCTGCGATGCTCTGGTTTTCCGCCAAAAGAAACTCACGGACAGGTCTCGCACCTCCGTAGCAGACGCCACTTTAAAGGCTACATATAGCGCTGCACCTATCGGATCTTCATGAAACTGTAGGGGCTGAAGTGGGAATATTCCACGATTTTCCACAACAAATTCCACATTTCTTCAACCGAAATTGGCCGAGAAAAAAACTTGTTGCATAACTTATTGAATGGTCCTCGTACTAAGTTTTCTGTTTTAATTTTTCCTCGTTTCCCTTTCTTTCTTTCGAGTGCCAGGAGCCCCTCAACTCTGGCGACTCCGGTACAACAAAGCCCTGGTTGCTCCAGCCTGTAAGCCCTCGCTGGTCAGTTGAAAAATCACGTTAACTGAGAGAAGTTGCTAAATAATGACCTTGGTCTGTTAATGTGTGGTGGTAGGTTTTCCAGTACCGCAACACTGGTGTCTGTCTTACTGATGGGACTCTTTAAACAGCCACAAACATGTGCAGTTCCTAACAGAGATGCTGTCAAAATAGTGGAAGACATCCCACTAACCATAGGCAGTCGAAGTGGCACCAACATGATGAACGCTCATAATTTCATACAGATAACTGCAGATCTTCTTAAAAGAACATTTGGCGATCGTTGGATTAGGCGTTTGAGAAATATAAAACAGACGGCAGTCTTACCAGACCCATGGTCTTTTATCTGTAAAAGCACAGATCCGCGTTCTGCCACTAGTGGGCCAATGGCGACTGACCTATCAACTGCCGTACCATACACTACTATTGATGTCGGCCGGCCAGTGTGGCCGAGCGGTTCTACGCGCTTCAGTCTGGAACCGCGCGACCGTTACTGTCGCTGGTTCGAATCCTTCCTCAGGCACGAATGTGTGTGATGTCCTTAGGTAAGTTAGGCTTAAGTAGTTCTAAGTCTTAGGGGACTGATGACCTCAGATGTTAAGTCCCAAAGTGCTCAGAGCCATTTGAACCATTTTGAACCACTGATGTCATCGGATGCGCTATGGAGGAGAAGGGATCGGTACACCGCCCTTCCGACGGTTGTTGGCTTTGTTGACCTCACAGCCGCTACTTCTCAATCAGAGAGCTTCTCAGTTATCTCACGAGGGTGAGTACACATTGGCCCAGTCCTGTCTCCAAGGAAAAATGCCTGGCAGGACCAGGACTCGAACTCAAGCCCTGTACATGGTAGTCAGGCATGCTGACCACTGTGCTACGGAGGAACTTCTATCTGTGGGAGAAATTCAAAGAAGACAACTACGAAGAAATACCGACGACTCCCGAAGACATGAATTGCTCTATAATACGAACTTGTGCTGTGGTAATTTCTGATGAAATGAAACGTGCAGCGTTGTTTTCCGGAATGGTTTACGTCTACATCTTGTATCAACCTCAAAGTTAACATCCTGAGCACCTGATATGACAGGCATAACAATAAATACACAGGCTGCACCTAAGTTATGTGTTTGCTTACATTTGGTTCAGTGGGGTAAATATTTGTGGGACATCTTCTCCTGATGAAAGGACAGTGGTTTCCAGCTGTGTTGTCTTGGACATATTTGATCACACATATTACGTCATTGGAGTCTCCTTAGATGGCCACTTCCTACGCCACAGAAAAGATATACGTTCGCGTTAAAAAGGCTGTGTCATATTTCGGCAGCTACATACGTTACATTTTACTTATGTCTGCCATAAAAGTCGTCACTTTGTCCGCTAAAACAATAACAAAAATCGCACCTCCTTAAACCGGGCGGTCAAGTGTGGGGTACAATTATTGTATGACAGCGAAACTTCGTAGATATGCTAATGCGTTAAGGCGGAACCGATTTCCTCTGGAATACCAATTAGTTCCAGTAGTGGCCGCCAAGAGCACGCCTGGCGTCGTACGCTGTTTATACGACGGTACGACATCCACGCTGTCATTTGACAAGCTATAGCGTGAATGAACAGTATAGCTATTGAGAAAAGAAACCGTGCGCTGTTAGTGAAACTGTTTTATGCGAACGGCAGCAATTACAGAGCTGCATGGGCGACTGAAAGAACTGAGAACAGGTCCAATATCATTAAATGGTTTAAAGAAGACGATAATGAAATTCGAAACACGCGCTAGCTTGGTGTGGCACCTGGAAGAGGAAGGCGTCCTATTCCGACAGAAGTTATTGATGATATTGCTGTTGCTGTAACTGACCATGCAGCTCATGCCCCGGTTGGTGTCACGAGAATTGTTCAAAAAATGGTGCAAATGGCTTTAACAATTATGGGACTTAACATCTGAGGTCATCAGTCACCTAGACTTAGAACTACGTAAACCTAACGAACCTAAGGACATCACACACATCCATGCCCGAGGCAGGATTCGAATCAGCGACCGTAGCAGCTGCTTTGTTCCAGACTGAAGCGCCTAGAACCGCTGTGCCGCAGCGGCTGGCCACGAGAATTGTCCGTCCCATGGTCAACAGCACAGAAAATTTTGCTGTCTATTTTACACTGGTACCCGTACAAGACCCACAGCAATGTTCTCAACTTGCTTTTCGGTTTCTAGCATGGATCGAAGTTGATGATGACACGTGTCCGGGCAGTATTATATGACGAGGCAGATTCTACACTGCTGCGGTGAATACATAGAACTCCCAAATTGCGGTAAAATCACGTGTTGTGCGCGAAGAGCATCCAGAGAGGGCCTGTCTGCTGTACCGTTACGTCTACACGATGTCAAGACCACATTGTACAGCATGTCCAGCATGTGACTACTGCTTTGGAAAAGTGCAGCTGTGTGGAAACCGCTGTTTTCATGCACTCACCATGTGCGACAGTGTCATGCGGATTCAGAAGTAGTCGTATTCTCCGTCTGTTCATCTTTCAAGAGAATACATCCAGAGGGCCTGTCTGCTGTACCATTACGTCTGCACGTTGTCAAGACCACATTGTACATCATGTCCAGCATGTGACTGCTGCTTTGGAAAAATGCAGCTGTGTGGGAACCACTGTTTTCATGCAAGATGAGGCAACACCTCATGTAACCTAATGCAAGCTTCCACAAACGTGTTACCTCCGGAGATCTTTCAGATGGATGGCCTGCAACATCACCTGATCTGAATCTGTCTCCTTTTGTCTCTGCGAGATCTAAAGGAGCGCATTTACCAGTGACACGTTTGCTCTTAACCTGATCCGAAGGCCAGTATACAGGAGAACGTTGCTCAGATTCACTGAAACTGCCTCGATCATCTGTTCATCATGTCGTTTTACCGATGCAAACGTCTCCAGTGCCCATACTGAACAAATTTTGTAAGTGACAGTTTATAATCAACATCATGCCCTTCTCACTTGGATTCCCATGCAGTCCAACATAGGGCCACTGTAACATCGAAATTCCCCACAAATTTGGATACTGCACTTTTCGATCAGACAGCAGATCCACAACGAGACACCTTTAAAACTCTTGTCAGATGATGTTAACGCTGTGGCACTAGAGTATGTGGCATCTCAGTGTCCATTACAGTGACTGCTAAACATCTGATGCTGTTCACGCCTATTATATACCCTGCCAGGCTTGGTAACAACACCAAACATGAACAACATTAATGCACTCTAGCGCCATTTTATCTGTCACTTCAAAATGCAACTCTTAATCACTTACATTCTCACCAATGGTGTGTACGTGTGCAAAGTTACATTGGCATCCGACCATGTCTTCTGGGTGCTTCACTTTTTACAAAGGCAGTGTATTTAGGCTGGCTTGTCTTACATGGATAACCCTGCAATTTGGTTACTGTGTGTGTGTGTGTGTGTGTGTGTGTGTGTGTGTGTGTGTGTGTGTGTGTGTGCGTGTGTGTATGCGTGTGTGTCTGTGTGTGGGTCGGCAAGACCTCAACATCTGTGAATCACTGGCACTTCCCACCATAAGGAAATTTGTCTGCAGCAAAATGTCAATGTCTGTGACGCACTGGCACTTTTCACCACAAGTAGAATTGTTCAGCCACGGAAGCCTAAAGGAACAGCCCATTATCCAGCATGTTTGCCAAGGATGGCGAGTCGTCACAATCCATATGGGTGCAGCTCCTGATGATGTATCACAGATACAGTTCCTTGTCTGATCCACATCAACAGTAAGTCATCTAACATCCAACTCACCACGCCTTCTGTGCTGGCGTAAGCTGTCGCCACCACACCAGTCGGCAAAGAGGTTACGAGAAGACCGATAATAGGCGCTGGGTCAAGCACGCCAGTCAGGAGAGAGTCAAAGACTGGTTCGCAAGAAACGCGCCACCAACGCCCTCTCGACCGCAAGTATTAAGATAGCCGCAGCGGACCGGAGGGCCCCGTCACTCAGTCACAGACAGTAAATCAGAAAGTCCGAGTCGCAATCTCAGACTTAGTTACAATTCTAGCTGGCGTCTGTCAGTTCACATAACCGGCTACGAGAGTGTAGTGTTTAAAGCAGGACTTGTATTTCACCAGCAGTGAGGCTAACATGGACTATTACAGAAGAACTTGTACCACAACAACTCGCTTAAAGATAAGTGGCCTCTTGTTCGTATGACAAAGAACCGTGATAATACATGTGTCCAGTTGTGTTGTAGAAAGAGTATACCGCCCACAAAACAGCATCCTCTCCTTGCTTCCCATGGTACAAGACAAAACTTCCACAAATGGCGTTCGGAAATTATTAGTGTGCCACAAAGCCATTTGCCACTTGGTGTGTGTCAGCACTTGTCAATGAGTTAAGGTCACTTGAAATCCTTGTGATTTTTGCGGACACACGCTGAAGCACACACCTGAAGACCGCTTATCATCGAGATATAATCGATTTCGCCTTTCTGACACCAGCATTAATAGATTACTGCTTATCATTGTTCGCTTTTGACTGTGTTTGGCAATAAACGTGTTTATTTATCGCGAGATAAATAAGAAACACGTTTTATCACCTAAAACAAGTTTGCTTTTAATCGAATGCATTGTTAATAGAGATGATTTGTCCTGTAGTTATCTACCAATATTAATTTTAATCTTGACCGCACATTAAGACCAAACATATTGTGCACACTAATCGAAAGTAACACGCTAATGTCTAATACCTTAGCACAATCGTAAAAAGAGAGAAAGTTTGAGTAATCAGTACAAATGGGCATGTATACTGTCTGTGTGGGTGTGTTTAAACACACACGAGAGTAATAAATCAGGAATAGCAATACAATGGACTCGTAATATGTCTCTGATGAATTAGATTCAACGAACCGAAATGAATGGAAATTAAATCAATAAAGACGCAAAGACATGAAATGACATCAATGAAAACCAATCAGATATGCATGCATGTTCAAAGGAACATTGAATCGTAATACGGAATAACAGAGGCACTGTAATATCGCATTTATCCGCTGACACCGGGCAAGCGACTTCCAAGTAAAATGTCTCGCCTGTGCGGGAATTACATAATGGGTGTACGAGTACAGGTTGTACACACATGGCTGACGACGTATGGAAGTTTCGATCTGGTCCTGAGTCGTGCTTGGCTAGCATAATGGTAAGGCGATCACTCGAGATACGCAGAAAATTCGGATTGGAGTACTGGTCCAGCACAGAATTTCATTGTTGTCATTCCATTATAGAGCTGATGGTTGTTCACATTCGCAATTGCAAATACATTTCATGGACTAAATAAAATATGTTGCAACCTATGTTTATTCTCTACCAAAACAAGTTTTCACAGGGTCCGAATTGCCTACTTTGCCCAGTTCCATAGCACCCTACTGTACTGAATTATATTCTGTAGTGATACATCACATAGGTTGATCATTTTCTTAACTGAGAAAAGAACTGTAACAGCAGTGCAACATGCTCAACAGATACTTGCAAACTCCTGTTTCAAAAGTTCTGAATCCTCCTACTTCCCTGCTTGCATATACTACATATTTATAAACATGTTAGAAAAAATTTAAAAGATATAAATAAAAATTTTAATATCCATGAGAATGATACAAGGCAAAAGGTAAAGCTACATGTCCATTCAGTAAGGACATCAGGTTTTAAACATCTACTATGAATGGTGCTATACAACTGGACAATGAGCTTGCACGCCGGCCGGTGTGGCCGTGCGGTTCTAGGCACTTCAGTCTGGAACCGCGTAACCGCTAAGGTCGCAGGTTCGAATCTTGCCTCGGGCATGGATGTGTGTGATGTCCTTAGGTTAATTAGGTTTAAGTAGTTCTAAGTTCTAGGGGACTGATGACCTCAGATGTTAAGTCCCATAGTGCTCAGAGCCATTTGAACCATTTTGAACCAATAATCTTGCACATGAGATCAAAACTGTATCGTAATTCTCACTGTTTGGAAAACCGTTCAGGCATTCTATTATTCAGTAGCAGAATTTTTAAAACATGTGAAACACAAAGACTTGAAGCAAGAAAGTGCTGCTACTATAAGTAGCCCGTGCTCTTTCATGAATGAAGCAAAAGATTTATTTATTTGCTGAAATATACACTGAGGTGGCTAAACTCATGGAATACTTCCTACTACCGTTTCGGACCTCCTTTAGCAACAACTTGACTTAGCATGGGCTCAACAAGTCGTTGGAAGCCCCTGCAGAAATATTGAGCCATACTGCCTCTATAGCTGTCCATAGTGTTGCTGGTGCACAATTTGGTGTACGAACTCACCTCTTGATTGTATCCCGTAAATGTACTATGGGATTCGTGCCAGGCAATCTGGGTGGCCGAATCATTCGCTCGAAATGTCCAGAATGTTCTTCAAACCAATCGAGTACAATTGCGGCTCACTGTCACCCATAAAAATTCCATCGGTGTTTTGGAACATAAAGTTCATGAATGGCTGCAAATGGCCTCCAAGTAGCCGAAAATAACCAATTCCAGTCAATGACTGGTTCAGCTGGCCACGAGGACCCAGACCATTCCATGTAAATACAGCCCATATCATTATGGAGTCACCACCAACTTGCACAGTGCATTATTGACAACTTGGATCGATAGCTTCGTGGTGTCAGCGCCACACTCGAACCTTACCATCAGCTCTTGCCAACTGAAATTGGGACTCATCTTACCAGGTCATGATTTTCCAATCATCTAAGGTCCAAACGATATGGTGACGAACTCATGAGAGGCGCTGCAAGTGTCGTGCTGTTAGCAAAGGCACCCGCGGTGGTCGTCTGCTGCCGTAGCCCACTAACGCCAAATTTCCCCGCACTTTCGTAACAGACATGTGCGTCCTACGTCCCATACTGATTTCTGCGGTTATTTCACGCAGTGTTGCTTGTCTATTGGCACTGACAGCTCCACGCAAACACTGCTGCTCTCGGTCGTTAAATGAAGGCCGTCGGCAACTGAGTTACGCATGATGAAAGGTAAAGCATGAAATCTGATATTCTCGGCACACTCTTTCAGGCGTTTCACGCCGTACAGCCTAACGGTCATCTGCCCAATCTAGCGTAAAACGTAATTCATCTGCAAAGGCCACCTGTTGCTACGCAGTGAACGTCCAGTTGCGGTATTGGCGGACAAATTTCGGCTTTCGCCGGTAACAGCAGTCAGCATGGGCGCACAAACCACGTTCCTGCTGCGGAAGCCTATACGCGGCAATTACAACGAATGGTCGTTGAGGGAACACTGTTGGTAGCGCCTCGGTTCATCTGGGCGGTCAGTTGCTCAACAGTAGCACGTCTACACCTCACTACCGTCTTTCACCCCTGTCATCTATGTCCCACGTTGCAGCACAGTTGCCTCGGCAGCGGTTTTGGATAGCGCAATTTTGGCGTGCACGCTTAACTTTAACCATGATCGCACGCAGACAGTTTACAAACTTAGCAGTTCCGGATATGCTTCCACCTCCAGTCTGAAAGCAAATGAGTATGCCGTTCTGGGCGTCAGAGAAATCGCTCCGTTTCCGCATTACGGCACCGACTGCATTGTTGACTGCGTCCCCCACCCCCACCCTGGGAACGAAACTGCAGATGCCGCGGCCAAGGCTGCGGTCCTCCAGCCTCGGACAGCTTCTTGTTGTGTGGCTTCATCTGATTTTAGCAGGGTCATTTGTCAGCTCATTTTGTCGCTGTGGCATGTCGATTGGGCTACACTTACTGACAACAAGCTTCGGGCCTTGAAAGCTCTCCCCACGGCTTGGACGACCGCTTCACGCCCTTCTCGGCGGGAGGAGGTCGTTTTGGCCATCTACTGACGGCTGCGCCGGCGCCGTTCTGCCCATGTGGGCAATTGCTGACGGTACGCCACATTTTAACGTCCTGTCCGGATTTTAATACTCTGCGCGTTGATCTTGGCCTGCCATGTACTCTGGATGCCATTTTAGCGGATGATCCACTTGACAAACCTGTCTAAGGATATTTGATTATGCTGTTTTCTTTTAATCCCTTGCCTGTTAATGTGCCTTTTATAGTGTTGTCCCTTTTAGTTGCTGTTTTAACCTTGTGCCTCGCAGTGCATTCATAACTTAGTCTGGGCGCTAATGACCACTGTAGTTGTGCGCCCTAAAACCACAAAAAAAACCACCCTACCCGCCATGCCTTAAATACTCTCCACTGATAGTACTGCCACCTTTCGTCTGCGACTGGTTGTTGCACGTTGACGTCAAGCACAGGCGATTGTCACATTAATCAAACCAGTCCGTGTACCTGTTCACTTGCAACTAGTGTCTGGAAGATATCATAAATGAAGAAAGCAAGCTGTGTTTCGCACAACTGGTTTTTCTTGGATCAGGGCTGCTTCCTTCAAAGAAATTTCTTTTCCTCCCTGAGCATCATGATGCTTGAGCTTACAACATGGTCTAGAATTTCCTCCCTGAACATCATGATGCTTGAGCTTATAACATGGTCTAGAATAGCTATTACAGTACCTGACAAAAAAAAGTCAAGCACCCTCAAGGGTAGCAAGAAACGAAATGAAACTTCACGGGTTGAGAGGGTATGTGAAGTCATTTCAGTGACTACAAATTTACAAAGAATTTGGCAGTATGAATCCACTTACCAGAGTGACGTTGCATCCCTTCTGACTTGTGTGCACGCATTGATTCGCTTGGGAAATGTATTATAAGTGTGTTGAAAACTCTCATGAGGCGCCGTGGCACAAAATTGTTGCAACTGATCTTTAATATTCCTGCACTGGCACAGAATTGACATCTGAGTTTGTCCCTTACAAGATGGGTGGTATCTTCCTGGCCACGGGAGCGCCTCAACATCATGCAGCCAGTTCATAGAGACACATGCAATGTGTGGACGAGCATTGTCCTCTTGAAAAATGGCACCACGATACAGTCGCATGAGAGGCAACACACAGGGCGCGGGATGATCGTGACGTAACGTTGAGCCATGAGAGTTCCCACAGTCACTACCAGCCTTAACCTGAAATCAAATCCCACGGTTCTCCCATCATGACGGCAGGAGAAACACTCCTGTGCCTCTCCAAAATATTGGAAGAATGGGTCCTCTACATAGTTCGCTGCCTTACTCGCCATAGTGCAGAACCACGTTTCGTCGTTGACCACAGTGCGACGGCACGCATCGGCAATCTGTGTTAAATGATCATGGCACCACTCCAAAAGCAATCATTTCTGTCGTGGTGTTAACGGCAGTCTCCACACGGGACAGTGATTCCCTAGTTTGGCTGCTTCTAGATTCCGATCAATGACACAGAATGCTTCAGGGAGACCATTACTTATTCTCAAATGGCAGGTGCACATGTGAAGAGGTTACGATGTGCTCGGTGCACAATACGGCGATCCTCCCTTGTGGTGGTCAGACACGATCGACCGAAACCCTAATGCCTATCCTCACATTCACGTGCACTCCAACACTGGGCCACTGTCACATCTGTATGCCGCACAAATATGGATATTGCATAAATCGACACGCTGGCCAAATGCACATCACAATGAGGCCCCTTTCAAACACTGTCAGGACGGTGTCTCACACGAGTGTGTGGCATTTCCATGTCTGTCACAGTGATCCCTCAATGCCTGGTACTGTTCACGCCCCTTTATGTACCCCACCAGGCCTGGAAACAACAATGAACACGAACAACAACACTAAAGCACTCTGTTGGCCATTCTTTTGGTCACAGAATTGCAGCTCTAAATATTTTACATACCTTCCAATATTGAGTACGTGTACGAAGTTAGATTGACAATGGACCATGTCCTCTCGGTGCTTCACTTTTTTGCTAGCGAGTGTATGTAGATGTACAGTGTGTACGGCGAGAGAAGAGCTCTAACAGCTAACACGGCCTTGGCGAATGTGCTTCTCACATCCACGACGGCCAATCAGATGGGTTTCATGTTCCCAAATAACGATGGAATTTTTATGCATGACAATGCGCCATGTCATGGGCCACAGTTCAAAATGGTTCAAATGGCTCTGAGCACTATGGGACTCAACTGCTGAGGTCATTAGTCCCCTAGAACTTAGAACTAGTTAAACCTAACTAACCTAAGGACATCACAAACATCCATGCCCGAGGCAGGATTCGAACCGGCGACCGTAGCGGTCTTGCGGTTCCAGACTGCAGCGCCTTTAACCGCACGGCCACTTCGGCCGGCTGGGCCACAGTTGTTCGTGGTTAGTTAGAGGAACGTTCTGAACAGTTCGAAGGAATGAGCCGGCCGGCCAGAACGCCCGACATGAATCCCACCGAACATTCATGGGACATAATGGGACGTAATCGAGAGATCAATTTGTGCACAAAATCCTTCGCCGGCAACGCTTTCGCAGTTACGGACGACTATAGAGACAGCGTGGCTCAATATTCCTGCAAAGAACTTCCAAAAAGTCCACGCCACGTCGTGTTGCTGCATTACGCCAGGCAAAAGAAGGTCCGACGCGCTATTTGAAGGTATCCCATGACTCATCACGATGTGCATTACTAAACGGCTACGGCCACCTGGGTCGCAGTTGCGTGTTGCCTCTTTAACGGCTCCCAGGGGCAACAAAACTTGATTACTAGCATTTTATGTAATTATTCGCCGAATTTAAAAGTTTATAGCGCTGTATAATCTACTCATGAAGAGGTATAATTTTACGTTAAAACTTTAACACAGCGAGTCAAGTACAGTGTATGTGTCTTGAGGCAGCGTAACTCATGACGCGCAAATTACTGAGGCTATATTCCTCTATTATTTGAGAATGAGAGCACATAATGACTTTCAATGAACTTTAAACATAATTTCAAACTTTTTCAAACATTTTCTCCACAATATAATAAAACGAAAAAAAATATATATCAGTCGCTACATGTTCACTGTTCATTCAGTAAAACTTCAACAGCAAGCATGAGGTTTTAATTTATTACTTCTTTACTCTATATGCAAGACATTTTGCTTCCATAACATCCACGTGTACCACTGAATGTACATGCAAAATTATTTCACTGTATGACAAATAATTCGGGGGACATAACGTCATAAACATTGGGATGCTTGAAAAACGGCCTTTGCTTCAAACGGAGAGTAAATTATTCAGATTATACACATCCAGTGTTGATAATGATAACACTTAGCGACATCTAACGAAACGAACTTTACATATAATCAGAAGATGTTTTATACAGGCTGTTTCAAAAAGAATGGCCTGATTTCAAAACTCCATATTTATTGATAAAAACATGCTAAAAATCAGGGATTAATTAAAATAAATAAAACCAGAGATGTATTGCAAAGTACTCATAAAATCTTAAAGTCTTAGCTACGCTATTACAGATGTTCTACGGCCCACCAGCAGCAGCAGGAACAACATCTACACAATAGCTAACACAATATCTGCTTTTACAGAAGTTCTGGTGACTGCTATTCTGTTCTTCACTTCTTCTATGTCGAGGTAAAAGGAAGGTACACACTTCGCTTCACCAATCCTCACAAGAAAAAATTACATGGGGTCATGTCTGGCGATCTGGAGGTCAAGAATGCAGGGCAATGTCTGGGGGTCCCGTGCGCCCTATCCAGCGTTGAGGCAGAGTGTCGTTGAGAAACTGACGTCCGTTGTTGTGCCAGTGTGGTGCTCAATAATGTCAAGAGGGTTCTGGAGCCCTCATTTGCGCACGTTACCGCTGACATGAAATGTTGCTCCATCACTGAAAGTTAACCGTGGTAAAAATGTAAAAAGATGTTGTTCGTGCTGCTGCTGCTGCTGGACACGTAGAGCATTTGTAACAGCATAGCTAAAACCTTACGATTTTGTGGGCGCTTTACAATTTATCCTGTGTTTGTAGGATGTTATTATTAATAAATATGGAGTTTTGAAGTCAGGTCATTCGTTTTGAAACACCCTGTACTTGGGATTTCGATTGTTTAAAAGATAGGCAGCGATGGTGGGGAGCGGAATGGGTAGGGTGGAGTCGCTGGGCTAATCTGAAACGTTCATTTGTGAAAGTTAACCCAAAGATTAAGTACAACTGTCAGATAAGTTCTCTCAAGTAAATATTTTCGTATCTACTTGATACATGCTCTGATCGTATCTCGCGCAGATTTTCCCGCAGTTACTGTCGATGTCTATGTTCTTTGTGTGCCGGTCAGCGAGCTTTTTTCAATTGAAACGTCAAGTATTTCAACTGATGTCACGACCACTTTATCACAGACTCTTCAGTTTCTATGTTTTTCCCCCTCAGGATGAAAACAAGTTAACTTCACTTGGTACGATATCTGGCCTGGCCGTTGTATCGGCCAGAACTTCGACCCGTAACAATTACCGTCTCTACATTACAATGTAAGGAGAGGCGTTGACTGTTCAAGATGGCTTGGAGGAATTCGTTTTCCTGCATAAGGCTGTTTTTTTATTTTTTTTATTTGAAACGGCCGCTATTTCAATAGCAATCAGGTAATTTCTCCTCCATTGGCATTATCGAGCTTCATCATACAAAAATTCTATTATATGCTTCCACATGTCAGCATTTCCTGATAAAGAAAGCAGTATGGAAACATCAATATCTAGTGGGTTCTATATTCCCACATGCAGGTCTACCAACATTACCAGCACACATCACATTAAGACGGAGCAGTATATACGTTAAAACAAAAGAAGACGTGCTGTAATCAACGTCGTAACATCAAAAAGCATGAACGGCCGCGAGCTTGGGATTTTGAAATGTTAACAAATGGTTGAATACGACATAACTCTTGCGTGATGTTACTTGATAATGCCATAGCAGACGTTAATGAATTAATCGCCACAATGAAATAAAGTGTTTGCTTAAATAAACTGCAGCACTAGTTAGGAACATGACTTATTTGGCTTGGCTCAAATGGCTCTGAGCACTATGGGACTTAACTGCTGTGGTCATCAGTCCCCTAGAACTTAGAACTACTTAAAGCTAACTAACCTAAGGGCATCACACACATCCATGCCCGAGGCAGCATTCGAACCTGCGATCGTAGCGGTCGCGCGGTTCCAGACTGTAGCGCCTAGAACCGTTCGCCGACTCCGGCCGGCTATGACTTATTTAAGGATATTTAATGCACCTTTGGATAATAGCTTGTACATCGTATTATTTCATGTAGCTCGACATGATTTTTATTTCGTAGTTTGTTCTCATGATTATTCGTGTGATTTTTAAGCTTCATTTCTCTGATGGTGGGAAGTGAAATACCTTGGTGTGTGGATTCCGAATCCAGTTTTCCGTAAGAATAATTCGCAATAAAGTATATAATTGGTCATGTAAACACTCCAATATCGCTTTTTGGAAATGTGTGCTTGGCTGCCGGATTTCAGTTGACACAGTCGATACTATGTCAGCTACACGTCAACACACACAAGCATTTGCGTGACTGGATCCGTAACTTACTATTTGCTTTTTAAAACATTGGAATTATGTATACGAAATTATTCCATGTGGAGTCTAGGTTAAAAAGCATTCGAATGACCAGAAATTTACCCATTTCCTTTACTTCATTGATGAGAGGCGTATTTTATCTTTATACATACATAAATACAGATATACAGCGTTCACATAAAATCTGGGAGCACTTTCAATTATTTATTGCACAAGAACTAAACATTGTACAGATGTCATACATATTGCATTTTAAAGAGAAACTTTGAAAGTTTTTTCTGGATATGCGAACCATGAGTGACCCGGCAGACGTCAACATGGTAATCAAATTCTTGCCATGCCCACTCAGCACGGCATCATCGACTGTGGCAGTCGCTCCCCGTTTTCTCTCCGGGAGCTCTGCTACATCACGTGGTAGAGGCGGGACATACACCAGATCTTTAATGTGTCCCGACAGAAAAAAGTCACACGAAGTGGTATCAGGTGATTGGGGAGGCTATTTCATGATACAGCTGTCCCCTTCTGTAGCACGGCCGATCCATCGATGTGGCAACTCCGTGTTCAGGTACCCATGAACTTCACGATGAAAATTGGGTGGAGCCCCATCCTGCTGAAAGATGAACAGAGAGTCCGATTGCACTGAGGCATCAGCCATTGCTGCAACATGACCAAGTAGGAATGTCCAGTGACAGTGTTATCGGCGAAGAAGAATGGTCCGTACAGTTTTCGACGTGACAAGGCACAAAAAACATTTATCTTTGCGAAATCACGCTCAAATTCAATGCATTCGTGTGGATGCTTTTACCCCAGATTCGACAATTATGCCTGTTTACTTTCTAATTAGTGTGAAAAGTGGCTTCGTCGCTAAAGTTAAGTGATCAACAATGCCATCCCCATCCTCATTCAATTGTTGCACTGCAAACAAAACTCAAAACGCTTGTCTTGTCGTCGTCATTGAGCTTCTGCACTAGCTCCAATTTGAATGGTTTCACAGACAGCTTCTGTCGCAGGACTTTCCACACTGTCATTGGAACCATTTCGAGTTCACGGGATGGACGAGGCACTGATTTCTTTGGGCTCCTTATGAATGTCTCTCGTACAAGCTCCACATTCACTTGACTCACACTGGGACGTCCGCTTCCCTTTGCCGTGTACAAGCATCTCGTCGTAACGAATTTGTTGTGCAAGTGGTAAATGGCCTTTCTTTTTGGTGGCTTCTTACCGTACTTGGTTCTAAACATTCGTTGAACGGCTGTAGCACACTTGTTTCTGCAGAACTCTAACACACAGAAAGCTCGCTCCGCACCTGAACTCGCCATGTTTGGGACTAGCGCTGACTATCGGCAAATTACCAATTACGCTGTGGTGGTATACATGAAAAAAAAAAAAAACTTCCAGGGTTTCTCTTCAAAATGACATGTGTATGATATCTGTATAATGTTTGGTTCTTGTGCAATAAATAATTGAAAGTGTTCCCGGACTTTATGTACACCCCGCATTTGTTGAAATAGCAAAATCTACCTGCTTGGGAACAACCAAAATGCTGCGTAGCTGGATAATTTCGGTACAATGATATAAAAACTCTTTCACTGCTAAAGCTCTCGTGTACAATCAGTGGATGGTGACAAAACTTTCGCTTATTCTGTATTTGTCTTTACTCAGTGAAAAGTTTTCACGCCATTATAAGTCTCCAAAATATTGTAGTACAACAATATTCCACCAGTGACAGCTTCGCACTATTTTCCACAAGGCGCGTAATCCAGACTGTTGTAATAAAACAGTATCACATACATAAATTAGAGCAGACAAGATTATTAAACATCTCTTTTTCAATAATCTCTCTTCTTCCTTACAAGCTCACTGACATTCAGAAGGAAATCGTACACTCGTTTTCAAGAAATTACGAAGGTACTGATAAACCTCACTACATCGTGCGGACTGTATAACAATGACACCAATCGTGCAATGCTGACGCTCGTAAACATGACAGTGTATGTCGGTTTTCGAAATGAGGTTTTGGTTATTGTTCTTCTTCTGCTTGCAAAAGTTACGTTGCATGTGAACGTGAAAAATACACCGAAGCACCTAATCACCTGGTGTAGGCATGTGTATTCAAATACAGAGACATGTAAACAGACAGAACACGGCGCTGCAGTCGGCAACGTCCGTATAAGACCACAAGTGTCTGGTGCAGTTGTTAGATCTGTTACTGCCGCTACAATGACAGGTTATCTAGATGTGAATGAGTCTGAACGAGGTGTTATAGTCGGCACACGAGCGATGAGACACAGCATCTCCGAGGTAGCGATGAAGTGGGGATTTTCCCATAAGACCATTTCTCGAGTGATCCGTGCATATCACGCATCCGGTAAAGCATCAAATCTCCGGCATCGCTGCGGGCGGAAAAATATCCTGCGAGAACGGGACCAACGACGACTGAAGAAAACCGTTCAAAGTGACAAGTGCAATCCTTCCGCAAACTGCTGCAGATTTCAATGCATATTTCAACAAGTGTCAGCGTGGGAACCATTCAACGAAACGTCATCGGTGTGGGCTTTCGGAGCATACGTCCAGAATTGCTACAGAGTGGCTCCAGGGACACTATTCTGAGTTTGAACACTTCCGCTGGCCGCCATATTCCGCAGACATGAACATTATTGAGCATATCTGGGATGCCTTGCAACGTACTGTTCGGAAGAGATCTTCACTCCCTCGTACCCTTCCGGATTTATGGGAAGCCTTGCAGAATTCATGGTGTCAATTCCCTCCAGCACTACTTCAGACATAAGTCGAGTCCATGCCACGTCGTGTCGCGACACTTCTGCGTGCTCGCCGGGGTCCTACACGATATTAGGCAGGTGTAGCAGTTTCTGTGGCTCTTCGGCGTAGAAGAAACGGCAGTCCTCGCAACTGATAGACGTACAGGTGCGTTAACACACGTCGCCGTGCTGCTGTTTCTTGAGCCAGAGGGTAGTAGGTGCGCCCAGTGTGAATACAGGTGCGAATGGCATCACTCGCACGCACACGTTGAGGAAGAGGCATGCACCCACACGCGTGTCTCTGCTGTACTTGTGTGTGGAGCAAGCTACAATGGCACGACGATAAACCACAAGGCGCTCAGGTGTAAACGCGCGTTAAGTCTTCTGT
This sequence comes from Schistocerca serialis cubense, assembly GCF_023864345.2. Taxonomy (NCBI): domain Eukaryota; kingdom Metazoa; phylum Arthropoda; class Insecta; order Orthoptera; family Acrididae; genus Schistocerca; species Schistocerca serialis. The sequence continues at coordinate 341,129,423 of NC_064645.1, forward strand.
CATTAATATCTCAACTGGCAACAGCGGGATCCTTTGGGATCACTTTGTTGTCCATCTGCCTGTCCGTCTATTAGAACTGATAGACGTATCAAGCTGGATTTATTCAGATACTGTGGTGTACGGTCCCTCGGCGATGTAAAAAATTAAAGCTTCTAAGTGAAGGCAATCAAAAGATACGACCATTTCTGTCACTTATTTTGATACAAAGCCATTCATCAAAAACTGCAGATGAAATACCTACACTGATAAGTTTGTATGGAACCCTCCCAGCATTAGGCGTACTCTCACTTGTTACTGGGCTGTGTTTTTACTTCTCCAATAGTTTCTGTTCAACAAATTTGTCACCCTCCACTGCATTACTTTGACAAGGAAAAGAATCAGAGTCAATAAAAAGACAAAAGGCTGTATCCATGTATTCGGTGAAGGGAGTACCACCGCCACGCGCGAGTGGCATAATTTTATGACAGTGTGGCGCTGCTTAAGCAGGTGGTTGGCGAGTGGTAGTTTTTCGTAGCAGACATGATTAAATGTTCGCTACGACGTCAAAGTTACACGACAAACATTTTTCATTCACTCTTCCACAGACTGTGTTTCATTTATGTCATATTAAGGAGAGCATTCAGTGAGTTGGAGAGAGTCAAATTTACACATCAATTGGTAGAAACAGCCACTGCGGACTAGTTCTGTAAAGGATACTAACAAAATATTAAAATTTCTAGGTTACGAGGGGCATTCAATAATTAAACAAACTGATGTAGCAAAAAAACTACGTATTGATAGAATGGAAGCTTTCACGACGACCGGATTACATTGCTGCTGGCAAACTTTTAAGGGTGTAAGGTCGAGGTACACGAAACTCTTCTGTTCCTAACGTTTCAATCAGAACTGCGCTGGACATCATCAGAGGCGTTGCTCCTGCGCATATACTACAGAAAAAGTATAGTATATATGTCGCTCTCAGACGTCCGCCCCGTCCCTCGGCAAGAGTCAACGGAGGAGCAACGCCTCTGAAGATATTCTGGGCGAAACGTTAGGAACGGAAGAGTTTCATGGGCCACGGCTTTATACCCTGAAAGGTTTAGTAGCAGCAAGGCTACGTATTCTAACAAAACGAGACTTCTACTACTTATCGACGTAACCCCTACCAATATCAACGCACTTGTCTCAACGATGAACTAATTTTTTAATACTTGTTTTGCAAATCAAACTGCCTTTTCCTGCTGCTAGTTATTTTATTTAATCCATACCCGTTTCGCCTTCTACTGTTTTAAGGCGTCATCAGTGGGATCTATAATGATACAGTTTTGTTAGTTATATATCAGCAAACAGTTCACTTCGCGATTTTTTGTAAAAATGTAATTACTTACGATTTGCTGATCTGCGTTTCCTCACATCTGGTCTGGAGGTCGCACTACCACTTTTATCACTGGTCTATATTCACCTCTTTTTGTTTTCGCCATCCACACACTGTTCACCATGTTTCTCACTCTTTTTTGTGGTGGACTATTGTTCTTCTGTCACTCGATACAACTATTTCGTCTTGTACTAGCTGTTAGCGAGTGGCTGAAACTTTGGTGACAGCTGATTTGACTTTTCGTTTCAATATTCTGGGGGGGGGGTCATGGTTGAGTGAGAAACATGGTGAACAGTGTGTGGATGGCGAAAACAAAAAGAGGTGAATATAGAACAGTGATAGAAGTGGTAGTGCGATCTCCAGACCAGATGTGAGGAAACGCAGACAGCAAATCGTAAGTAATTACATTTTTACAACAAATCGCAGAGTGAACTGTTTGATAATCTATAACTAGCAAAACTGTTATCATTATTGATGCCACTGATGATGCCTTAAAACAGTAGGAGGCGAAACGGGTATGGATTAAATAAAATAACTAGCAGCAGGAAAAGGCAGTTTGATTTGCAAAACAAGTATTTATATGCTTGCTGCGGAGGATGGCCACACAAACAAAGTTGTTAATTTTTTTGTACCTGATTCAAAGAAGTCTTCTCTTTGTTGTTTGAATCACTTTTCCACAAATACTTTGACCTCCTCTTTGTTGCTGAACTTTTTTCGACGTAATGCCTCCTTGTGTGGACCAAACAAATGAAAGTCCGAGGGAACCAAATCTGGACTACAGGGAGGATAAGAGAGTATCTCCCAAACCATTTTTTCCATGGTCCTGTAGGTCAGAAGGGCTGTGTGAGTGTTAGCATTGTGATGTAGCAATATCACACCTTTTCTTTGAGATCCGCGACGTTCTTCTCTCATTCCTGGCTGTACTACGTTCATCAGCAGGTCTGAGTAGCTTTAACTGTTTCTGCGCGCCGATCTCCCAATAATCACAAAAGATCTGGGTATCCTAAACGACGGCCAACATCACTTTTCCTGCTGATGCTTGCGTTCTGAATTCCTTTCGGACAGGTGATGTGGTGTGCTTCTATTCTATGTTTTGTCTTTTATACTCTGGTACAAAATGGTTTAATCACGTGAAAATCTTGTTTAGGAAAGGGCCACCTTCCCTTTCATAGCGTCCTTTCAAGTATGTACACGTTCTGAGTCTTGTTTCCTCGTGTTGTTACGTTAATTCTTTCGCTTGTTTTGCTGTACTTGAGCACATTATGAATTGTGCCAACGCTTATTGCGACTGTTTTTGCTATATGTTCTACAGTAACACGTAGGTCTTGTTCTACAGTAACACGTAGGTCTTCACGAATAATGTCATCAACGCAGGTTTCAAGGGGCTGACAGTTCAGCTGGCCGGCCAGGAAGTAGCTCGTCAGTCACAGAGATTCGACCGTGAATTGTTCTACCCACGTATATTTTTTGCAGTTCAGAACACTTTCGCCATACTTTAAAATCACTCGAGAAAATACGTCAGTTGGGTTTTCATTTTCTGAAAGCAGAGAACTGAGCAACGAACATTGTTCAAGTAATGTGGAAACTTCAAGTGGCCACGCCATAGTTAAATGCCATATCGAGATTATAAGCAAAACAATTTTTATCCGTCATCTATTCTCAGCTCTTACAAGTGACGCCAACCTAAAACCATGAAAGTATAAAATTACTGCTACAAATTGTCTCAGTTCTACATCAATTTCCCTCTTAATATTAGTGAATGCCCGTCGTACTTTATTATACGAAGACTTGCTCAAAAGTAATGCCTCTGGACTTCTTATATTTACGTTTGCAGCCCTCTGCCGCTAGAGGACTCCGAATTGTAACGCGTGATTGGCGGTGAGTGACGTAACCATGAAGGTGTGTGCATAACAGCGCGCTGTAATCGAGTTTCGAATTCGAAGAGCACTCTCTCCTTCAGCACAACAATGCCACACTACATACGAGCGCAGCGACGTCTGCAACAATGCGACACATTGGGCTCACTTTCATCGATCATCCTCCATACGGTCCCGAATTGGCCCTAGACAGCCTACATACTTGATCCCATCCGATTTTTATCTGTTTCCAAAACTTAAAGAACACATTCGAGGACCTTTCTTTGACAGTAAATAAGCATTGCAAGCAGAACTGAGGTTGTTGTTCCGTCAACAAAGTCAAACATCCTGCACTGCCGGTATCAATAGACTGATCTCCCGTTGGGAGAAATGTGTTCGTTGTCAGGGCGACTATGTTGACAAATAAATAAGTAAACATAAAAAACAAAGATGCAGAATGTCAACATATATGGTTTTATTTAAAAAGCTTCAAAAGTTTTCACACAAAAAATTCGGAGGCATTACTTTTCAACACGCCCTCGAATTTTAAAGTCATGGGAAGGCGTTGTAACACGAGTCGGCAGTCGGCTGTTGAGGCTTATGCAGTGCAATTGTCTTCGTAAAGGTACAGTCAGTTAACGTGCTGCCAGAACATAAAACTTCCTTCTGAACTTTAGACACAAATGTTCAGCCTACATGAAATATTTATACTTATTGATCTCTGGTTGTGAATTTCATTGTTCTTCATAAATTCAATCTTGTTATTAATTACAAGCACCATTAGTGAGTAAATGTGTTGTTACACTTAGGTGTATGAATCCAAATATATCTGAAGAGCCTTCTGCAAGATGTTCGTTTAACAATTGTACATAACATTATTACTGTACGCTTCTGTAGAATAAACACTTTTTTGACATCGGCTGCATCCCCCCAGAAGATGAAGCCATAGGACAATAGTGAGTAACAGTATGCCAGCAGTCCCATCCGCAGGCCAACGCAGTGAGAGAGATTTTTAAATGCAAAGTAGGCAAAACAGGTAACAATATTCAATCTTTTTCTCTGTGACGTTAATTATTCTTGAGGACATGGGAATTTTTTATTCTTTCGTAACTGAGAATTGCTGACCACGTTAGCCAACATTTCGTTCCCCGAACGTTGAAGTGGTGTCGGCTCAAGAGTTCGTCGTTTACTTCATGTAACATTTTTTCCAGAAATAATCAATAAAAGGATTTTTCCCTACTTTGTTGCCCTTCTCTCATCATCCAGCAACAATTTGAAATAAATAGTTCCCTAATTTACATTTGAAGCAAATGCTTTACCGGGGAAAAAGAAGCGTAAATACAAGTGACGGGACCGTTACAAGTGGAATAGCGACGGATGTGCACGAGTGGCTGAACTGCCTATATCATGATAGCGGTAATGCCGTGGCTTGCAAGACAAGGTCATCCACTCCGACTCACAGTGAAAAAGAAAAGGTTCCTCCAAAAGCAGTCCCGCCATAGGCGAGGCGAAGAAGAGACAATACATTTTCTGATCGCCTTGTTAAATTCAGTGTCCAGGCTATAAAATGTACAGATAGATATCGGATAATTTTTTACGTAGTCCTCTGTCGAATGGGTTCTCACGTTACGCTCAACAAACAACCCGCCGATATGTAAACACCATCGCCGAAATAAATGTAAGAGCGAAGTTAAGATACACACATTACATTCGGCAGCACCTATCAGTTAACAGACTCGCCTCGACAGTACTTGCTGAAAAGGGAATATTATACATGTGGAATGTTTGTCAACGCTTAGGTTATTAGAGGCGAAACATGAGGTCGGTTGGACAAGAAAAAAAGAAAGAAATCGGTCTTAGCCTATTTAAAGCAACTTTCCGACATTGGCCAGAACTGATTTATGAAAATTACGGCAAACCTATGCCAGAACCCACAGACCGGCTTTAATCACGTGGAGTATCGCGAATGTCGCGATAAGTCGTTACGCTTTGACCAGTAACGTTAAAGTTCAAATTATTTTCTTGTAATTCGAGGTTTCGTTGACAGAGTAATCAAATCGTTCGGAACATCTTCGCAGTTGTGCGACTATTTCGCTGAATTTTTGGCTAACCGAAGCCAGTACTGGATGACAAATGTTTAGCAGAAGCATACAAGATGGCTCACGGAAGTTCAGTGTGGGCTGTAATTATCGAATGGTAGCGGAACTCGGTAGATGTGCTAATGCGTTGATGCAGAACCAATTAACGATGGAAAAAACTACTTCCAGTTGTGCCCACCAGGTGCAAATCTGGCGCTGAACATTGTTTGCATGACGGTATGACATAAACACTGTTATTTGACAGGCCATAACGTGTGTGATCAGTAAGGCCAATCAAGAAACAAGACCGTGCACTGTTAGTGAAACTGTTTTATGTGAATGGTAGCAATTACAGTGCTGCATTGAGGGTGTGTCGCCGTCTGTATGTTCTGAGGAGAGGTCCGATGTCATTAAATGGTTTAAAGAAGATGATAATGAAATTCGAAAACAAGTGCGAGCTTAGTATGGCGTCCGGAAGTGCAAGGCGTCCTAACCCGGTGGAAGCTATTGACGAGGTTGCTACTGCTGTAAATGAGCATGCACTACGTGCATCAAGCCGTGTTAGCGGTCGTGCAGTGTCACGAGAATTGTCCGTCCCATGGTCTATTTTGCACTGGTTCCCATACAAGACCCAGACGGTGTAGCAACTGAAACCTCATGATCCGCAGCAACGTTTTTGAGTTTGTCTTCGGTTTCTGGCACGGATAGAAGACGATGATGACATGTGACTGGGCAATATTCTATGGCGAGGCATATTTTACATTGCAGGGCCAGTGAACACAGAACTCCCGAATTTGCGGTACTGTTAAACCGCGTGTTATGCACGAAGAGCCGTTGGATTCGCCGTATGTGACCGTTTGGAGTGGATTCACAAGCAACTGTATTCTCTGTCGTTTCTTCTTCGAAGAGAATTCACCCAGATGGCCTGTCTAGTGCACCGAGATGTCTGCACGTTACTGCGACATCCTCGCACAGCATGTGATTCCTGCTTTGGAAGAGTGCAACTGTGTGGAAACCACTGTTTTCGTACAAGATGGGGCAACACCTTACGTCGCTCGCCCAACGAAAGCTCTGATTAATGCAATCTTCCACGAACGTGTGACCTCCAAAGGTCTCCCAGGTGCATGGCCTGCAACATCACCTGATCTGAACCCATGTGACTTTCGGCTCTGGGGAGATACAAAAGAAATCGTTTACCACACATTCAGTCTCTCGCTGATCTGAAGGCCAGTACGCAGGAACACGTTGCTCAGATTCCACCGAACTTCTGCGAGCAACTGTTGATCACGTTGTTTTACAGACGCAACATCTCGTAGTCGTCTCCAGTGCTCATTTTGAACAAATTGTGCAATCAGCAGTTAATAATAAAGTCAATATTATGTCATTCTCACTTATTTGACCAGGTCTCGTGCCTAATCCATTACATATGACAACATTTCTATACGTCGTTCTTGCATTCACAGCGCCGGATTTGCACCCGGTGGCCAAAATTGGAATTAATTTTTCTTGCAGTGTAAATTGGTTCCGTATGAAAACGTTAGCATATCTATCAAGTTTCGCTGCCAAACGATAGCTATAGCCCGCAATAGAGCACCATCAGTAGCTGCACTTCAATTATGACCACCCGGTGTCTTATTAAAAAGGAAATAAATTTCTTGGATGAGTCTGCGTTAATTGTGGATACTTTGTGGAAAAGCCGTCTAGATCCCTTAATGTATTTATTTATGACGTCGTTTCGGATACTGCCATAATCAGATAAAAACTTAGAACTCGTAAAACAACATTCAGTCTCAGCATCAATGAAACACGCATAAGCAGTGTTAGGTTTTGTTGATACAGACACTGAAAGTTATTTAACAAGTTCTATGTTGTGATCTGATGATAGCAGTAGCCAAAACGACGTTCTAAATAAAGAACTACATTAAACGATTTAAATGGTTTTATTCATAAAAGAATGGAAGTAGCATCGAGTCTGCTCCAAGGAAACGTAGTGACCTCTAATGTTCTCAACATATACAGCGAGTCTCAAAATAATGTATCACTTATTGCTACAGCAGTTAGTAGAGTTGGGCATAGACCAGTGTCTTTATTTTGTCCACAGGCCAAAAAGTCCAACGGATTTTGGTCCGTTGAACGATGAAGCCAATCTTACGGATCGCATCGACCAATCCATCGCCCATGAAATGTTGCGATGCTTAGAAAATGGGGTGGTGCCCCGTCGTGCACACACCACAGCCATCTTTCTGCAAGGGTAACGGCCCTAATTTATCGTGTAGAAACCAGCGACACACAGCACCTATTAATCGCCAGAATAAATATTTCACTCTGCAGCGAAGGTGCAGATTAAAACCGAGATTCGAACTCGGGACCTTTACCTTTCGCGGCGCAAGTGTTCCACCGACTGAACCACCTAAGCACGACTCATGACCCGTCCTCACAGCCTACTTCCGCCAGTACCTCATCTCCAATCTTTCATGTTTCACGGAAGTTCTCGTGCGAAACTTGCAGGGCTAACTGTCCTGGAAGAAACGATATTGCGGAAACACAGCTAGCCACAGCCTGGCGGAGGTTTCCAGAACGAATTTTCCACTCTGCAGCAGAGGTGCGCTGATATGAAACTTCCTAGCTGATTAAAACTGTGTGTCGGATCGAGACTCGAACTCAGGAGCTCTGCCTACGGGGGGAAGTACACAGGTACTGCCGGAGGTACAGCTGTCAAGACGGATCTTCAGTCGTGCTTAACTAGCGCAACCGATAGAGCCCTTCCCCGTGAAAGGCAAAGATCCCGAGTTCGAATCTAGGTCCGACACACAGTTTCAATCTGCCAAGAAGTTTCATACCTGTTAATCTGTTTGGTAAAGTGTATCGTCCTATGATTCTGTCAACAAAAGCTTCTGCCCATACACTCAGACTGAAGCGATTCTGATGTCTCGCCTCCATGATGCTCGAGGATATGCATCTGGCCACATGTGCGTACTGTGGTAAATTACAATGCCATTTCATCAACAAACGAAATACTGACTGTGAACTGGGAATCGTCAACAGCCCATATCTCAAAAGGTATTAGTTTCCGGACATATTATCATAGAAATTTTTCTTCTACTTTTGACCAATACTACCTTCTGTAGGAATACGTAACACTTTTTCTAAATACCCAATATAAATGATTTATCATGTAGTTCACACCACTATCTGAGTGTTAGTTGAAAATCATGTTAACCGTAGAAAAGTGTCATCGTTGGATACTCAAAGGGAACTGCAGAAAGACTTGTAGAAAGTCTCCACTCCATGTCATGAATGGCTGCTCTCTTTAAACGTAGATAAATATACGGTGAATGCCAGTAGAGAGTAGCAGGAAGGCGAAAAGAATACTTAACATGTTCTATAAGGGTTCTTGAAAGCGAAACATAATACTAGAGGGCTAGCGCATATAGGCATATAAAAAGTTTAAATATTCGGGTACCATCCTATCGTAAGACGGAACAAGTGACTGGAAAACACAGCAAGGAGTAGTCGATGGGAAAGCAGCAATCCATGAGCTAACCTCCTGTTATGGCATTCTAAGAGAAGCTGGAAAGTAAAGAAGGTGATCTAAAAAGTATCGTAGAGCCTGTAACGATCTTTGGATGTGAGTGCTGGGAACTTACTGGAAAAGTAAAAACTGGTCGAGACCTGTACTATCTCAGGAGATAGTGTAGAACATCTCGGCAAGATCACGTAAAAAATACAACGATTAAAGAAATGACCCAGACTCGAGAAAGTATCACACATAGAACAGAAGAACGGCAGTTTGCCTGCGATGGATACATAGTGCGAATGGCAGATGACTGGTAGCCAAAGAAGATCTTGATGCATCATTCTCAGGGAAGAAGGAGAAGGGGAAGACCCAAATTTGCCTTAGGTGGGATAAAAGGGGCCATAAGGAAAAGAGAAATAGGAGAAGACTATGAAGCATAGGAAGATAGGAACCGATGGAGCCAGATATATGAGATGCGGTGACAGCTGCAGGAATTCCTTAGGAGAGGAGAGAGTAAGAGAGAGAGAGAGAGAGAGAGAGACAGAGAGAGAGAGAGAGAGAGAGAGAGAGAGTGGTACATACATCTGTAAAGAAAATCGAAAGCAAAATGTTAGTGGCACGAACTCTAGAGGATTTCTGCAGGATTTGAAAGCATTATATAGTAAGCATCACAGCAGAAATCGAACGAATACAAATGTTAGTGGCACGAACTCTAGAGGATTTCTGCAGGATTTGAAAGCATTATATAGTAAGCATCACAGCAGAAATCGAACGAATACAAAGATAATATGCTAAGATCGATGTAGCCCATACGAAAGTAGTACTCTCTGCAACAGAGAAATTGTCCGCGGCAGGAATGCGATATGCAATAGAATGACGTGGTCTGGACAGAATAGCACGCGCTGTTCTAAAAATATATTCATGAATGCAGTTGAGTCAACATGGTAACTGTGACTGACCTGATGTGGTTCGAGCCGTATAAACATATAAAATTATCTAGTTTCTTCAGTGTACTGATATTTCCCGCAATAAAATCCGCCAAATTCTCGATTTGTGAATACATGATATTTACACTGGTGACATGCAGTATGCATTCAACTACAGAAATGTTTTTTCGTCGCGATACGTTATTTCATTTTGTTGAGGTGAAACATCGCTAATGATAGGAGTGTTTTCCGTTAGTATGTTGCTATCTGCCTATCTTTTCACTGGAGCTTTCCCCTTTGGCAGGTGCTTTAAATAAAAAATAAAAGAAACACAGAGGGCGTAACCACTGAATAATGAAATACAGTTTTGGCGACGAAGTCTATAAGCGTAAGGCTATATTTTTCGGATAGTCAGTGGCACAGATCTTAAGCTGTGCGGTAGGTGAGGGAGGGAGGAAGGGCTGTTACCCCATTTCCCACCTCACCCCTCACAGCTGCCTTCACAGAGATGCTCGAGGAACTTAAAATTTTAGAGAGCCAGTATTCGAGGAATACTGAGACTATTCTGCCACCACCATCTTATACCTGGTGCATAGAGCAGGAATATCTATGGAGTGAGCATTCACATGCACAGAACAGAATTTTTGTCGTCGACGCATATTACTCCAAAAATCAGGTGACAATGGTGCGGCGTAAGGTTTATCCAAGGTTTTCTGCTGACACTGGTTTTCTCTCCATTATTATTTAGCGGCCTGCGTATTTTGAACCAGTAAACCTTGATTCTATAAAGAATCGAACTCCTATGTATAAAACATATTCAAACGGATGACTACTGTGCAACTGAGTTAATGTGTTAAATATTTGACTTTAAGCATCTAAGTGAGAAAAAGTGTAGCAAGGATTTGAAATTATGCTTAAAGTTAGTTGGAAGTTGCTAAATGCCCTCATTGTGAAACAAAGCATGAATGCAGCCTGGGTAACTAGCGCTCCATTTTAAGCAAAGTCTAGTATTCCACGCATCTCAATGTTTAAGACGTCATATCGCCAGAACTGTGGGTCGTGCAATGATATAATTTTGCATGTACAGTGTGTTACGAACAATCGATAGAAAGAAAGTAATAAATTAAATCTTAACGCCAAATGCTGAAGCTTGACTGCACGGACAGCGGAAATCTAGTAAGCGATACGGTCTTTCCTTTCATCATTTTGTGGGGGTATCAGCGAGAAAAAGTTTCTTAAAGGTTTTAAGTTATGTATAACGTTTGCTGGAAGTCGCAAAGTGCTCTCTTTCTCAAATACCGGATAAATATAGACCAGGTATTTGCGTGCCGTTAGTTACTCTGCCTCAAGACAAACACACAGTTTCTAACCGTAATACTTCTCGTCAAACTTTTAACGTGCGATTACGCCTCTTAATGAACAGATTATGAATGTATTTTAAATCGGTCAATAATTACACGAAACACTGAAAATCAAATTTTGTTGCCCCTGGAACTGGTAAGACAGGCAACCTACAACTGAGGCCGGGTTGCGGGAGACCGGCTTAGTACTACAGATGTCTTTACATCGTTAGTACAGACAGATCCCGTTCAATAGTATCCTGTATTTGTACACTCATCTTAGTAACCAGCGGAAAAATGCTCCTGCCGCAGCACAAAAAGACGAATACGCTCCTTTCTTAAAAGACTCTGACAGAAGAGTGGGGCGAACATTCTAAATCCTTTTACCCAGTCTCTTTTTGTAATTAAGTTTTCACAATCTCACTGCCACTGTCTATAGCCTTATACGTGTCTCTCTCACTGCCTCATTTTTTTCCTATTTATTTACGGTATATAGCACTCAAATACATACGTTACTAGACTGGCAATACCGTATAAAGTATCAATGGTGTCACTGAAGCCAGAAGTTGAGAATAGCAATATGGAGGCGAGTGCAAAGGACTTGTTACCAGCGGGGATAAACTGATATAACTATGTTACCTTTAGAGTTTTGTCAAAATGCATCGTGGTTGACTTTAATTTCTCGTACAGCAGGGGGAAGATACAAAGAAAGGAACATGTCACAGTGCAAGAATAACTAGAAACATCTCATGTATTTTTGCTTCTGTGCTGTATGTAATTCTAAATAATTACATTACAGTTTGTCTTACTGAAATAAAGGCAGTGATTAAATAGTTTATGTACACTTTAGGGGTTTCATAAATCTAGTATTATCAGACGTAGATTAGTGATGTGTTTTTAACCATTTTTGATCAACTTTAGCTTTTCTTCGATTAATATCCTCGTTATGAAAGTGCACCTATAAGTAGAATGTGCTGTTTGTCATTGGTGGTAAGTTCCTATGCGACCACTCTGCTGAGGTCGTCGGTCCTTAGGCATACACACTACTTAATCTAACGTAAACTAACTTTCGCTAAGCACAATACACAAACCCATTCCCGAGGGAGTACTCGAACCTCCGACGGGGGGAGTATTTGTTGATAAAAAGTGTCTTTATTCATTTAGAGTTTTTACGAAAACTACCTGACAGCCTTGGGAGAGTCAGCCCTGACAAAATTCTACCATCTGGTGAGCAAAATGTATGAGACAGGCGAAATTCCCTAAGACTTCAAGAAGAATATAGGCCTAATAATTCCAATCCCAAAGAAAGCAGGTGTTGACAGATTTGAAAATTACCGAACTATCAGTTTAATAAGTCACAGCTGCAAGATACTAATGCGAATTCTTTACAGATGAATGGAAAAACTGGTAGAAGCCGACCTCGGGGAAGATCAGTTTGGATTCCGTAGCAATGTTGGAACACGTGAGGTAATACTGACCCTGCGACTTATCTTAGAAATTAGACTAAGGAAAGGCAAACCTACGTTCCTAGCATTTGTAGACTTAGAGAAAGCTTTTGACAATGTTGACTGGAATACTCTCTTTCAAATTCTGAAGGTGGCAGGGGTAAAATACAGGGAGCAAAAGGCTATTTACAATTTGTACAGAAAGCAGATGGCAGTTATGAGTCGAGGGACATGAAAAGGAAGCAGTGGTTGGGAAGGGAGTGAGACGGGGTTGTAGCCTCTCCCCGATGCTATTCAATCTGTATATTGAGCAAGCAGTAAAGGACACAAAAGAAAAGTTCGGAGTAGGTATTAAAATCCATGGAGAAGAAATAAAAGCTTTGAGGTTCGCCTATGACATTGTAATTCTGTCAGCAAAGGCCTTGGAAGAGCAGTTGAATGGAATGGACAGTGTCTTGAAAGGAGGGTATAAGATGAACATCAACAAAAGCAAAACGAGGATAATGGAATGTAGTCGAATTAAATCGGGTGATGCTGAGGGAATTAAATTAGGAAATGAGACACCTAAAGTAGTAAAGGAGTTTTGCTATTGGGGTCAAAATAACTGATGATGGTCGAAGCAGAGAGGATATAAAATGTAGACTGGCAATAGCAAGGAAAGCGTTTGTGAAGAAGAGAAATTTGTTAACATCAAGTATTGATTTAAGGGTCAGGAAGTCGTTTCTGAAAGTATTTGTATGGAGTGTAGCCATGTATGGAAGTAAAACATGGACGATAAATAGTTTAGGCAAGAATAAAATAAAAGCTTTCGAAATTTGGTGCTACAGAAGAATGCTGAAGATTAGATGAGTAGATCACATAACTAATGAGGAGGTATTGAATAGAATTGGGGAGAAGAGGAGTTTGTGGCACAACTTGACTAGAAGAAGGGATCGGTTGGTAGGACATGTTCTGAGGCATCAAGGTATCACAAATTTAGTACTGGAGGGCAGCGTGGAGGGTAAAAATCGTAGGGGGAGACCAAGAGATGAATACACTAAGCAGATTCAGAAGGATGTAGGCTGCAGTACGTACTGGGAGACGAAGAAGCTTGCACGTGATAGAGTAGCATGGAGAGCTGCATCAAACCAGTCTCTGGACTGAAGACCACAACAACGACAACGAAAACTACAGTCTGCTTTACACGTGTGTATAGGTAACTTGTTGTTCTTCTCATAACACGATTCTACAATGTATGGGTTAACGACAACTAGTACGCAAATATTTGTTCAACTGCAAAACATGATTAGACTACCTCGTAGAGGTTACAAGGTCAATGGTGTCAGAAAATCATGTTTAAAATTTTGGTCGAAAATGTGCCCTCCCCTGTACCTACGTGTTAAAGTTCGTCTGTCTGGGGACCAGGCTCCCCTCGGCCTCCTCCCCCCATCCCCCCCCCCTCCCTCCCCAAGCAATGGCGTCCAAATACGGGGGCAAGGAAAGGAAAAGTATAATGTACTCAGGCGTTTTTCTGTCAAGAAAATCATTTAAAAGTCTGTATTACTCAGTATTTTAACATTCAATTCATTGAATGTTTACGCATTTCGAGCAATGTTCACCCACAGATAAGATATATACTTCATCAGCTGTATCTTTTCCTGAATCATTTTCCAAAACATAATGATTATCTGTCTCTAAGTTCCTATGCTGTGTGAAATCATTGTGGGCGTTTAATATTTTAGTTTCCATAAGAATGAACTAAGATTGTATTAGAAAGGGGACACGGAAGAATTTTCTTCAAAAAAATATTTCAGAGAGTTCTAAATCGATGATTTGCTGCATTTCATAGCTCCAAATTCGAAGGTTTTCGTGACACTTTCACTTTTGTGCAATAGATAATTATTTCACAATGCCACCAAACCACAATTTATTGAAACGGATACTTGGCAACACAATAAAGTGCATTACAAAACTTAGAAAACAGCCGCCCATTCTCTTCGTATAGATAAAAAGAAAAAAAATAAAGACGTCTGAAATGTGGCACTTGTCGCAAACAAACGTAATTCTCTTGCCTATCTCTTCAAAACTAAGAAGCCAAGTTCATTCCAGGTATCGAATGCATATTGGTCCGTGGTACTTAAATGTCGCCATTTCGTCTTCCAAAATATTAAAAATACCCCCCATACCCAGATCCAGCCCCCCTCCCAAGCCGTAGTACCAGCGGCTGTTGCCCTCAAGCCTATCCATGATCTCTACTCATCTCTTTTTCAGTTCTATTGTCGCCTATCTCTTTTGCTCCCACTGCTTCTATCTCCATCTATCTCTCTCTTTTACTGCCATTGTCTCTCACTGACCATCAATATCTCTTCTCTCTCTGGCTTCCACCGCTATTGTCTTCATCTATACTACATTATTTCATTTACACTTTTTCTCTCCTACCATTACTGTCTGCTTTCTCTCTCTCTCTCTCTCTCTCTCTCCCCCATTTGCACCGTCTCCTTTTTCTTCCACCGTCTCTGCCACTCTGATGTTCTTTTCCAGACCATAAAAGGGCGAATATGTTCAAACGCCAAAATTTTTGGTGCGAAGCCGCAGTGAGGACGGAGACAGTTGGTTCGCCACTTCTCTGTCAGTCCTTTAAAGAGGAACATACTCGTCTTTTTTTGCTCTGACAGAAACATTTTTCCGCAGATTCCCTTCTTCTCCTTGCTACAGCAGAGTATGTGACTTATATAAAACGAGCTCTATAGGTCAGTTAAGTTTTGACTGTTTATTTAGATGCTGCGACACATTTATAGTTGCTTCGACACACATAATCAACAAATAAATATGCGTAAATACGATTAACAAAAAATAGTTTGCTTTAAGCCTTTTCTCGATACTTTGCTCATCGATCGCAATTCATCGAAAATGTCCGGCTTGTGATTTATATTTGAGAAGAGCAAAAATGTTACTAGAAATATTTTACTATATTTGCCATCTTTACAGCTTTACATAATTTTTGGCAGCATTTTAAATTCTTTTCAGGCAT